>NC_056741.1:1427553361-1428280861 GCF_019279795.1 Protopterus annectens
ACTGTTTTAATTTTTTTTGGATTTTTTTTCTTCTTATAGAAATGTATCTATAACATTGTCTCAATCTAGTGATGATTGCATGTCACTGATTGACTGATAATGATTTCTAAAGGCTTCTAATATACCTCTTGAATCCGTTGTTCTTTTTACTGTGTTAGGATCTGATAGCTAGTTTATGTAAATGTCTGGGGTTTACTGAATAGGACTATAATTTAATCTTTTCTAAGCTTATAGCAACCTTATGATTCAATATTTCTAAATATTTGTGGTTTAGCTTAGAAATTTCAGTAAGTACTGCTTTATCATTTGATTTAGATTTAGTTTCAACTTATTTGACTTGTAAATCAGAAAGTTCCTTGTCCTATTCCTTTCTCCTTTGAAAATACTAAGCGTTAACTCCACTAAAGATGTGAACTTTTAACACATCCCAGAATATATCTGTTACTTCACCATTGTTGTTGTTTTCCATAAATGCATTTATTTCTTTTAATAACCGCTCCTTAAAACCTTTTAAGTTAGTAATGTAGGCTGGGATTCTTTGAAAAATGATCATATCTTTTTTCACAGTCAAGCTGAACAAAAAGGCATTGTGGTCAGAGAGTGGACATGACTGTATTGCAACATCACTTATTTGAGTGTTAGACACAAAAATGTTATCAGTATTAGTTGTATGCCAAATCGGAAAGAATAATGAGTGCACTGAAGTGAATTTTGAACTCTTAAATTATGTATTCTCTAAAATTCATTGAGGCTATAAAACTGTTTACCTTTTTAGCTTGTGTCGTTAGTTTAACCTTACTATTTTTAGGTGTCTTCATCTGATAACAAGCAATTGAAATCTCCCGCCAGAATAATTTCTCCCTTTGCATGTAAACTAATGAGATTCAAATATTTCTTCACATATTTAGTTCCTAGACCAGGAATCCAATATGAGTTTACCAACATGAAGCATTTATTAACTTCTAGCACTACTAAGCTTAACATTCCATCTTTATCTGAAAAGGTGTTTAAAATTTTAAGTAGTGTACAAGTATTATTCCATAGTACGAGTACCTCTCCTTTTGGCTCTAAAGCAGGAATCCATGAGAACTGTAAAACCATTAAATGATCATTTTTGCAAATCCTTCTCCAGCAAGTGGGTTTCCTGCAAGAAGATTGTCTGAGCTCTCTGCATTTTAATGACTTTAGTTAAACCAGCTCTTTTGACATTGTTATTTAAGCCATTAATATTTAATGATAAGCATTTATATATCATCATTTGTTAAAGTTATATTTAGAGCATCAATAATACCTTCCAAGTATAATGACTTGAAGTAATTCATGAAGTTATGTATCATGGATGAGTCAAAATTCTTTAGAAACGCATTCTGAAAACAGTAACTAAAAAAACATACATACATGGAACCTAAAGTTCCAGGTTTAGTTAATAAATTAACTAAATCACCCTTTTAACACCATCTCACACACCAAAAACATACATAAATAGCTTCTGCTTTAAATGTAGTATATAGAAACAGTAAAGCATTTCATAACTCAAACAAATATGAACATAAAAAGTCCATCAAGCAATCACAGTGGATTTGTATGTAATATTGTGTAAACCACTAGGTATTGGAAAATAAGGAGTCAGTCTCTTGTGTTTATAACTATAGCAATGCAGAAAAAAAGGGGAGGCGACCATATGTTGGTCTGTTAATACCAATTGAACAGAATAGAGTGACCTAGAACATTTTAACAATCCATGAGAATACCTAATGTAGATTAAAGTTGCTTAAGCATGAAAGCAGAAAAAGGAAAAGGAGACTCAATCCTATATATATCTTTGCATTCAGAATATTAAAGAAATTGGTTGTTTAAGTAGTCAGATATTAATATATTATCATTTAGGGCATGCTATCAAAGCAAAGAATGGTATCCTGTCAGACTTCAGTGTTTTAAAGCAACAGACATACAGTAGCATTAAAATGCAATTTTCCTCATTAGACCAGTAAAATAATCACTCCATTAAAGTCTTACTTGTTAAAAATACATATTTAAAGTGATTCCATACCTTTAGATGCATAAAAGATGAAAAACAACCAAAAAAAAAGTTACTTTTTCAGCTTTACTTCCTTGTTTCTGAGTCATGCATGAGTTCAAAGGTCATGTGATGTCATCACTCACTGTATTCTTGCTTCCAGCTTCTCTAGCTTGCTGCTAGTGTCCTGTAGATGCTCGTGTACATGAAGAAACGGTCACAGAGGCTTAGAAAAGGCATGTTTGGCGGGAATTTCAAACAAGTAAGTTTTCTCCATTCTAAAGAAGCATAAAAAGTGCACAAGCAGCGTCCACAGTGAAAATAAAACATGAAAAGCCCTACCCTAAAAATGTTGGGAAAGTAAGATTTTTCCCATAAATCAATAATTTACATCCCTTAAACTAAATTAGGTTAAGAATTAAAATGAGAGCATTTAGTTAATGTAAAGCACTGAATGTTGATATATTACACTAAGAAATGCAAACTTTAAGTAAAGACATGTATATTAATCATGATATGAACATCTTTCAAAAATGTCAAGAGGAAACAGTTTTATCTTAAGTAAACCATCTCCTAAGGGCACTTTTGTTGTGGGGATTCCATACAGTCTAATCATAATAGACTAAACAGTATACTCTAAAGTGCTACCCCACCACTAACACACATGAATGCTTTACTTTGGAAATCATGAATTAATAGTAAGATAGCATGACTTTTGTATCCCAAATGAATATATAATGAAGTTAACTACACTCTGGTTATAGTAAACATATGGTATGAAAGAAAAAAACACACACACACATATATATACATTATATATATATATATATATATATATATATATATATATATATATATATATATTTGTGTGTACATACATGCACATACACACATACATACATGTATACATACATAGATATATGCCTATGCAAAATAAAGACCTATGCAAAATAAAGACCTTTGTTTTGTATATGTATTCCAATAAAATATTATGTAAAATGGATACTTTATCTTTGCTTTGTGTATATATTCCAATAAAACATTAAGTAAAGAGTTCTCCAAGAAAGTATTTAGGATTATTTGATAACAATCCTACTTGTCTTTTATTTTTTTATTTGCACTTTCTTTGACAGTCCAAGTGTTCTTAGTTGCATGTCTTTTCAGACTCTTTGTAGACCATTCCATGTCCTCTGTATCAGTTAGTATTTTTTTCTTGTGAGTAAAGTCCAAAGCCTCTGACAATGAGTTAAAGATCTTCTCACCTTCTGGTAAAATATTTTTATCCTGGAGGGAAAGAGAATTTGTGCTTTGATAACTTTAAGAGATTTTTATCAAGGGAACACATTATTTCCTTCTATATATGACAAAAGTAGTATAGTCATTGTCAAAATGAACAGGTTTGTCCTTTTATCTTGATGGGAGAATTATTCCACGCAGACTTCAGAACCAAATCCTTATCTTGGGAGGACAAAAATCTAACAATGGTGGATCTGGGGTTAGGAGAAACTGTTGTTGAAGCAGGTTTTGCTAGAGACCGATGAGCCCTCTCTATACTGAAGGAAAGGGCTTCAAGAAGATTTAGTGCTGTTGGAAGCCAGTTAAGAAAGTGAATCATATCAGTTCCCTCTTCCTTTCCTGGTACTCCATAGATTCTAATGTTGTTTCTCTGTGACCTACTATCTAGGTGTTCCAGCATTTCTGTTAGTTTTGTATTCTGTTTCAAAAGAAGCTCATTTTGACTTTCACATTCCATCAGTCAGTCTGCCATCCATATCTGTTACAGATTCCTCGATAGAAGCAATTTGTTCAGAATGCTTTTTAGCCATTTCACTGAGAATGTCCAGCTGCTTACTACAGTCTTGTTTAATATTATCTATGCTATTCCCTAGTTTGTCCATTTTTTATAGATAGTTCTTGAATAGTAGTTATTAATGTTTGCAGCTCCTTCTTTACCACACTGTCCTGATGAGAGTTCTTAGAGTTACTCATACTTGGATTTCTTGAGGAAAAAACTTCTTGACAGGAAAAAATAACAACTTATGTTTTGGTACTAATTTTTTGAAAAATAATAAATGACCTATATTCACAAATCCTCTGATATACTTTTGGATTAGTATTTCCAAAAATTAGATTAAATTTCCTGTCAGAATAAAAATGTTATAAGCAGAGCTAATGTTCAGTGCTGCTAGCAGTCTGGCATCCTGACCAGGCCCCCAACTCCCTACTTTTCTGGACACAAAAAATATATCTTTCTCCTATTTAGCCATATCTGCAATCGGGAAAGGTATCTTCTTCCCACAACTTAAATACAGCCTCCCCCTTGTTGCAACAGTCTCTGTTAAAAATTCCAATACGTTGCAAACCATGTCAACCAAATTATGAGGATTCATTAGTACGTCAGTCCCCCTAGAAAAAACAAAGTCTTGCAGTGAAACACATTATTATTCTCATAGATTCATAGTTGTTCATTCTAGTACATAAAAATTATTTCCCTGCTGTAACTTCAAAATAAGACCTGCCCCCTCATATAACCTTAGAAATCTTAGTCGCTATGCTCCTCTTATGCCGACCTCTCAGTCCAAACTGCAGACCTGCAACCATGCCTTCTAACTTCTTGGCCCATATTGTGGGAATCTGCCCCTCACAAACTTAGTCACTTCTTTCTTTCCCAAAGTCCAAACTGTGCTGAAGTCTCTTTTATTGAACCTTGCAAAATGTAGCTGCTGTATATCTGGGCATACAACCTTTCCTTCTTCTTTCATGTTGCTCTTTCTTTACTACTTGGCTATCATCTTTTGATAAGCACTCATTACGTGTTTCCTCATTCACTTCTCCAAACTTGATTCCTGTCAATTATTTGTACATATTGTATTCAGTGCTTGTTTTTTTCCATTGTACTTGTACCATTTATGTAATATCTACTGCAATAAATTCAAGTAGAAAAATGCTGAGGTGCTGTCGTACTCTTGGTTTGACAAACTCTACCCATGGTCCATTTTAAGTTGCACATTTTAACCTTCTTTTGGTTATATAAATGCAGCACAGACATTACATGGCCTTGTATTACTAGCAACCTCTTTCTTCACTTGTATTTATTCTTGTCCCAGTACCTTGTCAGTACTCTGTCTTTGATTTGACCACGTATAGCTAATTATTTTAATTATTAAAAATTCCTACATGATACCTTTCTGCCCAGGGGATGAATAAAGCTATCTCCAAACCTTACATTCTTGACATTTTTTTAGTTCTTGGTAAATTCTTTTCCTATGTATGCTTCCACGCCTCGCTGTATTAAATATGTATACTTCTCAGTAAAGTAATTTTCAGAAGTTCTTCTTTGATTCGTGTGATTTAAACACTTAGGATTTGCCCAGAGTCTGATTTTATTCTTACATCATTGTGGTTCATCTTTGTGTACATTGGAATTTTTGCATCCTCTTTTTGAGGTTCCATCTTAAAGTGAATGCCCTCATTTTGTGTTTTCATGCTGCTGGTTTTATATTAAGGCTTGTAGTTTCTGTGTAAATGTTCTTTCTAGACTTGTGCTGAAAGAATTTTCCTGTTAACAAATTTTATAAATACATTTAAAAGGAAGTCTATTCACCAAGCACAGAACTTCATTACATAACACCAGTGATTGTACCTTTAATGGCACTGGACTTTAGTTTATTTTGCACTTATGAGTGAGGACCTGTAATCATAAAATGTGTTTATTTTTCGGCCAGCTAACAGTGATATATACATAAGAGCTCAGTATCTGGGGTGCAGCCTTCTAAAGAGGAGAATGAATGAAAGGACAAGTTGTCAATTTTGATTAGACCTTAAATTTTCATATTATTTGCATTTGTATTTGCTCTCTTCTCATACAATTACATTATTCACATTGGCAGTAGTACCTGTCACTGTTTGTTTGTAGCAGTAGTCAAGTGGAATAAAGGTTTTTTTGGCAAAATAGTAGTTTTGGTTGAACATGTGCCAAAATGATATGAATTTGTTTTACTCTTACAGTAGTCAACTGGGTCACTGCTCATTTGACAAAATAGCTGAGGTTTGATTGAATTTAAAGTTTTATGGTTACCTGCTACAAAATTTAATTTTGCACTTCAGTGGCTTAGAAAGTCATAATACAATTGGAATGAATATATTGAAATAAGTAATGAAAACATGGCAAACAAGTAAAACAATGCTTTTTTAAATAAAAATAAGTTAACATGCTGTCTGTTTAGCTTGTTAGTTCATGTTAAATGAATGACAGTTCATTTCTCAGTTACCGAGTGGGAGTATTATTAGTAATGGTTAAATATTGAACCAGGTGATATTGCGACATTGTATTTTGATAATATTGTATGAAAGGTTTCTGAAATACATAAGCAGCCATAAAAGCTGTAGAGCTTTTACCTATAAGATTGTATTCCTATCTTCTCCTTTCCCAAAGTTATTATTCAAGCAGTAAATAAATAATTAAAAAAATTACTGTGTGTGAATCTTTGAGTGACACACATGTCACAAAAGTTCTTAAAATCCTGTAACACGATCTTTGTACTGCCATTTGTGGCTGTCGTTAATCCATCACTTAACCAAAGTATCTTTTCAGACCTATGGAAGTCATTCAAGATCATTCTTTTCTGTAAACATGGTGATCCTTTTCTGACAGGTTCATATGTTAATAGGTGTTTACTAGGCTAGTGACTGCAAGGGCCTTTTTAAGCCTAGCCATGCATCTCAATTCTCTTGCAAGTTCTGGTACCTTTAATTAGTATAAGCAGGAGCTTGGGAGAGGAAACATTTACAAGCTGGGCCCTGGGAGATGAATCATTTACAGGCTGGTTGTGTCCATTAGAAACAGGTGCCAAGCCAGGGATGAATTTGCTATTCCCCAGCCAGTTGTCCAAGTTACACTTGAATAGGGTTAGGGAGGAACTCTGCTTCACATGGATGGGGGAGCCTGTTCCAGAGACAGAGTAGCCACTGGGATTACGTACCTGTCTCTACAGTAGATTCTGTTTATATCACAGGCAAGGTTTAAGTCTTTAGAATGGGTAATTATGGTGCTGTCTGTTTTTGTGGCTATGCAGGGGGCTCATCAGAGTGGGGTCTGACAATGTCCTGTGTGCCAGGTATACTTCTCCCCTCAACAGCCTGTAAGACACCGAATACAAGGATAGGGCCTTGAGGCAGTCTGCATAGGACATTTTACTTGCATCCTGTATTCTTTTATTGAGGAACCTCTATGGACATTTCATTTGTAGGATATGCCTGGTTTGGTACATACCACAGGGGCATTGTACTCAATTATAGGTCTGATGAATGCAGAATACAGTGGAACAATGACTCCCTTGGACCTAGATGCCATACCTTTGTTTGTAATTTGTGCAACATAGAATGATTTCCTCACTGTTGCAAACAGGTGATGGTCAAAGGCTAGATTACCTTCTATGTGTGTCCCTAAATCCCTGACTACTGGGTTACAAAGGGGTGTGTTGTCAATATGATAGTTATCAGGGGTGGATGACTTCCCGAAAGATATTATTATGCATTTTTTGGTAAGTTTTAGTCCATGGCTCTGACACGAGTTGATTGTTTGTGTCAGCCCTTCCCTTGTGTTGATGAATTCAATGACAGCTCCTGATTTGTAATCATCTCCCTGAGTGGGTTATTGTGTCAAATTCCTTGGCTAGGTCAAGGTAGGCAGTGTGACCGGGTTTGCCCTCATGCATTGTTTTGGTGACCTTCTCAAAGAAGTCCAGTAGTTTAAGTAGGCATGACCTGCCCTTCATGAAACCAGACTGAGTTGGGTACAGTGTCTGGAGATTTACTATATCATTATTGATAATTTTTTCCATGGCTTTGCAAAAAGACTAGTGAGACTTATGGGTATGTAAATTCCATGGTCTGTAGATGTCCCATCTTTGTGCAGAGGGGGTAACTGTTGCTGTTGTACATTCATGAGCATTATGCCTCTTTGGAGGCAACAGTTAAATAGCAATTCCAGGGGGCATGATAGATCATGTTTCATGCTAGCTATTTACAACACATCCTGGGATATTGTCTGGGCCTATTGATGCAGTGCTCTTTTTGTCATTAGAGAAAGCATTAAGGACCTGTTCCCTAGTGATAACAGAGGGTGTTATATTTGAGGGTATTTCCTGGGGGAAGGTTGAGGGGGGAAAGCTGGAGTTAAATTTGTTGGCCAGTAGGTTTGATGCATCTTCTGGCTCAGTATAGGTGAATCCATTTACAATGAGCTCTGCACACAATTCTGCATTACCTTTGAGGTTATGGATATAGCTAAAGAATGCCTTGTTGTTGTCTTTGGCCCAGGAGGCCAAATTTGGCTTTGCTTTGGTAGAATTTATCTGTCCTCTGAGTTGTTAGTTTAGTTTGAGAGTGCTTTTATCCTGTTGGGTGCTGCACCTCCTAATTATTGCCACAATTTTCTATTTTCTGATGTTCTTCATCTCACATTGCTGCAGAAGTTTCACATGTTGAAATACCAAAATTATCTCCTTTCACAATTGAAGTCTCAGCATCTGGAATATGTGATAGCAGTGCTAAGATGCCTGGGGTATTCTGTGAATGAAAATAAGTCTAGTACTGATTTTTCATAAGGATAGGTATCACTTTACAACTAATCTCCTTTTTGTTTATCTATTGTGGTTTTGTGTGTATTTCTTAAACCACTAATTCATTTACCTACCTTTTTTTTATGCAAAAAATAGAAAAAAAGATTTTGACTTGCACACTTTACAGGCAGTTAGTTAGTTATTATTTAAGCAGGACTAGAGTTTAGGTAGTCTCAGCAGTTGTTTGTTTTTTTGTTGCTTTGTTCAGGGCAAGCCTGTGTCAAAAAAACCAGTAATGTCTAAGTGGATTGGGTTTTGCATTCTGTTACTCCCATCATGGCAAGGAGATCCAGCTGGGATTAGGCCTCATTCCACTAGGGGCTACTGCCACTTCAACAGCATTTTTTTTGGTGGCAACTAAGGGGGTTTCAAGAAAGGATATTTTAGTGCAGCTACTTCATGTTCAGTTCCTCTCAATTCTAACCACCCTCTCCTATCTCTAAGTCCACTGCTGGGTTTTGCCACTGCTGTGCCCCTGCTTCATTATAGTTTAGCCATCCTCCCTTACCTCTGCTTTATCCTCCCTCTGTCTGCTTTGGATTCTAGTGTTAGATGAAGAACATAGTACAGTTTTGTACCTACCATACAGTTTTGTACCTACCATAAATGTAGATGTTCGTCCCTCCCTCCTGCTATCTCCTCCCCTCCTCTCCCCCTCTGTGTTTGTGGGTGTTAGGTGGTATTGTGTACATTTGTATATTTTGTACATATTTGTATATTTGTTTTATGTTTTGGTGTTTTGGTTTTTAGGGTTTCTTTACATCTGACATGACCAGACTGAGAATGACATCTGTACTGAGAATAGATTGATATGACGTTGGTCATGTGATTTGTACTCCCACGCCCGACAAACAGCTGCAAGCTTTTGATCCGACAAAGCCGACCTATTACTTTGAC
This sequence comes from Protopterus annectens, assembly GCF_019279795.1. Taxonomy (NCBI): domain Eukaryota; kingdom Metazoa; phylum Chordata; order Ceratodontiformes; family Protopteridae; genus Protopterus; species Protopterus annectens. The sequence continues at coordinate 1,427,562,899 of NC_056741.1, forward strand.
TGGGACAGCGGACTACCCAAGTGTTAGGACTGCAGCATGTGGGATCTGTGAACATCTACATTTTACTTTATACAGCCTATTTTATGATTCCACCAGGGTGGATTGTTTTTTGAATTAATTCTGTACTTCTTCCTGATGGGTACAGCTGCCTCTCTGCAGCTATTAACCTGCTTGTATAAGGTTTCTGTGAACATTTCTGCATAGGTAATAGTGTTTTCAGGGTTTATGGATGCTTGAAATTTTACCAGGTTATCACTTAACAGCCAGAAGTTAGCCTTAGAGTAGTTCCTGAATATTCCTGGGTTAGCTGGGGTTCCACATTTTATTTTTATTTCAAAGGAGACCATTTTGTAGAGTGACCGTCCCAGGGAAGACATTAGGCTAGGAGGTATCTAGCACTCTCCCATATTACTGAGGACTGGGTCCAGTGTAGTTGCACCCATGGTTGTCCTACCACCCCATCAGTTTCTTCTATGTAGTGTCTACAATTTTAGAAAAAGATGCATGTTCACAGTTTACCTTCCATTGTAATGTGTTCTACGTACTAAACTTAGCAACACAACTTCAGAAAACGCCATAGCACACAAAATAATCCATGTATGCCTCAAGAATTCCTTATTTCACTTTACATACTATTAGCTTTGATTTTACAAAGGACTTTATCAATGTCAACACCATGAACTTCTGGAAAAATTAACTTACTGCAGACTTATTGCCAGTGCTATTAACTATGTAGAGAGTTATGTGGTTTTTCAATCACTGAGAGTCCTCTAGGCAGTGCTATCATACTTACAAGAGGTTAAATTAATTACTTCTCAGGGATTCGTGTTGGACTCCCTTCTTTTCCCCATTAAACATTATCCTTTGCAGCATACCTGCACTTTTCTGTTTTAATGAGCTGGTAATAAGGGTATCTGATGCTTTTATTGGAAAAGATCATCTCATCTCTTACTTGTCACCTTAAAGTAATCAAAAATTTAAGGCCATAAAACTGCACACATGTTAACTCATGAAGTTAGCGGTACCTCTTCAGAAGAAACCCTTATTCCTGACTTAAAATATGACATTCCAGTCATCAGTTCTGGCTGTTGTTCCAACTGTGGTAGACTTCAGATGCACTTGTATAAGGTTTATACTTTTATTCTGTAGTATCTTCACTCAGTAAACAATTTTGTTATGCCTGATTTAGGTCAAATCTCTTCTATATCCCACATACATTGATTTGCAAACTTCCTTCCCTATAAAGTCATTTACTTGAGGCATTGTCCCATATTGTGCTTCTTTCATAGGCACAAATCTTTTCCTCTCAGACTTTATCTGTCAGTGCTGCCTTCATCTTATTAAACACTTAACTGTAAACTGAAATGCTTCATTAGATCTTTGTCTTACTGGGTTTGTAAACTCCCTGCCCTTAAGTACACACAGCACGCCAACTTTTTCTAAGTTTATATCTAATTTGGCACCCCCTCGCAGGTAAATGCTGTGTGGAGTTGTGTTGGTGATCCTTTGCATTAAGTTTCTTAATCAAAATGTGTATCCACCACTGCTTTTGAGTTTGTGATTCTGTTAACTTGCTGGTTTGAATATTGAACTTTAGTTTGCCTTTGTATAGATTGTTCTGTCTGCTGCATATGTTCTTTTGGGTCTACTTGAGATTATTAAAATCTCAGTAGACCGACACATGAAACACCGAGCCGAAAAGCTCGATGTGAAAGATGACCGACACGTCAGAACGCTGACTTCCGAATGGTCGACAGTCCAACTTGAGCGGAATAGGAAATCCATTCTTGTAGACATTGTAGTGCGATCTTGGAGTTGGTATATTTAAGTTGGGGGGGGTATGGAGGGTGCAGCCCCCCCCCCCTGCGAGAACATGAAATGTGAAGCTAAGTGTTTTAGATTTTTTATTTGTAGTGTATGTTTTGTTTGTGGTAAGGGTTTAGATTAATGTAGATGGTGAGGGGAACTAGGTAGTTTTATGTTGAGTGTTGTGTTTTTTCTTTTGTATGTTGTGTGTATGTTTTAAGGAGGTGTGTCAGAGTTTTGAAGTGTCGGTATTGTGTGTGTCGGGTATGCGTGGTGTCTGTGTAATGTCGGTGTTGTTGGCTCGGTGTTTTGCATGTTGGTTATGCGGGATGTTGGGTAAGTGAAGTAGATCCGTTCTTCCACATATTGTAAATTTGCATTATACTAGTATAACACAGTGTCCACTATAAAAGGAGTATTGGTCCAGTCTGTCTTAATTAAGTAAATAAATTTAAATAATCCGCACACTAATTGCATTGAAGAAAGCCCAAAGACACAAGTTTTTTTTTCTTGCACAGCTCAGGAGCATTGTTTAAGTAAGTGCATAATGAGATGGTGTATCCAGGAAGTATGGATAAAAGCTCATTAGCAAGTCACAGTACACTTAAATTTTTATTTCTTGTATTGGAGGTTTGAATAGGATGAGGACATGAACAAGTGGGGAAAGGGTAATTTTAATGTAACTGAAAGATAAGATCTGATACTTGAAACAAGCAACAAATCTCAAAATTTAATATAGGTCTGTATAAAAATGGCACTTCTGGTGCTTTAAAAGAATGTATACATTGCAGCTAGTTCAGTACAGTTGCACAGATTATCCACAGGTGTGACCAAAAAGAGGAGACTGTAATTTAAGCCATAGGAAAGGGCCACATTAGTACCTTCTGCATACCACAGGAAAAGTATTGTATTATTCCCAGCCTAATTGCATTGTAGCATAATGCTACGTTCCGTCCATTTTGTTTCTGCATTGCAGGCATTACTGATATAGGCAACTTGAAGACTAAAGTCCAGATAGATGTGCAAATGTATATGCTGCACATAAGTGCATACATTACTTGTGGATATTCAGAAAAGAATAGCATGTCAGCAAAAAGTTTAACCATTACAGCAATGAAGCATGAGACATCTGCATAGTTTAACAGTGTATGTTTATATTAGAGCTTGGAAAGACTGGATAATGGAGACGCACGAAAAGGCTTGTAATAGGTACTTCAAAAGAATACAGCACCACACCACTTACAGCTTTTATTCCTGTTGACAAAAGGTATTCTTGGGTTACTGCAAAGATGATAATTGAAAAATTGACATGTTGACTTCAGATGTGTTTTTTTTTTTGTTTCCTTATGTTCTTGTGGCAAGCTATCAAAATTCTTTAATAACTGTTTAAGAAGACACCTACTTTGTAGTTGTATGGTATAATAATGATGAGAATGATGCAGAAAAGAAATAAATGAAATAAGAATTCTAGTTATATCACCTGCTCTCTCGCCAGCAGATGTAATCCAATTCTTTCCAGCAAGCCAGTTGTACCTTTTTGACTAAAAATGTACCAGCAATTTCTTCTCAGTCTTTATCACCAGTCACAGACCATTTCTGTAGCTAAGTTAAGTGTTTGCTATTACATTTTTTATTACTTAAGTTTGGTACCTTTAAGGAACAGTAGATTTTAGTGTGTTAATTACATAACCATCTCATCCATTTGAAGTTACTTTTGAGAATTAAGAAGCAGGGGTTAAACCTGTTTTAAAGTCCGCTATTAGTGTATATTGTAACAAATATTGTAATGGAGAAGTCATTTTACTTGCAAAATAAGTTAGCTCATCACTTTGGTAGATTGTAGTACTGCTTAACCAAAGATAGTGTGTGCTGTAATACTGTTTGTTTTGTTTTGTTTTTGCATTTGCATTGTTTGCTGTAGTGCTGTTTCTGCTGCTGTTATCCTTGTTCCTCTTTATTTCAGTCACTTTTCCTTATTATCATATCAAGCCAATCCCACTCCTTCTACCTTGTCGGATAAGGTCTCTACTTCAATATTTTTTTTAAATTTTAGGTTATATAAGACAGTGCTAATAGGCTACACCCATAGATCTCTCACTTACCATTTCCCCTTCCAGACATGTGCAGTTACAAAACCTTAAGAGAACTTCTGTCAGCTGAAATAACATGTAAAGTGGAAAAATTTATCTTTTTTTGTTTGTGATCTTAGATTATGTATTGTTAAAAGGCCTGCTAAATAATGCCACAGTTAGTTTATTGTTTTTGCTGTGTAGTTAACAAGGCTGTTACTAACAGTGATAGTAAGTTTATAACTTCCAGCAGTGGTAAAAACTCTGCTTCCCTAAGCTTCCTGTATACTTTTGTTTCCATCTACATGAGGTAGCCAATCTCCTGCACTGTACATATGAATTTTTTTCTTAGTTGAACACTGCCCTGGGATGTTTATTTAATTTGTTGTCCTTGTCTTTAGCTGAAAAGCAAAGCTAAAACAAGTTTATTTATTTACTCTTACCTGATGATCCTTCCCAGGCACTGTCAAACCCTGCAGGTCTACTAAACCGCTGCAGACTGACTCATGCAAGCACGAAATGTGGCTGCTTTGCTCCCCAGTCCCCCTGATCCTCACATTTAACCTTGCTGTACATTACTGGTACACTTTGTGTTTCCCATCTCAAGTAGACAAGATCACCACCTACTGCCACTAGATGGAATGTCCCAGTCTTCTTAATGTAAAAAAAAAAAAAAAAAAAAAAGATTGCTTGTAAGTGCAATTCTAACACAAAACAATTAAAGTTACCTGGACAAGATGATTTCAAGTATTAGACTTTAAAATGATTTAAAGTACAAAATTAATAAATAAAATGATTTAAAATGCAAAGTTAATAAATAAAGGAAAAATAAAGCAATAGCTCTCTAAAACAACTAACCAAAATCTGCCAAGGATGGCGCAGAATTAATTCAGAGCCCTCTGAGTGTGGTGAAGGCACCAAGCAGATGGGATCTCTGGGAAAATAAACAGGAGACAATTTGTAGTAAGGGGTTTACTTATGAACAATACTGGTTTGCTAGGTGGGCACTCAGTATTATGGATATGGGGGAAATGATGGATTGGAAAAGTACTTAATAGCTTACACAACAGACAATTGCAATACAACAGAGAAGGGAATGTGCCATGGAATTGTTCGTATGATAAATAACTTACTTCTTGTTACAGGTTTGTATGAGAACATCAGAGGAAAATATAAATATGTGCAAATATATTCTTTATTTGTGATTGTAAATAGAAATGTTCTAAGTGAAAACTTAGGCAGCTTTTAGGCAAGATGTGCTGTGGAGTCGCTTGTATGATAAATTACTGACTTCTTGTTACAGGTTTGCATGTGTTCTGGAGAACAGAAGTGGAAATGTTAATATGTGCAGTTATAATCTGTGCTTGTGGTTGCAAATTGAAATGTTATGAACATAAAAGGAAAGTGCAAACGTGCAGATATATTATTTGTCTGTGAATTGAAATGTCCCAAGTGAAAGCTTAGTCAGCTTTTTAAGCAAGATGTGCTGTGGAGTTATTTGTATGATAAATTACTGACTTCTGTTCTCCAAACCACATACAACCTCTGTAACAAGAAGTGAAAATGTAAATATGTGCAGATATATTCTGTGCTTGTGACTGTAAACTGAAATATTATGGAAATTTGTTTCTAGATGCTTTATAAATAGGCTTTTAGAAGTGTATTCATATACATTCAGATTTCTAGTTCAGTTAATGGCATATACCTTGTAGAATGTTGCTTTAAATTTGCTTGTTCACACCAGAACAACGCATTGGTTGGTTTTAATCATGTGTCTCGAGGATATTTAAACTAAAAGCTGTTTTTAGAATGTATTAGACATCTGAAGTGGGGTTACCCACGAAAGCGCTTGTGTCGAATAAATATTTTTATACTGGATTCTACAGCCATCTTTAAGTCCTGGTATTTTGCTTTTTATTCTGGATCTGTTTTGTGCAGGACAAGTGAGTTCTAAAGCTTTGGTGGCAGTCTTGTGTTTTTGCTTCTTAAAATATAATTTACTAAACTGTATCTAAATGAGTCCTGTGGTGCTGGTACTCTGTATGGGTACTGGGCCAGAATGTTCAGAGCAGCAATTGTCTACGTTGGGAGAAAAGAAATGGTAATGGGTCTTGATTTTAGCTTGTGCCACGGTCTTAGTTGAATAGAGTCACAAGTACGTCCCATGGAATATAATACAGATTTGCATATCTTACATTGTTTTGGGAGCCGAATAAATATGACTATATTACTGCTTATCTTTCTTTCGCAACAACTATGCAATCACAATATATTTTTGCTGACATCAGTTTTACTGACATTAGGATGGAGTAATTGGAATTTTTGTTAACAGAAAAATATGTATAAATCGTCCAAGCACTACTATTCCCTATTTTTATAAGTAAACTTACTGACAACTCCAGGGCTCAGCCCTGACTTCTAGTCAATGTCCATATGCAGTTTTTGCATTCTCTCTTGTCTTTATGAGTTTTCTGGTTACTTAATTTTCCTGCTACCACTCCAGAAATATTATAATTGGCTCTTACCTAACTGTCCTTTATTATAATTGGCTCTTACCTAACTGTCCTTTCCTTTCTGGCCAAGACTTTGGCTGATAAGGGTCTATGAAATATCCCCTGCTTACCCAGTTAAAAATGTATAACTAAGTAAAATAGATTATTGGAGTGACTGCTTGAGGTGCTGAGTCACCAACCTAGTTTTCCTCAGAATATCAGTATAATGCCTGTGATGCCCGTGCCCTTGGCCCAGCAATCAAGGACCCTCACCACTAACACCAGTGAAGGGGCATCCATATAGGGAAAGGATAATAAGTACACAGTATAGTACATTTTCCCTTAAGAGCACACAAAGATCACAGTCAGTCTGGGGCTGGTTTCTCCCTTTCTCTCCAGGTCCCCAATAAGACTCCCCACTGGCACATCTATAGGGCCCACATCTCAGCCTAGTGAGCAAGCTAAAACCTCCTGCACCCTCTGTCCAACCAGTGCTTCATGGCCCTGCCCAAGTAGCTCACACACACACACACTTTGAGATAAGAGTTGTATACAACCACACAGACACTCCTGGGGAAGGCTGGCACAGGTTCTCCAGCTGTGCCCCTTTTCTGCCCCATCTAAAGGTAGTACCAGCTGCCACCACCAACTAATATCAGCTACTCAAAGGCCCTTCTGAAAGGGTGTCCAATTTTACTGTGCAATATTATTATCCAAATGGTAAGTGTGATTGAACAGTCAAGGCTCATTAGAGTGACTAGGTACAGTATCACTATATACATGCAATGCACTCTTAGAGCTTAAATTATCTCTACACAAAACAGCCACAGTTGAAAGGTTTAAAAATATTTAATAATAAATAACAAAAACACAAGACAATACTTCTTACTACACAGTGCTAGTCAAGAGTTCAGAGATCACAGAGAAATGCTTAAAATAATATTGTAGAAAAATTCTGACATCACAGAAAAACAGACTAGTCTAATCTTCCTATTTCCTAGCTATATCTAAGAGAAAACACAGTTCTAAATAACTTGCATATAAAACAAAGCAGTGCTGGTGATGTAGGATGTTCTCAAGACAAACTGCTATGAGCTCTCTGATTCTCTTTTTAAATTGAGAATACAGAGCTGCTTCACATGAAATCATTTTTCTCACATTTCTGTGGTGTTCCCAGGCTAACAGAAACTACATTTACATTCTTGCACCTGGTCAGAAACTAGAGTAATAAAGGGCATTTATACATGCAAATTCTAGCCATTAACTCTGGTCTTAAAACAATAGGCAGGATGCCTCTCTGGAAATATCAGCTCCAAATTTTGACATCAAAGACAGTCATAAAATGCTTGACTTGCTTTCTTACAGCAGAGTGCACTGTTACATTTTTGCTGTTCAATATCTAATGCAGTCTTTTCACATTTAAGAGAACACGCCTGTGGCTTACATTAATATTTACAAATGACAGAATTATCTACAAAATTCTATCTGGCTAGGCTGGCAGCCTTTATCTATCTTCACAATTCCATTTTGTAATTTTCCTAATTTACCAGACTTTCTGAGTCAAAGGCACTGACCAGATTAGGAGAGATCCACAACTTAGTGTTATTTTTATTTATTCAAATGAATACAAAACTGCCTAGTTAAATAGTTTGGTATAACAGCTAGAGGGTTCCTTTGAAAGGCTTCTAGTGTGTTGTGGTCAAAATTTTGAAACTAGCATCTATCTCTTAAATTTTCTCCTTTCTCTGTTATGAATCTGTGAGACTTTTGTCTGCTCTTCCTTTTATAACTTTGAAAGAGTATATAAGAAGTTGTATACTTATTTTATTTTATCTAAAATTTTACTGGGATAGAACACAGATCAGAAATGAACATTTGCAGGCATAGCCCAGACTACTTACATAATAACAATGATATAAACTAAATTCAATATAATAAAATAACATAAGATATACATGCAAAAAAATATTTTTTGCAAGAATGTTTAAAAGGAAGTGGACTCAGGAGTATACATTGCATAATACATGTGTTATAATAATAATAGAGGTAAATGTGGTCCATCGAAAAAAAAACATGGTATATACAAGCATGAAAGGAAAATTTAGCAGTGAACAGAGCGCAATGGCAAATAGAAAAGGACATATTCTAGTTGTGTAAATAGGACACATTTGCCAAGGCAGTGCTTAGGCCTAGCAGCAGGAGGTTCTCCGGTTCGATCCTCGGCTGGGGTGCCTTCTGTGCAGAGTCTGCATGTCCTCCCTGTGGTCGCGTGGGTTTCCTCCGGGTGCTCCAGTTTCCTCCCACGTCCCAAAGGCATGCTGTAGGTGGATTGGACACTCTAAATTGGCCCTAGGCATGAGAGTGTGCGTGTGTGTGCCTTCTGTGGAAGGTTGGGTGCCGGGATGGCAACTTGACGCTGTAAAACTCCACTGCCAATCATGAGCGGACAGGTGATCTGCTGTGGCGACCCCTAACCGGGAAAAGCCGAAAGAAGAAGAAGGTATTTGACTTTGGACCTAACTTTATGAATGTGGTCTTGGAAGTTGAGGGACTGGTCAAGCCAAATGTCAATGTATCTAAATGCGGTGGATTCACTTAGGTTGTTGCCTAGGTCTTTGTTATGGTGAGGGCTACTGGCTTTAATGAGTCTTTTCTTTGTTCTAAATAGGATGGACTTTTTTAGGATTGAGTAGTAGTTTTTTTTCTTACAAAAGAAAAACATTGTTTAGTTGTAGAAGGTCAGTTTGAAGTTGATTTTGAATTATGTTATATGAAGGGTTGGATCTATAGATAAACATATAATCAGCATAATGGAAGAGTCATAGATGGCATTTGTAGATCAAATCATTTTATTTATAAAAATGGGGAATAGTACCTGTGAAGAATTAATTCCTGAAGAACCTGTGAAAGAGGGAAGGCAATATCTGATAAGGAAGGCCTAATTCCTTGAACCACTGGATAGATTCAGAGCTTACACTGATTATCTTGCAAGTAGGATAACTGGATGGAGTGGTCAATGAACACTGCTTCCGAGAAAGTAAGTGGCATTTGTCAATGTGAGGGACAAGTTAGCTTTAGATGACTTTTTCAAGAATTTTGCCAAAGGTAGGAAGTAAGGAGATTGGGATGCAACAGAGAAGCCGGGGAGGGTTTGTGATCTTCTGGTACAGGTCTGACAAAGGCTGGTTTCCAAATAACATTCATGGCATTGGGTGTGAGGCTAAAGTTATAAATGTGTTTTAGTAGGGCAACTATGAAATATCTAGACAAACTAACTTGTTCAACAAAAAATAAACAAAGAATAAGCAAATAATAATAATGTACCCCATAGTATACACAGTAAGAGGTACTTTGAGCAAAAAAGGATGTCGATCTACCCTAAAAGTGTCTGAACAATGGTTACTTCTTTGTTTTTATGCAGGACAAGTACCTATATATGCAGTTGCATCCTGTGGAAAAAAACATAAGAAATGGCAAATGTGTGAGATTTTAGGACAAATATTTTCTTGGTTTCCTCTAATGTTTGCATAAAGCAATTGTGGTGCATGTAAAACACACTCAAAACTTATAAAACAACAACAAGAATTCAATTTCTATAAATGTGAGATTTTATTTTTGCAAGAAAGTGAAGTTTAGTCCTCTGCACTAGTTGTGAACATGGCATGTCTTGCAAAATCTTGTTCGACTATGAAAAAAGTCCACCTGTGGGCATCTGGAAAAGTAGCCATCTGACTCTGAAAACTTTCCCCACTGGTGTAGCTTAGTGGCTGTGTGACTGCAAGAATAGATATTAACCATGCTTACTGGCTAAAATAGCACATTTCATAGATTGGGGATTGTCATGAGTGTAGTTGGTTGGCCAGTCATGTTGGCACTCTTTAGGTACTTCCCTGTAAGTATTCATAGATGGCCATATGAGGGGCAGGGTTATTTAATAAGCCTGCTTGGTGGCTAATATGCCTGTAACACAGACAGTTGCAAACATGATATTTGATATTCAGGGTTGCCTGGTTATTAAAGGCTAAGGTGAGAGAACCATAGATGGTCTCTCTCCAGTTCCTGTAGTGAAGCTTCCTCTTGTTAGGCTATTTCCTTCTGAGCCCATATCCTGTCCGTTACCATTTCTAAGTGAGCATGTGACTTTGTGAGCACATTGCTCAGTGAAGTGAACACTGTAAGCACCAGTAAAGTCCATGTTCTGCATATTTTGAGCATTGTTTTTTAATGAAAAGAATTCTACTGCCTGTACCTGAAGTGAAAAAGGTGCAGTAAGTTGCCCAAGAGTAGACTTTTGGTATCATTTTGTAATTTCATGCATAGCGGTGAGTGTACTTTATACAGCACTGACAGAATATGTGACGGCCCTTCCCATGCTACAGAACAAGGAAGTCTTAGCTAGAGGCCTACTCTGCTTTTATTTTTTTCTTTTTGGCCATCTTATCAGTGGTATAAAATCCCCCATTTCTCTATGGCTCCTTCCTTCTCTGGGATGCCAAACTAGGGGCAGTGCAGCATTGATCCTTTACTGGATGGGTCTCTTCCCAATAAAAAAGAAGACCTCATGTTCTGCTGACTATGAAATCCCAGCAACATGAGTGAGATGAACAGAGAAACTGGGGCTGTCGTACTCTGACCAAGCTCGGATTTTCCTTAGAGGCCTACCATCCTTCATGCTAGCATCACTTAATAGAGGACACTACCTAAACTTAAACATTGCCTAAGATTAGTCATGCCATCTCCCTAAGTGGTGATACTAGCCAGAACTTTGCAGCAAGCCTAGTGCCCATCCTCCATTCTGCATCATGATGTCACTTTACTGAAAATCGGCCTGCTCTATCAGCACATCACTCCATCCCTTCAAGTACACCCAAACAGCAAGCATAGCATTGTTATTCCTCATTCCTCCCTGCCAGCTCTAACAGGTACCCAAGCTGCTGATGAAATGCTGGTTACCTGTGGTCAGGGCATTATTTCTGTGTGGAGCCTGCATAGATCTACACTTTGGTACCAATTCCTTAGTCCTGTTAGAGTAAGAAGCTGTCCTGTTCTGACGTTAACTTGGGGTCCTGTCAGTAGATTGACAGAAGTTTTGGTAGCTGCCATTTCAGAGAAAGTTTTTCTCCAAAAGCTCTTTCACCAACGATGTTGAATTCCCTTTTCTCCACTGTTGTGTAACAATGAAGTAGATATATTTAAGTTTGGGGGGGTGTCCCTCCACTTTGGAGCTGTGGGGGGGGGGGGCAGCCCTACCTGCAAAAAAGATTTACTCCAAATTCACTGAAAGTGTTTTCAGTAAAATATTTTTGGAGCTTTTGCTGTCAAGGAAAAAGTTGTTGATCTATCAACGTAATTCTGTTAACTTTCTTTCTAATCATTCATGCCATTTTGTACAGGAACAAGCTGATTGGTTGTAGCTACCTACAGCCCTCTTTCACATGTGCCAGAACTCCATACTGAGGAGACAGCATACTGCTGATGTGAGCATTGTGGTCTCAATTTCTAGGCAAAGAAAGCATCTTATTTCCATGGAGGAGGCTGCAACTAGAGTGCCCCACTTCAGTTTTGGGACACTCTATGCACTATGGTGGTGTGAGGGGTGTGTACAAATGTATGCATGTTGGCAGCATTTACCGTTAATTTCAAGAGCCGTGAATTTCATTCATATTCAGCCAGTCTTACAGAATAGAAAGTCTGATCACATTTAGAGTTAGCCATGTCTCATTTTTATGGTAGTAATGTTATTTAGAATGTTTCAGACAACTAAGCTGATGAGTTATAAGCTTTCAACTGATTAGGTGGTGTACTAGTCCAGAACTGTAGAAATAACAGCTTAGTAAGCAGAGTATTAACATAGGCATATTTACTGTAATCATTTAAGCGGCGTCTCCACTAAATCTGTTATTTTGCTATTAACACTGCAACAGTGGGTATTGAGATCTTCACAGAGCAATGTACACATTCCTGACCAGCTGTTCTCCATGATATTTTGTGTGTATATTTTAAGAAATGAGAACCAAACGTTAATTGAAAAAGTTAAGAGAAAGTTGGTTGTACTTTCTAAGTTTTTATTTTTGCGGTGGGGAGATGCATGATGTAGCAGGGTGTAACAGTATAGAGAGATGTTAACCACAGTGTTGAAACAACATTAGGAATATATATGAGCATATCAAGAATTTCTGTCTACACACCTAGCATTACAACCAGGTAACAAAGTGCTAAAATGAACATTAATTGCTCCAAGTTAATGCATAAGTGTTATAATGTGGCATAACGTACAGCTACACATCTTTTTAGGGAATAGCAGATAAGCCTGATCTCTCATTCTTAAGTGGTACCTGAAGAGCAGGTTCCCCCATTAATGTATTCCAGAAATTTGGTGGCATTGGTATATAGCTCTCTGTTCTTCTGTATCCAATCATCATCTTTCAGAAAGCCTGCAACCACAGTACCATCACCAAGTCTGAAAGGGCAGTCCGTTCTTATTCTTGCTGCAGCTTGAGCTTTTTTTTGGCGGGGGTATTAGGGGCAGTCCATTCCTTATTGACTTATAAGTCTACTGTTAGTCATTCAAAGGTTTGCCAGATGGCACAAAGTACACAAATACCTTTTGCACTATCTCATTCCACAGTGCATGTACTTACTTTGACGTCTGCTTGGCCACCTTATAAATTGAAACAACAAGTTTAACTCAGTATGGACCAATTAAGAAATAAAGTTAATAAAAAAAGATGTCATTGACTTTAATGTTTTTATTAATTCTGTTGTAGATGAACTGTATTGTTGTAAATATATGATTTTCTAACTGCACTGATCTGTTTGTTTTTCTGTCTAGATATATATTAATTACTTTTGCTTGAACTTCATTATCTATATATATTTTTAATGATTGTATTCTTGATCAGAGAACTTGTCATTGGATGTTAGTATACATTACCATATTACCATGTGTCTGGTTCATATGCAAGTATTATGCTAGCTGCCCTCATGGAACATTTTAAGCCTAGCCAGTTTCCCTCTGGGTGCTTGAAATAACCAGTCTCATTTGGTTATAGGTTGGCCTTACCCATCTAATGGTTGATAATTATATCCATCCATCCATCCACCACCCCTTTTTCCCATTTGTACAGATTAGGTCACAGTATCACTTCAACAGTGACAATTATCTGGAGCCAATATTACCCCTAATAAGAATAACTGGAATCATACCATAGATAATTTGAGGGAGCTCACATGTGGGATAAAGCATTTAGGAGCGGCCTCTGTCCATTAGTACTGCAGGCACAGTTCTGGGGTAAAGCTTCTGTTTCCCATCCATAGATCTAAGTTGTGCTTTTAAATGGACAGAGATGAACTTTGTTTTATGTGGATGGGGCGTCTGTTCTAAAACAGCAGTATCCTGTGTGAAATACACCTGTCTCTCCAGTCTATTCTGTTGATTTGCAGAAGAGGTTTAGATTCCTAGGCTGAGTATTTCTAATGCCATTTGACTTGCTGATGTGCAGTAAATCCATCAGTACTGGTTCAGAGGATGCCTTTTATGCCTAACACAGGTCACCTTAGCATACCGAGTATTGTGACAGGGCTTTGAGTCGATCCGTGTAGGACATGTTGCTTAGGCTTTGTATCCTTTTAGCAAGGTATCTTTGTGGATGTTCCAGTTATTGCATGTATTTGGAGAGATAGCTAATGAGGGCTGAGTAAAAGAGGACAATGACATCCCTAGATCTAGACACAATTCATTTATTAATAAGTTGTGCAATATAGAAGTACTGTCTTACAATAGACACATATTAGTCAAAAGATAGGTCATTGTCCACATATGTTCCCAAATCCTGAACAATTCAATTAACTCTTAGGGATATTTTTTCAGTGCGGTAGTTCCTTAGGATAGATGACTTTTCAAAGATACAGTAATGCATTTTTGACATATAGCAGCGTTCCATGAATTTGACACTGGTTATTTATTTGAGTCAAACCTTCCTACAGGATGGCGAAGCCATTTGGGGATTCAGTGATTGCTCCTTGCTTACAGTCATCTGCAAACTTCAACCAGAGCCCTTTGGTATTGGCTTTTATTTCAGAAATGTAGATACCAAACAGGAGAGGTCCCAGCACAGAACCCTAGGAGACACCACTAGTGACTGGTCTCTTCGAGGCGGTAACTTCTCTGCATCCTGTCCGTGAACCATTTGGCAATGCAGTGGGTGGCATAAAGATTTATTCCCAGTTTATTTAGCTTTTCTGTTATGCCCGAGTGCTGATTTGTGTCAAACGTTTTGGCCAGGTCAAGGTATGTGGTATACACTGTTTTGGCTTCATCCATTACTTTGGTGACCTATTCAAAACATCCACCAGGTTGAGTAAACATGACCTTCCCTTGACAGTCCAAACTGAGACAGGTCCAGTGTTTGGAAGTTTCCTATGTCCTGACTGATTAATGCCATGATAGGTCTTTCCATGGCTTGGCATATGAGACTGGTCAGACTTATAGGTCTTAAATTGCCTGGGTCTGTGGAAGGTCCTCCCTTATGTAGGAGCTTAACTGCAACTGTTCTCTACTCACTTGGTACAAAACCTGTATGGAGGCTGAGACTGAATAGTGTTGTTAGAGGTGTGGCAGATTGTCACCATAGTTTGATGTCACTTTTTAAGAGTTTGCCAATTACATTAACGTGTTTAGGTTATTTCTCTGTAGGCATTCATGAGTGGCCATTTCAGTACCAAAGCAGCTTTGTACATAAAAAGGAAGCAAAGAATGTTATTTTCCATCTAACAGACTTTATTATACAGAACACTTTTTCATAGTGGTGCTCTTCATTTCAGTTGCTCCAATTAATAAATCATTTGTTTCCGATTCCTCTCAGCTTTTTAGTGGCAAGGCTTTATTCTCTAAGTTACTCTTATTGTTTTGAAATACAGCGGCAAATGTGTCAAGACATTTCAGGAGTCTAATTTCTTTACAGATGACTTTCGGATTCAGTATCTGGATATCTAGCTAAAGGTGCACGCTGTCATAATCCTGCAGGCAGTAACTTCCCTAGTAATAAGGCAGGTCACTGTATCCACCTGGTGAAAGCGAAGCAGCACTTGGTAAACATGTTCAGCTTGCCTTCTATTAAGGTGAAAGGTTTTATTATAGAGTTGTTTATTCAGATGTCTGTAGCACATAATGTAATATATTTTCCTTCTAGCAACATTCTGATAGGCAGAATGAGGTCTGTTTAAATTACCACTATAACAGTATATTCAGCAGTAAAACCTTTTACTGTTACAGTTGTAAATAATTATTTTACTACGTAGCGGATGTGATTGATTTATTAGGGGTTGCTTATCATGAGTATCCTTAACATAATTTTCTCTAAGCACAAGTCTTAGGCGTGGACCATCTCAGTCTTGCTGAAAAGGGAAAATACAGACAGAATATGGGCTATACTGCACCAGTAACCTTTATGTCCGTTTCTGCTTTCCCGTTGATTGATACAAAATATGTCTTTCAACATGCATCGCCAATTAATGATTATTTGTTTTTATTTTTGTCTTTGGGACAACTATTTCAATTCAGACAGAGCATCTAGTCACTAAACTTTAAGACTAAAGCTAAGTAAAAGGTCCTTCATTTCCAAGTATGTTGGACAAAATCTATATGACAACACAACTGAAGCTGTTTAAAACAACTGTATACAAAAATGACTTTTGTGTGTGTGTGTGTGTGTGTGTGTGTGTGTGTGTGTGTGTGTGTGTGTGTGTGTGTGTGTGTTGCACAAAATATCCTTCACGGCAGTAGAAATTAAAGTAAAAAATGATACAACTCTTCCCTGCTCCTTGTTGGTGTACATACACACATGCACTGTTTTTTTTCATAAATCTTGTTAATGATGTACATAGCAAAAATAAGAAAAGTGCTCTTTCACTTTACATATTTAATTGCTTTATAGTTTCTTTCCAGTCATACAATTGTGTGAGTATTTGTTTTTCATTAAATAATTGATTTTTAAGTAATAGCCAGTCTTCCATCAAATAAATTGTCTATTTGTTATTAGAGTCGCACCATAACTGGGGAAACTCTCTTCTTAACATAATTTTCTCTTAAGCACAAGTCTTAGGCTTGGACCATCTCAGTCTTGCTGAAAAGGGAAAACACAGACAGAATATGGGCTATACTGCACCAGTAACCTTTATGTCTGTATCTGTAAACAAAAAACTTGGCTCCTTATACAAAATCAAACCCTTCCTAACACAATCAGCAAGAACCAAAATTGCTCACTCTCACTTAATCTCTACTCTTCTTTATGCCTCACCCATTTACTCTAACCTAAAAAAAAATAACCTTAGCAAATTAACTAATTCCTACAATAGTATTGCCCAATTTGCTACTGGTAATCCCTTTAGAACCCACCACTGTCTGAACCTACTGCAGCTAGGCTGGCTAGAATTACAAAATCTTCTGGTATTTATGCAACTCACCATTGCCCACAAGCTATTTTACCAACCTAACAATACTCCTATACTCTCTAACCTCATCATCCCCTACAAAAACCTACACTCACTACGCTCCTCTAATAAACTTCTAGCCACGATAACAAAGTCCAACAACAAAGCAGATGATTCCTTGCTCTCGAACACTGTAGGTAAACATTGGAACAATTTACCTATAGAACTTCCCTTACTTCCCTCTCTGCCTCTTATTAAACAAAACCTCAAAAAACATCTGAAGATCCATTGGTTATGCCCCTGCAGCAATCCTGATTAATCCTTTCATTCTATACTTCTCACCTCTCTCACTTTTCTTCCTCAATCCTGCACCCTATCCCTGTAAGGACTGAGCTGTAACTACCTATTGTACTGTTCTTACCTATGTATTATATGATTTATTGATTTTGTCAAATTTTGTCTGACACTGTTTAACAGTCATATCTTTTATCCTTTATATTGTGTATACATTGTTTTGTATATTCTGTTGTGCATATATTGGAGCTTTTCTCCTCTGGCCTCTAGTGAAAATGGAAATATATCCAGCTAGACTAGCCTTGTTAACAAATGTAAAATAAATAAAATTAAGGCAGCCACTGGATGATTTTGTCCTTAAAGATATTTGACATTGAGCTGTAATTGCAGTAACAAAAAAGTCCAACATTTGCCTTTATGATATATAAAATAATAACATTTTGATATGCTTCCATGTCAGTATTTAGTTTCAGAAAGAATTTGCCTTGGTGAAAGCCTTGGGATAAATGTGCAACAGGTCCTGTAATAATTAACTTGAAAATAAAATCACTAACAATCTATAAACAAGAGCAGGTGTTCGCATTTCTGAAAAATACCAAAATGAACTAGCAGACCTCTTGCCATCTTAAGGCAGTTTGGCTTTGGCTTGCTTTCTGCAGAAGAGTTGACCTTTAGTTACAAGTTTTGAAGGTCAGTACATTCCACAGGTGGTCTGTGATTTAATGATTTATTGGTATATGTAAAGAAAGATGCAGGTGGCAGAGGTCAGATAAGCTGATTAAGCAAGTAAAATAGCAGTTTTTTTATGCACTGACATATCAAGAATCTGTCCAAATCTAGAAAAGAACTGAACTCCTGGAAAGGTCAAGTTCTTATAATACTGGTTTGTTTCACAGATGCCTTATCTGAACACTTATAGCAGTGTGGGCAGTAGTGCAGATAAAATGGAATGCAGCTGCCAAATAGTCAGTGAAAATATTGCTACAACTGTTAGAAATTCAGTCAGTTTAAATGCTGTCAGTGGAGTCACCAGAGAACTACAAAATTAGCAGAGCGATAGTGCACCAGCAGCAGAGAGTGATCATGGCTATACCCAATCAGTACGTTTAAAGTAAACATCTGATTCTGTTTAATAAAATGTTTACCCCCCCCCCCCCCATCTATGCACAAAATGAACTACTTCATGATTCTCCTGTGCATGTCTGGCTTCCTTTACAGATTTGCATCGGTTTCCCCTTGGATTTCATGTATCCACTGCTCCCTCTGCAAAAAGTTCAACATTCCCATGTATTCAGTCACCTGTTCTGTTTTTTAAATTGTTTCCTGTTCTAAACCATCTCTTCTGAAATTCTAATCCCCTCCTGCATGCTGCTAAGCTCTATATTGGGTGTTTTGGTGATATCCACTTTCTCTTCTTTCTTCAGATTAGAAAGATCTTGGTTACATACTAAGGCAACAAATGTGAACATAACTATAACATAGACGACTGAGTTCTTTTATTCACCAACGCCAGAGGATAAAGCTGTACTTCTAAGTGAAAGTTACCTCTAGAAGCAAAGACATGTAAGGAAAAAGGTGCTAGACTGAAGTACAAAACAAAGTCTCAAAGTGACCTGCAGACATAGAGGACAAGAATTGTAAACTTAAGGTTTTCTTCTTGGGGAGAGAGTTTACGAGACTGAAGTAAACTAAATGAGAAAACTAAGAGCATAATTTCATAGAAAATGACTGAAACTTTTAGAAAACAATAGTAATCGCCTTTAAACCCAGAAAAGCTTAGACTACATGAACAAGATCAAAGTCAGTTGTCTAATGCTGTATTACAGAATGGGCGACATGTAGATTGGCACCCTGATTGGAGAATGTACGTTCTCCAGCAAGATGTTAATCTACAGATGCCATCCTAAAAACAAGTCTACCGCTTCATGGCAGCATATCAAGCTGCCTTGGAACTCAGACTGAAAATAACCTAATGATCGCCATTATTTTATGCTTACTAAGCAGTGATTATGCTGTTTACTGAATGAAAAATATTTTAAAAAGTGTGCGTCAGTGTGTGTGTGCATGTGAGTAAGATTGAGATTGATCGAGCTGTTATTTTACACTCTCTAAGCAGCGTTTTTGCTGTTTATCAAGTGTAAAAACTAAATGAAACTCAGAAAAGTGTGCGTGTATTTATGTTTCTGTCTCTGTGTAAGCATATACATGCTTGTGTGCATGAAAGTTAGGTGTACGTGGGTGAGAGAGAGTAAAGAGTGAAAGCAATCGAGCACTGGTAGCATCAGCTGTTTAGGCTTGTGTACCTCTTAACCTTTTAGGTGAAGATATCTGGATAAAGCCTAAAATAAAGGGGGAACAAAAGATCAAAATAGCAACGTATTTTAAAAATTGCTGTTATAAAAAATCACAAAGTTGCTTGAATAATAGGATTTGTGTTAGCATGCATTTTCTAAAGTGCAAGTGTTAGTGTGGATGAGGGAGAGAGAGTGCGATCAATGGACCAGTGGCAGTAGTAGTATAGAGCTTTTCATATCTCTTGACCTCTTAGCTCAATAAAGCTGGATAAAGCCTAAAATAAAGGGGAAACAAAGGCTCAAAAATAAGAACAGATTTTAAATGTTGTTTTTATAAAATTACAAAGTAGCTTAAATAACAGGATTTGTGTTAACATGAATTTTCTGATGGAAATAAAGTCTGAAGTCAAATGTATGTCATTATTTAGTGAGTTATATTCCCAATGACTGGCAACAAGCCATACATTTTAGGAGTAAGGGCCCAAAAACATAAAGTAAATATCCAGGTATTTACTTTATGTAAATATCTAGATATTTTTAATGCTATATTTTAGATGTAAAATGCTTTCTCCAACACCATTATACTACAGCAACTTTGAAACATTAGGCGGAGGAACTATTTTACATCAAAAATATATAAAAACTAGTATAGTAATGCAAAAAAAATAAATGAATAAGTAAAACACAACAATGTTACAGACTGCCTATTCCTCTAAACACAATAATGCCCTCTAGAGTGTGTATTATCGTGGAAATAATGCCCTTCCAGGGGTGTAGAAGCCTTCAGCCCGTGGGTTGGGCCTCAGGACACCCCTGGGCAGGTGTTATTTCCACAGTAACACACATCCTGTTGGGCATTATTGCTTTGCTTAATTCATTATTAATTCTTACGCTGCAGCTACAGCTACCTTCTTATACTGAGATTTACTGCAAGTCCCAGTCCCCTTTTGTACCGGAACTGAAAGCAATGAAAAACAAAAATTCTGCTCTTTTCTGTACTTTCTTGAGCCACTATGCTTGAACAACTACTGAAGCTGATCATTTATATTGCAGTCTATTACCAGCTCCATTCTGCAACTAGAAAGTGTATTATATCAAGAGGATTAAGTTAAAAAGCTAATGTGAATTAACAACTCAGAATCCTTTCAACACTTACATAACTGTACATGCGCCTTATAAATAACTATATTACAACATTGCAACAATCATTTTTATGTATGTGTTATATCTGTAAACCAGCACACAACAGACGCTGCTTGGAACTCAGAAATGGTTAAACCTCTGAATAATGGGACCTGTGTTATCTTGGCAACCTGGAAAAGGCCCATCTACTTGTATTTGTCTATCAGGGTTGATGTCAATGCCAATAAAACTGCAAAAAGTACAAGTTACAAGTCTGTCTATATATATATATATATATATATATATATATATATATGAGCAAAGATAGATAGTTATATGATTATATTATGAAATGTAGAAAATGCAAAGCACTTAACTTCAAAGTATAGAAAAAAAAGACTGAATGATGAAAAAATGGACTACAAAAAAATATTGAATCATAAAGCACTGTTGGGGTTTGGTATGATGGTTACCTCACAGACAAGAAGTACAGAGTTTGATCCTTATTAAAGGACATTAGCTATGCTTAAAATGATCCACAAGAGCAGTTAGCCCAATACAAACCTGTGTTAAATCATTATAGTGCCTTTTGGGAAAATTGCCACCCAGGATAATTGCTACATTCATAAAACACCCCTAAGAGTTGACCCAATATGCAGGGATCTGGGAACATATGTAGACAGTATTCTGGCCTTTGACCACCATGTAGCCAAGGTAGTAAGAAAATTATTCTATGTTACCCAGTTTATAAGTAAGGGCATGGCATTCATGTCCAGGAAAGTAATAGTATCACTTTATTCAGCCCTTATCAGACCCATAATTGAGTATAATGCTCCCTTCAACAAGTACCTGATCAAATATATGAAACAGTTGGAATTCCCACAGTGGTTCCTTACGAGGAGAAAGCAGGGTGTAAACACATTGTTCTATATGGAAAGCCTTAATGCCCTATACAGGTTATTGAGAGGCAGTCTATGCTTGGCATAAACGGCATCCTTGGATCCAGCTCTGATGGACCTTTTGAATATCTGCAAAATGAGCAGTAGCAGAACCACTAGATCCAAGGTTTTAAAGTTTGCTTGTGACATGAATAAGACATGCTGGCAAGACGATTATAAGTTTGAGTATCTTAATGCTCTGGAACAGGCTCCCCATCCATGTGAAGCAATGTCCATCCCTTACCCTAAGTGTAATCTTTAACAATAGATTGAAAATCAGAAATTCACCTTGGGTCTGGTCCTAATGTCTCCTATAGATAAAGGTAGGGAATAATGCCCAGCTAACATAACCCCGCCACATCTTCCCATACCAACCCACCACTGCTTAGCACTCCACAAGTTACAATGGCTTGAATTCTCCCATAACATAAAATTGTCCCAGCTACATCTAACTCACTGCATACTTAACAAACCCACTTCCTCCCCGCCCTCACAAACCTATTCTTGTACTATTCCCCCCCTGCACCCCCTCCATAGCTCAGAGAAACTTCTTCTAGAAACCTTTACACCTAAACTGAACACAGGCAAGCTCCTGTATAAATCATCTATTACAAAAATCTGGAACAGCCTACCCTCTATCCTACAAAACATCACCCAAGCAACAAGCTTCAAAAAAGAACTGAAAGTATTCTTCCAAAATAATTGAAACTGCCCATGCCAGGATTCCACCTGACCACCCTTCAGCTCCATAACTTTTCTATCATTGTCAAAATTTCCTAACCTCTAAAATTCCTGACGGATAGTTGCATAATCCTTCTTGCACTATATGCAATACCAAATACATATACACGTTTCACCAATAATCTCTCTACCAATTTTGTAAAAGTAAATGCTATTCAACCATAGTATGCATGTATCTTTTGTACACTATATGCTATGTTTTTCTACTTATTTTTGTGTTAATATGTATATATCAATGTATCGGAGCTTTTCTCCTTGGGTCTCCACTGAAAATGGGTAATATTTTGCCCAGTTGGACCAACCTGGTTAACAAATGTGAAATAAGTAAATAACCTCTAGAAACTTCCTAACCAACATATCCTCTCCTAATAAATGCCCATGATACATAGGGACATATTTGGGCTGGATTGCATGACTAGGTTTATAAAGGTCTTTATTTTAGTAAATATTGTCTGGACACCAGACATAGTTGTATGCACTGAGAATATTATATGCTGCTCACATTAATATATTTTCTTTTTACTTTTTTAATATCTATTTATTGTGGTGAGGTGAGATGTACCTGTAAATGACAACAGCAAGTTGAAATGTCAATGTTTCACTCACCTTCTTTGAGATCACACATAAGAAGTGATCCTGAGAAGAAAATATATTTTAAAGAGAAGACTGCATATGAAAACAAAGGGCTGATACATGATCATAGTGAAATAGATATGGTTTGCATGAGATGGAAAGGTGCATACATGCCCAAGAGCAACACAATGAAATATGTTTCTGTGGCAATTCTTTTCTTTCACTTATCACAATCTAATGTTGGAGGGGTACATAAAAAATCAGTGTCATATTTAGGGAAATAAAATAAGCTGTGTTAGAAAGCACATGGTAATATATTAGTACTGTTTAAGGATCATTGATTTGGCTTGGAGGGGCAGTACATTTGTTTGTAAGCAACAGTTTGGAATACTGACCAACTCTTGGTGTAAAGAGGTATAGCATTGACTATGGCATACATTATTTGGATCTGATTAATGGTTTGGGTGTTTGTTGTTGAACTAGCATGGGGAGGATAGAATTGCCTATCCTGTGAGAAGGTGGATGGATTTGGGCTATCCAATTTCATAGTCCTTTAGTGGAAGATCATTAACACTAAGAAGCTCTATCATGGGCATTCAACCTTCATAATGGAGATGCAGGAGTATGAACAGGCATGGAAGAAGTTGTAATCTCCATGGTGATGTCAGGTGCATGTCCTTCACAGAGATGCCAGTGAAAGCGCAATCTACTCCATGACTGTCTGGATGATGGTACCTCCAGGTGGCTGTCATCCCCATACGTGCTACAATTGAATGAAAAAGGCACATGTCCTTTTGGTGTAGGTTTGATAGGTGGTTTGCACAGGGAAAACAACATATAGGAAAATAAAACAAAACAAAGAATACAAGTTGAAATACATTACTATGGTCATTATTTCACTTTCTTCACAGTTGTCTGTCTGAAATGTACAGAAAAAGTGGATATCTTTTTACAGTGGAGTAAGCTGTGTGTGAAAGTAGTGGTATCACTGTGAAGCAGTCATTGATGTAGCTTGTTGGGCAAAGTGCATACATGTCTGAGAGCAGCAGACATGTATATATTACAGTGGTCATTATTTCTTTCACCTTCATCACTATCAAAGATCTGAGTTGTAGAGGCATGGTTGGCCGAGGCAAAGGTACATGTCTGAATAGTTCTTACTTCATCCTCATGAGGGTGTTGTATTTATTGTTTTAAATAGTTCCTTGTATTGTGCTAGAAAGTTATGGATTCCTCACCTGAATCTCATGCAGGGCAAAATGAGCTAGCTGAATACTTATAAAAAGCACCCTGAGATGATTGCATACTGATCCTATTCAAACCGCTTTTGATAGCAGTCACAGAGCAGAGACATGTGATTCTTTGACTGTGAAACACCAGCAACAAGTCTCTTTGCTGAAAAAAAAAGTAGGCAATCTAGAGGACTGTTAGGATATGTAAGAAAAGGATAGTTCCTCCAATCACAATATTGCCATATTTAAGAAAGAACTGACACTCCAGAAGAAAAATCTGGATGATCTAGAAAATGACATGCCAGAAAATGTATGAGTGATTGCGTCCATCCTGCTGTAGCCAATGAGGACTTATTTGATCATGTTTTTGCTCAGGTGATCCATATACCAATCTGTTTCGCTGGTGACACTGAAAGGGTACACAGGGTGGGAAAGCTAGTTAGAGAAACGTTGTCTCACAGACATGTATTGATTTCCTTGCAATGTGCAAAAACAAGAAACTGGTTAGTGCACTGTAATAAAGCTAAGAGAGGAGTTTCTTGGTGGAAGAGCACCCTTTATTTTATAACATATTTTTCAAAGAATTTTATTGAGAAACTGAAGCATCTAAATAACTTTGGCTATACAGCAATAGTTATATAACTGGCCCTATTAACTGTGGAGAAAGATCTCAAGAAGGCTTGGCATTTTGGGAAAGTATCAGGATATAGTTTGGGGACTCAAGAAGGAATCGGAAGAGGAGACGGTCAGAGCATGAGATGGAGTGGGAACTGGCACCGTCTATAAGTATCCCAATACCAGCTTTGGACCACATATCATACGGCCCAAGAAGCAAGAAACCTTTTTGAAGAGACAGTTCCTTTGAGAACTGGGAAAGGAGTTGTAGCAAACCTGCTGGAGATAAAAGGAGAAAAAAATCCCTTTCTCCTAAGAGAGACAAAATTTCATCCAGTACATCTCCAGGATATCTGGTTCAGAATGAGCTGAACTTTATAAAGGAACCAGGGCTTAATAAATGAGCAACAAAAAGAGCATGAAAGGATTCAAATTTGTAACAGAAGGGACCCGTGGTGATGTCAATAATCCCTTGATTTTGACATTTTACCTGAGAAGCATAGCATATCCAGCAGAAGATCCTGGTTGGAGATATTCTAAGGATCCTCGGCTTCAGTGAATGAAAACTGCTGGTCAGCCAGAGGCTTGGAAAATTGGATAAAAGTCTAGCAAATGGTTAATGAACTAAATGTTATATGGGAACTTATCATTCATTGTTAGGATAGTGGAAAGCTAAGTGATATAGCATACCAGGTTAACCCATGTAGTTAAACTCCTGAAACTAAATGCTCATGATATTAGCATTACAAATGTCTATTCTAAATGCAGTGCCAATATCTGATCTTTTCGCTTAAATTTTTTTATATACATAGGATGTTTTTTTCAGTAGAATCTAATGCAAAGTTCCTCAATTGTAATGTTATATCCAAAGGAATTGTTAGTGTAAAGTATACTATGTATTTTTTTATTTCAGCAAGTGTTTGCAATATTATAGAATAACCGGTTGTATAGGATTTACTGAGCTATAATACATCTACTATTGTTTTAAACTGTGCTTTGATGTGGTAGTGGGCTCTTTGCCTTCTGAACTGAACAGTTTGTACTTAAGTTTACTTACACAGTCACAGCAGAAGGAATCAATGGGGATGAAGCAATCTCCAATATCTTGATATCATTAGATTTAATGGCCTCTCCAGCTTCCTTGTTAATTAATGCTGAAATCTTCAAATGTTGCTTTGGGAATTACCTTGTTTCATTTTATATTTTCATAATCCCTTTGAGACTGACTAGATCTATTTTTCTGCTGTCTGAATTTTTATGCTGTGCATGACATGGTGATTGTCAAGACAAGTTCAATAGGCGTCTGTTAAATGACTACAGGAAGAAGTGTGAATGAGTTACGCCTGTAGGATGTACTGCCCAAAGCAAATTTGAAGCTTATGTCCTGGAGTAGTGGGGGAAGGGAAGAGCACAAACCCTATTAGAAGACCCAAAATGCAGCATTGCAGTAAAATAGAAAAAATGTAGATAGTTTGTTTGCAGGAAAAATATGTTAAATATTTAGATCTAAAAATATCCCATTTTTATTTGGAGATGATAAACCTAGTAGAGGTAAAAACGGGGTTTTATTAATGTTCCACAAAACATTGTGTGTACATGCTTATGTATAAATGCTAGTAGTCAAGGTAGCTGGTTAATTTGGAAAGGGAAAGTAGATGAGTAAGAATGGGCCATTGGAAACCTTTATGTATCCAGTGAAGCAAACATTTTTTTTTGAGGATTTCCTGGAAAAGTGGCAAAATAGGGCTGACCCAGGTAAGCTCTGTATTCTTTTTGATGACTTTAACCTAACCCTTAACAAGGAATTGGATAGACTATAATGGAAACAGGAACGCCATAAGAAATCACATGCTTATGTCAATGTCTGGATGGCACAGTTAGTTGATGTGACATATGGCAATAGCTACACGGAGAGGAGGAATTGCCCTCATTTTTGAGAAACCTGGCTACACAGGGAAGTAGGCTGGATTACATTTTAATCACTGAAACTTATAGGAAAAATGTTCATGTGCCATTAATCCATGAAACCGGGATTTCGCACCAGCGACCACTTACTTTAGTGGTTATGACTGATGCGCAGAAGACAAGATATACTAATTGGAGATCGGCTCATTTTCAGTTTAGATCAAACAATGACAAAGCTGAGTTAATAAAGATCATTCAGAAACTTACTGAGGTGGGATTTATCAACTCAGTGTTGGTGGGAAGAATACAAAATGGGTATTAAGGGGACTTGTTGGATGAGGAAGGGCTTCATAGAAGAGAAAGGAAATTGAGGTGAAGAGTAAAACAAGGGAATTGGGAATGCAAGTGTAAAACTAGGCAATTCACGTTTGATTACTACCATATCTAAATTAAATTTGGAGTCGGACATGCTGGTAACTAGTAAAGCAGAGGCTGAACTACTACTGAGGTAACTTTTGGTGGCTCCATCAGAGGAAAACCTTAAATGTATGGCATGGTTCTTTAGACAGAATTTGAAGAATATAGTTTTGGCAATCACAGGTTTGTCTGAGAAGTTAATTAAAGGGGATGACAATGTAAGAGCACACATTTGTAAAATGTATGAATAGCTTTATTGTTCTGAGCTAATAAATGACAACAGTCAGTAGCAATTTCAGGTACCAAGAGAAATGGTCTTTAAGGATGATGATAGGATCCCCTTCAACAAGCCCATTTCAGAAGGGGAGGTTGAGAGTGTGGTCAGAGTTCTAAAATCTAACAAGGTCCCTGGATTGGATGGATTTCCAATGGAATTCTATAGGTAGGGTGGCAGACCAGTAGGGCAATGGCTTGCAAGTCTATATAATGATTGTGAATTTCAATGTGGAACTAACAATTGGTTTAATCAAGGGATGATAGTAATCATTCCCAAGGGGAGGGAAGGTTCACTTTCCTTTGAAGATTTTAGGCCTGTATTCTTTAATAAATCTGGATTGAAAAATTTTGGCAATAATTTTGTTGAGTAAACTGGAAGCTATTATACCCCTTCTGGTAGAAGACAGGCAAAATAACTATATTTTAATCGCTGAAACTTATATTTAAGTTTAAGTGATATTTAAGATAATTAGTGGGAACTACTTCTGTTTTTGCATATTGTTTTTCACATTCAGGGATGGTCTTTTTTGACATAAAGAAAGCATTTTACTCCGTTATCTGGCAGATCCTTTTTAAGGTCTTTGAGATATAGAACTGTGGGGAGAGATTTCTAATTGGGTAAGAAAACTTTATAGTCCACCAAAGTTCATGGTATTTATACATGGCAGTTTGTCAAGAAATGGGCATATTGAAAGGGGAACTACACAAGACTAGCCTCTTTTGCCTGATCTGTTTATATTGGTAGTGGAGGATTTAGCCTCTCAGAAATTTTTTTAAGATACAAAAAACATAATGGGCTTCATAGTATTTTCCTCTTATTTTCTGACGATTCCATCTTAATGTACACTGACATAGCCCAGGTTTTTGAAGTAGTACTGAAGATCTTTCATAATTTTGTCTAAATGTCAAGTTTAAATTACAACTCCAAATCTGTGCATGTCCCTTGCAGTACTGGAAGCCAGCCCGAGTCACCTCTTTGAAAAAATGTCTAGCCTTCTGCCTATGATGTAACTTTTTTAAACACCCTTTTAGGAAAATAAATTCCTTCAAAATTATAATCATATCCATATGTTATATCTATTTAGGAATATCCCTATTGACACTAGTTATCCTAGAATGCTCCAGGAGTCCTTCATAAGAGACTAGATGTATTTGGTTTAGCAGAGAGTTCCAGCCAGGATGGCTTATTTACCCAAATGTTTTGGGGAGATTAAATGTTTTGGGATATTAGGGTTACCTAATCTTGCCAACTAGATTCTTACATATAAACTTGATCATATAAGAGAGTCCATCTTGAATCAATGTGACGGAAGGACAGAATTAAAGCCTTGGCCTAGAATTGCCCCAGGAATGGATAATTTGGATTTTTTATGAACACTTTGAAGTAGGAGACAAATGCTGGAGCTTGCACACATTCACATAATTTGGGAGAATCTGAAAGTGTTGAAGGTGGTGGGTTAAGTGAATTTAGAGAATGGACAGGACAAAGGCAAATGGACTAGGAGTCATCTGGTGCAAGGTAGGGGTGACTGGGTTGAGATGAAAGAATTCCTCGTTAAGAAGGATGAATTTAAGGGAGATGAAAAATGAATGGTTCACTTATGCACAACTCTGACAAATTTGGGTGCACTCTAATGGAAAGCGTAGTAAGGAATTTGTGTCTGGCCTTGTAGTTAATGGAACAAGATTGGAAAAGGCAGATCGTCTTATTTATAAAGACCTGTAGGAGAGTAGGGCCAATGCCATTGGAAGGTTAATGCAGAATAGACAGAAGTTGTAGGAAGGAGTGCACTGTAGTACACAGCAATGGCATATCATTTGACAAGCTTCTGATTATCTGAATAAGTGGCCTAAATATAGGGATTAACAGATACAATTATTGTTCAGGTGGTATAATATCCAAATGAGGCAATTTAAGGTAAAGGTTAAGGTCATGGATCAATGTTGATAATGTGATCAAGAGGGGACAGACAATATCCACATTGTTTTGGTACTGTCCTACTATTAGAGCACTATGAAATCAAGTGGCTTTGTGGTTCAGTAAGGTCTATGGTAAGAATTTTAGTTTGGATTGGAGCTTTTGGCATTCTGGCATAATGCAGAATACTTATGTTTGTTATGCTAGGACCTTGAGAGTATTCCGAACCTTGGCAAGTGTGGTTAAGCTCTTCAGTGCTAGAGTCTGGAAGAGAAGAATAAGGCCAAATTGTGATGATATTTCCTACAGCCTTAAAAGGCCAATTAAGTTGATCATTTCCTCCTTTAAACCTAGTACATTGCTAAAAAATCTTCATCATGAATGGAAACTTCTCTTATAAGGTTATGGATGAGGTGGAAAGGCTCTCAGATGCTCTTTCCAAGACTGATTATAATGAATTAGATGGGTCAGACTGTGATGCGTGCACTGGCCCAGCAATCAAGGAGCTTGAATCCTCACCACTAACACCAGTGAGGGGCATCCATATAGGGAAAGGATAATAAATACACACACAATAAAGTACAATTTCCCTTGAGCACACAGAGATCACAGTCAGTTTGGGGCTGGTCTCTGCCTTTCTCTCCAGGTCCCCAGTAAGATTTCCCCACTGGCACAGCTATAGGGTCTAGATCTCAGCCTAGTGAGCAACCTAAAACCTCCAGCACCCTTTCTGTCTAGCCAGTGCTTTGTGTCCCTGCCCAAGTAGCTGACATGCACACACTTTGAGATAAGAGTTTATGCAACCACACAAACACTCCAAGGGAAGGCTGGCAGAGTTTCTCCAGCTGTGCCCCTTTTCTACCCAGTCTAAAAGGTAGTACCAGCTGCCACCACCCACTAATATTTATCAGCTACTCAAAGGCCCTTAAAAGGGTGTCCAAATTTTACTGCGCAGTATTATTATCCAAATGGTAAGTGTGACCTAAGAGTCGAGACTTATTTGGAGTGACTTGGTACAGCATCACTAAATACATGCAATGTACTCTTAGAGCTTAAATTATCTCTACACAAAACAGCCACAGTTGAAAGGTTTAAAAATATGTAATAATAAATAAAAACACAAGACAATATTTCTTACTACACCGTGCTAGTCAACAGTTCAGATATCACAGAGAAATGCTTAAAATAATACTGTAGAAAAGTTCTGACATCACACAAAATCAAACTAGTCTAATCTTCCTATTTCCTAGCTATATCTAAGAGAAAAAACAGTTCTGAATGACTTGCATATAGAGACAGTACTGGTGATGGATGTTCTCAAGACAAAATGCTCTGAGCTCTCTGATTCTCTCTCTTTAAGTTGATAACACAGAACTGCTTCACATGACATAATTTTTCACACTTCTCTGGTCTTCCAAGGCTAACAAAAACTGCATTTACATTCCTTACATGTGGTAAGAAACCAGAGCAATAAAGGACATTTATACATGCAAATTCTAGCCATTACCTCTGGTCTTAAAACAATAGGCAGGATGCTTCCCTCTAGACATATCGGCTCCGAATTTTGACATCAAAGACGGTCAAAAAATGCTTGACTTAGCTTTCTTACAGCAGAGATCAATGTTGTTACATTTTTGCAGTTCAATATCCAATGCAGTCTTTTCACATTTAAGAGAACAAGCCTGTGGCTTACATTAATATTTACAAATGAATTATTTACAAAATTCTATCTGGCTAGGCTGGCAGCCTTCACCTATCTTCACATATTCCCCCCCTTGGAGAACTCGAGCTAGTATTTCAAGTGACCCTTGAGAAATGTTGCTTGAGAGGGATCAGCCTATCTGTGTATACCTTACCCCATTCCCTGTCTTGAGAACCCATATGCGTTAGCATTGCTAAACCCACTGCGGTGCTGCAGTGCCATATCATATGCATGCAACCCTAGGCTCCATTTTAGCAACTTGGTATTTTGCTGGTTGGCTCTGTCCTTCCTTGTCAGGTCTGTGAGGGGAGCAGCTATGGAACTATATCTGGGGACAAACTTTCTATAGTACCCTGCTGTCCCTAAGAATGCCCTCACCTGCTTTTTGGTAAAAGGTGCAGGCTATGCCTGAATGGCTTCTACTTTGGCAGGTTCTGGCCTGATCTTGCCACTCCTCACTCTGTCCCAGGTAGGAGACCTCTGCCATACCCACCTGACATTTGCTTGGCTTAATGGTCAACCCTGTCCTCTGTAGTCTGCCTAGCACCTCCCTAACATGTTGAGGGTGCTCTTGCCAGGAATGGCTGTAGATGGCAATATCATCTAGGTAAGCAACTACAAACCCTCCTGCTCCTATATGATCTACCGGCATCTAGAAAGTTGCTGGGGTATTTTTCATCCCAAAGGGCATATTTGTGAACTCATACAAGCCAAAAGGAGTCACAAAGGCTGATCTCTCTCTAGCACTGGGAGTCGAGCTTACCTGGCAGTAACCCTTGGTAAGATCAATGGTTGTAAGATACTTAGCCCAACCCAGCTGCTCTAGGGACTCATCTGTCCTAGGCATACGATAAGCATCTGACTCTGTGTGACTGTTTAATTTCCTGTGGTGCACACACAACCCAGTGCTGCCATCCTTCTTTGGCACTAGCACCACTGGGGAGGCCCAGGGACTGTTACTCTTGAATTCCCCCTAGTTCCAACATTTCCTGTATCTCTTCCCTCAGAGTCTGTTTGACACTCTCAGGCACCCTATAAGGGGCCTGCCTAATAGGCCTTTGGTGTCCTGTATCCACCTGTTGCTGCACCAGGTGGGTGCACCCTGGTTTCCCAGTGAACATGTTCTCAAGCTCCTGTAACGCTGCTCGGATTTCTTGAACCTGGCTAGGAGATAGCTGCTGGACATTGCTACCCCTTCCACTGAGGTGTCAGTTTGAGCCTCACTGAGGAGATCAGTCACCAGATCTCCTTCAGACTCCTCCTGCAATCCACTACAAATGCTCAGCACAAGGGTCCTCCCTATCATGGTAAGGTTTCATCATGTTAACATGGTACAATTTGTGCCCCTGCCTAGCAGTTCCACCATGTAGTTAACATCACTTACCTTTCTTACCCCCTTGCAGGGTCCCCTCCCAAGCTGCTTGCAGCTCATTGTGTCTGACAGGAATGAGAACAATAACTTGCTGCCCCACAGCATACTCTCTAGCTCAAGCATTCCTGTCGTACCAGACCTTTGTCTGTTGTTGGGCTTTTGCCAGGTTCTCCTGGGCCAAACCCATGAGTTTCCTGAGCCTTGTCCTGAGATTTAGGACATATGCTGCAACAGATTCATGTGAGGTTCACACTCGCCTTCCCACTCATCTCAAATTAAATCTAGAGGTCCCCTCACCCTATGGCCCATACAGCAACTCAAAGGGTGAAAAACCTGTGGATTCCTGGGGAACCTCTCTGTAAGCAAACAGATGGGGAAAATATTTGTCCCACTCCTTCTTAAACTGGTCTACAAATGCCAATAGTATAAACTTGATTGTAGAGTTTAACCTCTCAATAAGACCATTAATCTGGGGATGGTAGGAGGTGGTCTTCAGGTGCTTCACCCCATATGACTTCCACAGACAAGCCAGCTGGTCTGACATGAAATTGGCACTTATGTCAGTCTGTATTTCTTTTGGGAAACCTACCCTGCTGAAAATCTCTAAGAAATTGTTTGCCACATTTTCTGCCTCAGTGGAGGACAGAGCCACTGCCTCAGGGTATTGTGTAGCATAATCCACTACCACTAGGATACACTTTTTTCCTGTGGAGCTTGAGGCCCTACAATATCCATAGCCACCCTTTGAAATGGCTCCTCAATCACAGGCAAAGGCATCAAAGGAGCTCTCATCTTGTCTCATGCCTTGCCTACCTTTTGGCACTGCTCACAGGTCCTGCAGTACTCTGTTACATCTCTGGAAATTCCAGGCCGATAGAAGTTCTGCATAATACATCTCTTTGTATGGTTTATGCCCATATGACCTGTAAAGGGAATATCATGGGCTATGGCTAGAAGAGTCAGACGGTAGGCTCTAGGCACTACCAACTGCTGTTTTCTCTCACCTTCTAGCCCTCCCTCAGGGGTTCACTCTCTATACAGTAACCCTTTGTCCCAGTATACAGAATCCCCCTTCCCTCGAGAATTGGGTGACTCACTAGCTACCTGCCTCAGGCCTTGCAATGTAGGGTCTGAGAGCTGAGCCTGTCTAAACTCTCTCTTTGTAACCCTTCCCAGCTCCCCTTCCACAGGATGTCTGGCATCCTCTGACAGTGGTGCCTTACTGTCAGCCTGGGTACTACTACTCACCTCTACCTTTGCAGTCCCTCTGTCCAAGGGAACCTCAGTACCCACAAGCAGCTGTGGCTCACCTTAAGTTTCACTGCTACAGAGTAGCTCCTCCCTGAAGTGACCACCTCACCAGTCCTGGCTGCAAGCATGCAGTCTGTCTGGATCTTCCCCAGGCTACCAGACCCACATGCTTATCTCCTAGCCTGACTGCGTGTAACTGCATAAGCACATGGTAGTGCCTCATCCAAATCCTTCCCTATCAGGACATCTGCAGGTTGGTAGTTCAGTATCCCTGTTGTCTCAAGACAACCTGCTATTGACATTTCGTCTTCCCAACTTACTGGCTCTCTCACCTTTTGTTTCCCATCTTGCCTTCATGGAAATCTGTACGCCACATGGCCCCACTGGTTTCATTCAAAACATTTATCCATAGGTCTTGGATGTGTACCTGGACTAGTGGCTTCCCCTGCTACTGGCAGATTCTGTTGGGGCAGTCTGGGCTGCCCACCATGGGTTCCTTTAGACCCATGAGCAGTACTTGGGGTCCCTTTCCTATGCAGGGATGCCCTGCTTGCTAGGTATAAGTCTCCCTTCTTTCCCAACTCTTCTGAAGTAGCACATTGTCTATCAGCCAACAAGATCCTCATGTCCTCAGGCAAAGTGCTAAGGGCTTGTTCCCTCACCAAAAGGTCTGCCAGCCCTTCAAAAGTGGTGACCTGACATCCACTCACCCACCTATGAAAATAAGTGCTCTGTTCAGCAACATATTCACACACACACTTTCATCTGCCTTGCGTCTATGCTCATGAAACTTTTTTCCTATAAGTTTCAGGTGTTAGCTTAAAACAGTCTAACAAGTGATTAGTGATTCTTGACAACAGTATAATCAAAACATTCACAATCAGAAATTTTAGACAACACAGTTACAGCTTTACTATGGAGTAAGGGGGTCAGGAACCATACCCAGAGCCTGTGATCAACATCATACTGTTTGCATACCCTCAAACTATCAAAATTATCCCCCTCTTTAAACTGCAGAAGAAATTTATTGACTTTGTGTTTGTGGGGTCCAGTTACTCCCCTACCCATTACTTCCATGACTCTGGTGAATAGTCAGTATCTCCTCATACTGCCTCTGCCTCTCCTTTTCCTCAGCTTCCAGGTGTAGCAGTTTCTCATTCTCCTCAGCCTGCAGACATCTCAGTCTCTCAGATACTTCCATTTCCAAATGCCTGGCCACCAACTCAAGTGTCTTTAGCTCCAGATGGATTTTTAAGTCCTCTGCAAAAAGGTTGAACTGTCCATTCTCTGAGGGTGATACATATCCACCGCCATTCTGATCATCCTTCTGGTTGCTGTTTTATGATGCAGCTGTGACCAAAGCTGCAGTCATGTCTGCCTTAGTCAGGTTTCCATGCACCAGTCACCTAGCCTGGCACATCTCAGCCAGCTGGCTCCTTGTCAGCTTTCCGTACTCCTCTGCTGACATGCTGCCTGCTCTCCCTAACTAACTAAGCTAACAAATGAAATAAAACATTTGTGATCTGAACTGAGTATTCACTGCGTGACTGATTTAGAGTACAAAACTTCTTCAATGATCACTGTACACAAGCTACAGGAATTCACTCTACCCACACCACTACAAGCCAACTAGTATTTTCCAACCAATTAATATGTAGTGTGGATATCCCACCACCGCCAAACAATTAATATGTGACACCCATGCACTGGCCCAGAAATCAAAGAGCCTCAATCCTCACCACTAACACCAGTGAGGGGTGTCCATATAGAGGAAAGGATAATAAATACACACACGGTAAAATATAATTTCCATTAAGAGCACGCACACATCAGTCAGTCTGGGGCTGGTCTCTGCCTTTCTGTCCAGGTCCCCAATAAGACTTGCCATTGGCACAGCTATAGGGTCCAGATCTCAGCCTAGTGGTCAAGCTAAAACCTCCAGCACCCTCTCTGTCCAACCAGTGCTTTATGTCCCTGCCCAATTAGCTGACACACACACACTTTGTGTGATTGTATAAACTCTTATCGCAGACACTCCTGGGGAAGGCTGGCACAGGTTTTCCAGCTGTGCCCCTTTTCTGTCCAGTCTAAAAGACAGTACCAGCTGACACCACACTAATATTTATCAGCTACTCAAAAGTCCTTAAAACGGTGTCCAATTATTACTGTGCGTTATTGTTATCCAAATGGTAATTGTGACCTAAGAGTCCAGATGTAGTGATAGCATCACTATATACATGCAATGTACTCTTAGAGCTTAAATTATCTCTACACAAAACAGCCACAGTTGAAAGGTTTAAAATATTTAATAAATAAAAATACAAGACAATACTTCTTACTGCACAGTGCTAGTCAAGAGTTCAAAGATCACAGAGAAATACTTAAAATAATATTGTAGAAAAGTTCTGACATCACAGAAAAACAAACTAGTCTAAACTTTCTATTTCCTAGCTATATCTAAGAGAAAACACAGTTCTAAATCACTTACATATAGAAACAGGCAGTGCTGGTGGTGATGTTCTCAAGACAAAATGCTCTGAGCTCTCTCATTCTCTCTCTTTAAATTGATAACACAGAGCCGCTTCACATGGCATCATTCTTCACACTTCTCTGGTCTTGCCAGGCTAACAAAAGCTACATTTATATTCTTTACACCTGGTCAGAAACCAGAGCAATAAAGGACATGTATGCATGCAAATTCTAGCCATTAACTCTGCTCTTAAAACAATTGGCAGAATGCCTCCCCCTAGACATATTGGCTCCAAATTTTGACATCAAAGACTGTTATAAAATGCTTGACTTAGCTTTCTTTCAACAGAGTGCACAGTTGTTACATTTTTGCAGTTCAATATCCAATGCAGTCTTTTCACATTTAAGATAACAAGCCTATGGCTTACATTGATATTTACAAATGACAGAATTATCTAAAAAATTCTATCTAGCTAGGCTGGCAGCCTTCACCTATCTTCACACAGACTACGAGTTTTGTCAAGCTTTCATTCATGTGATCATGGAGATATTGGCAACTAATGTTGTTTTCTTGTAGGTTTTGCAAAGACCCTATATGTGAAGTAATAATTATATATTGCCTGTCGGCGCTAGGATCCGCCACATAACACAAGCACTCGGATCACTCCAAGGCAAGTACAAATATGACTCGGTCATTGTCCATGCTGGTGTGAATGACCTGAGACGTACCCCCCTGGACTACATGAAAAGAGACATAGAGGAGCTCTCTGAGCATGTAGCCCAGGCTGGTATGACCCTGACCTTGAGTAGCATCTTACCCTCACCAAGAATGATGCCACAATATGAAGACAAGATGATCAATTTCAACAATTGGCTTAAGTATTGGTGTCATTCAAAGGGGATCCAATGCCTGTCAGCCTGGGATGATATGCTCAACAAGCCAGGATGCTTCGCTAGGGACGGCTTGCACCTGTCACA
Organism: Protopterus annectens; assembly: GCF_019279795.1. Taxonomy (NCBI): domain Eukaryota; kingdom Metazoa; phylum Chordata; order Ceratodontiformes; family Protopteridae; genus Protopterus; species Protopterus annectens. The sequence continues at coordinate 1,427,599,794 of NC_056741.1, forward strand.
CCTGGGCTTTCGGATATTGGCAAAGGCTCTTGCTACCCCCATAGTGCCTTTTTTAGGCAAGGCTCAAGAGACAAACCCACCTCTATAGGTATCACAAGGGATAAGAAACTAAGAGTAATGCTCCTCAACGCCAGAAGTCTAAACCTCAAGATGCACGCACTCGAAACTCTCCTCAGCATGGAGAACATTGATATCTGTGCAGTAACAGAAACCTGGTTCAAGGCTTCCGAGAGCACCCCAGCACTACCAGGTTATACCTCATACCATGCTTTTCGGCCCCAAAACATGGACCGAACCACAAAAGGAGGGGGGGTATCAATATTCGTCAAAGATACCCACACCTCCAGGTTGGTGGCACAGCACGAAGCATCAGAGACTATCCATGTGCAACTAACAGTGGGTAAAACTGCCTTTCAGTTTATAGCCTGCTACAGACCACCCTCCCAAACCCAGGAACCCCACTCGGCCTTCCTGAGAACACTGGAAAATATGAAGGTCTCTCCAAACACCATTATATTGGGTGACTTCAACTACCCAAACATAGACTGGGAGCATTACTCTAGCTCCAACACCCTATCCCAAAGGTTCCCAGAATTTATAAACTCAAATGCTAAGGAACAACTTGTTACCACTCCCACAAGAGGGGAAAAACATACTGGACCTGATCATCACCAACATGAGGACTCTATGCTCCAGACCAGAAGTGTATCCCTCATTGGTAAGATCAGACCATAAACTAATCTCACTGGATATTCACATCCCAACCCCACCCCCTGCACAGAAAACCACAGTGAAAAACTTCTCTAAAGCAAATTTCACACTCCTCAAAACCAAGGTGGAATCCTTCAAAGCCCCCGGGCCTGTGGAAAATACAGCCCAGACTGCAGAATCCTTTATAAACACATTCTATGAACACCTTCAGGAATGCATGGATCATGCAATCCCAAATAAAACCAAGACCCAATCCTCCAAAGGCAGACGTCCTGTCTGGTGGACCCCAGCCATAAACAAACTATAAATAGAAGGAGGAAGCTACTACATGATGGAGCAAAATCCCCAAAAGGGAAGGCTTCTCTGATCAGTATTAGCAAAAAACTATGGACACTCATAAAATCGTCTAAGGCCAGCTTTGAGAGAAAAATTGCACAGGACACTAAGGATAATCACAGGGCCTTCTTTAGTTATGTTAGGAACCTGGGTGGGAATTCCCAGATATGCTCAGAATTAGTCCAAAATGACAAAAAATACACTGAACCCACAGACATTGCCAACATCCTAGATGACATGTTCAGCGCAAACTCCTCCCCACCAAAGGGCAAATATCTATCCCAGCAGAGTGCTGCCCCTGACATCTCAGATGCTCAGGTAAGAGCCCTCTCCAAAGCAAAAACACAGCATCAATGGGACCAGACGGTGTCCCGGGCTGCGTCCTACATGAACTCCAAGAAGAGCTAAACCCAAACATAAAACTACTGTTCAATCTCAGCCTTACTACAGGATATGTACCCAAAGAGTGGAATACAGCAACAGTGGTCCCTCTCCACAAAGGTGGTGCCTCAATGGATCCTGGAAACTATTACCCCATAAGCCTGACTAGCTTGGTCTCCAAAGCTATGGAAAGGATCATCATGGACCTCATAAATAAAGATATTGGGGACCTACAGACACTGGATCCTACCCAGTTTGGCTTTAAGGGCAGATCCTGCCTCTTAAACCTGGTCAATTTCTTTGAAATAGTCACCAAGGCCATTGACGAGGGGAAGCTGGTCCACACAGCCTACCTGGACCTCGCAAAAGCCTTCGATACAATACCTCACTCGGGCATTATAGATAAGCTCACCAGCTTAAATATAAACCCCTATTTCACTAGATGGGTTGCAAACTGGCTCAAGGACAGAACCCACATGGTTAGAATTGCTGGAACCATTTCAGACTCCAAACCAGTTACAAGTGGCATCCCACAAGGCTCAGTCCTGGGACTTCTCTTGTTTGGTATAATCGACTATCCAGCCGACACAAGCATCCTCCAAAAGGGCCTCATAGAAAAAGACAACTGGTGCCAGAGCCATGGCCTCGAGCTAAACACCAAAAAGTGTATAGCCATCCCCTTTGGCAAAAACAAAGTGCCCACAAATTACCACATAGGTGGTAATCCATTAAGTACAGAAGAAGTAATTGGGGACCCAAGTTGATAGCAATCTCTCATTTGACAACCATATGGCCAAAGTGGTTAGAAAAACATTTTATATAGCCCACCTACTCATGAAGGGATTCACATCTATATCAGTGGAGGTCATCGTGCCTCTTTACTCATCCCTCATCAGGCCCATAATTGAGTACAATGCCCCTTTTGGGATGTACCTTACCAGACACCTGCAGCAACTGGAAAGACCCCAAAAGTATCTCACCAAGAGGATCAAAGGGCTCAAACAGATGCCATATGCTGCCCGGTTAAAGAAACTCCAGCTGTACTCAGTGGCATACCACCTGCTCAGAGGCGATCTGTGCCCGATGTATAAAGCCATGCCCAACCCGGAATTATTGGACATGCTGCACCTCAGAAAATCCAAATCCCATCGAGCTACGCGCTCGAGAGACTTAAACCTCAGCAGTGAAATAAATAGGACATGCTGGAGGGACATATTCATAACCCAGAGGCTCCCTTCACTCTGGAATAAAATCCCAGTCTAGGTTAGGCAGTGTCCCTCATTGACTCTCTTCAAGAGGAATCTTGATGAGTGGATGGGAGATCGTAGGTTTACCCCGGGTATCACTTCTGTGTCAGTGTTGGACAGAGGCACAGTATACTAACCTCGAAAAAGGGCATAGCAAAATTAATTTAAAATGGATGGCGAAAGCAAAACACACTCTGGCTAGGCTTAAAATGCCCTAGGGGCAGATAGCCTAGTATGAACCTATGAACCTATATGTTGTGCATATGCAATACCTGAATTGTAAATAAATGTGTATAGATCTAGTTATTTTCTTATGTTACTGTTATTAAAACTTAATACTTTTTGAATGTCATTCCTTGTTTTATCTTTATGTATTTAATGTTTTGGGTATTTTATCAATATGTCAAAAGTGAAATAAAATCTAGATTAAAAAAAAAGATCTGAGATTTATGCAGAAGGAAGCTGTATTTGGAAATTAGGGATGAAGATGCATGCTGTTTATAAAAACATGGGACAATCAAATGATCACTAAATGGTTAGTGACAAGTTATGATCACTGAGATATCTTTTCAAGGAGCAGCATATTTGAGTATAACTAACAATCTGAAATACATTACTATGGCTATTGTATCTTTCTTCACAATAATAAATTAAAAGTGTGTGCAGAAAATGGCACAGGCTATTGTGTGCCAGCCAAAGGCCATTACATGATCACTGTTAAATTGTTATTAATATGGCTAAGTTGTGTGCGAGTAGTGTGTCGCATGTCTTGTGTATTCAAATGAGACACTGAGGCTGGGTATGTGTTCAAGTCATTTATTATGCATACACAACACACATCAGGAGCTGTAATTTGTATATATACTTTGCAATTCATATGCTTACTGACTGACTGACTTGTTGCTTCTAACAATCTGCATTCAAGCTTACATTCACTGTGACTGACTACACAAAATGCAACTGATCTCGCACGTGCTCAGTAACCTATATGCACGTGCTATCTAGGTACGACTGACTTTGTTCAATATACACACTGCTCTACACTGTGTATGTACTTGAGAGCAACAGGCTTAAATACATTTTGGTGATAATTATAGTTATGTGACCTTCACAGTCACAGCTGGTATGCTCACTCAGAAGATCAGAGCCATAACTATGGTGGGATGGGAGAAACGGCTTCCCTGGGTATAAGCTGTTAAGAGGCATGATCTGTAGTTACTGATGGCATGAGTGCTTTACTGGCATTTATTTAAGAAGAGGGATATCTTTCTTTATTAAATGAATGCATTTACTAGCTGAGTAAATTGGGAACTGTAGCAAGGGGGGAATATGCTGCTACAGTTAACACATTATGGTGCTAAGTGCATTCATTTAAGAATTTCCAATATCACCTGCAACTAATTAAATGGAAACTATAAGACATGTACTGCACTTCTGTCTCATCACAAACTATTATCTGTGAAGAGGTATAGTTCTAGAGACTTTTTTTTTTTAATTTGGTCCTTATCTTTGGAAGTTTTGTTTTGTTTTTTGTTTTTTTTATTTAAGCTTTGAGTTAAACATATAACAGTCTATGGGATTGCCTAAGGTGGCAAGTAATGCTACAGCTCTGGGGAAAATACATATTCTACTGGGGTACTCTGTGCAAAAGGAACTAAATCTCAAGTTTGCCATGTTTTAGAAATGCGCTGAAAGCACAGACCCTATCTTGGCTTTCCAGTTTTTACTTTATTTTGTAATTTTTCATATTTTTAGGTTTTACAGCAAAATAAATAAAACCACAGATTATTTGTTCCTTGAAGTCATATTTTTCAGAACTTTTCATGTAATACAGGAGAAAAATGAAACATGTACAGTATTTCTAGAAACTGTGACTTGACACTCAAATTCAGTGAACAGCTGTTCAGTTACCTCTATAGCTAAAAGCAAAACCTACCTTCAGTGTACGAGTGACTATCCAGTTTTGTTGTACAAACATTTTGTAAGAGAAAAAACTGTTTCATAGTTTTAACCTTCAGTAGATTATTTCCACCAACATGCCTCTGTGGCCATAATAAATTGTGTCAAGTGGTCACACTGCATTATGTTTAATTTCCTCTAGTTGTGAGTATCTGCTTAGGGTGCAGAATAATCCAGCCCATATTGAGTTTTTGATACAGAAGTACATACGTGAATGATTTTTTTTTTTTTTTGGGGGGTTATACCATGTCATGGCTCAGACATCGCAATCAAAGTGATTGATAAAATGTAACACCATGCTTTGTTTGAATCCTTCATGGCAGAGTTAGTCTTAGATGCATTTTATACATGTGTCCTATTACATTTCTCTGATAATTCTATTATGAACATTCAAAGGAGAATTGATAGACTTTTAAACACAAATACAATGTGGGGCTTTAAAGGTTTTTTACTGTCACAGTCTGACATTTTGTTTTATACTTGTTTTCATATGGGTTCTATGATCCCTTAACTGGGCAGATGGTGAAATTAATGCCTATGCGTAATATGCTGTTTTTTAAATCTGGATTGGGTTAGTTTGAATTTATTTTGTATACAGGTATCATGTCATAATTCCTTAACCATTTACTATGAACTTTCACATAGGAACTGACATTTGGTCTCATGCAAAGGATCCATATTTAATATGTCAGATGACTTTTATTGTAGCAGTCTGGTATTTTCCCAATTTCCATTATGGAATATATGACCTGTAATCAGGAGATATGTATGTGTGTGTGTGTGTGTGTATGTGTATATATATATATATATATATATATATATATATATAAATAATAAATATGGATTCACTTTATAAGCTCGAAATCGCGAATTTCAGAATCTCAAGCCCATAAAGTGGAAAAGCCCAAAACCACGAAACCGTAAATCCCGAAATCACTAAAGTGCAAAATCCAAACTCCTGAAACCACAAAACCTCAAACACATAGCACACACTACACAACACATACAAACACAGACGCACATATCTCCCGACACTTTCAAAAACCAGTACAACACACACAACTAAACAAGTGCACACACCTACCCTTATATGTAGGGGGGCAAGCCCCCCTGCACCCCCCTCACCCCCTACTTAAAAATTCGAACTCCAAGGATGCACTACATGCACACACGAAAACCACTATACAAACTACATTCCTCTTGCACACACACACATATCACAATAACCACACACACTACACCCCTACCCAACACCCTTAAACATAAACACTTATCTGAATCCATGAGCACAGTACAACAACAGAACCGCTAATTGAAAATCTCCGGCATTAGAGATTTTGAATTTCACGCTTCTGGGGTTGCGATGTTCCGATCTTTACACTTTATGGGCTTGAGATTCGAGATTTTAGAATTTCGATCTGATAAAGTGCTTTTATATATATATATATATATATATATATATATATATATATATATATGTATAGGTCTACTTTAAATTAATAAAATGATGTTTACCCAAATTTTAAATGATTGGGACGATAACAGTGAAATTGCAAATAAACGAAACCCACAACACCGATATTCTCACTAGGGAAACGAGGCAGTTGACCAACGTGGAGAAAAAAAACAAACAGAAACATATCAAACCCACCCAAGTAGGGGGCCCACCCCCCCTAACTAAATCTACCAACTCTGAGATTGCACTATAGCAGGGAAAAGGGCAAACTCACAAATGCTGGCTGACTGCCTCTTTCTCTGGTGAAAATATCAATGTTGTGGGTTTTCATTTAAATGGAAGTTCAATGTTGTCATCTCGATCATTTAATAAAATTTGGGTAAGTAGCATTAAACCCATATATATATATATATATATATATATATATATATTTATTTCCACATGGAAAACATTGTTTCATTTGCAACATGCTGTGACTCAAATGGCATTCCTTTAAGGAACTAAAGTGATTGCGGGGGGGGGGGGTCAGTGAGCATCACTGAAATCTGTAAGGGAAGAAGAATAATCTTGTATGTATTTTGTAGCTAAACGTCTTGTTGCTGACTGAACATTACCCAATATAATTTCAAAGAGCTAAGAAACCACCACTTCAGCACGAAAACCAAACTAAAAAAGAAAAAACGTGACGTTAGGACAAATAAATCACTGTCAGCACCAGCGAGTATATTTAGCGCTTTCATTCGATTTAATACAATGAACTTCTTCAGAACTTGACAACAATCTCAGAATTCACCATTTAAATACATCTTAATTAATTAATTCTCCAATCATATCATTCCAAGTAATAAAAATGTAAAGATACAATACTATATGTAAATACAAATGTTAAAACACATAAAAGAAATATACAACTCAATAATAATACAACTCAATAATAATGCCTATCATTCAAAAGACACTTAACATTTAAAGTGCCTTTTAAACCAGGAGCCCTTTCAGAGTTTAAAAATACTTGCCACCTTAATTCTTTGCTTTCTAAGGCAGTGTTAAAGTTGAAAACATAGGGCAACATGTTAATAGAATCTAAAACAAAGAAAATAAATCTCAATGTCAGTACTTATAGTATACCTGAAGGAAGTCTTCTGATAGTAGTTCTGGGAGTGATTCTACTGTGATAGTGAGACCAGTAGTGAACAATGGCGAAGAATTCATTCGCTGCAACTTGGTTAATCCTTTGCTTGTGTTGCAAATTTTACTGACAACATACCTGCATTTAGTGGAAATATTAGCTTTGAAACCATGGCATTGAACTCTAAGTCAAACTTTTTTTCAGTTTGAAAAGAAGTTGTTTAAATTACGCTCATTGGAATATGACGATTTTTATTTACAAACTTGCATTGAGTGTAAACAGGTGCCTTTTGGTTTAAGATGCTACTACTTTCTGAATGGAATTACACAGTTGGACACTTTTTTTCTGAACTTGTTGAACTTTATAATAATACTGGGACTGAAGCTTTGAAATTATTAGTAAAGCATGACGCATTTAAAATTAATATATTAAAGCAAGACACCATTGATCTTTATAATTCTGTATTAAATGATGCTAATTTTGGTACGTTTAGAACATTATATGAGGTATTCAAGGTAAATTACACACAGACATGTTGCTAGTTTAATTAATAGAAAATGGAATAAACTAGCAAGCAACGCTTTGTCTTATGCAGCATGTGTTTTGAATTTTAGAACTGCTGTTTCAACTTCTGACAGCGCTAACAATGATCAAGCACAGAATATTGGTGCTAGAGTTACAAATAATGAGATTGTAATTAGCCTGAATAGTAGCAACTTGCAGGATGTTAATACTGTATCAATAATGATCCAGGAGAAGGTAGTAGTACTTATAATACTCATGGTTCCAACATTTCTTTTCATTTGAAATCACCCGAGGGGAACAACAATGGGAGAAAATCCAAAGGGAAAGGGAATGTAGTGAACAAAAAGAAAGGGAAATATTGCAAGAGGTAGTTCCAGCTTGTAGAATTTATAATTCAAGTGATTTGGAACTTAGCGATGTACAACAAAGGGCATTAGAAAAAAGTTTTTCCTTTGTCCCCCACTTAAACACCACTTATAGTGTTGGGTTTCAGATTGTATACTAGGAAATTAAATTTACATTATGCCTTTGACTGGGTAGAAAACAGTTTCAAAATGAAATGCAAAAAACTAGTAACATTAACCCTTGGTTAATGCCTGCACTGAATGTGTTCAGTGAACTATGTGAAAAGGACATTAGATTAATTTTTTAATAGCAACAGAAAGGGGACAGTTTATTTTGATGTGAGTGAGTTAAATTCTATAAAACGTCTTAGACATAGCCAGCAATATTGGTTTATGAAAGCCGGTAAAGGCAATGGCTTAGTTATTATGAAGGTGTCTGATTATAAAACATGTATGAAGGGATTATTAGATGACAAGAAGAACCATCAACTGGTCAGTAAAAATACGGTTAGGAGAAATGTTAAATCCATTGATAATATTTTGATGGATTTGTTAAATAAAAACTATATTAATTTGGCCACTTATGAATTTGTCATTGAGGAACCTATGTTAGGAATCCTGTTTGGAATACTGAAGATTCATAAGGACTCTGTAAACCCTCCCTTCAGACCCATAGTTTCTGCTAAGAAAGGGAAGACCGTTACTATTTCACATTATTTGGACCATTTATTAAACCCATTAGTTTCCAGAACACTTTATTTTTTTAACGATTATTGGCAGTTTTTGGATTTGTTAAAGAACTATGTATTTCAGGGGACAGAAACTTGTTTGGTTACAGTTGACATAGTATCCCTATATACATCTATTGATCAGACTATGGGTATGGAATTTGTTAAATTTTTAACCAAATGTACTACTGTTGGAGAGGTTATGGTTTGGTCCATTTGTATGTTGTTAGAATTGGTGTTGAAAAACACTTTTTTCCTTTTTGATGGGAAAAATATATCATCAAAAGTGCAGGGCAGCCATGGGCGCAAAGGCAGTGCCAGCATTTGCCAATTTGGTTTTGAGTTGGTGGGCATTGCCTTTCTTAACTAAACTTAATTGATTTAAATATGTCTCTATGTACAAAAGATATATAGATTTGTTTTTTATTTGAAATGGGTCAATTGATGAGCTGAATAGCTTTCTGGATAATATCAACAGTCACGTATGTGAGTTGAAATTTGAACTCGGTAACATGGGAGCTAATGTCCATTTTTTAGACCTTAGCATCACCATGAATGTAAAAGAAAAAAGTTTGAGATTACTATGTATAGAAAGGATACCTATACTAACAACTTTCTTAATTTTTGAAGTAAACACCCACCTTTCCTGAAATTCAATTTGGTTCGTGGGCAGTTTATTCATTTGAGTAGACTCATTTCTGGCCAAGCGACTTTCATTTTGGAAACAAACTTATTTGTTTGTTTGTGCAAAGATGTTATCCACAAGAACAGTTAATTGCCATTCAAGAAGACATTATTAGGAACAGAATGGATAAATTCCCACCGATTTTAATTAGTGGCTTTACCCCCAAGGTTGATTATTCAGGAAGAACACTAAAATGGGCTGTGCTTTTCCTGTTCCAATTTGTATATATTCTCAGAACATTAAACAAATAATTTCTAACAATCGGAAGGTTATTTTAGGTAACAGGGACCTGGCTAGAGTGTTAGGTGACCACCCAACATTCATTTACAAAAAAGTTGCGAGTGTTAAGTCCATCTTAGAGATAGGAGAATATAACTCTTCCAGTATATCTCGGGGTCTGGTAGGTACCTACCCTTGTTACAATTGTAGGCAATGTAGATACATAGACTCTTCCAAAAGTATATATTTCACTCACATTCAGAAAATGGTGACTAGCAAAGGCAGATTTAATTGTAAAAGTTGTTGTATAGTTTATTTAGCTTTGTGCACCACTTGCCACAATATTTATGTAGGCAAAACTATTAGGGCACTTTATAAAAGAATATATGAGCACTGCTTAGCTATTGGAAATAAAGATTTAAATAACACTTTAGCTAAGCATGCTATTGAATATACAGATTTTAAGAAATTTGTTTTCTTTTTTTTAGATTCTGTTAATGTGTCGCCCTATGTTTTCAACTTTAACACTGCCCTAGAAATCAAAGAATTAAGGTGGCAAGTATTTTTAAATGCTGAGGGGGCTCCTGGTTTAAATGGCACTTTAAATGTTGTGTCATTTGAATGATAGGCATTATTATTGAGTTGTATATTTCTTCAATGTGTTTTAACATTTATATTTACATATAGTATTGTATCTTTAAGTTTTTATTACTTGGAATGATATGATTGGAGAATTAAGGTGTATTTAAATGGTGGATTCTGAGATTGTTGTAAAGTTCTGAAGAAGTTTGTTGTATTAAATTGAAAGAAAGTGCTAAACTACACTCATTGGTGCTGGCAGTGATTTATTTGTCCTAACATCACGTTTTTTCTCTGAAATTATAAAAAAAAAAACGTCTGATGTATACATATGACAGATGCAGAGTTCACATGCCTTTACTTTCATAGTTTGACATATACTGCTCAGCTATCCAGATTCCTGTGGAATACCCATATTTTAACTCATATTTTTGGTCTGTTTCTCTTAAAATTTGTGGTTCTCTGAATGTTTATGGAAACTCAGTGAAGACTGAATTCACTAAATTATGGCATTTGAGTTTCAGACTTGCCATCCTTCAGGAAATGCATGATAATACAATACCTTTTATTCTAACAACTTTCTAAGTTTATAAGAGCAATATTTAAAATGTGTTCCTATTTTTGAGGCTTTGTCCACACATTATTTTTGTCTTTGTCTAGATCTTTTGTGCGTAGAGGCTGAAAGCTATGTTTGACACACTCTGTTTCCATTGTGGATTTTGTATTTAAATTGTTTTCAAAGTACAGACTGTGGTGATCTTGAATAATATTTCCTTTCAGTTCTGCATCATACTTGTTTATGTAGTTACATCTATTCTAATGATGTTATTTATATTGTTATATGATGTTTATTATTGTTATGGGCATGCCTTCATTGAAGGTTGGGCGTCGAGCTGGCAATTCGGCACCGTAAAAACCTACTGCTAATCATTAGCAGACCGGAGTTCCGCTGTGGCAACCCCTAACCGGGAAAAGCTGAAAGACAAACAACAACATTGTAAGAATGCAAATAAGTTTTAATTATCAGAAAACAGCACTGGTCTTAGTAAATAAGTTAACATTACATCAGAAGTAAATGTAATATACTTCACCAGAATAAGAATTATTTATTTATTTGTTTTTATTTATTTTTTTGTTTTTGGATCTTTTTTGTCACTGAATTGATAACTGTCTATCCTCTAGTTTAGACATATGCAGTAAAGTACATTATTACATAAAGGCAGTGCTGTGCTTTTGTTTCTGTATATGGAATCCCAGCAAAGTGGATTCTATAGCGATGGGTAATGGCGTATAATTCTGAGAAATTTTCTATAATATCTCAAATGGTTACAGAGAAATGGTCCTATATTTAATATGAATTCTGAATTTACAGACTGCAGCTGGTATGGAATACATTGTAACTAAATTATTTTTACATCAGAAATAGCATGGTATATACTGTATACTTCTGCTGAAGAAGGCATTGGAATTATAATTTTCTGTCCCTCCTTCTCCATTTAGACACATACCGTTAAGTGCATGACATAAAGATAAAGCTTACACTGTCTACCTCTTTTTATATGTTTAACCATCAGCTAAGTGCTTTCTGTAGCTGTTGTTCTTGACATGTAATTCTAAGAAGTTTACTACAGTATTTCCTATCGTTTCATTGCATAGCTGTATATACCTGTCTAGTACAAGTAGTCTTCTATAGGCACCTTGGTTACTTACATTTTGCTTTTCATACGCTAACAAACTTAGTATTTGTCTGATTCATATTGCTAACATGCTCTTATTATAAGAAAATAAAGAAAATAATATTCTTCTCAAACAAAAAGTGATATTTTCTGCCATTTTTATATGCTATACCAAAACGTGCAGAGCAGCACAGGGACACGTTAAGTAAGATTGTCATTGTAAAACAAATGGTTCTGTGGGTCATTTCTTGGCTGATTTGTCTTCTCTGTGTTTTGCTTGTGCTTCTTCCATCCCGGTACGTATTTTTTCCAGATGATTCAGTTTCTTTTCCCCTTCTAAAGATAAACCAGAGTATGATTAGTGACTTGGGTGCCTGATAAGCCAGGCAGGTGGATGTTAGTAGCCATTGTTGACTCACCCGTACTAGAGAGAGGAAGTTTATATGATTCACTGCACCACTGACCACAGTATGCATATTGGGGTACTGCTGGAAGTAGCTATGGATTAGGGTGACATGCTGCACCTAACCCAAGGAGTCTGTCCCAGGGACATGTGTTGGAACTTATTGGCATCCTCCCTGGCAGTGGCTTCCAGTAAAGCCTAGCGAGGCTAGGACATATATTGGAAGGGAGCTTGTATAATATTGAACACTGGGTCTACTGTCTTACATCTGACACCCTCGACTCTCCCATCCTGGGAAGAAAAATCAGCTGATGAGTGTCTCACTCTAGACAGAAAATGAATGGGACATAGATCTCTTGTCCTGACCTGGAAATAAATAGACCTGGCTGTTACCTCTGGGTGAAATGAATCGACTAATTTGGACTAGGAAGATGAGCCATTAGGCAGAATATAGTGCAACAAATATTATTTTTTCATTAAAATTCTATAATTGGCTGCTTCTTCGACTTTGTGCAAAAGTAATGAAAAAGGTAAAACTTTTTTTTTTTGAAGTAAGAGTCATTTATATACCTATTAGTAACAATAGCCCAGAACAGTGAAAATTATAAGGGCAGTCCTCAGAAAGACAGTGACATTTTCCAGTTTGTCTGATGTACTACATGCAGTGATGACAAATTGGTGTATTGAATTGAATAAACAGAGCCATATAACCACATTTCACATAGTGTTACCCACGTTGATTCATTAACTATAACTCAGAAAAGTCTCCGAGATGTGAAAACTCTTAACCAGGCTAAAAAAGTGAGGTTCCAAGCTGAACGTAAAGAATGTCATCTAGATTCTTAAAGATGGATTCCTTCTGTATTTCAGTTATGGTTGTCATAACTACATGCATTGCAGAAGGGATAGTTTCTGTGTTGTGCTGTAAAGTTTATATTGTTTCTACCAATGAGGGTACCATTAATGAGGTCCCTAACTTTAGGTCTATAATCATATTAAATATTTAATCATTACTTTTCACCATGTGGATATACTATAAATCTTTGTGACTATTGTCCTTGAAACAAAAAATCTTTGTGACTATTGTCCTTGAAACAAAAGTGGTGTGCAAAAATTCTATTCAAAACTTGAGTAGGCAAATCTTGGTTCTACGTGAACTTATAGGCGGTAAAGTTACTGAGCTAATATACCCAGATATAACAGAGAATTTTCTCCAGGAGGAAACCTGTATTTTACTCTACAGTGGGGGGGGGGGGGGGTCTTCTCAGACTCAATTATTTTATCGTTCTTGTGTTAAGGTTACTGCAAGAAAGAGCAGTAACTCGCTCTTTATGTGGAATGCTGTAACATCAGAAACTATTGAAAACCTACTCTTCAAGCATGAACAAAAAGGTCCGCTAAGGAGATAATAATATCCTGTGAGCAAAAACCACCTCAAGCAGCTATCCATGAGCAAATGTGACATGAACAATGCTATATCCGGCAATAATAAAATGCTAGAAATAAAAATTTGCTTAAACAGTAGGTGGGGAGCTATAATATGTTGCATATGAAGTTAGTGGGTTGTCTTTGACTTGTAATGGTAAATAGGATGGGATAAAACTGTAAAGTAAATATAGAAAGAAAGGCCTTCATAACACTAGAAAAGGAGGGAAATTGTATGTGTTTTATAACTGACTGCAAAATAAGTGCTCATTGAAATAAGCAACTGACTGAAAAATTATTGGAAGATAAAAGCAAAGAACAATATACAGTGTAACAATATACAGTGTATAAATGCAAAAAAAAATAAAGGATAATGTTGGAAAATAGAAGAAAATGACTAAGATGAATATATACAAGATATATAGATGATTGTAAAAGTAAAATGTCTGGATTCCAAATAGTTGTGAGCAATACATATGGGAAGCAGGAAAAAGTCTAGCACAAGAAACATAAAAAATGTAAGCAGATAATTAAATGACATGCAAATTCTTTCAGAGCAAAATAATTCCTCTGGACTATGAATCAATAATCCTTGGAATACTAGAATGCACAGAATGGAGAATGGATTAAGGATACAGAACTTGGATCGAGTGAAAAAAAACAGAGGTAAAGTTCAAGGCACAACCAAGAGTTCTATACTGAGCCAAGTCATAGAACTCACCTTTTATTATATAACAAACAAGGATAACCAATAGGGATCACATAAGTAATTATATGCATCATATCAGCCTAGGTCATCAGACTATAACTTCAAGTCGATTGGGGTACATCTGCCTGTTCTGGGTACCACCTCAAAGAAAACAGGGTGCTACATCGGACCTGGTGGCAAACCTGTTTAATTCATTCTTACAAGCCACATACCCCTTAAAGTGGCCACCAGTCAAATCTGGGTTCAACTTGAGGAGAGCCGAGGCTGCTGAACAAGAATGGGGGAACACAAGGGGGGGTGAACCCATGTGGTCGCCGCCAAACTGGCATGCCATGCCGTTCTCCCCAAATCAGTGGTCTTGCAAATAAGTTCTGGGTTATGAAAGAAAACAAGTTAAACTTTGAAAATTTTGAGAATAGCAACAACCATATCTAAATTAAACAAATCCAAATACATGTTTACATGAACATTGTAAAAAATCATAGAAATAACTCTAGTCTGTTAATGTCACTGTGCTCAAACACCTGAAAACCACTTTGGCTAGCAGCCCACTTGGCTCTATGATTGGTAAAGTGCCTCACTCTCTCAATGGCACTAGGCCTTCTAGCACATTTCCAGTACAGTCCAGGGATGATGGTGGACCAAAGCAATGCAACTTTCAGATATATCTGCTGCAACTGTTCCATATCAGATAATAAATGGCTACAAATTACTTGTGTGAGATCCTTCTCAATGATTATGGCCAAAAATACCACAAACCCCAGAGACCAAAGTATCTCAGTTCTTCACATGTGTTCTGGCTGATGCCTTCTTCCCGATGGCCACTAAGGCTGCCATCAGGTCCTTGTTGGACATGTTATCAGCATCCAGTATGCGCTTTCCACCCTCATTATTTACTTGATTGATACTATCTACAAACTCCCCGTTTATAATCTTATCTTTGACCTTCGAGGGATTATGTGCTGTGATAGAAGAGCCAGGTGATTTGGAGTATGTGAAGCCGGGGGTAGCCATAGAGGACAAGAAATGGGGGATACACTCACCTTACAGGGGTGGGACCTGCCTTCTGAACCCATAGCCTCCTCAGATCCCCCATGTAAGTTGGGTGAAGGTAACTGCATCACCTGGTCATCATCAGTACCTGCTCCCACTCCCGGACCCAAAGGTGTGGAGGCAACAAAGTTTTTCTCTAAGGCTAAGTCAACCAGCCAAACTCTACCGTCTTCAGGCAAAGAATTTATAACATTCTCTAAACAATTATCAGGAGATTGACCCCTACTATTAATATTAAGCCCTGTATCTCCTAAAGTGGCATTATCTTGAACTTCTGTAGCTGTGTTGGATGAAGAGGAAGTGGACCCTTTTAGCCGGTTGCATCTCTGACTGTCTTTTTCCGAGCCTTCTTAGCTGGAGCTGGTCCCATGGCTGCACCTTCTTCCAGATTCACTGAAGGTCTTCTATTGGAATTCAGGCTTTGGTCAGCAGCTCCCACCATTTCTAAATCAATTAGTAAGCCTTGCACTTCCTGCAATAAATGCAACCATCTCTCTTTAATGAACTGCACGGTGGCTGAACCTGAAAGATAGAATGAATTAGCACTGGGAATAATATACACACAAAAAGCATGAGCATATGATCAACTAAGAGTCATACAAAATCCCAGTTGTTTTAAAAGAAATAATGGGCTGCTTGGATTCTGTGCTGCTGTGAGGTTCTAGAATGTATAGCGCTCAGGAGATGTCCCTACTCCTTCGTTGAAAATATTACTGAGACTAAAACTAGCTGTGCTGCTGCGAGGTTCTAGAATATATAGCACTCAGGAGATCTCCCTGCTCCTTCGTTGAAAATATTACTCTGACTAAAACTAGCTGAGCTGAAGCGAGAGTTCTGGAATGCCATGACACTTACTATACAAACAACACTGACAAGAACAAGGATGTGTACAACCTAAAAGTTAAAAGCTGAGGTAACATTATATACCACCAGTTATCCGAAATGCTATACCTAAAACTTAAAATTTGATGCTAACCTTACAATTATATCATTTTACCCAAGATACCATCACACAATTCATTTTGTAATACCATTTAATTTATGCACAACTCCCACTAGAATATAAAAATGAATTTGACTGAATTCCCTTTAGTCAGGCTCAAAATTTACCCCTATAATACAACAACCTGCCACAAGTGCGAAACGCAGCTACTGACCTAAATAAGCAGCCCTTTGCAACAGATAATTTTTAAAATTATGCTAGTCATGTAAACAAATCCAGATTAAATAAACTATTTGAACTGCTTACTTACCCTATTTAATTTCATAGACCTAGGTAGGGATCTCTTCAATTTCAAAGTTTGGAAATGATAACAAAAGTATTTTTTAGCAACATGAGAAATTTTAAAGGAAAATGTGACTGTAGCATGTTATTCAGGAACAATAAAGTAATCATCTCAGAACATAAAGAGTAAACTTAGAATGTAGAGAAGTCATTTAACCTGCATTTTTTTTTTTTTTTTTTGGAACTGGAACAAAACCAGAGCACCAGAGAAAGCCCTCATGGACAAGCTTATGAAACCCTGAAAGCTCCTTGACAAAGCACAAGTTCTTTCTATGTGGAAATAAGTGATGTTCATCGTGTTACCCTGCTGCAGTCATCACACTTGGGTTATCCTGCGTCAGGCGGTCCCGCAGTCGGCCCAAGTTCCAAAGTCTTGGTCCGGCGTCAGTTGCTTTCACTTCTTCCCTGACATCAGTGTGCCAGGGGTATATAAGAGGCATCTGGCGCCATTTTCTTCAGTCTTTCTTGCCGCGCGGTGCCCGAAGCAGAAGCAGTTTGCAAGTGCCGGTTGGCCGACACCTGAGATTTTCGATTCGAATTTCAGTCCGAAGTCTTCAATAAAGCTAAGTACCCTGTTGGGGAACCTTTTCTTGCCTCAGTCCAATGTCAGAAAAAGTTAACAATTGCATTTCTTGTGGGAAGCAAATACCTCATAAGGACTTCCATTCTTATTGTATTCCTTGCCTAGGCCCAGACCACGACGTCACAGGTTGTCGGTTTTGTGCTAGTTTTAATAAACACTATCAAATGCCGTTTTGACTTCGCACGACATTACTTTGGTAGGTAATTTATTTATATCATGCCATCGGAGCAGCTGACGACCGGCATGCATAAAAAACACAAGGATAAGGACAGGCAGCCTAGGAACAAGCCAGACTCCGAGGCCTCTGCTGGGCCTGTCGCTGGTTTGCTGGTTTTCAGTGAGGCACCTACACAGCCCCTGACGACTGCAGAATTGGAACCCCAGACAGCTGCAGATTCTCAAGCAGTGTGTCCTAGGCCGACGCAGCCATCTTCATTAGGCCCTTCCGACACCAGAGCAGGAGGAGACCCCGGTGCAGTGGAAACACCTTCGGTTGCAGAAAGCGTCTTCAGACCGACTACACTCACCATTAAATCTTATGCTAAGCTTTAAACTCCTTTTAAAACCAAAAAAGACTGTACATCAGTCTACAGTTAAAGGCCCCATGCCTAAGAAACAGATGCTTAAGATGGCTGAAGATTTAATTACCCTAATCAGGGGTTCCCATCCCCCTCCAGATAAAAGACCAAGACAAAAGGAGGATTATGCTTCCTCTGACTAGGTTTCAGTTTCCTCAGATTCTTCTGAGGAATAGGATTACACTTTTCTCCCTTATGATGACTCTGATGCTGAAGACTCTATTCCTTCAGCATCTCCCCCTGAAGACTACTCCTTTGGGGAAACTTTACATATCATGAGGGAACATTTCCACTGGGAAGGCCAGGACTACTCTGATTCTAAGAAAAGGCTCCGAGAGATGTTCTTCATCATTTTGTTTTTTCTTGCCTCAGTATTTAACCGATCAGAAAAAAGTGAATAACTGTATTTCTTGTGGGGAAACAGATATACCTCATAGGGATTACCATGTACCTTGTGCTTACCTTACCTTGGGCCTGCACCCTTGTGGCGCAGCTGTTTGTTGTGCTTTAACAAACGCACTATTAAGAGAAAATTAAGAGCAAAGTTAGAAGTGCCAGGGTAGTTTTTGGGAAGCGTGGGATTACGATCGCCCCGTCGCATGCCGTCTAAACGCTTCGCCTAAAAAAAGCAAGTGGAAGAAGAGCGGTGGTTCTACCAGAAGTTCCTTTGGATTCTCAGGAGACTTTACTGTTGTTACATGTGTCCTCTCAGGGGTAGGGCCGGAGGGAAGGGGCTGAAGCAGGTCTCCTGCCTCCCTCCCTCCCCTGGTGGCCCCTCCTTTGGTTCTGTTTCTTCCTTCTTCTTCAGGGTGGCCTTAGTCTCGCAGTGGGGGGTTCCCTCTTCAGTGGGGGCCCTGCCTTCTTCAGGTCATATGCTTAAAATGGCAGTGATTAGAGGTTCTATGCCCCCCCTGATAAGAGCTAGGGGTGACTGAACCTGAGCAGTTTTGATGATTCTACTCCTTGGCTTCTCTCCCTGATTTTTTTTTCAGGAGACTCTTCATTCCATGAGAGAGCATTTTTTTAATGGAAGGTCAAGATTTCTTCTCCAGGAAAAGGCTTAGGAATTTTTTTTCCACACCCAGCATAGGTGGCCTTTATACCTACTATTCTGCTTCACTGAACCCTGATTCTTGCCTCCTCCACCCCAAAGCTAAACCGAGGTATTACCAAAGGTGCCTCGGCAGACCCAGAAACTGTTTCTCAGGGCCTAAAGGTGAAAAGGCTTCTGTTGTTAAAATCCTGTTCCTTTCTGTAAGAGGCAGGAAGGAGCTGATAGAGCCATGAGGGCTTTAATTGCCAGTTCATATGTTGGAAATACCAAAAATTATCTCCTTTCCAATTGAAGTCTACTGCTGTAGATGCTCTGGTTGAGTGTAAAGAGTTGCAGGATGCAGTTCATGTTTCTGAACAGGTGGCAAGCATTCACCTTGTTTGATGCTTGATGCTGATGTTGATGTCGTACAGGAGGGTGGCAGCCACTGGTTCTGTTCTGGTTTTATTTCCATACCTTGCCTCCTTTCAAAAAGGCAGGCATTTCACATTCCTCCTATACAAGAAAAAGACAAGCATGTATTTCTCTCTGTTACCAGATTGTTCAAAATGTTGACGTTACAGCAGCTTTTACTCTGCTGGGGCAAAAGATCACTGGATGGTAACTAGATCTCAAGGCTTAGGCTTACCTTCCTATCAGACTAGCAGTGCTAAGATGCCTGGGGTATTCTTGTGAGCGAAATAAAGTCCAGTAGTACCCTCTCAAGACATGTGCTTTCTTCTGGGTGTGGAATACAGCAGCCCAGATGGCCTTTTAACCCCGACAACAAAAAAAATCTTTCCTTTACTTCCATCAAACTATCTCTTCTCTTCGCTGACTGCAAGGACAGTCAATAATACCTTGCATTCAAAGGAATTTTGTGGTGGGCTCAGGATCAAAAAATCTTCATGTGTATGCTCTTCCACCTCTGCCTCCTCTCTCAACTCCTAAAGGCTCGGCAACACTGGTACCATTTACTGAGGAATCTGCTGGAAGCCAATTTCTTAGAGGGGCAGAATATATAATCCCCCGAGCTCCTCTCCTGGTGCATTCTGTTATTCCCATCATGGCAAGGAGATTCCAGCTGGGATTAGGCCTCATTCCACTAGGGCTACTGCCACTTCAGCATTTCTTTCTAAGGGGTGGCAACTGGGGTATTTTGGAGGCAGCTACTTGGGTTCAGTGCATACTTCTCCAAGCATTACCACCTTTCTCTATTCCAGGGCTGGTTTGCCACTGCTGGTGTTGCAGGGCATTTGGCAGCCTGCTTCATTATTAGTTTAGCCATCCATCCTCCTCTGCTCTGATTCTTCTTGGGAGTGTTAGGGTTCTATTTTAGTAAAATTGTATATATGTACATATATTAGGTACAGGAGTGTTTGGTGTTTGGTTTGTTGGCCTTTTTAGGGTCTTCTGATATCTGGGGCAAGAAAGACTGAGATATGGTAGGTACAAAACTGTACTTTCCTTTTACTACGCCAGCACAGACCACTTGCTATCCCTCCAGTTTTAGATATTGTGGATGATCTTTACTTGGAGTCTAGTCTAAATCCTGACTCTCTACCTCCTGCTCCAGCCAAACCAGACAGATACTACAGAGTACCTGACTCACACAAATTCCTTTATAAAAGCCCTGTGGCTGACCCAGAAACAATTTCCCAGGGTCCCAAGGGGGCTACAGCTTCTATGGCTAAAAATCCTGTGCCCTCTGAAAGGGATTCCAGAGCCCTAGATAGATGGGGAAAGAAAATATACACCTCAGCAACTCTGGCTATGAGAGCATTAAATTGTCAGTTTCACATGCTGAAATATCAGCAATTCCTAATGTCTCAAAACAAAAAATGAGCACACGTTCTGAACAGTCTGAATTCAAGGAAATGCAGGATCTGTTGCATGCAGCAGAACAGGTGGGAAAACATACTTTACAATGTGGATTTTGACTCATTGGAAGCTTCCTGTAGAGCAGCTGTTACTGGGTCTGTCATACGTAGACATGCTTGGTTAAAAGAACAAAACCCTACCTGATCATGTTAAAGCAAAATTATTGGATGCACCTTTACAGCAGGATGTATTATTTGGTGTCAAAGCAGAAGAGGTTTTAAAGAAAATGGAGGATAAGGCAAAGTCTATGCAGACGGTCAAGGATCTTTTACAGGTACAACCCCCTCGTTTTAGCAAATATTGGCCAACAAAAAACTGGTCCTGTCCAGCTTCTGACAGATCACAGAGGGGAAATACAGATGCCCAAGGGGCAGAGGTCAGTCACAAGGCCCTTACAATCCTCGCCAATGGGATACTGCTACCCAATAAGGAGGAGACGACAGGCCCCAAGCCAGCAGAAGACAAACACAATGACTCAATCCTCAAACTACCAAGCAAATCTCTCCTGGCAGCTCCCTTGGGAGGATAATTAGCATTTTTTGCGGACAACTGGCACATCATCACAAAAGGCAAATGGGTCCTAAACATTGTCTCACAAGGATACAGATTCCACTTTCATACCTTGCCAAGGATAAAAGGAATGCCAAACCTGCCACCAAATCAATGGGCAGAGGCACAAAAACAAATTACAGCTCTCATGAACATGAGAGCCATTCAACAGATACCTACACAGGAGCAAGGACAAGGATTTTACTCAAGACTCTTTCTAGTCCCAAGAAAAGACAAAGCATGGAGACCCATTCTGAATCTTTCAATTTTGAACACCTATCTGCAAGTACCAAAATTCAAGATGCTAACACTACAGCACCTTCTTCCCATGCTGGGCAAGAATGCTTGGCTAGTAACGTTGGACCTCAAGGAGGCATACCTGCATGTCCCTATCAGACAAAATTGCAGAGGATACCTCCACTTCATTGCAGGTTCAACACATTATCAATTCTCTGCACTGCCCTTTGGCTTATCTACTGTGCCCAGGGTCTTCACACAATGCCTGGCACCAGTAATTGGATACTGCAGACAAATAGGAATTCAAATATACCCATACCTGGACGACTGTCTTATTCAAGCAGAAAGCAAGGACATTCTTTTAAAGCATCTGGCATTTGTCAAACACCTTCTAAGTTGCCTAGGGTACACAGTAAATGAAAAAAATCAAAACTAGTGCCCTCACAAAACATAATATTCCTGGCTGCCAGCTTGAATACAATGGCCCAGATGGCTTATCTCATGCCAGACAAGCAACAACAGCTGACACAATATTCCAAAATAATGGCAACAAAGACCCAACTCCCTGCAAGAAAAATTCTGCAGGCCGTGGGATTCATGGCATCTTGCATACTAATACCATTTGCAAAACTGAATATGAGGAAATTACAATGGTACCCGAAAAGCGTATGGACTCAGTACAGCCACAGCTTGGAAACAATGATACCACTCATTCCCTGCCTTCAACAGGAGTTTCTATGGTGGACACAGGAATGTCGCCTCAACAAGGATCAGCCTTTCACCTTACCCACAGCCAGGCAAACTATGACAACAGATGCATCGGACTATGCCTGGGGAGCACACATGGCAGGACAGTGCATTCAGGGCAAATGGACTACAGATCAAAGGCATCTGCGTATCAATCAAAAAGAAATGCTAGCAGTACAGAATGCCCTAACAGCTTTCAAGGACCTCTTACACCCAGGACAACTAATAATAAAGATGAACAATACCACAGTAATGTGGTACATAAACAAGCAAGGGGGCACACATTCCTACCCTCTATGCAGGCAAGCAGTGACCTTGTGAAACACAGCACTGTCTTACCAGGTTCAATTACAAGCACAATTCCTGCCAGGAAAGAAAAACACATTGGCAGACGACCTAAGCAGAAACATCATGGATCCACATGATTGGAAACTAGATCCACAAGTATTTGCAATGATAGCTCAAAAATGGGGACGTCCAGACATAGATCGGTTTGCCAGCCCCCAAAACTACCAACTTCAAAAATTTTGCACAAGGACATTCCATCCACAAGCTTGGAAAGTGGATGCCCTCTCATTCAGTTGGAAAACATTAACAGTGTATGCCTTTCCTCCATTGCCTCTTCTAGCAAAGGTACTGTTGAAAGTCAGATTAGAGAGGCCACAAATGATACTCATTGCACCAGATTGGCCACGCCAGCATTGGTATCCAATTTTAAAGAACATGGCCCACGGCCCACCATGGATTTTACCACAAATTCCTCACCTGCTCACCCAGCAAGACAATCGGATTCTACACAGCCAGCTCAAGACTAAACCTGGCTGCATGGCAAATTACGTAAACAACCAGCCAACACCTCTATCCAAAGCTGTTATGAATGTCATTCTGGAGGCCAGGAGGCCCAGCACCAGGAAAACCTATTCAGACAAATGGAAAAGATTTTGCGCCTGGAACCAGGCTAAAGGCCAGAATCCCCTTGATGCAAACATTCCTCAGATTCTACAATATTTAACTGAGATGTTGCACAAAGGACTTTCCTTTTCATCTATTAAGATCCACGCCTCAGCAATTTCAGCTCATTACAACATGGATCCTCCTTTATTCTCACATCCACTCCTAAGACAGTACCTCAGAGGGGCTAAGAACATAAGACCACCCAGGAGAGCACCAACACCTACTTGGGATCTCCACTTTGTTCTGGAAAAGCTTACACTGCCGCCCTTTGAACCAGTTTTTTCAGCTGATTTAAAAATTTTTTCATGGAAAACTGCCCTGCTACTAGCAATAACCACGGCTAGAAGAGTCTCAGAGCTACAGGCACTAATGGCAGTGGAGCCTTTCCTCATTTTTCATCAAGAAAGAGTCTCTCTATGAACTAACCCTTCCTTTATGCTAAAGGTGGTATCCAGTGTGGCCCTGAACCAAACCATTCATTTGCCCACCTTTTTCCCAAATCCCCACAACAAAGGAGAAAGACTCCTGCACTCTTTGGACATTCACAGGCAGTTACGTTACTACTTGGAAAAAACTAAGGCTTTCAGAAAATCTGACCAGCTCTTTGTAGCCTATGCTGCAGGATCACAAGGAAAAGCTATCTCAAAACAGACCATTTCTAAATGGATAGGGCATTGCATACATTTCTGCTACACGCATCATGGGAAACCGGTACCTGCTAACATTAGGTCCCACTCCACCAGGGCTACAGCTACATCAGCAGCCTTTCTCAGGGGAGTGCCAACCAAGGATATTCTGGAAGCTGCAACTTGGAGTTCAGTGCACACCTTCACCAAACACCATCACTTACCTCTATATTCTAAGACTAGAGTTGGTTTTGCCACTGCCGTTTTGCAGGGCCTACTAGCTTCTTCTAACCATGTTTAACTCCACCACCCATCCTTAGCTATGGGGTTCAACCCAAGTGTGATGACTGCATCAGGGTAACATGATGAACATAGTACAGTTTTGTACCTACCATAAATGTAGATGTTCGAGTGTTCATCCTGCTGCAGTCCAGGTTACCCTCCCTCTATCCCCTCTGAACTAGCTGAACTTATCTATACCACTCTATCCTATACAACCTCTGTGGTGTATTTGCTTGTGCCTGAAGGCATTGTTTTTTTATATAGCTATAATATATATATATATTGCCTACCTATTGGGGGCACCTGATATCTGGGGCAAGAAAAAGTGAAGAAAATGGCATCTGATGCCTCTTTTATATACCCCTGGCGCACTGACGTCAGGGAAGAAGCAACAGCAACCGACGCCGGACCAAGACTTTGGAACTCGGGCCGACTGTGGGACTGCCTGACGGCAGGATAACCAGAGTGTGATGACTGCAGCAGGGTGAACACTCTAACATCTACATTTATGGTGGGTACAAAACTGTACTTTACACATTAAATCCAGTTTCTTTGGCAGCTACACTTTTTTTTGTCCTGAAATAAGAAGTCCAAGGTATGTTTAGTGTTTTTCAGAACTTATGGAAACAGACTCAGATACTGTCCTCAATAACCTAACCAATAGCGATAACCTAAGCAAGTCTGTTCACTAAGTTGTGTGGCATTATCAATGTCTGCATTCATAACTATATACTGATAAAACTCAAATAATTAGGCAAACAAAATGAAAACCTGTGGCATCACAACATTACAAGAAAGACAACACATTTATTCTCTCTCACTTTAAACACACATACACACACACACACACACATACATATATATATATATATATATATATATATATATATATATATATATAGATAGCCTTTTTTTTTTTTTTTAAATCAACCCCCCACACACACACCAGCTGCCCAGCTCGGCCTGAAGAACAGCTCCCAAAAGATAATTTTTATGATTTTTATTTATTTTGTTTTTAAATAGAAATTCCTATAGCATGCCAGCCCTGTACAGACAACTATAACAGTCACCATATGACCGGAAAGCCCCTTGTCATGACCTTTGACACAGTCAGTGCTTCACGACAACCATGTACCTGCTGACAGATTCTGCAGGCAAAGAACAGCCACATTTCCCTTAAATAAGGAGTGCCCACTTGCTCCTACCCCCCCCCCCCATGACTACTTGCATTCGCAGACAATGGGCCATTACCGCTGTAAGTCGTTGTTACCAATACATGAGTATTTTTATACTGAGCTTCTTTTTATTTTTTAAAATGGTGGGAGAAGATATGCTTTATGCAAAAGCAGTAGACCTTTAAATATTTTGCCACATCTGAAGGGACACAAGAACTGTCACTGAATATTCTTTGGCTCTTTTCAGTTGGAGGTTGATGCCCACCCCTTTGATTAGGCAACTAAAACAGGTAGGAAGGTCATTACAGAACAGCTATCTGGTAACCATAAACATGGGATAATCTGTTTAAGGACATGTTTCAGATGAAAAGACTGGCAGTAATAAACTAATGGTTGCAATTTCTATAGTCCCAGATTAATTAAATGTTGAAAATATGAATCCCAAAAATTGTGAATGAAGCAGTACCTTATGCCATGATTCCAACAAAAAAAAATCCCTCAAAATGTTGTGTATTAACCCACCTGGAAGAATTAAACAAAATGTCATTAATGTAAGAGACTAGAAATACACAGTTATGCTAGTGATATCTCCAGATGTTAGAAAAGTATGGAAACATGTACATGCAAACTGCCAGATTATAGCAGAGGATGAAAAAATATTTGTACATGTCATTTCATTTGCTTCAGATGTAGTCACTCATCCTTTAATTATCTGCTTTACTTAGGTCAAGGTTGAAGGGATTTTTGGGCTTGAAGGTCAATATAGCACAAAATAGAGATGCACGCACACACACACACGCCATTGGGATATAGATGGAAGCCAGATATCAGTAAAAATGCCCAAACACATGGAGAGTCATGTACACTTCACATAAAGAGCACACCAGCAAACAACAAATCTGAAGCACTTTTAGTTGTGATAAAGCAATGCTGACCACTGTACCGCCCTCCGTCTAGATCAGAAAAGCAATAATCATTTTAAAACTAAGTCACCACCCTCTAGCTGATATCAAAAACAAACATTTCTCAGCTTTGAACACGCACACACTTTATTTTAAATTTGCTTACATGAATTGTGATATAGCCTTCTCATGTTCACCTGAAGACTCACACCATGCTCTCTCTTCTTAGCATTCGGTCAGTGCAATCTATCCTTTCTGTATGTTTTGTTCCCTTGTTCTTTTTGTATTCTCTTGTTACTTTTATCAATCCTCTAATCCAGGGCTGAAAAACCTAGGAGGAGGCAAGCATCAATATCCTTTGAGAAAAGAGCTGAGGATCACAGGATAGATTTTCTGGAAGCTATGAATAATTATTTTTTGAGTTAAACAAGTTTAAATTACTTTCTATTTTTATTTACAAGTCATGGAAATGTGAAGCATACCTCTAAATCCAATTTTCAGAAGTTAATTTTGAAGTGGGTATTTTAGCAATATTTCCAAAAAGGGTGAATATCATCGCAACATCAAAAAGATTATTGCAAATTTTACTGTTCACACTTTTATTTATGTTCTGCAGGCTACTCATCATGTCTTAAACTTTGAGCTTGTGTAAAATATACCATTCTAGTCCACTGGAAGTTAGCATCTGTGCCATAAGATCATTTTCCAGCTGCAAGCTGAAATGACTCAGCAGTAATGTGTATTATCAATTTAAAACTTTCACAGGGAGAAAGATTTAGCATTTTGTATTTTTCTGAACCTGAACACATCAGCTCACCAGCACTTGCTTTTCTCTGTAAGTAGGATCTTAGAATTTCTCTTAGAGATAGAAATAACAAGATTAGTCTAGCTATTTTCTATATTTGTCAGACTATCCTACAAAAGTATTTCCTGTGATTTCTGAACTCTCTATTGTCACTGTGTTGAATCAGTGAGTATTGTCTTGTGCTTTTATTATTTATTATTAAATATTTTTAAACCTTCTAACTGTGGCTGTTTTGTGTAGAGATATTTAAGGTCTTAGGATACTTGCATGTATTTGATGATACTGTATAAGCCACTCCTAAATAGCCTTCAAGTCTCAGTCACACTTACCAATTGGATAATAACATTGCACAGTAGTTAGACACGCTTTGGTAAGGGCCTTTATAATAGCGGATAGTAGTGGTTGGTGGCAGTCGGTACTACCATATAGCCTGGGCAGAAGGGGGCATAGCTAGTGAACCTATGCCAGCCTTCTCCAAGAGTGTCTGTGTGTTTGTATATAACTCAAATTTCAAAGTGTGTGTGTGTGTGTCTCAGCTACTTGGGCAGGGACATGAAGCACTGGTTGGACAGAGAGGGTACTGGAGGATTTGGCTTGAGTATTCGGTTGAAATTTGAACCCTATAGCTGTGCCAGTGGAGAGTCTTATTGGGGACCTGGAGCGAAAGGGAGAAACCAGCCCCAGACTGTGATCTCTGTGTGCTATTAAGGGAAATTGTACTTTACTGTGTGTGTACTTGTTATCCTCCCAATATGGACGTCCCTCACTGGTGCTAGTGGTGAGGATTGCGGCTCATTGATTACTGGGCCAGTGCACGGGCATCATATATATACACACATGCATACATACATATACAGATATATATATATATATATATATATATATATATATATATATAGAGAGAGAGAGAGAGAATGACAATTATTATTTTTTGATTTTTTTATTTTATTTTTATATTGTTAAATTTGTTTTGTAGTATTTATATTTACTTTCCATGCCTCTGTTTTTCTTGTATTATTTTATTTGTACACTGTTCAGATGCAGGCACTTAAATAAATAAGGCTGAAGTTTTTTGTCTCATTTTTCAGGAATGTTGCTATATTCGCTTTCAGAGCAATAAAATGCTAGAGCATTGTTCCCTCAGTTCTAAAACCCACGTTTGGTATGTTAAATCAAATCACTACTCGCTGCTTTTAGGGATCCCTACTGAAATGTCAGTACTCTAAATGGTGAGTGCTAAAAAGTGCAGAGAAAGTGAAAAGATATTGAACAAAACACGGATTTTTGAAATTTGTAAACAATAAACATGGATATTTGAAAGAAAATGAAACCTGATGTGGTGTGATATTGATGCAGAGAAGAAAGCTAAACTAATCCGTAGAAAAAAATAAAGGAATTTGAGGAGAAATGCATGCAAAGGCATCAAATTATGGCAAATTTCACAACACAAAAAAAAAAAAAAAAATCGCAAAGGGAGACGATAAAAAACATGATTAGCAAGTCAGAACTTAAATGGAAATTGAAGTTGTAGACCATTTGTGGAAGTGGAGGGTTTCATGTTGAAACTCCAGTACAGGCAGTGTCACAACTTGATGAGTCAGTGGGTTCTCAGGCAGGGAGAAGTAGGTAGAGCAGGATGCATCTGCACTGGATAAATCACAAGGCAATTTTCAGGAGTCTTCTATAGAACACTAGCATAAAAATCCATTTGAAGTTGCACAGCAAGGAAAGGAGCAGGAAATAGTGTCAACTGTGCCACAGGCAATGTGACATACGAGTCTCCATATAGATGAGCAAACGATGGAGTGGAATGCATCTGAGAAGATTTCACAACATGATGTTCTGGAACCTTCTTTACAAGACTCACCAGAAGCAGAGAGCAGTCAAGAAGAAAGTGATCTAAGGGATGGCTTGCTTGATTTTAATGGACGTGGGTAAACATATTACAATAGATAAAACAAATGTATTCCAGAAAGTAAATAAGACCCAAAATGTTAACAAGACTGGCAGAACATATGACCACAGTAATCAGGATTATTAAGAAAAAAATTCATGTCATATAACAGAAATTCATAGTATATACTACTCTGCAGCTAAATGAATAATGGATAAAGTTTTACCACAAAAAAGAGCAGTAGCAAATGAAAGGATGGGAACAAGTAAAATGCCACCACAGGAGTATCAAATACAGAAAACTATAACGCAACCAATACAAGAAGTATAACTATTAGAAGAACACAGAAAAGTGAACAGATCATCAAATATCCTTAGAAAAATAGGTGTTGTAAAAGGGTCTATATCACGTTTTCGAACTCTTAAAAGTTTGAACGTCATAAAGTCGACACCATATGATTGAACTTTTAAAAGTTTGAATATTTCAACTGAAATCTCTGTACAGTGCGGAATAGGAAGATTTCCCTTTTCTGCATTGTAGTGTAATCTCGGAGTTGGTATATTTAAATAGCAGGGGGGGGGCTTGCCACCCTGCTTAAACCATTTAGGTAGGTTTTTTTCTTTGGTTTATTTTTTTATTACATTTTCGAACGTTTGAAAGTTCGATCATATGGTGTGTGTCGACCATATGACATTCAAACTTAGTTCAATTATGTAATATAAACGCATGGTAAAAGCAGCACACTAAGAAACCAGACCAATATTTATCATACATTATTTCCAATAATAAATATAAAAATGTTATCACAATCAGAAAAGCTTAGAAGTTATGCAGATAAATGAAAATGAAAAGTACAAAATAAGCAATTTGCTGCTGACCCCAAAAGGCTTTATAGAGAATTGCAAAACAAAGAAAAGGAATAGAAACACCATCAATAAAGAAGATCTAGGTAGAGTTTGGAGAAGTATTGCTGAAGACCCTGTCGAACATAATAAAGATGCTGAATAGACAGAAGAATAAAAAAAACATTAAAAAGCTCTAATGTAGAAGATATGAAACTGTATGAAGTAAAGAGCTAAACTGTATGAAGTGAAGAGCTAAAGAAACTGAAACTGTATGAAGTAAAGAGCTAAACTGTATGAAGTAAAGAGCTAAAGAAACTGATACAAAATGAAGTCATTTAATTACTGCAAAACCCTAGGCATGCATGCAGTAGCTAACTTCTAGCTAATGGTATTAACATATGTACACAAATATTTAGCCCTGAAGTAAGAATTATTTTCATATCCATCCCAAGTGGACACTGACCTGGTTAATAGCAGTTAACATGGTACTCCTCCTTATAAGTGAACCTGCAAGCCATCCTTGAAGCTATAGAGCAATAACTTGCCTTCTGATATAAATACATTAAATGGTGGAATTGATGCAGCCAGAGTTTACAGCCATTCTAGGAAAAAAAATTCAATCAGTAGTAGTAGAACTAAAAGGTAATAAAAGAAAGTCATATCGAACAAAGTATCATGTATTGTTATCCAAGACGGAGAGCTGTGAAATGGGAATAATCTAAGTATGGCATGGATACATTAAACAAAAAAAAATATTCAACAGAATCCCACATTCACGGATAATGGAATGCTTATAGATGTATAAAGGATACAACCTACATTTATCAATTACATTGCAATGACTATGAAAACGGTGGCAAACCACTTTGCCGCTAACCCATGATGAAGGGCAAATTGTTATGCCAGGAATAACATTTCAAGGGCAGATATTTCAAGATGATTGTAACTGCTGCTATTTTGTCTTGTCCTTAACCCATTAAGTTGTTGGTATAGTTGCAATTTAATTCTCAGAAACCAACATCATCTTCTTCCAGCTGTTCCCGTTAGGGGTCACCACAGCGGATCATCTGTTTCCATTTCTTCCTGCCCCCTGCATCTTGCTCTGCACCTGCATGTCCTCTCTCACCACATCCATAAACCTTATCTTAGGCCTTCCTGTTTTCCTGTTACCTGGTAGCTTCATCCTTAGCATCTTTTTCCCAATATACTCAGCATCCCTCCTCGGCACATGTCCAAACCAATGTAATCTTGCCTCTCTGGCTTTGTTTCCAAACCTTCCAACTTGGGCTGACCCTCTAATATACTTATTCCTAATCCTGTCCACTCTTGTCACACCCAGTGCAAATCTTAACATCTTTAACTCTGCCAAATCCAGCTCAAACTCCTGCTTTTTGTCATTGCCACTGTCTCCAACCCATATAACATAACTAGTCTCACTACCCTTTTGCAGACCTTCCCTTTCACTCTTACTGGTACTTGTCTGTCACAAATCAAAATCACTCCTGACAGTCTTCTCCACCCACTCCATCCTGCTTGTACTCTCTTCTTCAGCTCTCTTCCACATTCACCCTGCTTGTACTCTCTTCTTCAGCTCTCTTCCACATTCACCATTACTCTGAACTATTGATCCCAGTATTTAAACTCATCCACATTCACCACCTCTACTCCTTGCATCCTCACCATTCCTCTATCCTCCCTCTCATTCACGCACATGTTCTGTCTTAGTCCTGCTGACCTTCATTCCTCTTCTCTCTAGAGCATATCTCCATCACTCCAGGGTCTCCTCCACCTGCTCCCTACTCTCAATACAGATCACAAGGTCATCTGCAAACAATCTGCAGCCATCATAGTCCACGGGGACTCCTGTCTGATCTCGTCTGTCAACCTGTCCATCACCATTGCAAATAAGAAAGGGCTCAGAGCTGATTCTTGATGTAATCCCACCTCCACCTTGAACGCATCCGTCACTCCCACCACAGACCTCACCGCTGTTACACTACCCTCGTACATATCCTGTACCACTCTTACATACTTCTCTGACACTCCCGACTTCCTCATACAATACCACAACTCCTCTGTAGGCACCCTGTCATATGCTTTCTCTAAGGCTACAAAAATACAATGCAACTGAATATGTCTCACCTTTTGAGGATGATTTAAAATTGTATAGTTCATCAGATAAGGCCCTGAAATCACAACTATAAATGGTTAAAACATTCTCAGATATAAGAATGACATTTGGTCTTTATAAATGTACAAAAGCAACATTTTAAAATGGCAAGCTGCACCACGAACGAACTATCGACCTGGATATGTGATATAAAAGAGCTTGAGTAGAAGGGAGTTTATAAATATTTCGAAGTAGGTGAAGGATCAGCAATAAAACATGAACAGATGAGAACAAAGCTTAGACAGGACTGTATCATAAGGCTAAAACTAATATACTGAAATGTGCATTGGCATAAAGTCCAAGTTCTAAATCAATTTGCTCTTCCTGTTCTAATTTGGTATGATTGACTTATGCCAAATCATATTATATCAGATAATAAAGCAAAAAAAATGCTTCATGATTATTAAAGGATTTATAAAAGACAGTGCATACCTGGATTATATATCCCTTGCTCTGATGGATGTTTGAGCCTTTTCAAAATTGACTAATGTGTAGAACTGCAATCATGGGACTGCATATATATTTGCTGACCTCCTCAGCCCCAAACGTGGTGAAAGTTCTAAACATACCTCTTGGAGCAAAAAATCTGGACAAAGCCGGATTAGTAATGGTGGAATGGGGGTGATAAAGACCTAAAAATATGGGCAATTTTAAATATTGATCTTACAAACTTAAAATCTTAATAGCATTATGGGTTTTGTATTAACATGGACTTTCTGAAGGGCACGAAGACTGAAACTCAAATTTCTGTTACAAATCTTTGACTTTAGTACTCAACGATTTGCCAGAAAACTAACATTTTATGAGGAATAGAACAAAAATGTGAGGTGAAAATCTGGACATTCTATGAAAATCATGAAAGTTGAGAGAGATGGTTCTAAAGCATGAACAGAATTCTACGATGATATAATTGCTTCATTTAGAAAAAGAATTTTAGAACAAAATAGGAATAGAAATCAAACCAGAAGAACACAGTCCCATAGTAGTAGGAGCAATCCGACTAATAAAAAAGAATTTACAGTCATACTTAAATATGTTACCAATGCAACTAGCCCCATGCATCAGTAGCACATTTAAGTACGACTGCAGAAGGAAGCAATTTTGGGCACATGGCTAGTGCTGATAATCACACTCAGCTAACATCAAAGACTGAAAAAAATCCCCTCTTTTCTGGGCATAACCCTGAAGGAGTAATCAATGTAGACTTCTTTAAGAATTTTTCTTATGTAAGTCATACTCGTATGGTGAAATTTTTCTATTCATTACTTAATTTGTCAGCTTGGCTGTTCTTCCATTTATATCCAGTTTGACAAGGTTATGACGCATGGCTTCAAAATGCTGCCAAGAATTTGTATTCCTTCAAAACTGCAATCATTATGAGATACACACGCAAGCCATAATAGGTTGTCTTTGAAGGCTGAGCATAAGTATTTCTCTGTTTACTCTGGGTTCACCAGCACCAGTTTTAATTTTCTTTCTGCCATGATACCACTGAAAATGGTCACCTAGAATGAAAAGTGACACATGTCCTATTCATGATCTCAGTGCTCTGGTGATGAAATCAAAACAGAATGATAACTTTTGTTTCACTACTTTACATACTTAGCAAAACTCAAAAAAACATTCCTGGAGGGTGAAAATCACAGAGTTACTTTCTTTAGCTAATTATGTAAAGTAGTGAAACAAGAAACAGTGACATACTGTGATGTCACAGCACAGCAGTATTTCATACATATTGCATACTTAGCAAAACTCAAAAAGCAAAGCAAAAGACAGGCAATTTGGTGACAGAGATATAAGGTCCTGAGTATGACTCAGGTGACCTAAGTTTGACTTGCAGCCTGAGAGACTGATGGGCTAGCAGGGGTGGATGGGTGGTTCCCCTCAAGGGAGGGAGAGAGAGGGATGGTGGCTTCTAGCTGAATGTATTTGCCACTCCTGTGTAGTATGACCAAAGTCGCACACAATACCAAGAGGAGGCATTGGTTGGGAAGAGCATGTTTGTGACTGCTTAAGCTGGTAATGGTAGCTTCCTGTCTCACGTGCAGAGCAGTGCACAGGCAGCCCATAAAGTGACACAGGTGTGCACATCAACAGCATGGCATGGGGCTAGGGCTTGGAATATCAAATGTTATGGCCAATATGCTAGCAACAGCACACGTGACCTTCAGCATTTGCCCAGATGATGCCCCTGTACACAAGACTTTCTTGATGAATCTAAAAGGATGATGGTTCCTACTGCCAGGAAATCATTGCTGGTGTGCGACTGTGGAAGATTGATGGTCAGTGGGTAGAAGAGGTGAAAATATATAGAAAAAGGCAAGCAAATCAAGAGACAAAGCATAGTGGCAGTTCTTTTATATTACTCTACATACGGAGCAAAATCTGTCGTATAAAACTCAGGAAGGAAAACAATGAGGTATTCTCAGGGTGATAATCACAGCACAGTGTTATTTTTGATTCATTACGTTACACATTTAGCAAAACACCCTTATAAAAACTGAGGCAAGAGGCCTCACTACATGCTGTGGGTGAACCACATAACACAGCGGTACATCTGTTTCTTTACATAATTACATATATATAGTAGTTGTATTTACATAATTAATACTAACTGTATGCATTTTACCATTTTGTTCTACTCACTGCCTATCAACTATCTGATACACAACCATTAAGTGAAGTCCTATTTACCACATGGGCAGTAGCCAATTATAAGTCCTTTTATCAAGGCAACCACAAGTTTTTTTTCTTCATAAGTTTCTACCAAAGCATGCATAATAACTTTGCACTCTATATACGAAATGTGCAATAGCCTTCAGAAGTGTGCTGTCCTTCACTTTCAAAAAGGGATGCAAGTCAACAGAGCAGTCATTCACTTGCTAGTAGGCACTGCAGGCAGTGTCTTGTGTGTCTGCACATGAGTATGTACCTCCCATCCCCTCTTCTTGAAAGAGGCGAGCAGTCACTAATTGCCCCTTCATCCCTGTCTCACCCTACCAGATGATAGCCACCTGAGCTGCTAATCAAACTTGGAACCCCAAAGTTTTAGTCAGGGTTTTATTCCTCCATGCCACAGAAGCTTGTCAAAAATTGTTTATAAAACATGAAGGAATAATGGCACACTTTGATAGTTAACATCAAAGCACAAAAGTACTTTTGTTTCACTGTTTTACATATTTAGCAATACTTCTTTATAAAAACTAACACAAAGGAACATCAAGTGTACTGCAAATAAGAATAACACTTCCATTTCAATACCTTATGAACTTAGCAAAGCCCCATTATTAATGCCTAAGCAAGGGATGACAATATATGCTTAGAGTGAAACCATACCACAGTGATATGTACATTTTGTTACTTCAGCAAATATATATGTGAAATCTGGAGCATGAAAGCAAAATATGCTGTGAAAGTGAAAGTTGTATTTCACTAGCTAACATACTTAACACAACACTTACGTAGAAACTCCCTCTTCCTCTGAAAAATCATAGCAGTGACACTTGTATTTTATTTACTCAGCAAACATGTAAGAAAACTCAAGAGGTAACAGTGTCCTCTGAGAATAAACTGCTCCAGAATTTTTCCTGAGCAGGGTGCCAGCCCACTACAGGACACAATACACAAACAGCAAACACAGTTACAGGTGCTTTGGATGATCATCGTTTCCCTTTTAATACATCTGTTGGATGTTGAATGTGGAAGAAAAGTAAAAGTATTTAGTGAAAATCCACAGTGATATAGCAAGGACATACACAGTGCATACAGAAGATAACGCAGCTAATAAATGGAGAAGCAAGACTGTGACTAGCAATGTTAACAGTAATGACAGCATTTTTGTGGACTTCAGAAAGCAGTATTTAGTATGGGTTTTCACAGGTAAAGCCCCCATTACAAACACACAGGTTCCAGTGTGGGAAGCTCTTGCTACTTCTACAAATCTAGTTTGAATAAATATTTATTTGTTGGCATTTGTTAACAGTAAAAGTTGGACTGAACAATGGCCTTTTTCAGTGGAGGCCCTGGAAGAAAAGCTCCGTCATACAGGCATCATGGACATCATTTGATTTGTTTCATCATTTACAATCGGGTTCACTCATGATCAATAATTCCATTATTCAAATAGCCTTGACATCAGCTACATCACTTAGCAACAGCTTTGGTTAGAAATAAGTTCCATGGGTTATATATAAATATTTTTAATACAAAGATTTATATGCAGTGTACATATAGATTGTCTGCAAATTTGTTATTGTAAAGACTTATTCAAAATCTAGGATATAGGGAGATATAAGATAGAGTTAAAGCAGCCCAAAGAAAGGAATGAGAGGAGGTGGAATAACAAAGATAGAGGAGATGACAGAAGAGGGTATAGTTATGATAATAGTACATTAAGTTTTGTTCAGCAGAGTTATGACACAAATTCATACAGCTGTATTAGTACCAGGGTTGATGCAGGTACAGATTTGTTTATCTAGCAGGTGTTTTTTCAGTTGGCTTTTTAAGTCTCTCAGGTTGCAGAATGTTAAGGGGACTGGGATGGTAGTCCAGATATTATCAATGTTGTTAGGTTTAGTTATGGAGAGCAATGATTTATCAGTGGAGCACATAGGTCTCTTAGTAATGTAAAGCTGAATGAGGGAGTTAAATGGTAATTTTTCATGGTTGCGCAGTAGCTTGAAGGCTGTAATTAACTGCAAGTACAGTAGAGAATTATTTACTTCAAGCTAGCTTAATTGCTGATGTTATCTATATTGTTGGTTGGGTGAAAATTTCTTTACTTTTTCATTCTTGTTTGGCTGATAGAGAGGAGTTGAGATTGGTTAGGATAGAGGTATATAATGGAGTTGGGATTGAAAAAGAAGTGGCTATATTTTGTCTAGCAGAGTCAGTAAGGTAGTGTTTTACTCTATAAATGCAGCCTAACTTTTGGTTTGTCTTAGTTTTGTCTTTTTAAAAGTAAGATCAATTTTCAGGTGGTCTAAGTTGGCCTTGCTGGATGACAATATATTAAAGATAGTTTTGGGGAGGAGAGAGAGGGTTTTTTTTTTTTTGATTCAGGAGTTGTAAATTCTTGAGCTAAGCTGCTGTGGAGGAAAAAGATTCATGGTTAAGTGTTTGGAACATGGGTACTATCTTAGCAACACATATCAGAGTAGAGTCATCGGTGTATTGTACTATGGTGGCCTCTCTGGCTGGCGTATTTAGATAATTGATTAGTAAGTTAAACATTAATGGTCCTGGGATTGGGCCTTGTGGGATGCCTGGGATGTCTGAAAGGTATAGGAAGGAAAAAAGCAAAATCATCCTGCCATTTCACTGCTTGGAACCTATTAGTGAGGTAACTAAGAAACCAGTTAAGTGAGGAGGGTGATAGGCCACAGGAAGAGAGGTTTAATTAGGAGAATTTGATGACTGTGTCAAATGCCTTGGATAGATCAAGAAATAGGATTGACTTTAGAAGGCCTGAATTTCTATTGTAATTTACATGTCTGTGAATCTTGGAAGGCATAATAATAATGCTGAAAGAAAAAAAAATACCATAAGTCAGTGTATGATGATAGTTATCCAGGCTGTGTGTAGCTCTTCCCACAGAAGTGTTCCAAAAAAGTCGATGTAAAATAAAATAAAAATAAATAAAAACTTGGTCATACCATAGCAATCAACCTTCAGAACCCTTGCCACATCCTGCAGCAAAATGTTGCTATCTTACTTTTAAGTGAGAGAAGATTTTCTCAAAAGGAATTATTGTTTTCAATGTTTTGGGGCTCACTTTTTCTCACCTTTCCATCTGTCTCATACCACAATCTCCTATAACCATGTTACTTGCATTTTGTACACATCGAGTCTCATGCTGTATTGAGGAATGCCCAGTGCTCCCACTAAGTGTCATCCTGATAGCCAGAGACACTTCCCTCCCCCCAAAATGGATGAGTCAGTAGTAACTGCTGACTCCCATCCTTCCCTGACAGTTCTGCCAAATACCTAAGCATGTAATCAAACTCAAGTCACCTGGGTTGCTGTCAGGACTTGTATCCCTCTATACTACTGGAGCTGGCTTCCACCTGCTTCAAGTGGTGTAGCATCAGTCACTTTTCAAGGAACCAAAAGGGTCAGAAGATGTGGTTTCCCAAAATCACAACATTCCCAACCAGCTCGGACAACCAGTCCTACTGTGGCAGAGGTGGACAGGAGGAGACGATAGCCCTGGGACAGAGGGGCTCCGAAATTTTGGGTTGAGACACTTTCTGAGCGGCGTGCAGCAGCCTGAGGGGTTGCCCGGCTGCTCCACTCTGGAGGCAGTCGGGGCATTTTTAGTATCTAATGACAGGGTCCATCACAACAGACCACTGGGTGCTTTGCATCATATCCAGAGGTACAGAATACCAATTCTCCATGTCCCCAATCCAAGAACCTCCCGATGGCTGCCACCTGATCACAGGAGGCCGCAGCCACAAGTAGCAGCTGCTGAAAGAGCCATCAGCCCACATCCCCAAGACCAGCTCGGATTGAGGGTTCTACTCCAGGTGCCAGAAAAAATGAGGGGATCTGAGACCATCCTAGACCTTTCCGGCTTGAACCTGTCAGCGCTTAAGGAAAAAGATTCCGAATGGTCACTCTTCAAATCTATCACTCCCCATTCTGAGGAGAGCGATTGGATGTGCTCTATAGACACCTCAAGAGATCGTATTACCATCTTAATGGACAAATGGTTAGGAGGTTCTTCGCTGGCTGAGGCCAGTCACTACAATTCAGGGTCCTTCCTTTGGCCTCTACAGCCCCCAGGTGTTCACCAAAGTATTGTGATGATTGTGGCCCACCTGAGACTCCAGAATTCAGGTCTTCCCGTGCACCTGGACGACTGGCTCCTGACGCACCAACAAGGCATCTACTTTGTGACCAGAGACTTCTTTCTCCATCTAGCCCCACAGCTAGGCATTACTATCCAGTAAGCAAAAATCCCTACTGGCTCTAACACCCAGATCATAGAATTTATAGGTGCCAGAATAAACACCAGAATTTGCGAGGCATACTTAACTGCTGAAATCCAGAAATCTTCAACTTCGTATGCGGGCTATCCCTTCGTGAGGCTTCACCTGCTGAATTGATCCACAAGGGCACTAGGCTCCCATGGCGGCAGCGATTACACTCCTTCCATCGCCCACTTGAACATCTTGAGTCACCGCAATGGATCTGTTAGTGCAATGGTCCTTCTATCCCTTCCACTCTCCACTGCATCCCATTGCTATCAGCAAGGCTTACAGAAGAGGCGCTACTATGGTGGCGCGCCTGCTGTAAACACTGCCCCAAATAACAAACTCTGAAGAGCTACTATGGTGGCTCCAGGCATCAAACTTCCATCACAGGCCGTCCCTTCTGCCTCTCCCCCCCCTATGCATGTACGGTGACTTCGTAGATGCTTCCGCCCCTCGGGTGGGGGGGCATTACTCAGGCAGGACAGTCAGGCACGTGGGCGATTCGAGACCTGCCTGCATATCTAGCGTTCTGGAGATGAGGAAGCG
The DNA here is from genome assembly GCF_019279795.1 of Protopterus annectens. Taxonomy (NCBI): domain Eukaryota; kingdom Metazoa; phylum Chordata; order Ceratodontiformes; family Protopteridae; genus Protopterus; species Protopterus annectens. The sequence goes on from NC_056741.1 coordinate 1,427,639,428, forward strand.
GTGCTGTTGGCATTGCACTTCAGAGCTTCACTCAGCGGGGAGCGATTGATATTCACTCGGACATGCAGTGGTCTGGTATATCAACAAACAGGGGAACCAGATCTTATCCTCTTTGCCCGCGGAAACCCATGAGTTTGGGAATGGGCGATCTCCACCAACACGCTTTCTGATTTGCCAGCGCACATTCTGGGGAGGACCAGCATCCTAGCGGACAAGCTCAGCTGCCCTTCTTACCCCCCTCCCGAGGTGGTCTCTCAATCCTCTGTGTGACATGTGCCGTGTAGAGACGCCCTGCCGCGATCTTTTGCATCTCCATCAAATGCCAAATGCGACAATTTCTTGGCTCTAATCCCCCATAGAGAGACCTCAAGGCAGCTCTGGTGCATGCTTGGCCACCAGTCTACTCTATGCCTATCCCTCTCTTCCAATGATGATACAACTCTTACAGAAAGCCTCACGGTTGGGGAGCAAGATGATTCTCATTGCCCCATTCTGGCCTCAACAAATTTGGTTCCACTTACCTGTGGTCTCACCTCGTGAATCACCCTTAGTTCTGAGTCCCATTCCGGATCTCATCTCCCATCCGTTGGACTTGCCAACTCCAAACCTGGACAATCTGAGAGCAGCTTAGTTTGCTCAGTTTCCACTCCCTAATTAGGACTCGGTAGCTCTTCATAGTCGAAGCCATCCTCGTGGCACATAAGCCCTCCTGGGAAGGTATATCACAGCAAATGAAATATTTTTCCATCTGGGTGGGCCTTGTGATCTGAATCCTTCTGGCTCCTCTTCCATCCATTTAGTCTTCCTAACTGAACTCTTTCAAAGAAGGTGCTAGTTGTTCTCAGCTGTCAAAAGTGTAATTGGCGACCATTTCTCGTGTCATGTGGGACATGATACAGGACCCATGATGTCCAGCCAGAGTGTAAAAACCTTTCTCAAAGGGTACCTTTTTATGGGCCTCCTGTAAAAGCCGTACCCCCCCCATGGGATCTTACTTCTAGTTCTTCAAGCCTTGACTGCTCCACCCTTTGAACCCGCTGCTTCGAGTGGATCTCAAATTCTTGTCATGGAAAACAGCATTCCTTGTAGCCATTACTTCAGCGAAAAGTGTCAGAACTTCAGGCTCTTTCTGTAAGCCTCACATACCCTGATTTTCACCCTGATAGAGTGTACCTCAGGATCAATCCTCCTTTCTTCCCAAAGATAGCATCGAAACCAGCATAAACCAATCCATAAATTTACGGTTTTCTTCCCTAAATATCAAAATAAGGTGAATACAAGCTGCCTCATTGAATGTACATAGGCAGCTTCATTTATACCCTTAAGCGGCTGACCGCCAATTAATCCGACCAACTGTTCGTTCCCTTTATAAATTGCTTGGAAAGCTATCTCCTAGTATCTTTATCTACATGGATTTCCCAATGTATCCTGCTGCTAACTTATCAAGCCTAGGATAGACCCGCACCGAAGGGTTCATGCTCATTCCATAAGCTCCATTTCTACTTCTCTTGACTTTCAAGTCTAGAGTTCCTTTGGATGATATTTGTTCTGCAACCATGGGCTTCATCTCATACCTTTATCAACCACTACAAGCTAGACCTGCTTTCAGAGGAGAGCATCCTTTGGCTCTGCGGTGCTTTGTAATATCCTTCCGCAGTAGCTTACCCAAGTTGCGGTGGCTGAGAGGACTCTGTCCCACAGGTTGCTGACAAATAAACATTCCTACTTCAGATTTAGAAGTTATGTACTCACCGCAACATTCCATCTGAGTAGGTAGTTCATTGTCTGCAACCACCCTCGCTTCTGACCTTCTTGGATCTATTGGTTTTAGGTATCCTTTCTTGGATATATGGAGAGGCAAACTCGATCTGAGGTCATGGAGGTTAGCAAGGATTATGGGTGAAGGAGGGAATAGGAGCTCGGATCCATTAGCTTAGAGCAGGTTGCCGGCTTGGATCGATATAGGATCTGTAACCCACAGGTTGCAGACAAATGAAACTACCTATTCAGATGGGTTGTTATGGTGAGTACACTTAACTTCCTAATAGATACATTATTCAAATAACCTTGACATCAGCTGCATCCTTGTAACAGCTTTGGTTAGAAATAAGTTCATGGGTTATATATAAATATTTTTAATACAAAGATTTATATGCAGTGTACATATAGATTGTCTGCAAATTTTGTTATTGTAAAGACTTATTCAAAATCTAGGATATAGGAAGATATAAGATAGAGTTAGAGCAGCCCAAAGAAAAGAATGAGAGGAGGCGGAACAACAACGATAGAGGAGATGACAGAAGAGGGTATAGTTATGATAAAGTACATTACGTTTTGATCCGGCAGAGAGTTATGACACCAATTCATACAGCTATATTAGTACCAGGGTTGGTGCAGGTACAGATTTGTTTATCTAGCAGGTGTTCTTTCAGTTGGCTTTCAGGAGGAGTCTCTCTCAGGTTGCAGAATGTTAGGGGACTGGGATGAGTAGTCAGATATTATCAATGTTGTTAGGTTTAGTTATGGAGAGCAATAGGATTTTATCAGTGGGCACATAGGTCTCTTAGTAATATGTAAAAACTGAATGAGGGTTAAATAGTAATTTTTCATGTGGTTGCTGATAGCTTGAAGGCTGTAATTAACTGCAAGTACAAGGTAAATTATTTACTTCACGCTAGCTTAATTGCTGATATTATCTATATTGTTGATTCGGGTGAAAATTTCTCTTTTTCATTCTTGTTTGGCTGACAGAGGAGTTGAGATTGGTTAGGATAGAGGTATATAATGGGGTTAGGATTGAAAAAGTGACTATATTTTTGTCTAGCAGAGTCAATGAGTAGTGTTTTACTCTCTATAAATGCAGCCTAACTTTTGGTTTGTCTTAGTTTTGTCTTTTTTAAAGTAAGATCAATTTTCAGGTGGTCTAAATTGTAGCCTTGCTGGATGACAATATATTAAAAGATAGTTTTAGAGGAGAGGGTTTTTGGATTAGGAGTTGTAAATTCTTGAGCTAAGCTGCTGTGGAGAAAAGATTCATAGTTGAAAGTGTTTTGGAACATGGGTACTATCTTAGCAACTTTTATATCAGAGTAGAGTCATCGGTGTATTGTACTATGGTGGCCTGCCTCTCTGGCTGGCGTATTTAGATAATTGATTAGTAAGTTTAAACATTAATGGTCAGGGATTGGGCCTTGTGGGATGCCTGGATGTCTGAAAGGTATAGGAAGGAAAAAGCAAAATCATCCTGCCATTTCACTGCTTGGAACCTATTGAGGTAACTAAGAAACCAGGATTAAGTGGGGAGGGTGATAGGCCACAGGAAGAGAGGTTTAATTAGGAGGAATTTGATAACTGTGTCAAATGCTTTGGATAGATCAAAATGGGATTGACTGAGAGGCCTGAATTTCTATTGTAATTTACATGTCTGTGAACCTTGGAAGAGGCATAATAATAATGCTAAAAAGAAAAAAAAAATACCATAAGTCAGTGTGATGATAGTTATCAGGCTGTGTATAAGCTCTTCCCACAGAAGTGTTCCAAAAAGTCTATGTAAATAAAATAAAATAATAAAAAACTTGGTCATACCATAGCAATTCAACCTTCAGAACCCTTGCCACATCCTGCAGCAAAATATTTGCTATCTTACTTTTAAGTGAGAAGATTTTCTCAAAAGAAATTATTGTTTTTCAATGTTTTGGGCTCACTTTTTCTCACCTTTCATCTGTCTCGCACCACAATCTCCTATAACCATATTTACTTGCATTTGTACATCGAGTCTCATGCTGTATTGAGGAATGCCCAGTGCTCCCACTAAGTGTCATCCTGATAGCCAGAGACACTTCCCTCCCCCAAAATGGATGAGTCGGTAGTAACTGCTGACTCCATCCTTTCCCTGACAGTTCTGCCAAATACCTAAGCATGTAATCAAACTCTCAAGTCACCTGGGTTGCTGTCAGGACTTGTATCCCTCTATGCACTACTGGAGCTGGCTTCCACCTGCTTCAAGTGGTGTAACGCATCAGTCTGTAATAGGGAAGATAAATATTTGCTCTAGTGACTGGTCAAAATTCATAATCAAAATGTAATCTTTTACATTTCAACATTGCTAAACAGTTAAACGCTTTGCATAACCGTCCTGTTGTCCAGTGTTTCTTCTCCTTTAAAAATGTCACTGCACTTACTAATTATTACCCGTTCTCCATAAATTCAAGCCAAACTGCACCCGTCTTCCTCAAGTGATTATTACCCAGTAGTTTTGCTTTCTATCCACCCATACAATAATAGCAAATCTGTTCGCTCACTGTCACTTCATTCTGGATCAGAAGATTGTATGAACTGACTTGATCTCTCACCACCAATAAAATCTTAAGTATACCAGTATTCAACACCATGGATTTAAAAGCACTAAAAAAGATTTATTAAAGCAAAGATCATGCTTAACCTAATGGAAAAAAAATATAGCCAACAATCCTGATATAAATTCATACTCCTTAGAAAACAAAGTAAGAATGCATTTTTATTCATCATAAAGGCCAAATAATTGTCGTCCACAATATGTTTTAACTCTATGTAGCAAGCAGATGGACAATAGAACCTAATGCCTGACTGAGGGGATAGCGTTCTGTTCCTGTACATTAATATTTAGTGTACGACAGCAAAACTCTTTACCTGGATTATGACCCGAATTGATGTGGCAATAGCAGTTGCTCATAGTTCCACTGATTTCTCACCCACTAATTGGCTGGCAGTAAAAGCAAAAATATTTGGACATGGCACCCTGTGGCTGATGACTTCAAATTAAAGGGGCTGCAGGAGACAGCTGAATGGGTGGGGCCAATAGGAAGAGGTGTGACCAACTAGAAAGGGTGGAACTATGCTCAAGCTCTCAACAACTGGAACTTTAATTATATATGCGGCCCTGGATGCCAAACTGTCATTACGAGAGTCCAAGCAAGACAAAATGAAGTGTAGAAGAAAAAAATATTTCAATGCATTGGCTACATGACAACTTACTTAACATCTAGATGGAAAAACAAAGGTTATGAGGCATGAAAAAAATAAATTGCTTTTTAAATACATTACTGGAATGCCAGTCAAAATCAAGTATAAAATAAAAAAGCAGCACTCAGCTCAAACCACTTCTCCTTGCACTGCAGTTCTAATTATAGTTTATATTCAGCTTTATAAAATTACCAAGTAACATGCTGAAAGTAGCAATCTATGTGATACCCCCACTTGTAAAAATGTTTCTTATCCAAAAAAGAGCTGCTGCCTGACCGCTATCTACTTGTTTCATGGGGAACACGTGATCAAAGTAAAACATGAACAGCAAACAAGAAACAAGCTCAAGATAAATTGCTTAAGGGATTACTGCACAAGTTATGGACCACACATGATAGATTGGCATTCTGTTTAGTTTACAGGTAAAGCCTGCAAAGATAACTGCAAGTCTCCAACAAATGTAATGAGCTTCTGAAAATACTGTAATATGCATTTCAATATCTAAGGCTTATACGTTATCTAGTTATGTAAATATTCTTTGCATGGCAACAATGAAAAGGCTTTCAATGTTGATAATTCTTTAACAGTATGCTTATTTAAGCTTACTTGCATCTTACAGTCTCCCAACAAGCTTACCTGATGGTCAGTAAAGCATTGCTACTTTAATACAGAGCAACAGAAAGCATGCCAAGAATTTGTATTCTCTGTCTTAGCCCATAATAGGTTGTCTTTGAAGGCTGAGCATAAGTATTTCTCTGTTTACTCTGTGTTCACCAGCACCAGTTTTAATTTTCTTTCTGCTATAATGCCACTGAAAATGGTCACCTAGAATGAAAAGTGACACATGTCCTATTCATGATCTTAGTGCTCTGGTGATGAAATCAAAACAACAGAATGATAACTTCTGTTTCACTACTTTACATACTTAGCAAAACTCAAAAAAACATTCCTGGAGGGTGAAAATAGTTACTTTATTTAGCTAATTATGTAAAGTAGTGAAACAAGAAACAGTGACATACTGTGATGTCACAGCACAGCAGTATTTCATACATATTGTATACTTAGCAAAACTCAAAAAGCAAAGCAAAAGACAGACAATTTGGTGACAGAAATATAAGGTCCTGAGTATGACTCAGGTGACCTAAGTTTGAGAGACTGATGGGCTAGCAGGGGTGGATGGGTGGTTCCCCTCAAGGGAGGGAGAGAGAGGGATGGTGGCTTCTAGCTGAATGTATTTGCCACTCCTGTGTAATATGACTCAAGTCACACACAATACCAAGAGGAGGCATTGGCTGGGAAGAGCATGTTTGTGACTGCTTAAGCTGGTAATGGTAGCTTCCTGTCTCACGTGCAGAGCAGTGCACAGGCAGCCCATAAAGTGACACAGGTGTGCACATCAGCAGCATGGCATGGGGCTAGGGCTTGGAATATAAAATGTTATGGCCAATATGCTAGCGAGAGCACACGTGACCTTCAGCATTTGCCCAGATGATGCCCCTGTACACAAGACTTTCTTGATGAATCTAAAAGGATGATGGTTCCTACTGCCAGGAAATCATTGCTGGTGTGCGACTGTGGAAGATTGATGGTCAGTGGGTAGAAGAGGTGAAAATATATAGAAAAAGGCAAGCAAATCAAGAGACAACAAAGCATAGTGGCAGTTCTTTTATACTACTCTACATACGGAGCAAAATCTGTCGTATAAAACTCAGGAAGCAAAACAATGAGGTATTCTCAGGGTGATAATCACAGCACAGTGTTATTTTTGATTCATTACTTTACACATTTAGCAAAACACCCTTATAAAAACTGAGGCAAGAGGCCTCACTACATGCTGTGGGTGAACCACATAACACAGCGGTACATCTGTTTCTTTACATAATTACATATATATAATAGTTGTGTTTACATAATTAATACTAACTGTATGCATTTTACCATTTTGTTTTACTCGCTGCCTGTCAACTATCTGATACACAACCATTAAGTGAAGTCCTATTTACCACATGGGTAGTAGCCAATTATAAGTCCTTTTATCAAGGCAACCACAAGTTTTTTTTTTCTTCATAAGTTTCTACCAAAGCATGCATAATAACTTTGCACTCTATATATGAAATGTGCAATAGCCATCAGAAGTGTGCTGTCCTTCACTTTCAAAAGGGATGCAAGTCAACAGAGCAGTCATTCACTTGCTAGTAGGCACTGCAGGCAGTGTCTTGTGTGTCTGCACATGAGTATGTACCTCCCATCCCCTCTTCTTGAAAGAGGCGAGCAGTCACTAATTGCCCCTTCATCCCTGTCTCACCCTACCAGATGATAGCCACCTGAGCTGCTAATCAAACTTGGAACCCCAAAGTTTTAGTCAGGGTTTTATTCCTCCATGCCACAGAAGCTTGTCAAAAATTGTTTATAAAACATGAAGGAATAATGGCACACTTTGATAGTTAACATCAAAGCACAAAAGTACTTTTGTTTCACTGTTTTACATATTTAGCAATACTTCTTTATAAAACTAACACAAAGCAAGATCAAGTGTACTGCAAATAAGAATAACACTTCCATTTCAATACCTTATGAACTTAGCAAAGCCCCATTATTAATGCCTAAGCAAGGGATGACAATATATGCTTAGAGTGAAACCATACCACAGTGATATGTACATTTTGTTACTTCAGCAAATATATATGTGAAATCTAGACATGAAAGCAAAATATGCTGTGAAAGTGAAAGTTGTATTTCACTAGCTAACATACTTAACACAACACTTACGTAGAAACTCCCTCTTCCTCTGAAAAATCATAGCAGTGACACTTGTATTTTATTTACTCAGCAAACATGTAAGAAAACTCGAGAGGTAACAGTGTCCTCTGGGAATAAACTGCTCCAGAATTTTTCCTGAGCAAGTGCCAGCCCACTACAGGACACAATACACAAACAGCAAACACAGTTACAGGTGCTTTGGATGATCATCGTTTCCCTTTTAATACATCTGTTGGATGTTGAATGTGGAAGAAAAGTAAAAGTATTTAGTGAAAATCCACAGTGATATAGCAAGGACATACACAGTGCATACAGAAGATAACGCAGCTAATAAATGGAGAAGCAAGACTGTGACTAGCAATGTTAACAGTAATGACAGCATTTTTGTGGACTTCAGAAAGCAGTATTTAGTATGGGTTTTCACAGGTAAAGCCCCCATTACAAACACACAGGTTCCAGTGTGGGAAGCTCTTGCTACTTCTACAAATCTAGTTTGAATAAATATTTATTTGTTGGCATTTGTTAACAGTAAAAGTTGGACTGAACAATGGCCTTTTTCAGTGGAGGCCCTGGAAGAAAAGCTCCGTCATACAGGCATCATGGACATCATTTGATTTGTTTCATCATTTACAATCGGGTTCACTCATGATCAATAATTCCATTATTCAAATAGCCTTGACATCAGCTGCATCACTTAGCAACAGCTTTGGTTAGAAATAAGTTCCATGGGTTATATATAAATATTTTTAATACAAAGATTTATATGCAGTGTACATATAGATTGTCTGCAAATTTTGTTATTGTAAAGACTTATTCAAAATCTAGGATATAGGAAGATATAAGATAGAGTTAGAGCAGCCCAAAGAAAAGAATGAGAGGAGGCGGAACAACAACGATAGAGGAGATGACAGAAGAGGGTATAGTTATGATAAGAGTACATTACGTTTTGTTCAGCAGAGAGTTATGACACCAATTCATACAGCTATATTAGTACCAGGGTTGGTGCAGGTACAGATTTGTTTATCTAGCAGGTGTTCTTTCAGTTGGCTTTTTAAGTCTCTCAGGTTGCAGAATGTTAAGGGGACTGGGATGGTAGTCCAGATATTATCAATGTTGTTAGGTTTAGTTATGGAGAGCAATGATTTATCAGTGGAGCACATAGGTCTCTTAGTAATGTAAAGCTGAATGAGGGAGTTAAATAGTAATTTTTCATGGTTGCGCAGTAGCTTGAAGGCTGTAATTAACTGCAAGTACAGTAGAGAATTATTTACTTCACGCTAGCTTAATTGCTGATGTTATCTATATTGTTGGTTGGGTGAAAATTTCTCTACTTTTTCATTCTTGTTTGGCTGACAGAGAGGAGTTGAGATTGGTTAGGATAGAGGTATATAATGGAGTTGGGATTGAAAAGAAGTGGCTATATTTTGTCTAGCAGAATCAGTAAGGTAGTGTTTTACTCTATAAATGCAGCCTAACTTTTGGTTTGTCTTAGTTTTGTCTTTTTAAAAGTAAGATCAATTTTCAGGTGGTCTAAGTTGGCCTTGCTGGATGACAATATATTAAAGATAGTTTTGGGGAGGAGAGAGAGAGGTTTTTTTTTGGATTCAGGAGTTGTAAATTCTTGAGCTAAGCTGCTGTGGAGGAAAAAGATTCATGGTTAAGTGTTTGGAACATGGGTACTATCTTAGCAACACATATTAGAGTAGAGTCATTGGTGCATTGTACTATGGTGGCCTCTCTGGCTGGCGTATTTAGATAATTGATTAGTAAGTTAAACATTAATGGTCCTGGGATTGGGCCTTGTGGGATGCCTGGGATGTCTGAAAGGTATAGGAAGGAAAAAAGCAAAATCATCCTGCCATTTCACTGCTTGGAACCTATTAGTGAGGTAACTAAGAAACCAGTTAAGTGAGGAGGGTGATAGGCCACAGGAAGAGAGGTTTAATTAGGAGAATTTGATAACTGTGTCAAATGCTTTGGATAGATCAAGAAATAGGATTGACTTTAGAAGGCCTGAATTTCTATTGTAATTTACATGTCTGTGAACCTTGGAAGGCATAATAATAATGCTAAAAGAAAAAAAAATACCATAAGTCAGTGTATGATGATAGTTATCCAGGCTGTGTATAGCTCTTCCCACAGAAGTGTTCCAAAAAAGTCTATGTAAAATAAAATAAAAATAAATAAAAACTTGGTCATACCATAGCAATTCAACCTTCAGAACCCTTGCCACATCCTGCAGCAAAATGTTGCTATCTTACTTTTAAGTGAGAGAAGATTTTCTCAAAAGGAATTATTGTTTTCAATGTTTTGGGGCTCACTTTTTCTCACCTTTCCATCTGTCTCGCACCACAATCTCCTATAACCATGTTACTTGCATTTTGTACACATCGAGTCTCATGCTGTATTGAGGAATGCCCAGTGCTCCCACTAAGTGTCATCCTGATAGCCAGAGACACTTCCCTCCCCCCAAAATGGATGAGTCGGTAGTAACTGCTGACTCCCATCCTTCCCTGACAGTTCTGCCAAATACCTAAGCATGTAATCAAACTCAAGTCACCTGGGTTGCTGTCAGGACTTGTATCCCTCTATACTACTGGAGCTGGCTTCCACCTGCTTCAAGTGGTGTAGCATCAGTCTGTAATAGGGGAAGATAAAATATTTGCTCTAGTGACTGGTCAAAATTCATAATCAAAATGTAATCTTTTATTTTGTTCAACATTGCCTAAAATCAGTTAAACAACTTTGCATAACACGTCTATTCATCAGTGTTTCTTCTCAGCAAAAATGTCACTGCACCTACTAATTATTACCGTTCTCCATAAATTCATCCAAACTGCACCCTTCTTCCTCAAGTGATTATTACCCAGTAGTTTTCTTTCTATCCATACAATAATAGCAAATCTATTCCGCTCACTGTCTTCATTCTGAGATCAGAAGATTGTATAGACTGACAGTCTCTCACCACAATAAAATCTTAAAGTATACCAGTATTCAACACTGCATGGATTTAAAAGCACTAAAAGATTTGTTAAAGCTTAAAGATCATGCTTAACCTAATGGAAAAAAATATGGCCAACAATCCCACAGTATAAAATTCATACTCCTTAGAAAACAAAGTAAGAATGCATTTATTCATCATAAGGCCAAATAAAGCATGCGTCCACAATATGTTTTGCTCTGTAGCAAGCAGATGGACAATAGAACCTAGTAGCCTGACTGGGGATAGCTGTTCTGTTCCTGTACATTAATATTTAGTGTGTGGAAGCAGCAAAACTCTTGCACCTGGTTATGACTGAATTGATGTGGCAATAGCAGTTGCTCATAGTTCCACTGATTTCTCACCCACTAATTGGCTGGCAGTAAAAGCAAAATATTTGGGACATAGCACCCCTGTGTGGCTGATGACTTCAAATTAAAGGGGGGCTGCAGGAGACAGCTGAATGGGTGGGGCCAATGGGAAGGGGTGTGACCAACTAGAAAGGGGTGGAACTATGCTCAAAACCACAACAACTGGAACTTTAATTATATATGCGGCCCTGGATGCCAAACTGTCATTACGAGAGTCCAATCAAGACAAAATGAAGTGTAGAAGAAAAAAATACTTCAGTGCATTGGCTATATGACAACTTACTTAACATCTAGATGGAAACACAAAGGCTGTGAGGCATGAAAAAAATAAATTGCTTTTTAAATACATTACTGGAATGCCAGTCAAAATCAAGTATAAAATAAAACAAGCAGCACTCAGCTCAAACCACTTCTCCTTGCACTGCAGTTTTAATTATAATTTATATTCAGCTTTATAAAATTACCAAGTAACATGCTGAAAGTAGCAATCTCTGTGATACCCCCACTTGTAAAAATGTTTCTTATCCAAAAAAGACCTTCTGCCTTACAACTATGTACTTATTTCATGGGGAAAACATGATCAAAGTATAAAATGAACAGCAAACAAACAAGCTCAAGATAAATTGCTTAAAGGATTACTGCACAGGTTATGGACCCCACATGATAGATTGGCATTTTGTTTAGTTTATGGGTAAAGCCTGCAAAAATGACTGCAAGTCTCCAACAAATGTAATGAGCTTCTGAAAATACTGTAATATGCATTTCAATATCTCAGGCTTATACGTTATCTAGTTATGTAAATATTCTTTGCATGGCAACAATGAAAAGGCTTTCAATGTTGATAATTCTTAGTAAAGCTTACTTGCATCTTACAGTCTCCGACAAGCTTACCTGATGGTCAGTAAAGCATTGCTACTTTAATACAGAGCAACAGGATGCATTTTCTGAATAAGAAGCATAAATCAACAGTATAAAAATATGACAGAAAACCAGAACATTCTGCAAAATCAAGGACAGATGAAAAGCCACGGTACTTGTGGTCTACCTTGGATGGGGGAATACTCTGCACACTTACACTGCATAACTGCTTCTTGCCTTGCTTGGACACATCCAGAGCCACTACAATGGGGAGTGGGGTGCAACAAAGTAGGTCACAATTTGAAATGTCGCTGGCTGACGGCGATGGCTCTGGCACTCACCTCTCAACCTCAGAGTAAGAAATCTGGACAAAGCCATACATAGAAGTGGGACACAGGCCCAAAAATAAAGACAATGTTTAAATATTGCTCTTATAAACTTTGAAAGATAATAGAATAGTAGTAGGTCTTGCATTAGTATGAATTTTTGAAATGTCTGCCATTATTTTCTAACTTCAGTCTTTAATGATTTGCTACTAATTTGCCAGAAAACCACAATTTTATGAAAAAACTGACCAAAAATATAAGGCCAAAATCTGGACATTCTGCAAAAATCTGTAAAGTTGACAGGTATGGCTGATTACATCACTGTCACACAAGTGGGATAAACTGATTGTGCTACGAAGCACAAGCACATACAGACAGGAATACAGCAGAAGTTAAAAAACTAACCATTTACAAATTCATATGCTCAGAGAGTAATTCAATAAATGAGTGAGAATTGCACAATCTCAAAAGCAGTAAGCCTCATTCAGGAAAAAGTCTATGGCTGTCAGGGTATGGAACCAAGCAGGCCAATAGCTTCGGCAAGTTTAAAAGCAAAGCATAGTTACAGCCATAGCTTATATCAGAAGACAATGAATGTATATAAGCAAGGAAAATCCTTTTTAAGAAAGTTAATTTATCATGCCAAGAAATCACCCATTAACAAAAAAGCAGTCATTTTTGTTGGTCTGTAGTTGAATAAGTAAAACCACAGATGCAGAAGAGAAAACAGTTTGGTTTACTCAAAGAATTGTCAGATTGGACTGTGCAGCAGTTACATTACAAGAGCTGTGTACCGAACGTTTCATACTTCACTAAGAAATGAAACAACAAATGTGCATGTGGTAAGTTAGCATAAGCAGTGTGACAAATGCAACTAGGGCAGCAGATGAAACGCCAAACTCTTCAGTTATAACACGTGTTACACATAATCTACATCAGCTGAATTTAGTGTTGTAATATACTGCAATTCAATGAACAAAGATAAAAAGTTAAAACAAAAACTAACACATGAAGGAACAAAGCAAGATGTTGGCTTGACAGGTAATTGCAGTTATCTTTAGAGCCACTGAGACTGGAACAATAGTTACAGTTCTGATGGCAATAAAATGGATATCCAGGCATAATCTAAATGCAAATCAGAGCATAACATAGCATAAAAAATAATATACATGTAAATAAGGCAGTGGTGGGAAACTATGAGTCATGACAAATCAGCTGAAGTACTACAGATCGCTTAAGGCAGTTGCCTGTCCTTCCATTCTGAACAGGAAACTTGTGCACCTTTAAAGGATTCAGCTGCTGTGCTGTGTATAACCAACCTGGAAAATACTTCTGCCCATTCATTACACTCTGTGTAAACATGTATTTTCTCCTACCTAACTTAACCCCTGTTTGCTTGATCTCCAGCTCATTGCCCTCCATCCAGGCCTTTATCACTACAGATATTTTCAGCATTGATATAGCAGTTAATAAGTTTATAAACGCGCACACACACACAAAGATCTTATGATGAAGTAATACAATTCAATACAATTTGACAGTGCTAGTTAAAAATCTGAACAATGAATTTATGATACTCAATTTCAACCACAAACTGCCTGTAAGATAGAACGCTGAAGACTCAAAAATGAGGAATGATCCTCCTAATGTGGTACAGCTAAGAGATATGGATAAAGAGGGGCAACAAATTTCCATTCTAGGATGCAAAATGGTGGTCAAGACTTGATTTAGCACCCAAGGCATAAAAAAGATGTACCCATGCTGTGGTCCTTCGAACTGGATTCTTTCAAGGTTGGAGCACAATTACCCGACAGTGTTCCCACAGTTCCAATCATCTTAAGGGCATCATAATAGGAATATGGCTTACTACAGAGTCACTATATGACAATGGCACCACAGTCAGCTCTGGAAAATTTGGTGTTGTGTACTTATAACAATGAGATTTCATCACAGTAATGTCACGTGGTACACCAACACTTTAGTAGGACTGGAGGAATGCTGGAGGGGTAACCTACTGCATTAAAACATGATGACAGCATAAATGTATCAAGTCTACTTTCTTAACGCCAATCAACTACTCAGCTTTTATTTTTTAACCAGTAACCAGAAAAATACAGAATATAAAATCAGAAAAAATATTTAAAAAAACAGAATATTGTGTACTTAATCTTATTATAATGTTACCCTTTTCTATAACTAGGAATTACATAACATAGCACAAGTATATTTAACTTGTGGATGTAGTCCTGTTAGAAAAAAAATCTTATAAATTTTCCTAGACATCTTGAATGAACGTGATAGAATGTATACTACTATGGATCCCTGGAACGTGGGTACTGATCGTGATGTAGATGGGCGGTTTGTACAGCTGGAAAGACTCATGACTAAAGAAATAGCTTTGTATTTGGATACGCACCTCTTGGAGAAATATGTAAGTTTAAACATTACTCCAAGGGGCTTGCGTATTGACAAACTTCCTGCCACACAGTTTTCTGAAGAGGAGTCTGATCTCTTAGATGAGTGGAAACAGGCTTCTCTTTCTTGTACTATCAGCTGGCTTCGTATTCTAATCAAACGCAACTTGAGAGCTCATGAAAAGTTAAAAAAGGATATTTTGCATCTGCAGGACAAGGTGGTGGGGTTGTCCTGCTATAGGATGCAAACTTTGAAAGTGAATGAGAAAATCTGTAAACTAGAAGGAGAAATCATTCAGAGGAAGCATAACAAGCTAATACGTGATTTGAAAGATTATGAGACTGGCATACTGTTTTCATGGCAACGAGAACCTATGCGTAGCAGGTCAAAGGTCAGGAATGGAAGTCAGAGACAACGAGGCATTTCAGCGTCTTCAACGGAAAGGAATGTTCCTAAAAATGTAACTTTTGCCGATACTTCAGCGACTGTTAGCGCAGCTGAGGTTCTTGATGGTGCTTTAGTTTCATCTAATACAGGAAATTCCTTTCATACGAACAGTTCGAACAAGGGAAGAAATGGAAGGAAGGGAAGAAACCACTTCAAATAATTCACTGGTACGTGAAGCTGGTTTTAGCCAAGTAAATGCTGATATAGAGACACTAATGTGTATTAATTTATCTAACTTGGAATTGACTCATGATATGAAAAATGTTTTGTTTAAAGGTAGTAAATTTATACCGACTTTTTTTCCTTCTCTTGCTGACATATATTTTGAAATCAAGGATTTCATTAGAAAGCTGTTGTTAAAAGTTTATTTTAAAAGAGAAGATGAGTCAGCTTCTGGAAGTGTCGATTTCAATGTCTGTTGCACTGATTTAGATGACAGCCTTTTGAATTTGTCTATATATGATTATGATGGGTTAGACCTTCATGAGTTGTGTGATTTGTATGAAAATGATGCACAAGTAAACCATGAAAATATTTACAACTCTGGTTATGGTAAATTGACTGTGCCACATCTAAGAAATGTCAATAAGTTTACACCCAGTATTAATATACCTGCCATTTCAATTTTCTTTAAAGTTCTTTTTAAGGAAATTGAAACAGCATACAAAATATTTTGTAAGGAAAAAAGATGTCATAATTTAAGTAAAAATGAATGGCAAGCTTTAAAGGAGTTGAAAAGGTTTAAATCTAATTTTATATTTAAATGTGCTGATAAAGGTGGGAATTGGGTTGTTATGAACAAATTTGATTATTGTGAGATGGTTGATATTCTACTTTCTAATGGCGAGGAATACAAGAAATTGAATTATGAGCCAACCAAGATGTTCAATGATGAATTATTATTTTTGTTAGAAAAGGGAGAACGTTTGGGTTTTTTTGAACATAAAGATGTTTGTAGAATGTATATCAAAAAACCTGCTATACCCATTCTGTACGCTCTGCCTAAAGTACATAAAAATCTACAAAAACCACCTGGCAGGACTATAGTTTCTGGGATAGGTTCCTTTTTGGACAATGTAAACACTTTTTTAGATTTTCATCCGAAAGCATACTTACATAGGGTAGTAGCTCATATTTCCAATACTCAAGATCTCATTAATAGTATATCTCAAATCAAATGGCATCAAGATTATTATTGGGTAACTATAGATGTTAAATCATTATATACAAACATAGACATTAGATGGGGGCTGGATTCCATTTTTGATATGTTGGGTGAAGGGCCAAGAACTAATTTTTTGGTAAGTTTATTAGAGTTTTGTTTGACCCATAATTATTTTTTCTTTAACAACAGTTATTTTTTGCAGGTGAAAGGCACAGCGATGGGGGCAGCTTTTGCGCCCTCATACGCTGTTATATATATGGGTTTTTTTGAAAAAACATTCATTTATCCCACTGACTTTTTCAGGAACAATGTGATATTGTACCAGCGCTTTATAGATTATCTTATTTTCATCTGTAGGGGAGATATAATTGAATTTTTTGAGGTATTAAATAGTAATGGGCACAATCTTTCTTTTTCTTATGAGTTAAATAGAACACAGATTAATTTTTTGGATCTGTCACTATTTGTAAATGGGGAAAATATAGGATTTAGGCCTTTTAGAAAATCTACTTCAGTTAACATGTTTTTGCATGCGACCAGCATGCATCCTGATCATCTATTGAAGGCATTACCTCATGGTGAATTTAAGAGAATTTCTGACCACACTAGTAACGTTAGTGAAAAAGCTAATGAATTGAACAAAGTTGTGTTGAGGTTGGGTGAAAGAGGTTACAATAAAACACAGTTATTAGCATGTAGGGATAAATTACTTGAAAAAAAGTAGATGTGATAAATTCTGAATCTAGACGTGAAGAGTTCACCATGGAACAGAATAAAGATGTTGAAAAGCTTTTTTATGTAACCAGGTTTACTGCTTTTTCTGACAAACTAGTGTCATTGTTCAGAAAATATTGGTATTTAGTCAGTGATGATGAATCTATTGGTCATTTATTCCCTAAACATATCACGTTCTCATACAAAAGAGGGAAAAATCTTAAGGAATTGTTAAATAATAATTTAATAGAAAGGAAAGAGAATATCATAATTTCAAAGTTAGGCACCTATCCCTGTGGTTCTTGCAATATTTGTGATAAGGTTAGGAACCTGAGTGTTATTAATGATGCAAATTTTATTTCTAAACATCATTTTAGTTGTAAATCAACAGGGGTGGTTTATATTTTGGGCTGTTCATGTAAAAATATGTGGTATATAGGACAAACAAAAAGAATGGTAAGGGTATGGATTTTAGAGCATCTAAAAGATATAAGGAACCAAAATTTGGTTAGCCCTGTTGCTAAGCACTTTCAAGAGAAACACAGTGGTTCTTCTAATAGTTTAATATTCAGTATTTTGGGAAAGCCCTTCCTTCAGAGGGGAGATGATAGTGTAGTAAAACTACTGGAGCTTGAAACTAGAATGATTTTTAAGTTTCATACCTTAAAGCCTAATGGCATGAATCAAGAATTGGGTATTTAATGAATTATTTATATTTAGCACACGTTCATATGTCCATTTATTTATTTATTTATTTCATATTTATATTTATATTATAAAAGTTTATAATCAGTTCATGGTCACTTTAAAAGTTTTTTTTATTGTTTAATTAATCAATTAGGAGATTTAATTGTTTAAATGAGTATGTATATAAATGTGATGTTTGCACTGAATCAATTGTGATCCTTCAAGGCGAATTGCCGAAGTACCAGATCGCTGGAAATAAAGGAAGTAAGATACTGGTGAATTACTGGCTGGTTGTGTGTTTTTTAAACTTCTATTGTTTGTGCAAGGTGTTTTGAAATAAATCTTGTCATTGGGAACCTTATCATCCCCTAACCCATAAGTAATAATTGATGGCACAGTGGTGCAGCGGTAGATTTGTTGCCTCACAGCAAGAGGTTCTTCGGTTCAGTTCTTGGCTGGACTGCCTTCAGCTGAATTACAAGGTACTGTTAAAAAACTTGAAAGTTTACTTTTTAAAGAAAATGCAACACATTATAATATTATTAGCCTGCAAAGGTATGAGAAGAGAAATCTATATTCAGTACTATGAAAATAAATTTATTGGATTTACTGGCTGAGTCATTTTTTTGGATTATTGCTTCATTGTGTGGTTTAATATATTTTCAGCATGGCCAGTGATTCCTCCTTTCAAACTCCCAGAATTTTTCGAGAGGATCTGGGAGAAACTACTCGGAGAACATTTGAGCAAAATATTTTACAGGTGGGAGAACGTTTGCCTGAAAGGGGTATGAATTCTGCATCCCAGTTGGGTGAGTCGCAAAAGATCTGGGATAAAGTGTTGCTGGATGGATGTCAAAAGCGAACAGTTAATCCCTTTTCCACTATAGGACAGAATCATACTACAGCTATTTCAGCTGAATTACAAGGTACTGTTAAAAAACTTGAAAGTTTACTTTTTAAAGAAAATGCAACACATTCTAATATTAGCCTGCAAAGGTATGAAAAGAGAAATCTATATTCAGTACTACGAAAATAAATTTATTGGATTTACTGGCTGAGTCGTTTTTTGCCTTCTGTGTGGAGTTTGCATGTTCTTCCTGCATTCATGTGGGTTTCCTCCGGGTGCTCTGGTTTCCTCCCCCATTTCAAAGACATACATTTGGAGTGTTTCTCCCTGGGCCTCCACTGAAAATTGGCTTTGTTCCAAGTCGGACTTTCCTGGTAAATAAATGTTAAATAATAAAATAAATAACACTAAGTATTTACTTTTCATTGTAATAATTTATTAGAGAAAACTATCTTTGTATTACCTGTTGTCTTGAGTGATTCTGTCTTAAAAAAAAATCTTAATTAAACTCTACGGATCTACGCTAGCTGGAGATTACCAGGATTTACATGTTTTAGAAATTATCTTTTTTAGTAAATAATATAGTTAATAACAGCAGACTTTGCTCTCACATCATCCACTTATCTCCATCTGAAACACCATAAAAAAAGACCAGCGGAGTATCAGTCAACCTGTCCAGGACTAAGGAATGCCTCTGGGGTCTTCACTAAACTAATGCAAACAATCCCTAAAAATGTGTAACACATTACACATCCCATCCCTCAGATAAGACATTAAACCAAGGCTCTATCTGCATGAGCTGGTGGTAGCTCAGGTGGATATAAAAGATCCCACGGCACCTATCAAAAAGAGTAGGAGAATTTCCAATGCCCTGGCCAAATTTCCCCAAGTAATATAAATACCACCTCAGGTCTCCCCTGAAAACAGGCTAGTAGCCTAGAGGGACTAACCCAGTCAACAAAAGGATTAATAAAAAATAAATTAAAATAAAAAATCATCACTCTTCTCATTTCTGCATATCTCAAGCAATTACCTGAACAGAAAGTTGCATATGTTCAATGAACTAGGCATGTAAATCAGTTCCATAAACACTTCTATTCAAACATTCGGTATTTCCTAGAGATTGTAGCATACTTGGGTAGAACATAAGTATAATTACATTAACCCTAACTAATTTCTGCATTAAGGGGCCTTACCAAGCCTTCCTCCTAGTTCTTTTTAACGTTACTTTTAATTTATCGCAACCGTTTCCATAGCCTACTAACTAAACTTTTCAATGACTGCTCCTCCCATCTGACCTTCCTTGAGAATGCCACCTATTGGGGGTTCAGCTTGATCAGCTTGCTGCCCATACCTAATGTTGCAGTAGATATCACTAAAGCTTTGCTAATACAGCTGACCTGCTTGGGTTAAGCTGAATCTCAGGTTACATGACTACCACTGTACAATGGAACTGTTTTTCATCATTTCCTTCCAATACGTAATTCGGTCATGCCTAGTTAACCAAGCCAACAGTGAAGTCATACCAGATTTTAGTGAATAGGGAGTAGCAGGTTACTGACAGTGTAGCAGATTATGTTTGAACCCCATACAGCACTAATGTCAAATCATTATCTGCAAGCTTGCAACCAAAAGTGACAGCACCTTTCTTCAAACCACATGCCTGTAAAGCATCAAAAGATCAACTTAAACCATCAGCAATTGAAACAAATAATTCAAGATGTCCTTCTGTCTCTCTTCAAAAACATCAATGCAGGATGCTCCTCGGCCAAGCTCTTCCCATCTCCTTCCATTTATGAATGTAAACTCCTAATGTGTTACAAACAAAAAAAAAGTTATAACTGACCTGCCATTCAGGAAGGCTGAAGATTTAGCACAGGCACCACACACACACACACACACTTTATCCAGTGGTATAATTCCTGTTACAAAGCCTTCACTTACCTGTTTAAATAAATGTCCTACCCATTGAATGAACAGCCAGTGAACAAACACCTACCCGTTTCATGAACGAAGCAAGCTCACAATCCAGCCAGTGACCAAAACACCTACCTGAAGTAGTAATCCATGAATGCAGCCAAGCCCGCGCAACGAAAGTCCCGTGAGAACAGCTCACCCCTCAGTCCTCATTGGTTCTGCCTGCAGCCGAAGCTATCCGGACCTCCTATTCTCTGCGGTCATCACCGCACAGATTCCTGGGTGCATTGAAGCAATGATTGCTGGGTACCTTTTTGTTTCTATCCGGACTGCTGATAAAGGCAGACTGAGGTCTTCTAATGTGTCTGCGCATGCGCAGAGGAGTCGGGACTCGTGCTTTTTTTTTTTTTTTTTCTGTTTTCTAGTTTTAAAGATTTTTGTTTTGTTTTTTCTAGGTGGGAGGGCTGTAGTCCGGCAGTCAGCACGAGCCTCCCCTGCCTGTGTGTAAGTAAATATACTTCTTGATACAGCCATGCCGCAGTGCCATTATAGTACTTTATGCTATAATACCCACAGTTAAGCACTATGGACACAGCACCTAAGGTTAAATGGTAGAAATCATCACTTCTTGAAACTCATAACATGTCACTGACTCAGCACATTGCAGTAAATCTGAGCTATAACATTCAGTTTAACACAGGCATATACTGATGTTAGCTATAAACCACATTAGAGTTCACGTATCTTAAACATCGCTGTTGAATATTGGTAGTTCTGTAACTAGGGGTTGAACTAGAAGTTTACAAATCACAAGGACCCCTAGCATGATGAATCATTTGTATGTGTTAGGGGATCCTCATACTCTAGGCTGCAGGATGTGACTGCAAAAAAGGAGCAGGTGCCAAACTCCTTGGATCCACTGTTGCTAAATTTGGAATAACAAGATGCTTAATCGAAATCATCTGGTATAAGAGGCATTGGAGTACCATCATCTGCACAGTAAATCAGTGAATGACAAATAAAATAAAGCAATGCCTGACAGATCTTGACATTAACAGTGGATTTTGCAGTCAGTAACATTTCTTGTTTCATTACAATTTAAGCTGTAGCTTTCACAGTGAGACAGCTGATATTGCATGTTCAGACACTGGCTGCATCCCCTACCTGTTCTGTATCTTAACTGTACTGAGAAAGCTATTAGATCCAAATACAGATGTGTGTTCAACACTTGGTGTCCTCTGAATCTGATAAGCACAACTTCCCAAAATCCACAGAGAAGGGGGTTGAGAGATCAATGGTTGTTGGTACCTTCGACAGCAGGAACCCTTTAAATGAGAACATCTCAGTTACTTCTTTGGACATAATCTCTGGGTGAGATCGATAAACTTGCTAGTCATAAGCAAAGAGACACTCCTCAAAGCCTGCCTGATACTCTTTAGGACTTTCCTCCAGATGAAGCTAGAGCAGCATCTCCTCTCTAGAGATGGTTTGAAAAAGAGATAAATGACAAAATGAAGATATGGGTGAAAGGCTTGGTCACCGTCATCCCCTGATATGAGCAGCAGCAGAGAAGTTGTTTCCAAAGAGACTGATTCTGCCTGCTTGTCATTTCCTACTACACAATTCCTGTGGTGCATTAGCAAGTAACCATCTAAAGGCTGCATAACATCCCATACTATTGGCAACAGCTGTTCTTTATACAGAGGGGAACAGGTACTCATGCTGTTCCAAGGACAGTGGTGCTGGAGAAAGTATCTCTACCTGTTCCCATTCATTTATATACTCATGCCCAATTTGTTTCTAACCCCACTCCATCCTCTGCTATGAAACTAGTAAGAAACTCTCAGTAAGCTTAATGATGTCATATCACCCTCCTGTCTGTAAACTTGAAGGGTGTAAATAAAATGAACAGTGAGGCAGAGGTGCATACCATTTCCAGAGTTTAACTAGCTACCTGGTGGTATAAACATTGGCTGTAGACGACGGTCACTTTTGATGTAACAACTGACCCCATGCTCAGAAATGGGAAAAAGAGGGTTATGAATGCATGGGTGACTCAGACACTTGCTGAACCTAAAGGATGGCAGGATCTAGCTGATCCATTTTGAAAGGGCATTCTAAACATTTTACCAATGGCTTTTCCCAACCAATAATATATGGTTCTTTTCTGTAAGGTAGAAGTGGCTGTACTGAGTGGATATGGATCTGAAATCGAGTGTGTGCATGTGTGTGTAAGTGATGTACACTGTTTGCTGTTGAGGAAGCATCTCCATTACAGTCTGTTTTCCACTGAGTAAAATATCAAGCCAAAGTGCATTTGCCATTAAGAAATGTGTTTGACAGACAACTGACACGGCTTTTATTATTGTATTTTATTCAGCACAGTATAGTGCATATTGTATTTAGCAGTCTTTTTTACCTCTTCTTTGACTGTTCAGTCACAGCATCCATGCAGTTAAGATGCCTAAGATGTGTCCCTCTTCATGAAAACTTGTATTATCAGGATGAAAAAAGTTAGAAATTATAATGCATACAAAATATAAACTTTCCATCATGGTACATTTTATTATGCAGTGTGTTCTGACTTTCTTTTCAGCATACTGTACATTTATGTGTATGTGTATGTGTGCCTGTAAAAGTAATCTACTCACTGTATTGAAGAGTAATCAATTATCTATTAAACAGCTATGGAAAGGTACCTTAAATTTCTGTTCACGTAGATAATGCTAGGAATATACTCTGTGTACTTGTTTCATTGTATGTGGGAGTACTAACATTGTCTGCTCCAGATGGCAAAAGCAGTGGTTAAATCCACTGATTTTTGTCACTCCTTTCTTTTATCCAGCCAAGCACTCTGTAGCCGAATGCACAAGTCACTGAACACAGCTCCCATTTCTTTAAAGCAAATTGATCATAGCGCTCAGCCTTCCATTTCCAAAATCTGGAACACTAAGGCTGCACTTTAGCATTCCCTGCCATGAACTTATGTCAGCAAGCAACATTCCATGGGGATGCACACTAAAGGAAATGAAACCTCTGAGAGACACTGTGCAAAGTCAGCACTACCTTTCCGGCCTGCTTCACTAAGTGCTTTTAACTTTTGTCCTTCCTTCATTTTATTCTTGTATATTGCCTAAACAAAGACAGTAACACATGCTTTCTTTAAAAGAAAGCATCTATATTAACTTTGTTTAGACACTTTCTTTGGAAAAAAAAATGAAATGTTAAATAAGATTCCTTTTTCATTTATTGCATGGAACGCTCTTGAGTACCAACATCCTCTCGTGCCACGCCCCTACCTGCTTCTTTTATTTCCTTGGCATGGTTAGATTGCTGGATAACTTAATAGCATCTGTTTTTCAGGATAGTGTTTCTTTGGTTTAACTTTATGACTATGTGAAAGAACATGAAGGAGGTTAGTAATGGACCTCCTGCTTGATATTTTCTCATGTTTAGACATAAAGGGGTTTGCGGTGTTTTATTAGATTTCTCATAGGACTAAGGGAGATTCTGAGGTAGCTTTAGACAGATGCTGGGTTAGGAAGTTAAATCTTAGCATTTAGCTATGCAATAATGGTGCTTCAGTCTGGAGGAGAGGGGTGTATTCATTCATGATTGTCTTAAGACTCATGTTTATATTTGCCTACATTTGCTGCTGTATTAGAGGTCTGAGGCTGATATATGTTTACGGTGATCTTTTGATTTGGCTGACGGAAGGAGTGTGTCTGGTATTAGTGTAGAACCCACTGTTGTATTCTTCTTTAGATGTCTTGGGGCTAGATTTTCTAGTATGTAGCACTCTGAGGTGCCTAGACATAGCAAGCTGACTTGAGTTAATAGGGGTTCACTGACTTTAGGGGTATATTTGGCCCATTGCATTGGAAATGCTTCATACCTGTATACAGTTTTATACAGTTTTACTGTTGGATTGTTGAGGTAGTGAGGTTGAAGGAATTATTGTTTGTTTATATGTTGGGACTGGTGCTTCCCATGGAACTTAATCTAACCTATTGGAGATTTTCAATAGCCCACTTCTAGAGCAAATAGGTTTTCGCACAGAGAATGCAGTGCAGTACAGTTTGTTGGTTAATCTTATTCATTTGGTGAGTTACATCTTGAATTTAGTAGCAACAATACTGTTCAGTCAGTGTAAGTATTTAAAAAGTGAGTCAAGATGAGGCATACAAAAGGGGCAGAGATTGAATAATTTATGTAATGTTGCTTAGGTTATGTGATATATAGCATTATATGTGAAGTATAATGTTTGTTAATGTTAATTTAATACAGTTTGATTACTTTTGTATAAATATAAATCTGCATAGTCACAAGTGATAATTCAACAAACATGTTTAAAAAAGATGAGGAGTAGGGTCCTTTCTTTTTTAATAAGAAGATACTGGACTGGATTCTTTGCAGGAGACGTACCTTATTCCTTTTAAGTAAATGAAATTTACTTGGCAGATCAAGTGTTGTATCTTGCACCAAATTCTTTGAAAAAAGAATAGGTGACTCTTTTGGTATCTTGGAGGGCTAATTTTGTAGTACTGGACAACTGCTGATTACTTTGGTGTTTGGTGCTGGTAAAATGTTTTCTGAATAGCAATATGATACTGTCTCCCAAGTCTCTGTGTATATAGCATGCGGATATCATTCACCTTCTATAGGTGCTGTTGTAATCATCTGCTAAGAGAAATGTAGGTGAAACTATGGTTTCCATAAACAAATGTCTGAAAACAGATGTCACAAGTTCTCCTAGCTTAGTAGCTGATTACAGGATGATTGATCATTTCATGGTGACTGGGAGTATTTTGGATGGAGACAATGTTCAAATGTGTATTTCCATTGTTTCCTACCCATTAAACTTTTGTAGCTGCAACCATCAGTTGAAATGCTAAGGTATCATGGCCTCTCTCCCCTGTCATTGTATTAATAATTTTGAGACATAACCTGTAGTACACTAAGCCCTTTCTTCACTGTTTTAGGATGAATGCTACATAGAAATCCAATGCATATATGGAGATGGAATCCTTTGTGACTGGCATCTGGAAAACATCTCAGAAATTAACCAGGAGCATAATTTGGCCTTCATGCTTTGTGGGATACCTTGAAAGTGACATTACTTGTTTAAATGTGGAATAAAGCATATTGTTTGAAAACTGGGATCATCTGTGGACTTATCATTACTGGTGCATAATGATGAAGACAGACTGAAAGAACTTGAGGATACATATGGGGAGGATTTGAGCTATAAAACTACACTGATGTAATATTGGTGAATTTGGGGTGCAGTTATAAAGCCTTGTTATCCCAGGCTATTAAGAGCCGCATTTTTCATTTATGGCTGAAGTCTACCACCGTATCACAGGTGAAAAAGCAATGGGAAGATGGATTGTCGGGCAAACTATTCAGATTTGTCTCAAACTCCTGCAAGCAGGGGGTGAGAGAGAATTAGATATGGCTACCTGCTGCATGGAGAAAGTGGAGTTAGATCATTTTAGATCTTCACAGTGGTTATCATTTGGATAGAAGGAACTTGTTAAAATATTTTTATTTGCCATCTTCGATATCGTGTAACACCAAAAGCAGAGCTTGTACTTCAAGGAAAGTACGGCTTCTGTTTTGAATGTCATTTCATGGACAGTGAGGCTCACTGAGGTCTCTTACGTTTCTCAAATCTGAAGACTTTTGAGAATCTTGTGAAGGAGTTGTCAGTGACAAAATACACACAGCAGACTTGAAATTGATGTTACTGATTCCGTAAAGGCTAGCATTTGCTATGTCAGACATTTTTTTTTTACTAAATAAAATAAGAGTGCTGGAAGGACTCCAAAAACCACTATAGCCATGAACTTCATCAGAACAGATTACAATGAACTATATTACTACCTTTTATACAAAACAAATTGTCAATCAAATAAATAGCTAATGCCAATTAAATATTTAAATGAAATCACAAGTTTAAAAGATCAACAAAGCATGTCAATAAAAAACACAAGTATAAAAATGTATAGTGTGTGTGTGTGTGTGTATATATATATATATATATATATATATATATATATATATATATATATATTTTTTTTCAATAAATGTCTGTTTTTCAATAAACACTTAATTTTTATTGTCCCATTTAATCCTGGGGCACGCACTGCATTCAAAAACGCTTGCTATATTAACTGCTTAATCTCCAGGGCAGTGTTCAAATCAGCTACATAAGGCCCTGGGTATATAAAATCCAAAACAAAGAAAATAAACTCTCTAAAATTAATACAGTAATCAGCATGTTTTTCTAGAGTGTTAGTGGAATCCCTTTTCTTAATAGCCAATCGATGTTCGTAAATACATTTATATAGGGCTATAGTAGATTTCCCTATATAAAATTTTTCACAATTTGTGCAAGAAGCTAAATAAAACTATTCCATTGCTCTTACAACTGAATCTCCCTTTACTATATATAGTTTTATTTAAATGTCTTAAATAAATACTTTGTGAAGAATTAATAAAGCTACATTGTTTGCAATTGTAACGGGGTATGTCCCCAACAGGACCTCTAACTCTTGTGAAATGATAAAGGTGGTCTCCTAAAACTCTAAGTCACTGTTCCCTAAAATTACTTTCCAACTGTTGACCAACACCTTTTCAACATGTGAGTCAACACAAATGGGAACAGGAAATGCACTGCCTATGAACATGGAATCTGACCTGTGTTGCTATTCTTTAGGGGTAAATCCTGTATTTAAGATAGGAGAGAACTTGTTCAACCTAGTTTTCATAATTTCATCTTTGATGTGTAATAATTTTGAAAGTGGGTACCCCCTTTGCATAAACATAGATATTGTTTGTTTCTGTTTCTCTGCTGATGAAAACTTCATTATCAGAAATGTCTACTCGAACGAATAATTTGCCTTTGAACCAAATCTATCTTCTTAAACATGGAGTGCATACTCTGAAAATATAAAAAATTATTAGTATAAGTTTCTTTTCTGAAAATAGTGCTAAAAAACACTCTTTTAACAGTATCCATTGAAATGCTAACGTCCAAAAAGCTGACTTTAACATCAGCACTGTTCAACACAAATTTCAGCGCTGCACTGTTAGAGTTAATGTCATTCAGAAATAACAATTGTTCCTTAGAACCATTCCAAATAAAAAAAAAAATAAATAAATCATCAATGTATCTCCTGTAAAAGGAGACCTACTTAAAACCTTCCAATTTGGTCAAAACTGACAATTCCCATCAGCTTAACACTAAAATGGTAAAAGCTGGTGCCACCTCATACTTCTGTCTATAGATTTTCTGATCAAATATGAAAAAATACTTTTAACACAAGTTCTATTAGGCATATAGTATTAAACATAACATGCCCAAAATTAGTGTTGTAAGTCAAAAACGTTTTAACAAACTGACTGCCCATGTTCTGATCAATGGACATATATAATGAAAGAATGTCGACGGTTAAGTAACATAGTTTCATTTCTTGTAAACACATAGTTCTTCAATAAATCTAAAAATTGCCATGGATCTCTCAAAAAATATTCTGTCTTTAAAGTAAGAGGGTTCAACAAACTGTCTAAATAATGTGATAATGTCACCATTTTGCCTTTCCTAGCCGAAACTATAAGTCTAAAAGGTGGATTTTTGCAAATCTTTATGGATTTTAGTTATTCCAGATAAAATACCTAATAATGGCTCTTCTATAAAGAGAAATTCAAAAGTAGCTAAATCAATACAGCTCCGATTTAATAAATCCATCAAACAGTTGTCTATTTCGGCAAAGCTTTTTTGACCAAATATTTACTAACTATTTGGTAATTATTTTGATCATCCAGCAGTTTGCCCATATATGTGTTATAATCAGAAGCACTCATAACAACCATACCATTCCCTTTATTGGCCTTCATAATAGTATAGTAAGTAGCTTTACATATTTGTATATATATATTATAGAACATATATATATATTTAGGTTAATAGATTGGTTAATAATATAATTCCTTGATGTACAGCTTTAAATTGTTTTGTCAGTTGTGATGTCATAATTTGTGGCTTTTATAAACATGGATTTCAATTTCTGTGGTCAGTTGTGATGTCATAATTTGTGGCTTTTATAAACATGGATTTCAATTTCTGTGGTGTCTGAAGAAGTTCATACATTGCTGTGGACGAAAGCGCTAATATAAACTTTACTGTTGGAGTACTTTCTTGCCTCTCATTTTATTTTTTTGACAAGTTTGTCTAGTCATCATTTTTGTTTGAGTCTGTGAAATAGAAGCCAATTCATCTGGGAAACTGTGATTTCTCAAGTTCAAGTTGTCATCTAAATCACTAATATCTAGTGACAGCATAGTAACAGGATAACCAGTAGATCCGCTACTAAAGGCTTTAGAAGCCATTTAAAGTCCAACTGGCAGTAAAAAATGAAACACAAACTAAAAAACTGTACACAACCAAACCACTAATAAACTAAATAAAATAAGAGTGATGGAAGGACTCCAAAAACCACTATAGCCAATAAATATTGAGAGCTTTCATTCGTTTATTAACACAAACTTCATCAGAACAGATGATAATGAACTATATTACTACCTTTTATACAAAAAAAAATTGTCTATCCAATACACAGCTAATGCCAATATTTAAATGACATCACAAGTCTAAAAGATCAACAAAGCATGTCAATAAAAAACACAAGTATAAAAATGTATTATATATGTGTGTGTGTATATATATATATATATATTTTTTTCAATAAATGTCTGTTTTCCAACAAACACTTAATATTTACTGTCCCTTTTAATCCTGGACACACACTGCTGCAAAACTGTGAAAGTTTTTATATAGGAAAAACCACTAGAGCCCTGTATAAAAGGATTTATGAACATTAATTGGCTATTAAGAAAAGGGATTCCACTAACGCTCTAGTAAAACATGCTGATAAGACTATATTAATTTTAGAAAGTTTAGTTTCTTTGTTTTGGATTGTATAGACCCAGGGCCTTATGTAGCTGAATTTAACACTGTCCTGGAGATTAAGGAATTAAAATGGCAAGTGGTTTTGAATGTAGAGTGTGGCCAAGAATTAAATGGGACAATATATGTTAAGCATTTGTTGAAAAACAGACATAGTTATTGAATATATATATATATATATATATATATATATATATATATATATATATATATATATATATATATTTATATTTGTGTTTTTATTGACATGCTTTGTTCTTTTAGACCTGTGATTTCATTTAAATATTCATTTGGCATTAGCTATTTATTTGGATAGACATTTTTTTTTGTATAAAAGGTAGTAATATAGTTCATTGTCATCTGTTCTGATGAAGTTCATGTTAATAAACGAATGAAAGCAATCAACATTTGTCTATAGTGGGTTTTGGAGTCCTTCCAGCACACTTTTATTTTATTTAGTTTATCAGTGGTTTAGTTTAGTGGTGTACAATCTTTTTAGACTAGTCAGGCTTGCTAAGATGCTTCTGTTGGTGTCAGCTCCCCTCTCCCTATATTATCACTTTGGACTTCCTTCCCCACTACCCAGTCTACTCATTTATCCCTCTTTTAGGGGTGAGAGCCATGGCCATTCATTCCCTAACCAAGGTAAGAGCCCTACTTGCCCATTCATCCCTTGCTGAGGATAGAAACCCTATCAATCCATTTGTTACTCAGGAGGTGAGATTCAGGTGACTGAGACAAGCTGCTGTCATTATGTACAGTCCCCAATACCTAACTCTCTCCCTATTGGCAGCTTGTCCCATCTGCAATTGCTGCTTTTTGAAGGTGCATGTGTGTAACCGCACATCACATGTGAAGTGTCTACCAGTATACCATACCTCTGATGCAATGCAGAATTACACATAGCCATACAGATGCAGATGTACACATTCTCTTCAGGAGAGAAATCAGCCATACAGTGAGCTGAGCCTTCTCCCTTCTCCTAGGATGGGCAGTGTGGTGTTGGCCACCAACTTCCCCTATCTTCCACCCAGTTTTTCCAGTGCCCATGCTGCTAATCAAATATGGGTCATCTGAGGATTTGAGTGGGGTATATCCCTCTGTGACACATCCACAAGATCTTTAACACTGGCTTTTTGCTGGTGACTTCAGGAGATCCAGGTTGGAGGTGTTAAGAGCATACTTTCTGGAGATGCCAGACAATGGGATACTTTTGGCAAGAAACTGAAAAACTGATCTTTTGTATAAGGGATTAGGCCCATGTAGAGTTTTCCTATGTACAATTCCGAGGAGTGTATGTATATTTTTGAACCAGAAGTATTTAATGTGGGATGGGTAAACAAATGCACTTCTGTACTATGATTTTTACTATTAATATTATTATTATTATTATTATTATCACCCCCTCCTCACTTTGCTAAGCAGTCAAGCTATTACTTCTGCCCTTGCAGTCCTCAGGTCCCTCTATTTTCTGCTACCAGATTGTCCCTGACATGACCCTAATACTTGTTGGGTCCTCTGATTTCTCATGGAGTCCATCCTGTGGTGTTGATTTTGTAACACCTGGGGTGTGAAGGATCCCAATAGCAAACAAAAGGCACGGTATTAGGATCTATCATATGCAACAGCTAATTATTGTTCCTACCCCTGTTGCTCCACTGAGACATCAGCAGTACATCTGGGCAAGCAACGAGTAATGGATTGAGAATGTACCCACCCAATGCAATTCAAGCAACCCACTTTCTAGCCCTCTCACGTGCCCAGCCTAGTGGTCTGCCTCATCCTGAGCTCTGACCTGTGTGAGAGATTGACAAACTATCTACTGAAGATATTTCCTGCACTCCAGGTTAGCCATGCCCATCTGTCAAGCATCCATTCCACTGGTTTTGTAAGAGGAGAAGACTTTGTTTTAGCCACAGAGTGAATGAAGAAGGTTACCATGTATTAACTAAAGATTAGACTGGTGTTGGAACTTTTTTAGGATTAAAAGTTCCTCCTGCTTAGAACCTTTTAGGACTAAAAGGGTCCTCATTCTTTTGTGGTTGGGAGAGATGAGAAGCATGTCCATTGGTGTGAATGGCTATCCTGTGTTCAGGACAAAATATTTGGGCTTTCGTAGCAGTCAGACGAGTTGTGGTGAATGGGCTGTGTGAATATGAATCTGTGGTATCAACTATTGTAGGTGTCCTGAGTGGTGTTGGGGAGAGGGGGTTTCATTCTGCTACTTTGCTGATTTTGAGTATTGATTAATGGTTAGTAGGGTTGGGAGGATGGAGCATTGTGGTTTTGCCTTCCCCATCTTTCTTATTCCTTCTGCTTTTGCTTGGGTAGTGGGCGAATCATTCAGATTTATGATATGAGGTTCAACAATAGCTTATCATACTCCTGAATGAGGAGTATGCCTGGAATTTACTCATGGTGATTAAGTTATATATTATATGGATGCAAAGATTTTTACAGATTAAAATATTTAAATGAGTTGCATATATTGATATAAAAGCTATTACAGATTAGAATACATGAAATTGTACTAGGAAATGTTTAAATTTTTGAAAAGTTATGCGGTCATGCCTGCCCAGTGAAGACGTCTGTTCCCTTCTGCACCTGCCACCCCCATTTATTTCTTCTCTTATCTTGCTTGACAGAAAAGAACAATGGATTTAAAAATAGAAAATACATGCTCAGTATTCATTCCATTTAACACATTGAAATATGACTGATAAAGAGCTGCTTGTCTTTGCTCCTTTTACAAGTCGCTCTGTGGTAATCTACTAGTTGTTATAATCTTCAGGCTTCCATGCCTTTGTAACAAGACAGACCCAAAAGTATGCTAGTACCACTGTTCCTAACAAGCAGCAGCTATAACACACCTCTTACTAGTTTTGTGTCATTAAACATGTGTGTTTTACATTGTTTCACTGGAATCCTACTTTCTGCCTACTTTCTTTGCTTATCGGATAGCTAGTTTGTCTACAAAGTTGTTTTTTACATTTTGGTAGTTTTGTGCCTCTCAGTGTAGCTGCTAATAAAATGGACATTTCCGTATGGGACTACAACTGACCACAACAGGAGAACATCCAACCTGACTATGCATTAATATACCTTTCTAAAGAATTTAGACCATTAGATAACTGAGTCTTCTCTGCAAGCAGAGTAAATTAGTAAGTAATTCATCATATGGTCAGTCTCAAAGAGAAGTAGGCCAGTTATTCCAAAAAAAAAAAAAAAAAAAACTCAAGTCTGTCTCAAGGAGAAGTAGGCCGACTACTGAAAAACCTCAGAGTTGTTGGTTACCATCTATTTATCTCACAATGGCAAAGCCCAGTAAGTAATTTTGTACAGCTACAATATGGACACAATTGTATAACTGTAGTAAGCTGAAAATCAGAATTATCTTCCCCTTTAAATGAGCACAGCATCCATGTACAATGGACACATCAAAAGAAATTGCTTTTACCCCAGTCCTGCTGTGTGTCTTACTTTAGAAGTCCACGGTGGGTGTATATTCACATAAAAGCAAGATAAACACATATTGTGTCATCCTACAATGAACCATCATCCCTTCTGTCATATTAGTAATAACCAAATCCATTATTATAATGTTAATACAATCCCAGATATAATTTCAGGATTTCAGAAAAACGTCGGTATCTGGGGCACTTTGCATATCTAGATCAATATGCTGAAACCTTACATAAATCACTAACCTCCTTATAATATGCAACGTAATTCCATCTGTAGATGCTTTTTAACAAAACAAACAAAAAATGATTTCACTAAAAATTTTCTGCAGTTTGTTCCCTAACATAACAGCTGCAGCTTACTAACAGCTAGCTGCTTATTTGCCTTATTAGTAAAAAAACATAAACATTCTTAAATAGTGCATGTATCTTGGCTATGTAGCTACTGTGCATTACAAGCATAACATACCTCAGATTACTGAACTGCTAAAATATTGAATCATGATTGTTTCTGCCAGATGCTTCTTTTACATTGCATGCATGAATTTAGCTAGCAAAAGCTGTGCAGAAGATATCCGCTCCATAAATTATTTAAAATGACAAGCGGTGGGCAGATACCACAATTAAAGAAAATGCACTTTTTTCCAAGCCAGTAACAGGAAAAGGAAGAAACACTTATGTTCTTCCCAGTAAGTACACTTTGAGCTACCAATGTAAATATATGCAAATTAACCTAACTTTGTAAAACTATTAATACAGTCCCAATGCAGTGCTACTATCCGTAGAGACGAGGATCTTACGCAAAAATATAACTGCAAACCAAACACCTTGTGCGTGATCCTCTGATGGCAATGAAACGTTCCAAATGTAAAAACTTTTAAAAATAAGATGATGTACTCAAGCGTATATAAAAGACTTTTATTCAATGAGTAAGCGCTTTCGCCAAAGGCTTCTTCAGACTCTTTTACAAATAAAATTCTTAAAACCTCTTTAAAAACATTGCCAACGCTTATTATTGGTTGTCAGGTATATGACTTGTCACATGGTATATTCTAAAAGAAATACGAACATAAAGCTGTGTAAAACAAAGACCGGAACATTTTACAGGACTGTGACAATTGCTTTAAATACATATAAAAATCTAGCTGAGATACATGCTTCTGAAAATTCCCCATGTCTTTGCAGTCCCCTAACACACACTGTAAAAACATCAAAGCTCTCGGAGCAGTCAAATCACATACTACTTTACCGGACAATAAAACCTTACTACACCACCCACTGATGTCAAAAATTGTGCCAATGTCAGTAAAATAGACTAAATAATATACATAAACAAACAAAAGAATAAAAGCGTCACTTAGGAGTTGCATTCTATGACCTAGAGTGCAATAACATAAAATGTGAAGCTCACAGTATGCTTAATATAATCCAGGTTGCAAGTAAACACCTCTTTCACATCCCTGTAAACATTAATAAAATGAGTCCAAACTAATGACTGTCATGCCCTTAGTTGCACTGGTAAACATACATGGCTGTGTACGACTACCGTGGTCTACGTAGTCGTCTACTCTTCAAAAAGGGCTTGATCTGTACCTTGTCATTGAGGCCAGGTGGTTTGTCAGACCTCAATCTTATAATCCATCTGGTCTCATGTTCTAATGTACGATTAATCAAGTCCCCCCCTCTAAAGCCTTGTGAGACACGTTGGATAACACAAAACTTAAAATTGTGATTCACACCTGCCATCCTATTATGTTTCGCCAATGCATTGACCTCAGTGCCCACTCTAATGTGGTACGTGTGTTCCCTAACACGTTCCTTGAGGGACCGATTAGTTTTCCCTATGTAGTATGCATTACATGAAACACATGTGGCAATGTATACCACGTTTCTGCTTTCACAATTCGTGTTGGTATTAAAATTATAAATATGTCCTGTAGTGGGGTGTTTGAAGGTCATCTCTTTATTTATAAAATTACATTGATTACAATGACCACAGGGTAAGGTATTCCTATCCTCTACCTTCCTACTATGTAGGGGGTACTTGGGTCTACATAGTATACTCTTTAAATTAGGATGATTCTTGTATGTGATCCTTGGTACGGGACCAACAATCTCACTAACCTCCCTGTTCGATTTCAAAATTCCCCAGTGTCTATTTACGGCTCTCCTCACTTCTAGACTTGTCTTACTAAAAGTAAGATTTGCTCTAACTTCGGTTGTTACTGGGACAACCTTATTAATTTGTGCTTCTTGTTCCATAAAATATGGTCTAGCACTGCTATTCCTTAGAGAGTCTACTAAATAAATGGTTTCTAAAATTTCTTTTTCTTTATAACCCCTCTCAAGGAATCTTCCTTTCATGTCCTGTAATCCAAGATCGTAATTATCATATTCTAAATTAAGTCTGGATACTCTCAAAAATTGTCCTTTAAGGACATTATTAAAACATGTTGGGGGTGCATACTCTGTCTGTGTAAAAGATTATTCCTTTGGCACCCCTTCCTATGTATTGTTGTGTTGAGCATACCATTAGACATCCTAAATACTTCTACATCTAAAAATGGTATGTTCCTATCTGAAAAATTCATAGTAAACTTTAAAAACTCCGTAGTGGTATCCAGATAAGACACAAAATTATGTAAAGTGGGTTCATCCCCCAACCATAGGAAGAAAAGATCATCCACAAAACGGCAGTACATGCCAACATATTCAACAAAGAGGGGACAACTATAAAGGTAGATGTCTTCCCACCTAGCCATTACCAGATTGGCGTAGCTATTGGCACAAGATGTGCCCATAGCTACGCCGTCTCTCTGCAGGTAAGTATCTTCTTGAAATGCAAAAGCATTATTGGTTAAAACTGTTTCAAGTAGTAGTGCAATTAGGTCTATTTTCTTGTCTGAAAAATCTGAATGTGCTTTCAAATATTCAGTTAGTAACTGAACACCTGTATCATTGGGGATTACTGTAAATAGACTTACCACGTCCAAAGTCACTAGAAAATAGTGTTGTTCTTTACCTAGAGGGCGTGTCTGAGAATAGAGGTCTAGAAGAAAATGTTTACTGTCTCTCAATGTTTTCTTATTCTCACTAACTATGGGTCTCAATACGTTCTCCAAATATATGGACAACGGTTCAGTGACCCAACCTTGACCTGCCACTATAGGTCTTAGAGGTGGGTCCGTGTAGTTCTTATGAACTTTAGGAAGTCCTTGGATGACTGGTATGATAGGGTCATTGACCTTAAGGTAATCCTACAGTTGTTGTGTTATATCAAACGACATAACAAGATCATCTAGGATATTATAAACACTAAAAACCATCTCAACTAATGTGTCTTGAGTTATTTTAGTATAGGTTTGTCTATCATCAAGCATCTGGATCATCTTACCAGCGTAGTGGGAGTAGTCCATAATTACCACAGGCCCACCCTTGTCTGCCGGTCTAATTGTGATAGAATTGTCATCTTTCAAATATATTTGGAGAACGTATTGAGACCCATAGTTAGTGAGAATAAGAAAATATTGAGAGACAGTAAACATTTTCTTCTAGACCTCTATTCTCAGACACGCCCTCTAGGTAAAGAACAACACTATTTTCTAGTGACTTTGGACGTGGTAAGTCTATTTACAGTAATCCCCAATGATACAGGTGTTCGGTTACTAACTGAATATTTGAAAGCACATTCAGATTTTTCAGACAAGAAAATAGACCTAATTGCACTACTACTTGAAACAGTTTTAACCAATAATGCTTTTGCATTTCAAGAAGATACTTACCTGCAGAGAGACGGCGTAGCTATGGGCACATCTTGTGCCAATAGCTACGCCAATCTGGTAATGGGTAGGTGGGAAGACATCTACCTTTATAGTTGTCCCCTCTTTGTTGAATATGTTGGCATGTACTGCCGTTTTGTGGATGATCTTTTCTTCCTATGGTTGGGGGATGAACCCACTTTACACAATTTTGTGTCTTATCTGGATACCACTACGGATTTTTTAAAGTTTACTATGAATTTTTCAGATAGGAACATACCATTTTTAGATGTAGAAGTATTTAGGATGTCTAATGGTATGCTCAACACAACAATACATAGGAAGGGGTGCCAAAGGAATAATCTTTTACATAGACAGAGTATGCACCCCCAACATGTTTTTAATAATGTCCTTAAAGGACAATTTTTGAGAGTATCCAGACTTAATTTAGAATATGATAATTACGATCTTGGATTACAGGACATGAAAGGAAGATTCCTTGAGAGGGGTTATAAAGAAAAAGAAATTTTAGAAACCATTTATTTAGTAGACTCTCTAAGGAATAGCAGTGCTAGACCATATTTTATGGAACAAGAAGCACAAATTAATAAGGTTGTCCCAGTAACAACCGAAGTTAGAGCAAATCTTACTTTTAGTAAGACAAGTCTAGAAGTGAGGAGAGCCATAAATAGACACTGGGGAATTTTGAAATCGAACAGGGAGGTTAGTGAGATTGTTGGTCCCGTACCAAGGATCACATACAAGAATCATCCTAATTTAAAGAGTATACTATGTAGACCCAAGTACCCCCTACATAGTAGGAAGGTAGAGGATAGGAATACCTTACCCTGTGGTCATTGTAATCAATGTAATTTTATAAATAAAGAGATGACCTTCAAACACCCCACTACAGGACATATTTATAATTTTAATACCAACACGAATTGTGAAAGCAGAAACGTGGTTTACATTGCCACATGTGTTTCATGTAATGCATACTACATAGGAAAACTAATCGTCCCTCAAGGAACGTGTTAGGGAACACACGCACACATTAGAGTGGGCACTGAGGTCAATGCATTGGCAAACATAATAGGATGGCAGGTGTGAATCACAATTTTAAGTTTTGTGTTATCCAACGTGTCTCACAAGGCTTTAGAGGGGGGGACTTGATTAATCGTACATTAGAACATGAGACCAGATGGATTATAAGATTGAGGTCTGACAAACCACCTGGCCTCAATGACAAGGTACAGATCAAGCCCTTTTTGAAGAGTAGACGACTACGTAGACCACGGTAGTCGTACACAGCCATGTATGTTTACCAGTGCAACTAAGGGCATGACAGTCATTAGTTTGGACTCATTTTATTAATGTTTACAGGGATGTGAAAGAGGTGTTTACTTGCAACCTGGATTATATTAAGCATACTGTGAGCTTCACATTTTATGTTATTGCACTCTAGTTCATAGAATGCAACTCCTAAGTGACGCTTTTACTCTTTTGTTTGTTTATGTATATTATTTAGTCTATTTTACTGACATTGGCACAATTTTTGACATCAGTGGGTGGTGTAGCAAGGTTTTATTGTCCGGTAAAGTAGTATGTGATCTGACTGTTTCGAGAGCTTTGATGTTTTTACAGTGTGTGTTAGGGGACTGCAAAGACATGGGGAATTTTCAGAAGCATGTATCTCAGCTAGATGTTTATATGTATTTAAAGCAATTGTCACAGTCCTGTAAAATGTTCCGGTCTTTGTTTTACACAGCTTTATGTTCGTATTTCTTTTAGAATATACCATGTGACAAGTCATATACCTGACAACCAATAATAAGCGTTGGCAATGTTTTTAAAGAGGTTTTAAGAATTTTATTTGTAAAAGAGTCTGAAGAAGCCTTTGGCGAAAGCGCTTACTCATTGAATAAAAGTCTTTTATATACGTCTGAGTACATCATCTTACTTTAAAAAAATTTTACATTTGGAACGTTTCATTGCCATCAGAGGATCACGCACAAGGTGTTTGGTTAACTTTGTAAAACACTTGCTATGCCAGGCACTGTATCATACATTCTAAAATTTACTGGTCTATGAGTCAGTTCCTTCTAGATCATTTTAGTAATTATTAGAAACAGAAAACATTAAGGAACTCAAAAAGAGCACTGCAAACATAATCTCAAAATGTGAATGTTATAGTTCTAATCAAAGAAAAATAATTACAGGAAGCCAGCAATAAGAATACTAGTGAGTAGTGAATAGCTATTTTTATATCAAAAGTAAAATACAAACATGAATATGTATTAAGGATATAAAAATATGGCATTCAATTTAACATTGTGCCTTCTGGAAGATGACAAACACAGTGGTATTCTAACGGTTGAAAGTGTTACATTTTCACAGTCTACCCCCATGTGAAGGGTATTGCAGTTGTCTAAATGTCCAAAGAGCAGTGCTGTGTATTAACATTCATAGGTCCTAATTGCGCAAGCAGTGCAATGTCCTTAAAATAATAGAGATTCTAACTTCAGCTAACACCTGTTTTTTAGTTTCAGAAAATTATCCAAGATAACATTTAGCAATGAGATCAACATAGAACTCCAATTGTTTTATTTATTTATTTTTTATGTATTAATGGAAGAAAGTTACAAATATTAAAATCATCTTTTAACTTCTGAAGAAAGAAAGAAAGGCATTTTCCTTAAATCAATTAACATGTGGTGGACTCATCAAATTTAAAGATGACAAGTCCCAATGCTTATTTTGTTGGTGGTCTTCCAGACTCTTTGTAGAACAGCAGGACTTCTGCAATAATGCTGGTATCATATATTTAATAAACCCCTTAATCAAAGATTCAAAAGTCCTGTCTTCTCCCATAACTACAAGAAGTCTCTAGAAAGCCTTTATGAAAGAGAATTCTTAAAACGTGATAATCTTTACACCATGGGGGTGACAGGAAGATAAGAGAAAGAAACGACAAGGAAAGGGTGGGAAACAACTCATGATCAAAAAGAGGTAGGTTGTGATAATTTTAAAAACATTAGTCTTCAGACAGTTTAACAGGTAAGGAAACCAGTACCTCAGTAGCTTCCAAAACAGATTACAAAACAACTTGAGAATTTTTGTCACCACAGATAATAGCAAGTAAAAGACTAGAAACAGAAGAGGACTTGTAGGTAGGATGTGTAGCCATCACTTTTGTTTTGTGCGCAGCATGAGTAGTCATCACTTTTGTTTTATGCGCAGCATGAGTAATCATCACTTTTGTTTTGTGCGCAGTGTGAGTAATCATCACTTTTGTTTTGTGCGCAGCATGAGTAGTCATCACTTTTGTCCGCATTGGATCTCAATCCTCTGTTCCTCATCCAGCTAACCACAGTATCAAGGCAGCATTGAAATGTGATCAGGCCAGACATGCTTTTCTGAGGTACAGGCTATCAGCTGCATAACAGTGCTATCCTAAGGTATGCCAACAATAACAGGAGGCTAAGAACGTAACCCTGGGGTACATTGCTATTCAGAAAATGGTTCTTAGAAGAAATAATCCCAAAGACAACCCTCTGAATAGAATCAGAAATATAACACATGAAACAGTTGTCAACTGCAGAAGACAGACCATGGTGATTCTCATTAGGTTCCAAAAAGAAAAACTACATTATCTATAGCATAAGATGTACATAGCTGAGAGATTGAGAAGTTGAATATAGAGGAACATTAAATTCTTACCACCAGGAAGTCATTAAAAACTCTTGAGTCATCTCATTACTTACCTTTCCTTGGAGCTAGATCAGAAAAGGATATAGGAGGATATGCGAGTTTAAATATGAATCAAGTATAACTACTATGATCTTCTCAGTAACCTTATCAATACAATGAATATAGTGTATGGATTACTAAGATTGCTTTCTAAAAACAAGAAAAAAAAATAGCTGTTTAAGCACATTTCTGACACCAGAATGGTGCTTTACAAGCTTTTGTTGTACAAATCCAGTGACAGTTGAGGCTAGGTCTTGTGCTGGGGATTGTCAGAAGACCTGCACAGTTTCAAAAAGAGCAACATCAGAAGATAAAAAGCTATAAAAGCTGTTAGAACTCCCTCTGTTAAATTTATAAAAACAAAGTGTGTCAGAATGAAGTGTCCATCAACTTTTAAAATGGTTAACTCATCTGAAGGACACTGAACTTCTATTTGCTGCTTGTTTTATAATGCTGAAGTATTTCACCAGCTTTCAAAGGCTTTTTAAAACTTAAGAAGAAAGCAAGGGCTACCAACAAAATTCATCTCAAGCTAGAACCGTTTTGATCCCAAGAAGCACTGTGTCTTGAGAGGTCTGCCCTCAAGTCTCTAGAAGTGCAGTGTATGTCTGCAGTTACTGCTACCAGTATTATAGAATTAGCATTTACTGCTGTTATAATCAGTATCACTGCCTATCCACATATTTAAAATTGTATCGAGATAAGTTTTTTTGCTGGCACACTCTCGGTTCATCCCCTCCCCCCTTTTTCTTTCTCCATCACTAACCCGCTGGGTCCCATCACTCAGCCACTTCCAACAAACTCCCTATCTTTCACATTAAGGTTCTGTCTTTTGAGAATTCTGTCTTTCCAGTTCAACTTAATTATCCCTTTGTGTACCTACACTAGTCTGGTGAAGGCTCCCTGTATTAACTTCTGTACATACTTTCTAGTATTCAGTTCTCTTTCCCACAGATAAACTTATCTGACTTGATCTCTTCACATCAGATATTGGCATCTTGCTGATAGCTTTTTACTACAAGTTTTCCCATTCTCGTGGCCCTGCACTAATCCCACTAACCTCCTCCTACCTTGACCAATCCCACCTCACCAAATCCCAATCAGAGGTTCTTTAGTGCCTGAAGCAATTGGCCGACATCTTTTCTGTGTCTCCTCCCCAGTCCTAGTATTTCCCCAGCTTCTCTACCAAGAGTTAGTGTGTCTGCTAAGTAGTTGAATATTCTGTTGATGTATAATGTCTGTTGTTTGGCTTTATACTGACATTATTTTGTAATACCTTTGTCATGACATCTTACTGCACTTGTTTTTCAAACTATAATGTGATATTGACATCTAGAATAAGCAATTTCATGATTGTTACTGCTGTACCACATGGTGCTCATGAACCTGGCTACTAGAGTGTTGGTACAACTTCATTCCTATTCCCGGTCACTGGACGGCTTACTCGTACACAATAGGAAAATGTATAACCTAAAACTGTCACTCCAGTGGTTATTTTTCCTTCTAATTATGTAAAATACATTTCCCCTGTACTGTGTGTTGTTATTTTGTGT
This sequence comes from Protopterus annectens, assembly GCF_019279795.1. Classification (NCBI taxonomy): domain Eukaryota; kingdom Metazoa; phylum Chordata; order Ceratodontiformes; family Protopteridae; genus Protopterus; species Protopterus annectens. The sequence goes on from NC_056741.1 coordinate 1,427,681,409, forward strand.
ACAACCATTGATGGTAAAAGAGTGGTCGATTTACCTATCAATTATAGTATGCAGTGTTATTGCCTATTCCACAAGTAATTTTTAGTTCTAGACCACGCTGTCTAGAGTAAAGATGGAATGAGTACAGTTTATTCAGCCATGATTAAAATAGCAGTCGGTATTAACAGGCCCTACAGGGAAATGTTCGCAAAGCCTCTTTTGGCTGCATACCTGAGAGAGAACCTGGTGATTATTTAGTTAACTTTCGTATCAGCTTCTGCACTGCCTATATGTTCCATTCCACATTTGTATCCTAGTTTCTTGCTGCTGTATTTTTCAAAGATTATAGCATAATTTAATTCTAAACAACTACCTGTTTCATGCTAGGTTGACTGTTAGGACTCAACTGGTATAGTGCTAGGTCGCAATGCTTGTTTGATATGCCACAACTGTGATATAATAGATTTATTCTAGGATACCATATTGCATGCTATGGTTCTGGTGCTGACCGAGTCATTATTTGCTTTGTACAATTGCCATAACTGTTTTGTATTTAGTGCACATTGTGTACATTTATTTGATATGTTTTAGCTGGATCTTGCTATGTAAATGTACCTATTCATTCAATATTTGCATAATTTACTTTTAGTTTAGAAACGAGTGCTTAACTGTGATACTTTCCCTATAGTTGCTCTGCAATAGTTTTGTATGATATATTTCCATGGCTACACTATTTTCTATCATCTTTCTTCTCCTTACTGAGTCCGCCCAACATCCAAGCTAATCCCATTTTTACAGTCTCTCTTCATCTCTCATTTTTTGCATTATTCTAGCCTCTTTGATGCTTTCCCTATTCTTTCCACAATAAGACCTCTTCTAGTCAGTGTATTATATCAACCTTACCTAGACCTAAATACATGTCTGTGTTCTCTTTCATTACAGTTAAAACTCAAGAAGAAAGCGAGTGCTACCAGCAAGATTCATCCCGAGCTAGAACTGTTTGGATCCCAAGAAGCACTGTGTCTCAAGAGGACTGCTCTTAAGTCTATGGAAGTGGAGTGTATGTCTGCAGTTACTGCTACCGCTATTATAGAATTAGCATTTACTGCTGTTATAAACAGTATCACTGCCTATCCATATATTTAAAACTGTGTTGAGATAAGTTTTTGGCTGCACACTACTCTAGCTGGTTCATCCCCACCCCCATTTTCTTTCTCCATCACTAACCCACTGGCTCCCATCACTCAGCTACTCCCAACAAACTCCCTATCTTTCACATTAAGGTTCCATCTTTTGATAATTCTGTCTTTCGAGTTCAACTTAATTATCCCTTTGTGTACTACTCTGGTGAAGGCTTCCTGTATTAACTTGTGTACATACTTTCTAATAGTCAGTTCTCTTTCCTACAGTTAAACTTACCTGACTTGATCTGTTGACATCAGATATCGGCATCTTAGTTTTTCCTACTTCTCGTGTGCTAGCTCGCTCCGTTCAACCTCACTAAATATGGGCTCTCTCTCCACTCCTCTACCCTACCCCCATTCCCACCCACCCCACTTCTTTGATTTATACTCTCTATACCACACCCATTACTCTGCGTGATCCAATTACTACTCCCTCCCAATTAATATCAACAACTTCCACACCCATTCCTCAATTAATCACACTTTTCATATTACAACCTAACTTACCTAACTTTTAACTTAGCCACTTTACACATTCACTAGCTATAGATTATTATTTAACATAACTCACTGTACTTTACACTTAAATTTAGTAGTTAGATATAGACAATTTTACTCCTCCAACTCCCTCATTTGTACAACAAAACTACAACATGCTGCTGTCTCACACTCTCAACTCTTACTTTACTAACATACATCACCTCCTGTTACCACACTGTTCTAATAACAGCTCCACACCATGGTACAGCTGCTACACATGCCAACCATTCCACTTCTCTCAAACATTGCATACACCCAGGACTCTTTCATTTAACAATCTATCACTACATTGTACTAAAAATCCACCATACCAGCACTCTCAAAAACATCCTTACTATACAATAAGTACCACACCAAAATCATTAATTCTACATAAAGCCTCTAGGCTGCCATTCTCTGGAGACATTCACCCATCACTGGACCTACAAATGTATATGACCCTTCCAAATTAAAAATATGCCTACTAGTCCCAACTGCTTCTCCAGAAACAATACCGGCCTATTTATACTAAACATTAATATTAGAAGTATATCAAACAAGTCCATGACCTCCATGATAATCTTTCCCCATGCTTTCCAGATATAGTACTTCTAACTGCAATATGGCTAAAACCTAACATCTCCAATACTGAGATTACTGCCCCTACTACACAAAGACCCATTAAACAAAAAGGGAGGTGGTGTTGCAATATTATTTAAAGACCAACTAAATGTCACAGCATTAGACATACCAACTCTCAATCTAGGTACCTCAGAAATCTTGCTCAATAACCTACAAATTAAGATTAGAATGATTATCAGTTTAATCAGTTGCTACTTCCCACCTGGTAATAATATATCATCCCTTGACTGCTTACTTGACTGGGCTTCTAAGACACTTCTTCAGGAAACTATTTTAGGGAACTTCAACATTGACTGGACAGCATGTAACTTACCTATACCCACCTCTCATATAAACCTCCATGGTTTCTCTCAGCCAATGTAGACTCCTACTAGAATAGATAAAGCAACTAACAGTCTATCCTAGACTGGATACTGTCAAAAAGCCTTCCCAGATAACTCTTTCTGGCTGCCTACCTGGCAGCATGAGTGACCACTTACCTTCTTATATAATTAGAAATTATCCATCTGTAAATAAATCTACCACCTATAAACAAATATGTAACAAAAAGAATTTTATCTCATCAAAATTCCTCTCAGCACTGACAGCTTGTAATTGGAATCATATCAATCAACTCAATCTTAACGAAGCTGTGATGTACTTCAATTCCACTTTCCTCAACATGGTAAATTACCATGCTTCCCCTAGAAACATTAGAATTAAAGCTAACTATGCATCCTGGCTGACCAAAGAAACCAGATCTCTGCTTCATGCAAGGGATAAAGCTTGGTCTAATTGGAAGAAAGAAAAAAACAGTTAACTCAAAACAAACATACCTAGAACTTAGAAACAAAGCCAGAAAAATGCTGAAAACAGACAAAATAAACTACTACCACAGCATACAAATGAAATATCAACACAATCCAAGAAAGTTCTGGACTGCTATTAATAAGATTCTTTAACCAGGAACATCTAAAACCCTCTTCCTGCTACTACAGACACCTCAAATAATAATGCTACCCAACCAATTCTATACTGAATCCATTCACACACTAGTTAACTCTCAAAGCTCCTCCAACCGCAATGAGATACACATACACCTTAATAATGAAAATAACTTTACCTTTCAACTCCTCCCTATAAGCCTGATTAAAAAAAACTAATCCAAAGGCTGAAACCAACTACACTTGCCGCAGATGGACTCCCAACTGAATTCCTAAAAATAGTCGCTGATGTGATAACTTATCCAGTAACCATTCTCATCAGTCCCATTCTCATCAATCTCTCTATCTCTTAGAAGTTAGTCCCTGACCTCTGGAAAATCTCCCACATTATCCCCCTTCATAAAAGGGGCAACTCAAATGAACTAACTAATTACCGCCCTATAGCCATACTGTCTCCCCTCTCTAAAATAGTAGAAAGGTGCATTCATATATAAATTAGGGATCACCTCAGCACAAAAAAATTGCTTAGTAGCACTCAACATGGTTTCCAGCCTTCCCATAGCACAACCACTACACTCATTTCATTCAGTTAATGGACACAGAAATGATGGTAAATATATATCCACCATCTTCCTTCACCTTTCCAAGGCCTTTGATATGGTTAATCATAACAAACTATTAAAAGCTCTATCAGATTTCAGTCTTAGCCAAAACACTATAGCATGGTTTCACAGTTACCTAGCAGGCAGTTAAATGGCACCATGAACTATCTCCTCTTCTCCCAGTATCAATAAGGGTTCCACAAGGTTATGTCCTTGGACCTCTATTGTTTACCATGTTTACCAATAACCTCTACACCTCTACTCTACACTCCTCAGTCAACCAGTATGCAGACAATTCTACATTAGTCTGTGCCTCCTCTTCACTCCAGGAACTACACCAACAAACTCAAGCCTCCTTTCTTTTGATTGAATCTTAGATCACTGACCACCAGTTAATTCTGAACCCAAACAAAACAAAGCTTATTTTCCAACCCACACAACACACCAATCCTGACCTCTCATTTAACATCATATCCAATAACAAGACTATTATATCTCCTGTTACTCACACAAAGCTTCTTAGTGTTGTGATTGACTCAAACATGGAATTCGATATCTATATCTCTCTTACCATAAAGAAAGCCCACAAAAAATAGGTACTCTATATAGGAATAAACACTTTTTAACAGACACTACTAGGGCCACTATTGCACACACACACCTTATCTCAGCTCTGTTGTATGCTTCCCCAATCCTAACCAACCTTTGAAAATCTGACCTAGCCAAATTAGATGCCTACTACAACAAAATTGCCAAATTCGCTACCAACAGTTCCTTCAGATCACACCACTGTCTAGCTGTCAAAAAGCTCAACTGGCTAGAACTAAATCATCTACTACTATATAATCAACTTACCCTGACACACAAAATTCTATATCATCCTGAAAAAGACACCTCACTACGAGACTTGATACTTCCATACTCATGTACCAGATAACTACGCTCCACTAACAAATTTCTCCTCAAAGTAACTAAGGATAATAATAGTAGGTTCATCCCTCTACTCTAGCACTATAGAAAAACACTGGAACAATCTCCCACCCCCCATCATAGCCGCAGCTTTACTGTAGCACTATAGCAAAATATTGGAATTATCTCCCACCCCCATCACAGCTGCAGCTTTAGTCTAGCAGTATAGCAAAACATTGGAACAAACTCCCACCCCCCATCACAGCCACAGCTTCTATACTTGGATTTAAAAAGTCCTTAAAATCACATGTGTTGAACTCAAGGCTCTGCAAATGTGACAGTACAGGCTAATACTAGATCCTCTCTTCCTACCCTCTCTCTTTCTCCTTTCATGTGATCATCATTTATGCTTTCTCACCAATTCTCTCCTCAAATGTCTTATATAATCACATCTATCCATGTCTTATCCTTGTTTTTCCCTTTTGAGAATTGCTAAATGTAAAAGATACTTTATAGTGAAACTAAGATTGTGAATTGCTGATCTTATATACTTTTTGTTATATGATGAATACTGCTAATCATCATTTGTACTTGACTGTGTGAACTTAATTATTTACTACTATTGCTTATGTAAATGTTATTTTGGAGATTTTCTCACCGGGCCTCCACTGAAAAAGGACCTATGTCCAGTCGGACTTTCCTGGTAACCAAACGTAAAATAAATAAATAATTTGAACTTTGAAAGCTGGTAAAACACTTTACTTACTTGCTCTATTTTTTCCTCTGTAATGGGTAGTATGTGATTCAGATAAACCACCATTCATTATAAAGACTTATTTATGACCAGGTCTCATCAGTCCTAACCCTTATTATGTGTTGTTGACATAGATGCTAAAATTTATTTCTCAAGCTTCCCTCTCAAGATAAATTTATTGATATCCATATGTTAAACTCATAACTGATTGTGATCAGTAAGCCCCAGTTAGAATTCTATATGTTATAAGAACACTGATAATTCTCATATTATTCAGACTCATAAAGGATTTCTTAAGAGCAAAACTAATAAAGGCTTTGTTTAGAATGGTTAAGACCAAAATCATCAACAAAAAGATCTGACAGTTTGGAGAGTGAAAATACCTCACCCATCCAGTCAGACGTTAACAAACCCAGTTGGTGGTGAGTCCACAGCACAGGTCATAATGCATTTGCATGAGATTGGCATCATGACCCTAGAGTACTCACTGAAGTCCAACCACAGCTGTCAGAAATGCATCTGACATCATATCCACATCCTGCAAAGCTATTATGAAGTGTTTCCCTTCTTATAAGGTCAGCCTTAGTTGGAAAGTGTTGGGCATGGACCTCACATTCAGATGTAGAATTGTCTTTCTACTGAATAGACTTGCTGGACTACACAGTCATTAAGTTTGAACAGCTTTGAAGGCAGTTGGAAGAAACAGGAACCCCTCTGCACAAGATAACTGCTTTCTTCTGAGAGTTTTCTGCAATACAGAGGATATAGCACTCATTAAACCCCATTTTCATCCATACTGCAGGTCCTTAAATAAAATGATTCTAAGTTATAACATAGCAACCAAAGGGAGATGAAGATAATGCCCATGCCATAGCTCTTGAAGACCAGTGAAAACAAAAAGCATCTGTTAAAATATGCTCTCATCAGAAGATTTAGAATGCTTGTATTAAAGAATACAACTATGGTTCAGAAGGAAAGGCTCTTACATTGGTAAGACGGAGAATGCACAGGAAGTACTTTTTTAGAAAACTTTCTTTTTATTAATTTTCATAAATCATAAACTTCTTATACCAAGCAAATGATTATACATAAACATAACACCAAATATTAAAAACTATATACAAAAAACAAAATGCTCATAACATTAGTCTGTTCTGCTTGAAATCATTACATTTTATCTAATAACTTTTTTAGTTTCATCCAGGATAACTTTCTGTGTGTCATTCTTGTTGTTCTAGATGCAAGAGTTAAAAGTTCTCTACTACATACTGTTTTGGCCAATAATGTAAATTCAGCGAAAGATACAATTATTTTGTTTTTTCAGTTTGAAGTAATAATTTTTCTTGCTATTGCCAAAAGAAACCAGAGAAGATGTACTTGTGGTTTTGGTATACAATCTGGTATTGGAGCATTAAACAATAAAAGTGCATCTGTTATTATACATTTGTCAGTCCACAATGCCTTCATAAAGTCTCTAAATTTCTGCCAAAATGGGGCAATCACTCTGCATTCAAGGAACATGTGTACCCAATCAGCACAGAGACTCTCATCACATCTCCAACAATTGTGACTAGTTTTATTTGATATTATAGCAATTTTCTGTGGGGTAAAGAAACTCCTGTGTAAAAATTTCCATGTAAATATTTTCCAATATGGAGATGATGTTGTATGATTGATTGACCTGAGTGTTAATAATTTATCATTTTCGGAAAAATTAAATCTGTTCATACTTTCTATATAACTCCATAAAGAGTCTTCAGGTTGTTTTAAGTCAGCTCTTAATGTCTTGTAAATGTTAGATAAAGAGAACCCCATGTCAAATTGTGAAGAATTTAATTCACATAATAGAAAGATTATTTTAGGCTGTAATAAATTATTAGTCACTTAGCTCATTTTAAATTCCTTTATTAGATGTTCCCTGAAAATGTGAATATTTAACCAATTATCTTGATTTGTGTTATACCTTGCTAAAAGGCTTGTAGTGTCATGAATATTATTTGTACTTAGGAACTGGTGCCAGTAATTTAGTCCATTGTCTTTCATTTCCATTATTTTATTCATATTAAAAGAGTCTAGACAATTCTTCGTGAGTGCTATTGGGAACATTAATATTGAAACATGTCTTGTTATGCAGTTTCTGTTTATAATTTTCCTAAAATTGTTTAGTATATAGCTAATAGAATGTGGTAGCTTCTCATATTTATTTTCTTTATATACTGAGTCCTTGCTAAAAAAAGTTATTTTCAGTAAAAATGTCATTGTTTATTGCTTCATCAGCATTGGATAGTAGAATATTCATGTGTAAATTTTTCCAACTTGAAGTATATTTGTTACTTAACCACTTGCTTATGATATGAATTATAACTGATTCAGCGTAGAGTTCTAAGTTTGGGAATGCAATTCTACCTTTTTCCCAATCTCTATTGTGTCAATCCTACTTTATTCTTGGTTTTTGTGGGAACCATAAAAACTTAATTAGAAGTGAATTGAGCTGTTTTATTATTTTTTTTGGAGGGCTAATAATTATGGTTTGAATAAGGAACAAAATTTTTGGTAGAATACACATTTTTATTTATGCTAACTTTTCTTCAAAAGTAAAGAACATTTTATTCCATTTGTTTGTATACTCTTTGATTATACCTAACAATTTCTATAATTGACTTATATGATTTCTTTCCAACTAGGTTTTATATACACACCTAGATAGAGTGCCATTTCCCCAACTAAAATTACTGTGTTTTCTCCATTCAGAACTTACTGTTTTATTTACTAATAATGTTTCAGATTTATTGCTGTTAAATTTTAAACCTGAAAATTTCTCAAAATGCCCTATAGCTGCTGTGATATGTGTTATTGAGGAATCTAGATTTCCTATGGTTAATATTATATCGTCAGCAAATAATTGTATTTTAGAAGCATAATTTGAATTAACAATAAAGCTATTTATGTTGTTATTATTTCTTATGTAATTTGCAAATGGTTCTACTGACAATGCAAATAACAAAGGTGACAGAGGACAACCTTGCTTAGTTCCTTTTAGTGTTTGAATTTTATTAGATAAAAAATCCCCAATTTTAATATATGACAGAGTTTTTATATAAGCTATTTATTAGTTCTATGAAATCTGTGGAGAAATTGAATGCTTTCAAGATAAATAATCAAATGCCTTCTCTATATTTAAACTAATAATTGATAGTTCTTTTTTCTTTTTATTCGCAACATCTATTAGGGTTAAAAGTCTGATGACATTGTCCTGAACTTTCCTATTCAAAATAAAACCTGTTTGATCATCTGCTATTATTTTGGGGATGAATTGATTCAATCTTTTAGTAAGTATAGAGGTAAAAAAATTATAATCTACATTTAGCAGAGATATAGGTCGATATGATGATATTAATTTAGGGTCTTTATCTTGCTTTAGAATCGGAGATATAGCATACTTCCATGAAGGAAATATATTTTTATTTTTCCTAAATTCTTCAAAGGTTGCCTATAAAGTCTTTAAGGTGTCCTCTGGAAACAATTTATATATTTCTCCTATAATCCCATCTAATCCAGGTGCCTTTTTGTTTTTAAGATTTCAAATGCATTCTTTAATTTCTTTTAATGTTATTGGTTTGAGCAAATTAGCATTTTGTTCCTTTGTTACTCTTCTGTTGATATTTTCATTCAAAAAATTACACTTAAGCATATTGTTTGCAGAGTCACTATTTGTATTATTTAACTTCTCATAATATAATCTGAAGACCTCCAGAATGTCTTTGTGTTTCGTTACATGTCTTTTTTTAACTCCTGTAGTATCAGTAATTTCTTTTATATGACTAAGTCTAGCTAAATTTTTTGCTTTAACTGCCAACCTATGTACATTTTTGGGGTTCACTGAATACGATTGAATTTTGAATTTTTCTAGATTTATTGCCACTTTATGATTTACAATTTCTGCATATCTAGTATTTAATGTTTTAAGTTCAGAATTCGTTTTCATGTCCTTGGTGTTTAAACGTTTCCTTATCCCATCTATTTTTAATTGTATTTGTATTAATTCATTTTCCCATTGTTTTCTTTTGTTTAGATATCAATTTTTGATCTTACCATATAAATAAGATTTTAGTGAATCCCAAAGTATAACCTTTGAAGTTTCATTATTCTTATTGATGTCTAAAAAGAATTTTATTTCACCAAGAAGCCATTCTTTAAAACCATTAAGTGTAGTAATGTAGACAGGTAATCTTTGCCATGTTATTAAGTCTTTAGGCATGATATTAACCTTAAAAAATAAGGCATTATGATCTGATGATGGGCATGAACTAATTAGTACTTCTTGGACCTTAGAAAATATATTGTTAGTAACTAGTACTTTATCAATTATTGTTTGTGCACTATACCTATACGAATAATGGGTGTACTTTAACGAGTGTATTTCTTTTAAATCATATATATCCCTAAGACGTAATACATTTATAAAATTCTCTAACTTTTTAGCTGCAGGAGAAATTCTAAATTTATCATTTTTAGTAGTATCTTTTTCAGTGAAAAGGCAATCGAAATCTCCTGCATGTATTATTTCTCCTTTGGATTTGGAAATTATTAACTCTAGATGATTTTTTTGCTGTAACTGCTCCAAAACCAGGTATCCAGTAAGAATTTACAAGTTACATATCTTTTGTTTATCTCCAGAACTGCCAGGCATAACATGCCATTCCTGCCTGAGTAAGTATCAATGACTTAGGCATTGGTAATGTTTTTCTCCATAGTATTATCATGCCTCTTCTCTTGGTTTGGTAGTGGGATTCTACAAGGACCATATAACCATTAAAAGATAATTTATCTAGATCTCTGCCAACAATATGCGTTTCCTGTAAAAACCCTATATCTACTTTATTCAGTTTCAGATATGTAGCTATACTCCCTCTTTTGATAGGGTTATTAAGGCCATTGACATTTAAAGACGTACATTTATAAGAGAACATTTAGAATGATAAAGATATATCTATTGAATTTAGTTATGCACAAGTAAATCAAAAAGAATAAGAAAATCATAACATATATAACGATATACAAAACTAAACATGGAAACCTAATTTCCTGGCTTGATGAAAACATCATCTTAGCCACCACCACTAACAGTCCTACAACCAATCAACCTTAATATTGCTGCTTCTGTCCTCTTATAATTAGGTATACAGTTAGACTTATTCAATATTATGTGCATTATGTTTAGCTATTAAAGCGCAAAACATCTCAAGATATATGATGAAATATTAAGTATTTTGCAAACTACAAATAAAAGTTAGTCATGCAATAAATATTCATGTTTGACAAACATCGCAGGATTATGTTCTCGTAAACCAACATATATAAGCTTAACTTCAAAAGCAATGTACGAGATCAGAATCTTTCATTAAGATGCAACAGATATTATTTTCCTAGTATAGATTAAACTGTGAATAAAGTGTATATCCAGTTTAAGTATATGATTTGAAATGACACTACATATTAAATATATATTTATATATTTATGGCATGAAAACCTTTTCCATTATTCTTCTATCACCCATTCCCCTCTCAACTATTCCTTCTATACATTTTGTTTATGGGCTATATGTATATGATCTAAGCAAAATATGACCAATATTTTAAAATTTATGCTATTAAACTATTATGAGTGTTTTAAGTTTATTAATGTGATAAACTTCCTTTAAACACCCTTCTCCGTCTCATTCATCCCCTTTTCTTCCATTAAGCCATTTATACAACTTTCTAACATTGATATTTCAAAAGTGTATTCATTCAAGTCCTCACTGTTATCAATATCACTGCTATTAGCAAAAGCACAGATCAACATTGCCTATGTTAGTTATTAATTATATGATGACATCCTTAGTATAATGATCAGATAGTACATGTATTTGCTGCTTGTAAAGTAATTAGATATGTGTTATTCCTTAAACAGCTTTTGTTTTGTTCATTCAACACTTACTATTATATTCTGTACTTGCTTAAAATCAATTATTAGTACCATGTAAACTATGCAATCAACTTACTTTACCGTATCCTTCTATATTTTAGGGATGCCTGGATGCGAATTATCCATGAAAATAATAAGCAATTTCCTATTATTCAAATAACATTCCTAATATATCGGCGCTCACATAAAAAGAGATATGTTTAAACTAGGATTCTTGGGGTTGAGATATAAAACACATGCGTGAAGGGACTTTCAAGTATGATTCCCCATAAGTAACTTATGGAGAAATATCGGTAATGTTCTCTTTACAATTCCTTTTAGTTAAAACCTTTAGATGTTTATGTGTCAGCTGTGTTTACCTCAGTTTATTAACGTGACAATATTACACCTGTCCTTTTTTTAAAAAACTATCTGTAACTTATAAAGGAATGCACTATTTCAATGTTTTCCAACCTTCTCTTCAGTCAGCTACATTTACCTTACATTAAATATCTAGTGAAGCTGCATTATAGCTAAAGTATCTGTGTTATGTATAGAGAAATGTTAATTTTCTCTTCATGCACAATTTTACTCTTCGTTTGCAAGTTATTTTATTTCTACATATAATTAATCAGTGTTCACCTTATGACTAAACATGTATATCACACTATTAATAAGTTTAGAAAACAAACAATTCCAAACAGTGCTAAGAAGCAATGAGTGATAGTTGTGCCTTGAATACTGGATTAAACTGCAACTACAACAGTTTCCAGTATATATGTTGTTACTTATAGTCTCTGGCATCAAGAACAACTAATAAGCATTCATTTTGTTAGGAAATTATAAACTTGCAGTCAAAGAACTACTTTGAAGAGCATTTTAAATGTCTCAGCAGCAAAACTTCCTTGCTACAACCTTATCTGTCGCAGTTGTTTCTTTTGTGTGACCGGAGCTCAGAGAACAATTACGTCATCACTAGAAGTTCTTACAAAGAGCGCCAGTCTCAAAACCATGGAGCAATGAATAGCTCGTGATTTGGTTCTCTTGAAGCTTTGTATTCAAATATGAACTGCATGCACGAGGTAAGTATAGCATTTTTCAGTTATTTTTGGCTTTCCTGTGCTTGTGAGTTGCAAAAAAAGCATGTAAAATAGAAAAACAGGTTAAACAGGGCAACACTATGCGGCTATTAATTTTTTCCTTTAAAATCACACACTAGAAAGTACTCTTTCTCCCCAAAACATCTCTCATAGTTAATTTAATAAATACAAAGAAAATAGAAGAAAACAAACAATGCTCTCCATTTAATCAATCTAAAGCCCATAAAGCTTCCTGACAGACTGTGTAGGTGTCCGCAGTCCCCGTTCCAACATTTAAAGCTACTGCGGCTCTATTTAATGCATTAAGGTTACAGAACAAAGACACACAAACTATTTCTAAATGGAAGCTTAATATTATTCTAACTGCACTCAGCACACCACTAATTTAAATAAAACACTGAATCATGATCTTGTAAGATTATGACAAGATCTTATGTGCTTATAAACCATTTGTTTTTATTTATGTTATACTCTATATAGGGGATAAAAACCTCATAGCAAAGGAAGGAGAAATTGCATAAAGTAATTACCTATATAATAATAAGAGTAATTACTACAAAAGGAGGAAGAAGCGTTAGTTATATATAGTTGTAAATATTTATTTTAAAATCTTACCTCATATTTAGCACTATTTGTCCTATTCACAAAGAATAACTGCTGGAAATTAGAAACTTATGCTTTACTTCCCTTTAAGCTTTTTTGTGGATTTATCATTTGCTGTTATTTTGCCATTAGTAGCTTGCCTCTTTAGACTTGGAGTAGAAAGTTCCATATCTTCAATTTTGTCCAGTAAGTTATGTTTTTTGACAAATTCTGTTGCTTCTTCAATATTATTAAATATTTTCTGACCATCTGGAAGTGTGACTTTTAATCTAGCAGGGAAGAGTATTTGGGCTTTTATTTTGGCTTTCTTAAGGTCTTTAATGAGGGGAATACATGCTTTTCTCTTTGCTATTGTCACAGATGTATAATCATTATCAAATCTAATAACTCTTCCACTTTCTTGAATGGGGCTCTTCATCCAGGCAGTTTTTAACACCAGATCTTTATCCTGTGTTGACAAAAACTTAACTATGATGTATCTTACTGAAGTTGGATTTTTTGATACAGAAGGACTTGATGAAGACCGATGTGCCCTTTCAATCCCATAAGAAAGTGACTCCGGAAGGTTTAGTACTTTAGGTAACCAATTATTCAGGAAAAGAATCATATTATTTCCCTCTGTCTTTTCAGGAACTCATAGGTTCATAGGTTCATAGATTAGTACTAGGCTACTTGCTCTTGCAAGCCATTTTAAGCCTAGCCACGTATCCCTTGTGAGACTCACACCCTGCACCTTGTGTTTGTAAGGCAGGCACCTTAACCATTAGGCCACCCTCCCAACCCCATACATTCTAATGTTGTTCCTCCTTAACCTTGATTCCAGATCTTCCATTTTTTCATTTAATAAGTTGTTTTGCTTCAATAGGAAATTTATTTGACTGTCATTCTCTATCTGTCTTCCATCTATGTCATTTAGAGATTCTTCTATATTGGTTATTTGATCGGAGTGCTTTGAAATAATTTCCTTTAAATCTTTAATTTGCTTTTTACTCTCTCTTTTCATATCTTCCATGATGTTTTTTTAGATTGTCCATTTTAGTAGAAAGGTCTTGTATACTTGTAATTATGGTCTGCAGTTCTTTTTTCATAGAGTTGTCTTGAGCTGATGACTTTGAATGACTCATATTTCAAGTATCTGTATACAGCTGCTAATATTCTGACAGGAATTTTGTGAGAAAAATCACTGAAAATTGTTACTTTTTCTTCAAGTAATCCACAGCAATAAAGAGAATATTTATAGGTAGCTTTCTCCAATGTACTTCAAAAAATTCCAAATAAATCCTGTCAGAAATAAAAACTTATAGACAGAGCAACAAAAAACTGCTGCACTCACTCTGACATATTGGACACGCCCCAGGCAGTACTTTTGGTTGCAAATAGCTCATGTTGACTTATAGTTTGTAACTCTGCCATTTTTCTGTCTATAGCTCCCTGATTATTTACTAGATAAATGGGTTCAGAAAACACAACACAGGTTTCCACAGCTAGAACGTTGTTTGCCAGTAGCTCAGCATTTGTAGAGTGGTTACTCTGTGTCATGTTAGCAGGTATCTTCATTCAGTTTCTGAGGATAATAATCAGAAAATGTATGCCTCTCCTGCCATATTATTAATATTTCTAGGAGATGTTCTACTTTCCAAGATGGAATATTTTCAGTTTCAGGACAAGCATGTGCAGATCAAGTCTTTCCTGGTAAATGTATCTCGGCAACATGTCATTATTGCAGTACAATACCTAAGAGCTTCAGGGTACATCTTCATGAGTTCTCCTGGATAGGTACACAAGAAAGTTATAGAAAAATGCCTCAGTTGCCTGTTAAGGGTATTTGAATCAGTCTTCATATTCTATGGAAACGGTGATATGTCAGCAAACTCTTCTTAATGTGCCTGAGGGACACAACACCAACAATCTTTCATTTCAGGGTAACTGATGTCAGCAGGATATGTTTCTTCACTTCAAGCTTAAAAAAAATGAAAGCACTATGGAGAGTCTTGTCAGCTTTGCAGTGCAATTCTCTGCTTGTCATTTTCATATCTACATGGACATCATTACAGCAATGCAGTATATCATCAAACAAGGGGGGCACCAAATGTTTAATTGGCCTCAAGTACAGATATTCATTTTTGCATGAGAAGAGGACTTGTGCAACATACAAAAGCAGCTGAGTGTGAACTGCTGCAGTGATCAGTGGTGAAGGACAGAAAAGTAAATTCTAATTCATAATATTCTCTGTCTGCTAGAGACAGACACAGTTAAGTGACCACCTTATCATTTAAACAGTAGATAAGATGACCAACCATTGTTCTGCTAGGACTCTATTTCTTGCAGTACCAATCATCGCAAAGAAGAATAAGACACGGTGAGGAAGAGTTATCTCAAAAGTATCTATATCTACTTTGGTCCATATTAGCTGTGGCAAGGAAATGTATAACTAGAAAGTGGAAGTCTTGACAAGAACCTACTCTGAAAGAATTCTTGAGATTGTTGGAAGAAACGGTGACATTAGAAGTTAAGGTGAAAGAATCGAGAATTTCTCCTAAAACATGGATAAACAATGCTTGGAAAAAAATGTTTCTCTTATTGAGACATTAAAACTAAACTCTAATTAAGGGGTAACTTTATGCTTTATTAATTGAATATTATACATTTTTGTTATTAATTTCATATTTTTATAATTTTTTTTCTTTTGTTCAAGTCAATTGTACATAGTGTATATAAAGGCTTATAATATTTGTTTTCATTGATTGTATTTTTAAATATAATGTTTGGAAAATAAAAAATGATTTGAGTAAAAAAAAAAAAGTATCAAGCAGAAACTTATCAAATCTGATAGGCGACTGAAGCAGAATTATTTAGGAGTCTTAACTTAAATAGTCTCCTGGGTGTCAAAGAACACTGGGAAATCTTTCTCGTTGGAAATGACAATTTAAAAGTCCCTTGCATAGAAGACGTTTTGTGAAAGAGAGGTCCTCATTTTTAATGGAGCCCCTAAAACTTATTCCTATCAGAAACATAGCAGGACAGTATAGATGTATCTTTTGTAAGTTTCACATTAGGAAAGTAGTGTCTGGTATCATTGTAATCCTGCACTAAAGAAACAGTTTAACTTCCAAGATATTTGCAGCTCTTGACCGTAAAACTTCGTTTTCTGTCCGTGTTCTTCTGCATCACACAGACTGCATCACAAAAATTGTGTTTCACTGCTGTAGTTTTCTGATGCTCTGGGGTGGGAAACAGTGCCATAATTGCTCAAAGAGCATGGGATCTTAAATGTTTGTTTCAAAACCCCTTCATTTAAGAGATGCTATTAATACGTATTGTCACTAGTTAGGATGATTTTTAGTATACATTGGCAAATGATCAAATTTTGTTAAAATTAAAAAAGTAATACTTTTTCTACATGCTTCCTTCGAAAAGTTACAAATGTTATACTTTCATATTGCATTTTATATATGAATTTTTTACTATCTGCATTTTTTATCTGTTTCTGCCAGTGTTTACCATATGTAATGCATCCTTCTGAGCAGTAAAATAGCTGTGTAAGAGGCTCTTACCAGTTTCAGTTTTATGAACCAGTAAGACTTCACATATTATAGGTACGAGAGTACCTCATTCAAGTACAAACAATGTTTGGTCTCACAAAGGGGTTCCCAGTAGGAGTGGATGTGCATAAAGGCTGTGGGCTCACCGCTGTCCATATTGGTGATTGAACTACATTAGCAAACAGGTCAGAGGGGACAATGTGGCATTACAGGTAGACTTTGAGCAAGAACGTCAGCAAGGGATGGGGAATGGAATGCAAAACTGAAGGCACATGGGATAAAACTATGTAAAGATAAGACAGTTGTAATGGCAGCAAGTGGGGAAAATCAGAAGCAGCTGAGAATTGAGATAGAACAGAAGATAGTGGAAGAGGTTGCCAGCTTCAAATACCTGGGAGTGGTGGTTGAGGAGAAGGGAAGTTTGAATGAGGAGGTCAAAGCTATAATCAGAAGGGCTGCAGCCAAGTAGCACAGAGTGTCAGCTGTAGTGTATGAGAGAAGGATGCCAAAGAAGCTGAAAAGTAAGGTGTACAAAACAGCAGTGCAACCAGTACTACTATACGGTAAACAATCCTGGGCAGTTGAGGAAGCTGTCGCTGATGGAGATGAAGTGCCTGAGATGGATGCTAGGATGCATGCTGTGGGACAAGTGGGAAGTGAAGATATCAGACCAGAAGCCAAAGTAGTTCCAATTGCAGAGAAGGTCAAAGAGAATAGATTACAGTGATTTGGGCACATGAACAGAAAAGTAGATGACAATTTGTTGAAGAAGATTTGGGAGATACTAGATGGAGGCAAGAGTAAATGAGGACATCTAGTTGAGAGATGGATTGATTGTGTGGGAGAAGACCTGTGACAGTCAGGCATGACCATCGAAGAAAGTAGAAGAGGGTATTGAATCAAGAGAGAAGGCAACATTTGACACTATACCCCGATCTCATGTAGAAAATCAGAAAAAGGGGGTTGATAAAGATTTCTACCTTACAAATTTTCTGATTGCAGGGATAGCTGCAGCACACCTGTCAAAAACTGGTGCTAAATTAAAGGCCTGGTGCCACATCACAGAAAATAATAAATCTGATATGATTTCAACTATCAACCACTTATAGCTTTGTTTCCATTTACACATTGTAATGATGTACACATTGTTATCTTTATTTGTTAGACTTAGAATTCATCTGTCTCTGCATCTTAAAGTCTTCTGTTGATAATGTGCAATGCTTTTCACAAATTTTGCTTTTGAAATTCTTTCAAAACATTGTGCCAAGAAACTGTTAAATGGGTCCCTTATGGAGCATGTGCTTTAGTTTGTATGTATCAAACCTAATAACACAAATATCACCTTATGGAAATACCAACAATAAGAGACAGTGGTAATATCCTTCTATTAACATGTAAATGACTATTAGCATTAAAATAACTCTAAAAGCAGCAGCATGGCAGAAAAGAAAGAATAACTATTAGAATTTCTTGTGTTAGCCCTTGATTTGTTCATCTAATAAGATAAGAGTGATAACCAATCTTTAATAATGTTCTATATATTACAGCATATGGAAGTGAATTAAATGCCTTTTCAGGTCCAAAAATATGGCTCAACAAGGCAATCCTGTATCTAGTACCAGAGTTACTTGCTCAAAAAATTCCAGCCAGTTAGTTAATGTGAATCTACTCTTTATGAATTCATGCAGATATAAGTCAACATACTCCATCCTCATGTCCTTCTACATTAAATCAATTATCTAGCTTTCAAAACATTTAATCAAGGTCAGTGTTTGGCTAATAAGCCTTTAATTACTAATGACAGAATACTTTTCCTTTTTTAAAAATGGGCAGTATATAATCGTTTTCAAGTCAATAGAACTGTAGGCTTGATTGGTGACAGTCTAACAGACATATAGCTGCTTACTAATATTAGAACATGAGCTCTTTTTAAAAGTAAGTGTTATATTGATATTTTTTTTAGCTGGAACCGTACCTGTTTCAAATAAATTATTAAAAATAATGCTTATAATGTATAGCAGTGGTAATAAATCATTTGATAAAGTTACTACCAAACTGACTGGAATAATATCAGATCCCACAAAGGTATTTTTATTTACTTTCTTCAATCCTTTATGTGCACTTGTTCTTCTTTCAGCTTTTCCCGGTTAGGGGACACCACAGCAGAACTCCTGTCAGCTAATGATTGGAGGTAGATTTTTTATGGGTGCCGAGGTGCCAGCTCAGTGCCCAACCTTCAACAAAGGCATGCCCATTCTACGCATGTCTTTCAAATGCCACTCGACCGCGGGGAGGACATACAGACTCCACACAGAAGGCTCTCCAGCCGAGAATCGAACAGGAGAACTTCTTGTTGTGAGGCAACAATGCTACCGCTGCACCACCACGGCATAATCATTTATGTACACTGTTTGTTTGTGTCTTTTGGCTTTTACTGGTTAGGGGTCGCCACAGTGGAACTCCGGTCCGCTAATGTTTGGTAGTGGATTTTTACGTACCGAGTTACCAGCCCTGACGCACAACCTTCAACGAAGGCATGCCCCATTCATGTATGCCTCCACACAGAAGACGCTCTGACTGAGAATCGAATGGGACATTGTCTTACTGTGAGGCGACAACGCTACCGCAACACCACCAATCATTTACGTACACTAATTTCTTAAATTACTGGTCAGATACCATTGTTGGAAATAACATGATCTACATCATTACTTATCAGTTCAGCATTTCTTCCTCCTAAGGAGGAAAAGTGTGCTAAATTCATCCATTATCTGTTTGTAATTGGTTATTAATGTCACTCCTACTGATACTGTCATTACAGAGTTTCTTCCATATTTTCTTGAATGAAGTGATATAACTCAATGTCTTTTTATTATTACCGCTAGTCAGCATGAATTTGAAATGAGCCATCTACTGCTTAACTAGTTTCTATAATTCATTAGCTATCTTATTTACCTTATGTTTATTTATGGCACTAGAGATTTTTTGGAATGATCTGTTCATCATTTTTTTTCTTTTTAAATACCTTTATCATTTTACTCTACTGTTTGGGAATTTCCAGTTTACTTCTCTTTCCTTCTGAGGTAGATTCAACAGTGTTTTGCAGTATCACTTGTAACAAACAATATCGATAATTTTCCTCAGAATTGTAAAGCCTGATTTCAAAAGACTTGCTCTCAGTGTTAAGGGACCACTTACTCTGAGAGCTGGTCTTTGGAAACTGGACCCAGTTTAAGGCTATTTATATATAGGCCTTTAACTGAAGTAAGTCACACTGAGAGCAAGTCTTTCAGGATAACAGCAAATTTACTCTGACAAAAACGCTTTTGAAATCTGGCCCATAGATTTTGTTCAGCCAGTAAACATGTATAAGTTCTCTCTTAATCTTATTATTAGCTAATAGTCTATAATTATTTTTTTATCAGAGTTAGTAGTTAATCTTCTAAATGTTAATAGAATGTCATAGAATTATGGTCTGATTTACCAAGTGGAGGTCCAGTATTGATGTTACTTATGTTATCATCATTCGAGATAATTGAGCCTAATGTTCTACTTCCTCTTTATTATCATGTACCATCTGACTGTAGCCATGAAAGGAAATTATATTAAGTTCCTGTGCAAGATAGATTCAGCTATGCAGTTACCACAATAAATGGCATGGTAATTAAAGTCATCGCTTAATACAGTATTTCTTTTCTCTAAGATCTTATTTATGACATCTAAATGCACATTATATTTAATGGATTGGGTCTGATAACTCAAGTATGATGCCCACAGTCAGTGTTTCCCTGATAAGGTTTACTGAAATTAGAGCTAATGGAACTGAGTTATATATTATTAATAAGAATTAACCTCTTTTTTCCTGCTCATTTATATTTATTATACCCCAGAAACATAATATCTGATGAATCCCAAACCTCAGCTTTAGCAAGAGTATTATATTTTTATTAATTCATAAACTCTATGTTTTTTCTTACACTCTTTGCATTAGAAAAATAACATCTTAAAAGGTTATTAGAGCCATTATTCGTTTCTTTGGCAGGACTGACTAAAAAAAGGAGTTGAGTTTGTCTGAGATATCATATTACCGCTTAAATAACCAGACCTTTCATCATTTAAATGAAGTCCATCATAGGTTCATAGATAGGTACTAGACTATCGGCCCAAGGGCCTATGTAAGCATAGCCAACAAGGTTCTCTGGCTTACGCCACCCAAGAAAGTTATTTTCCTGTGCCACTGTTGAGCAGAGACACAGAAGTAATCCCCAGGGTGTATTTCCTATTTCCCAGAAGCAGAAAACATTATTTTGGAAGATTTAATCTATGAGCAATGTGTTATGATATTAGAATTATAGGCAAACGATAATTGTGCTATCCATGCATTAAAAATGCATGCTTTGGAGGCCAAATAATCATTCCATCTTGAGTCAGTCATCATTTCACTATGACCTTCAATGCATTTTTTTCTAGAATTTCTACTATTTACAAAACTGAAGTTTTCATATATTTTAAAAGTATGTCTTTTAAATAATTGGTCCTCCCACCAAGTATTAGGATACACAAGCATTTTATTTTTCCACTGAGTAAGTTACTAAGTGAGGGATAGCTGCTTGTTTTAAGCATTGAAGACGGTCATCCAATATTAAGAGTGCTTTCTTATTAGCTTTCTTCTATATTGTTTTTCTTTTCCAGATCTATTGTAGAATTTAATTGAAACTGAAAGGAAGACCGACTGGGGTACGTGCTGTCAAATACTTTATTTCTTTATATTCACTGAGAGTGTCTAAATTATTAATAGTCTTAGCTCTTTTTTATTAATGCAGGTAAGTGAACTGATATAGTCAATATGTTCCTGAATTCTATCTCCATCCCCACACTCTGAAACTCATACTATTGTGTTTTTTTTAATAATTGCATCCCTTTTCCTTCTCCTTGCCTCTGTAAGCCACATTGCAAAATACCAGCTCTCTCTCCTACATCTATATTTGAATCATTGTCTATACTGCTAACCCTGTATTCTACATTGAGTATATCTTCATGTTATGGCCACTTGTCTAATGATTGTTTTATAATTTTTGTTTTTACTGTGTCCATGTGCTTTTTCTTTCTTTTCCTTCCAACCGACTGTGATTCATAGTACTTTCCATGTTCTCTGTCCTCTGCTCTATGTAATGTATCTGTCCAAGAATCTTTTTCTGCTTGTTATGTTAAGATTACCTGTGGTGTTCTATTTGTTATAGGTTGATAGGTAAGTACTAGGCTAGCTGCCCTTGCAGGCCATTTTAAGCCTAGCCAATTTCCTTTTTTTGTGCTCAAAATAACCTAACCTATGAGGTTATAGATTGGTCTTGCCCATCCCATGGTCTATAATTATATATTACCCCTAATAAGAATAACTGGGATCATACCATAGACAGTTTGAGGGGATCTAAGCATGAGATAAATCATTTAAGTGCTGCCTCAGTGCATTAGTAGTAGAGGGGGCAGTCCTGGGGTAGAGTTTCTGTTTCCCATCCATAGATCAGAGTTGCGCTTGAAAATGGACAAGTATGAATTTTGTTTTATGTGGATGAGAAGTCTGTTCCATAGCAGTGGTATCCTTTGCAAAATATACCTGTGCCTCCAAACCATTCTGTTGATGTTGCAGAAGAGGTTTGTATCCCTAGGCTGAGGATTTCTAACACCATTTGACTTCCTGATATGCAGTAATTTCATCTGTAATGGGTCAGAGTATGCCTTGTATGTCAGACACAAGTCACCTCTTAGCAGTCTTTTGGAAAGGGCTTTGAGTCGGTCTGCACAGAATATGTTGTTTAGGCCTTGTATCCTTTTAATAAGGTATCTCTGTTGGTGTTGCAGTTGTTGCATATATCTGGACAGATACATACCAAAGGAGGCATTATATTCAGCAGCTGGCCTAATGAGGATTGAGTAGAGGAGGACAATGACATCCTTAGATCTGGACACAGTCCCTTTGTTTATAAGCTGCACAACATAGAAGGAATTTCTTACAATAGATACATGTTGTTTAAAAGTTAGGTCACTGTCCACATAAATTCCCAAATCCTGAACAACTGGGTCAACTCCTAGGGGTGTATTGTCAATGTGTTAGTTCCGTGTGGTAGATGACTTCCCAAAGGATATTGTAATATATTTTATGGCATTTAGTGTCAGACCATGATTTTGACACAAGTTATTTATGTGGGACAAACATTTCTGCAGAATAGCCAGGTCATTTGATGATTCAAGGACTGCTCCTAGCTTACAGTCATCTGCAAATTGGTTTCTTTGGTTTTGATTTTTTCCTTAGAAAAGTAGATGCCAAACAGGAGACTCTGGGGGACTCAACTTGTGACTGGTCTCTCTCTGGCGGTAACTTCCCCTATTTTGATTATCTACATCCTAGCTGTGAACCAGTTGGAAATCCAGTGGGTGACACAGAGGTTCCTTCCCAGTTTACTTAACTTTTCTACGATACCTGAGTAGGGAATTGTGTCAAAAGCTTTGGCTAAGACAAGGTATGTGGTGTATATCATTTTGCCTTCATCCATTGCTTTGGTGACTTTTTCAAAAAGAAATTCACCAGTGTGAGTCAGCATGACCTGCCCTTGATGAATCCAAACTGAGATGGGCGCAGTGTTTGTACGTTTCCTATGTCCTGATTGATTAGTTCTACTAATAAGTCTTCCATGGCTTTGCGTATGAGGCTGGTCAGACATATGAGTCTGTAATTGCCTAAATTTGTGGAAGGTCCTCCCTTATGCAGGAGAATGACTGTAGCTGTTCTCTATTCACTTGGTACAAAACCTGCATGGAGGCTGAGATTGAGCCGTATTGTTAGCATGCAGCACAATTTAGCCACCCCCCACCCCCCTATTTAAGATGCATCCAGGGATACTGTCAGGACCCATTAATGCAGTATTTTTAGCTTTTGATAGCATTTTTAGGACCTGGTCTTGTGTGATAGCTAGTGATGAGCCTGTTTCAGGTATATCTTGAAGAACAGATGGAGGGGATATTGAGGTAAAGTTAGAGCTACATGTATCAGCCAGTAGGTTTGCTTTATGTTTAGCTTCAGTGTAGGTAGCATATTTCACAATCAGCTCAGTGCATTATGGCATTGTGCTTTTGAGAATACAAACAAAACTAAAAAATGCCTTGTGACTGTGTTTGGCTTGGGTAGCTATTTTAGCCTCAAACGTGGCTTTGGTGGACTTTATTAAGCTTCTGATTTGTTTGTTTATTTCAGTGGCAAAGGCTCTAACATTCTGGGAATTACTCTTTTTACTTTTGGTCAAAATTATTTTCCTTTTATTATAAAGCTTGTTGATACTATGGTTCCACCACATGAGTTTGTTTCTGGGGTTTACCCTGCACTTGTTCCTGTGAGGTACACCTGCATCTATGCAGCTGTTTACATGCAGGTATAGTGTGGTGGTGGTGTACACTTTTGTTGACTTACAAAGCCATGTCTGTTAGAAATGCTAGATCTAAAGAAATCCCAATCCCTCCACACCACACGCTCCAGAGACCTCATCCTCATTACCACAATCAACAGAACGTGCTGGAGGGATAGGTTCCTCACCCAGAGACTGCCCATGCTATGGAATAGACTTCCCATACATGTCAAACAGAGCACCTCACTGGCCCTCTTCAAGAGAAATCTTGATGAGTGATTGGGAAATAGAAAGTTCACCCCGGAGATCATTCCAGTGGCTCTACTTGATAGAGGCACTGGAAACTAACATTGGGTGGCACAATGCCAGGCACCTCTATGGGTTAGGCTTGTAAAGGCTCCAGGGCCATTAGCCTAGTACACACCTATAAATTAACTGGGTTTGGTGGAGATTTGAAGCTTTACAATGTATCATTTAGGAGTAGATAGTTTGTCTTACAGAATTTTTTAAAGGTATCTTGGGTGGAAGAGATCTCTGGTTTCAGTTTTATTTTGAAGGAGACTGCTTTATGATCATACCTAAGGAGTGATGAAGATATGCAAGGGATGATGTAAGATACTCCCATATTAGTAAGGACAAGATCCAAGATGTTATTCCCCTTGTGGATAATTTGATTAATTGTTCCAGGGCATTTGTATTGGCAAAGGCCAAGAATCTATGTGCTTGTGCACTAGTGGAGATGTAGGTTTCCAGTCTATAATTAGATAGTTAACTCATCTAGGAAAATGGTATTGGGTTTGATATTGAGTGATTCTATTTCCTGTAGATAGGCATTGTGACATTCTTTTGTCATAGAGTGAGTTCTATTCCTAGCTAATATATGGCACGGGACCTTTCTGATGGTTATTTGGACATGAAGGTGCTCTGGTGCATCATGCTGCTTTACCAGCCTTGATGTGACTCTCTTCTGGATGTAGGACGAGATACTTCCACCTTTTCTCCTCCTGTGCAGTAGCTAGTTAAAATGTGTGGAAGGTGGTATAGCCTTGCACAGAGTATTCGCTTATTTCCTTTTTTTTCTCCGGTAATTTAATTTTCTTTTTTTTTTTTTTTTTTGCATTCTGTCTGACAATTGTTGTAAGGTCCAGGCTCTTATTAAATTCTTGGTCTTTTAAAATATTTATTTTTCTGCCAGTGGATAAATCTTCTAACCAGTTAAAAACAAATTATATTACAATATAGTATAGTATTCATAGCAACAGCATTGTTGCATAAGCAGTCTGCTGAATTATGTTTTTCCCTTAAGATACTATCTTCCTTGATTAACATTAAGCAGTTTCTGCAATGATTATTATTTTTTTTACATTGCTACCTTGAAATAGTAAACCACAGGTATGGAAAATAGTTAGAAATCTGCACTGTAATAAATCCCCCAACTGATATCCATTTAATGTCTCTATACTTTATAGTAGAGAACAAAACATATTCTAAAAATGCTGAAGTTTTCGAATAAGACAATTTTCAAACAGTCTTCAGATTTGCAGCCAAGAATGATTTTAACAAAAAATTAAGACCTATAGTCTTTTAGCCTAAGATAGTACTTTATTAATAAGATAGGCTATAATTAATCAATATTCTGTAATGAAAAGTCAATGGTTTGAGGTTAGGACACACCAGCTAAGTACCTAGTGCTTAAGTAGTAATGAAATTATGCTAAATTTCAATAATCAATCATAATGCAAGAGCTAGTCATTTTTAACTTGCAGAAAAGCCGCAAGTGCTTGCAATCTGTGCAATCTGCCAAATTAAATAACTGCACACTATAACAGTTTTAATTGATTTGAAAATACTAGTAGCAGCACGCTTTTATGTTCAGTCCTAACCTTTGATTTAGAAGTTAACTGCTGCTAACATTTTTATTCTTTTACTCCTAAATGCTGGATATCTGGTATTGTACACATGGCAAAGTATGTCTTTGCATTTTTGTGTTGATGTGCAACATGCACTTGAGGATGGGGGTTTTAATGTACTAAAGAGCCCTTCAGATTGGGCATGGGAGATTCATATCCCAACATATCTCCAGCTTCTTTAACAAGCTCTCACTGCATATCAAGCAGTGTAGTACCCTTGTTACTTTCACGATTAGCCTAGATAAATGGATGGGCAGATTCAAATTTTCCCCGGTCTGTCTTGTGCTGCCCTCTTTAACTCTGGTGGGAACTTTTGAATGAGGGTTTTTAAATAGGCTTGTAATAGTTTGCAGACACCCTAGTACTTATGTATGAACCTTCTGCTTCGCAAAGTTTATTAGGTTAGAAAACAGAAGTAGATTGCCAGGCCTTTCTTTAGTAACATACACACACACACACACACACACTGGGGGTTTAGAATCAGTATTATGACTACCACATGTCTTTGCAATATGGGAGGAGCCAAAGACATACAGACTACACACAGAATGCACTCCAGCTGAGAGTCAAACTAAAGAACCTGTTTCTGTGAGTTGACAGTGCTATTGTCTTCACTACTGTGCCATCCATATGGAATTTCATCTCACCCCTATATAAATAAAACATGAATATGTGAATCCCAGCAACATCTTGCACCACTAGTATCAGCTATGAACAACAGTCCATCCATCCGCATCCTCTTTTCCTTATTTTTGCATATGGGATCAGTGTCATTTCATTCATTACCTCAAAAAAGAAAAGAAAAACAGCTTCACATTTAAGACTTAGCATCCTATAATAAAATTAAGAGCCTTCTTTCAAATTCATATGATACCAAACACCAGCCAAAGATGTATGTTTTATATTTGACTTAAACAGGGGCCCCATTAGAGTATAGTGAAGTGTTATGTAGAGACAGCAAAAATAGAGAAGTCTATCCTGGGCCTAAAGACATTTAGCAGTAGAGAGGGGGAAGTATCTGCCTGCCTCAAAATCCTTAGCACCACAAATTCACAATTTACAACACTCTTACAATACCCAAGCCTTCCTTTGTCATCCTTTGAGACCAAATCACATGACAACCCTTCTTATTCCCCATTGCTGTCCCAACTCAGCAATAGGGCTAGCTCAGTTGAAAGAGCATGAAACTTCCTCCCCTTCTCTCTAGGCATACAAAGAACATCTCTCTGCAGCCACCACAGAAAATCTTTTCCTTTGACCATCCACAACCACCACTAAAAATCCTTTGCTTTGCACCCTCCATAGCAACCATTGAAAATCCTTTCCCTTTACACTACCCCATTCGTCTCCTTCCTGCTCTTCTCTGCTTTCACCTTTAGTAGGCCAGTCAGCCACTAGTGAAACTTTACCATAGTAGCTGTTTCAAAGCAATAGATATTGTATTTCACTGCAAGTAAACATGACAACCAGCTTTTTTAACCCCCAATTAACAGCGGCCGCATCTTCACTAAATACATCTCATAATTTAAGCACATCAAACCCCCATCATGTGTGTATGTAGTCCATATCAGCTACACCATAAAACCAACATATGTAGTGCTAAGTGACCACCTATCTTTTTCAACTGTCGTGTGTGTTTTATACCATCTATGACATAATCTCATATGGAGATCAAAAACATCACCTTTCTCATGAAAATTCTTTGCTACCTGATATCCTTCTTCCCAGCACTCTACATTATCTCACCCTTCACTGCCTTAGTACTGAAATACTACTTTTTACTTTGCTGTCTCTTAACTCCTTGTAAATGGTCACATCCTTCCTTTAGATATTTTTAACCACTTGCATCTGTTAAATGTCATCCTACCAAAAATTTTCGAACAGTGGTCCACCTTTTCCTGTTCATCAGAGCATTTCACCACCACTGTCCTTTAAATTATCCAGTCCACCTCCTTCAGATATCTTGCTGTGAGGATCCCAAACACAGGTGTATCCTCCAGAATGGCAGCTGGACAGAAGGAGAAACTCCACTAATTTCCAAACTGAGATTTTCTTAAAAATAAAATTAAAAAAAACAGATGAAGGTTGGCAATTTGTACAAATGAAAGCGCTCACATAGCACGTGTTTTTAATTTTATTTTTAATAAAATCTCAGTTTGGAAATTTGCGGAGTTTCTCCTTCTGTCCAGCTGCCATTCTGGTGGATTTATTGGTTTATTTGAACATCAGCATACAAGTATATCCTTAGTGTATGTCAAATCGTTTCTCTCTCTCTCCCAGTCCACTCCACTAGTAAAAACCTTTCTTGTACTGTAGACTCCTCTCCATGATGGCCAGGTTAACCTACTCACTTGCTGACTTTTTCCTGCTGGGTAAACAAACTGGCCATTTAGGCCATTGCCCACTCCACAGAATGAATAGCCATAAAGATCTCACCCTACCCAGGGCAGGGGAATAAATGGACCTGGATCTCTCACCCATCAGATGGATGAAGCCAGGGAGATAAATTGATAGAAACGTAGTAAAAAGTGTGTTTGGTAGTTTGGTGTCGTTATATGTGGAGGGGATGTTATTTTCTTGTGATTTGCAGTGTTAGATGTTATGAAATTCGATGTTATGGGTTTTAGATGTTCTGGTCTCAATGTTATGAAATTCGATGTTATGGGTTTTAGATGTTTCAAAGTAGACCCAATAAACTATATCCCTAAATATTAACAAGTACTTATTCATTACTTAAGGGAATGAGTGAAGAAGAGAGAGTAAGGAGGTGTAAGTAATGAATAAGTACTTGTTAATATTTAGGGATATAGTTTATTGGGTCTACTTTGAAACATCTAAAACCCATAACATCGAATTTCATAACATTGAGACCAGAACATCTAAAACCCATAACATCGAATTTCATAACATCTAACACTGCAAATCACAAGAAAATAACATCCCCTCCACATATAACGACACCAACTACCAAACATACTTTTTACTATGTTTCTGCCCCCCCACAAATTAAATATACCAACTCCAAGATCGCACTGCAGTGGGAAAAAGTTAATTTTCTAACCCCACTGTATCAAGCCCCCTTGCAGAAATGTAGTAAAAAGTGTGTTTGGTAGTTTCGTGTCATTATATGTTGTTATATGTGGAGAGGATGTTATTTTCATGTGATTTGTAATGTTAGATGTTATGAAATTCAATGTTAAGGGTTTTAGATGTTTTGGGTTTTAGATGTTTTGGGTTTTAGATGTTCTGGTCTCAATGTTATGAAATTAGATGTTATGGGTTTTAAATGTTTTGAAGGGGACCCAGTTTATCATGGTGTTGAGCAAGAACAGAGATAGATTTTGGCTAGAAAGTCTTTCAGAATGTTTTTTAAGGATGGGAAGGTACCGATGTGTTGGATACAGGTAAGGAGTTCCGGGGCTTAGCAACATAGTATGAGTACAGAGTACAGACAATGCCCAGCAGATTTGATAGGTTTGTAGATAGACTGGAGTTGGGTCTATATTACAAGACCGAAGACGGATTCTTTCGAATGTGTCTTGGTCGAACATAAAAGGCTGAAAATGCAAAATATCGAAGCGGCTGTTAAGCGAATTCTTTCCCTGGGAAAGAATTTGCTTGGCCACTTCAGTACTTTGGCATTTTCGGCACTGTAGTGCGGTCTTGGAGTTGGTATATTTAAGTAGGGGGGGGTGTGGGGGGCAGGGGGTGAAGCCCCCCACTTAATGTAATGTTTGAAATTGTTTCCGACATTGCAAGCTTTTGCTTATATAGGGTCGATTAATCATCGTTCGCTTTTTCAAGCGCTCGGTGATCTGATATAGACCCACTGGAGTTTTTGGTCATTGGATCATAATGACTGACTGTAGAATTGTATTTAGTGCCAGACAAGTGGATGTATGCTGGATAATTCTACAGGTGGTAATTCTATAGGCTGTGTATATATTAGTTGATTTGGTAGTTCTAAACAATTTAGGCTTTTTAGTGTTTTACAGTGGTGGGTTCTGAAAGGTCTATTTGCTGCAAATTTAGCAACTTTGTTATACCATTGCTCAAATTTTGATTTTTATGATGCCTGGAGGTTACTAAGGATGGGCGTGCCATAATGAAGTTTGGTGAGAAGATGAGTAGTGTTAACTGTAGTTTTAGTTGTGTTGATGAGAATGTTTTTGGTTCTGTAAACCATTCCTAATATTTGATGAGATTTTCTTATGCAATTTTGTATATGTAGATTGAAATTAAGATTATCATCCACTATCATCCCTAATAATTTACTATGAGAAGTGACTTCAGTCATTGTATTATTGAGAGAGGGCTTTAAATTTTGTTTTTTATGAGAAAGGAATTTAGGGAGAAAAAAGTAGTGTTTTTTCTCTGAGCATGAGTTGCGAGTTACAAAGCTATGTTTTAGTGGCTGTTAAAGCTTCCTGAGTATTTTTTTTGGTGATGTGCCATGTTGTCAGATGTGTGGAGTTATCTGTATACTGTATTAGGGAAGCCTGTTGTGTCGATGTGTGGATTGTGTTGGTGAGAATGTTAGAGGAGGGGACCAAGGATAAAGCCATGTGGTACACCAGTGGTGACAGGGAGGCATGGAGAGTTGGTAGATGCCATTTTACTGATTGGACTGGTAGATTTTGAACCATAGAAGAAGGGTGAGCTAAGAGAGACCTAATTAGGATATTTGAAGTAGAAGTTTGGTGTGATAAATTGTGTTGAAGGCTTTAGAGACTTCTAGAAATAAGGAGGAGACTAGTTTGCTGTTATCTCTAGCTTTATTGACAGTATCTATATAGGTTAGAAGTGCAATGTTTGTACTATGGGAATGGTAGAAGCCATGTTGTGTGGAGAATAGGGGTTCTTCCTGAAGGAGATAGTTTAGCAATTGTTTCTGAATACTTTGTTCCAAGTATTTTTGAGAGGGAGGATATATTTGCTATATGTCTAAAGTTAGTAAGGTCTGTTGAATTCCTTCCTTTGTGCAGAGGGATAACGTGTGATGTTTTCTAGAGAGAGGGAACATTGGATTCATGGATTGAGCTATTTATAAGAACTGAGACAGGACAGGCAATGCTACTGGCTGTTATTTTAATGTACTTGCTTGGAAGATTATCAGCTGATGTAGAGCATGGTTTAAGTTTGTTTGGGTAATTTTATATAGGATGTGAGCACAGGTTTGAGGGTGAAAGTGGATGTGGTAATATCTGGCTGTTGGGCAGAGTTAGGATGAGAAACTGGGGAATCTGTAGTTAGAGATGTTATACTGTCTCTGAAATAAGAGTTGAATTGTGGTTTTAAGTGGTGAGTTACTGAGAGAGAGGTTAGGGCTGAATTTTTGGCCAGGATGCAAGATTTCTTTAATGGCTGTCCAAATTGCTTTAGGGTTGTGACTACTATTATTTTGAAAGTTGTTATAATATATTTTTTGTCTTCATTCATTTGCTTTTTAGCATAATTGCAAAGGAGTCTGAAGTTTTCAAGATATTGTGATGTTTTATATTTTTTGCCATTCTTTCCATGCATTTTCTCTGTCCTGCATTAGCAATCTACTCTTTTTAGATAGCCAAATTGCATTATTAGTTTTTAACCTCTTCCTTCTAGGAGGTGCAAGTCTATCTACAAATATTCATAAAAGTTGTAATTTACTCATTTACAGCATCATGTAAGGGGGGTATTTTTAGGAAGTTCCAGTTAATAGATGATAAGGTAGTAATGAACATTTCTGGGTTAAACTTAGAAAGAGTGTGCGCTGTTTTATAAACATGCTGTTTAAGGGGATGCGTGAGTTGTCTGGTTGTATAGATTTGGAGATGACCATTGAGAGAGTCTGATATTGTACCTGTGTTGGTATATTTTCCAGGGTTTTATAATAAGATCCAGTCTAATGAGGAATTTGATATCTTGCTATAATGTGTGGTGCCATTAATTAGTTATAAGTTTATGCTAGATGTAGGCGAGATCAAGTTTGTCCAACCAATTGACATTAGCATCACCTAGTAGTATTTTTTTTTTTTGTGGAATTGTTATGGATATCCAATGTAGGATATCTTCCAGTATAGCTGTATTGATGCCAGTAGGGATGTAAGGAGCAGTAATACATATTTGATTATAATTGTTTATTTTCAGGAAAGTAATAAGAAACACTACCGAACTGAATTTTGGTGCTGATTTGTTGTAAGGAGAAATGTGATAGTTGGGAAATATTAAAGCAATATCACCTCATTTCCTCTTTTTATGGTCATAATGGATATATTATAGCCAGGAGGGATAATTTTGTGTTTATGCTGGGTTTAAGAAATTTCAGTTACAGTGAGAATATAAGGCTTATACTGGGTATTCCAGTCATGTAGTTTAGAAGTTTTATTTCTTAATACTTCTAACATTTATGGCAGTAAAAGTTAGATTGATAGGGTTGGAGGTTGACCTTTGTGTGGTTAGAGTAGTGTGTAGAAGAGATTTGTCTTGATGTACGTTGTGACTGGTGGGGCCAGGATTAGGATGAATGTCTCTTCCTAGACAGAATTTAGTATATTGGGGAATTATTGCTGATTGTCTTTTGGATAGTATTTCCCCAATTAATTTTGTTTTGGTTTGAGCTGAAATAGAGTTAATCAGTCTATATTGGGAGTAAATGTGAGGGTGTTATTAAATAGCTTTGGTGCGACGTGTGGAAACTATGGGGAGGAACTATGGATAGGTGGTTGGACAAATTTGGACAGATGCTGAGAGTTATTACAGAGCCATTGTAGGATTATAGATGGCCTAGTAGGAAGAGAAGAATAGAAGATAAGCTAAGTAATAGCATGATTAAATAATGGGATCTGTATTTTATTGATAACAGGTAGTATGGGAAGTAGGAAACAAGAATGTGCAGGGCAGCATGATATTTAATGGTGGTGGAGTCTGAAAGCTGGTAGAGGGTAGGTAGGAAGAATTTTCTATAAAGGAAGAAAGTTAAGTTGTCCTGGTATCTTCTTCGGAATGTAAGGAACAATGTAAGGAACAGAGGGGTTTAAAAGGCTAACATACCTGGACTGTGAAGGACGATGGTAACTTAGTGGAATAGGAGACAACAGTGAGGGGATAATTAGCAATACATTGTACTACAGTGATCCTCCCAATTTTCTTTCATTTTCTGAAAGCAGAAATCTGGCAGCTAGGGAGACTAAGTAACTGGCATATACAGTATAACCTAGTGGTCAAGAGAAAGGACAATGGCCAACTTAGTAAGTGGTCCTTAGAATGCAAGAGCTACTTCTGTGTTCCAATACAAGACAGGCAGATATTTGACAAGCTGACGCTAATACACAGCAAGGTTCTTCCTGTTAAATTTGCTTACATTGTATAATGACAAAATTCTCAGTGAAAACCTTTGGGAGTTTGGTCTGTGTGGTGGCAGATCTTCTGCAGTATCTGTGTGTCTGTTTGCCTGCCTCTGTTTTTAAGGCAAAGAATATCTAAACCCAGAACTCTTCTAAGCTAAAATGTTTGTTTAAAGTTCTCAGGGACATGTGATCTAGTCTAGAAATGCCTAATTTGTTAGATAAATGTGCAGCTCTTTTGCTTTTAACATTGTGTCTTGCAAAAATTAAACCTGATATATAAAATCAAAATGAAAAGGTGCATTCTGCATTCCTCTAATTTAATCCATCAGCTGCTTTGTACCTCTCAGCTGTCCAGATTTTCATAGAATTTCCAGATGTTTACCTCTTATTTTTGGTCTGTTTCGCAGAAAATTTGTGGTTTTCTGGCAAAAACACTGATGACTGATGTCAGTGAATAATGAATTCCATTGAATTTCACATTTCATATCATTCAGAAAATGCATTCCCATGCAAATCCAATTATTCTAGCAACTTTCTGAGTTTATAAGAGCAATATTTAAAATCTATCCCTAATTCTTGGGATGTTATCCTCCATTGTTTTAGGCCTTGTCCAGACTTCTTGTGCTAAGAGGTTGAGTGTTATGCACTTGTGGCAGCACTAGTGTTTGATCAGCCATATCAACTCAGTAGCACGTTTTGTTTAATAAATAAAAGTTATGCAGCTAAAAAAATCTGTGAACTTGCTGCAATATGTCCATGACATTTTTGGTTGTGCTTTACTTTCATGTACATGGTAGTAAAAAAAAAATCAAAACATTCTCAGTATTTCAACAGGTAGAATACTTGCTTTTGGTGCAGAAAGTCGTGGGTTCTATTCCCACACCAGGTAGTTGGCATAATTCTGTCAAAAGGGTTGACATAATGGTAAGTGTTTACATCACAAACACAAGGTGCAGGGTTTAATTTTCACCTGGGGAAATTGTCTAGGCCTAAAATAGCCTTCAAGGGTAGCTAGTCTAGTTTTACATATGAACCTAAATTCCAGTTTTAGTTTTCCTTGTGGCAGCAGGTTTAAGAGCACTGCGCTGATGTTCAAAACACAAATAACACAGGGATCGAATCCAGTCCAATTAATTTATGTTGGGGGTTGTTAAAATGGCTAAGGTATTTGTCTCACAAATACAAAATACAGGGTTTGATTCTCACCTTTAAAAGAGAAGTTGACTAGACTTAAAATGGCCCACAATGGCAGCTAGCCTAGTTACATACCTATGAACCTTGATGATTGGATGGGAGATAGGAAATTCACCCCAGGGATCACGTCAGTCGCCCTGCTAGACAGGGGTCCAAGGAAGTAACTACTGTGGGAAGAAATAGCCAGGGAATTGTTATAGCTAGGCTTCTATAGGCCCTAGGGCTGATAGCCTAGTACCAGCCTATGAACCTATGACTAGAGTACTAGATATGTGCAGCTGCCATGAACTAGAATTTATATGCAACACATTTTTAATGGTAAATAAAATATTTCATAATACTTTGTTGCCAAAATAATATTTTCTTTCTGTGTAGAAAAATTATACACAATCATGCTGTGTACCACTTCCTGGAAATGTGTGCTTGAGGGAATACTTTGTGCATAACTTTATAAATAATTTGCACAACCTATACTTCAAAGTTCAGTATGTTTCAGCCAGCAATTTCTTTTGATACTTGGCACATTTATTGAGAACATAGCTGGCATGTTTTAACACCTCAGCTTGTTCCTTAGCTGTGTGATAAATAACAGCCAAGTACTTCAAATAGCACTTTCTGAATGTAGCTGCCCTAACGTGTAGCTGCAAATCATTTTTCTTCTAAATGCCTTGGTATGTCTCTCATACCATCGGCTTTCCGAAAGCTGTCTCATGACACTTTCAATTATTAAGAGGGAGGGATAATAACTAAGGAAACATTTCACAGGATAGAAGTGAGAAAAGTACAGTTTTAGTTGCTTTGTAATGTCTCCTACAGATAAGGGTAGCAAATCCAGGCAGGTAGGAATGTAGCTGTGAGCAACTTGTGTGGAATTTCATTGAGCATTATCTGGTAGTATGTGCAGAATCCCATACTTTTAGGCCTTTGCATGTAGTTATTTGCACTGTACACACGCAAGTACACACACACTCACACATACACACACACAAACATGCACATTGATGTGCTAGTTACTGTTGCAAATATGTATGTGTGTATATACCAAGCTAACGTTTGTTGAGTCAGAATGACTGAAAGAATAAAAGAGAGGTGGATTAGTCCAACTATGTAAGAAAGTATGCCAGACTATCCAACTGCATTTGATGTCAGACATTAATTTTATCAGTTTATATAGGCAGCATTTAGGAGCCTAGCTCAATTTCTTAACTGGTTAAATCACTTGTGCAAAGTCAGAATGCTAACAAATGGAATTTGAGGGAATCAAACCCTTGACTTCAGGAAGCAGCTAAATAAGAGCATACTGCCATAATCCTCTGCCCTGATAGACTTTAAATCTTATACTCTCTTCAAACAATGACCTTGGCCACAAGAATACATGTAATGCAACATATTTGGACACTTTTTTTTGTAACTAGCCAACCAAAATGTTTTTTTGGGAAATGGGAGAAAACTGAAATACTATGATAAAACCAATGCAGACATACGCTTTTAACAGACATACAAGCTAAAGATGCCATTGTCATAAGCATATACATCAAAATTTTATGTGGTGGGTGGCACAACTTGCATGAAAATTAATTAAAAAAACAGCAAAAAGAGATATTCTTTTTTGATGATCTGTCACAAAACCAGTAAAAAGAGTCTAAGCTGTTTGTGTGATGAGGCACTGGCAGGAAAAAAAAGAGAAAGATGTATGTCATCTCCATTCCACAAATGAAGCACATTTGACAGCTTTCACACTTGGACCATTAAGGCCTCACAACTCCATGACAAAGGTGACAAGAAAAATAATCTTCAATATTTGCTTGCCTAGTTTTAAAAATCAAGTTGCTATGTGGTATATGCAACTCTTTTAATCTGTATACTATTAAAGATAGAAAAAATAAGTGAATTTTGGAAGGTCTGACAGGGAGTTTAGCACCCACCCACTAAGGGGCTTTGAAAACAGACCAACTGAATACCTGGCTGTAGTCATGAAGCAATCTAGGCTACAAGTTTCCTATATATGTACCACTAATTACCCTTAACCTGCCTTTAAACTACCTGTGTTTGTTGTCTTCTCAGCCAAGGATAGTTTGATAAGCTAGTACATCTTCAGTTTCTGATTCTGAGGATAGAATTCTACGTACCAGGCCATCATCTACCAGGCCTGCTTATGTTTTTCTGAAGCCATTAAGTCACATGTGGATATGGACTATGAGAAGATAAGAGCTTTCCTGAAGGTTCAGCAGGAGATGTTTCTTGCCTCTTCCCCTTCTCTTTCCGGAGTAGACAGAGGCAGTCCATCCTTATGCTTTCCTGCCTTATCATCATAAATCTCCTTTGGTTACAATTTCATTTATGATTACTTTATCTGTCTACAGAGAAAAAATAAAAATAATAAGATATTTTATCTCAACCTGAGTCAGCAATGCCTCATCAGATCATCTGGGCCACAACTGAACATCAAAATTACTCACGTTGTAAACTAGCAAAGGGCATGACAGTGCATGTTATTACAAAGAAACTTGAACATCAAGAACCATACAGAGATCTAGTCCATAAGTATTATAGTGGCTATGCAGTGCATGCAGCATATCTAGACTTGGCCAAGACATTTGACACTATTCCCCACGTAAGCATCATTGGTAGTCTTGTAAAGCTGAATATAAATCCCACAGTGATAGCAAACCTGGTAGCAGACAGATTTGGCAAAAATTTCACTCCCTTATCTCCTCCAAAGTTATCACAAACCTTGCTCCCACCCTACATATCCAAAGAGCAGTTTATTAAAGCCTTGTCTAAGGCAAAAAGCATAGCCTGTATGTGGCCAGATGGCATCCCAGGCTGTCTTGTAAATAAACTAAGACATGAACTAGAATCACCATTAAGTACCTCACTCAATCACAGCCTAACCACAGGCCTTATCCTGAATGGAGAACAGCAGCTATTATTCCACTCCACAAAGGTGGCTTAGCAACAGACCCCGGGAATTATAGACCCATAAGTCTGACCAGCCTCATCTATAAAACCATGGAACTTATCATCATGGACCTAATAAATAAAGACATAGGCGACCTCCATACCATGGATCTGACCCAGATTGGCTTCATCAAGGGCAGATTCTGCCTGTTAAACCTGGTGAATCGCTTGAAAAATGTGACCAGGGCCATTGACAAGGGCAAATCTGTCCACACAGCATACTTCGACTTGGCAAAGGCCTTTAACACAATCTCACACTCAGGCATTACTGATAAACTTAGCAAACTGAATGTAAACTGCTTTGTTGTAAGATGGGTTGCCAACTGGCTCACAAACTGGTCACACACTATCAAAGTAGGTGACTCCACATCAGTCAGCAGACATGTCACCAGTGGGGCACCAAAAGAGTCAGTGCTGGGCCCCCTACTGTTTGTTATATACTTCTCAGAAGTTCAGGCCTAAACTAAGGGGTTGTAGCTGACCAAGTTTGTGGATGACTGCAAACTGGGTGCAAATAGTGAATCCCCAAATAATGTCATTATACTTCAGGAGGGTTTTATGCAGACCAATGACTGGTGTCTTAGTCATTGTCTCAAACTGAATGCAAGGAAATTCATCATCATTCCCTCTGGTAAAAACAATGTCCCTTCACACTATCAAATTATCAACAATCCCTATGTAACTATGAAGTGGTAAGAAATCTGGGATAACAAGTAGACTGCTACTTTAACTTTGACCAACATGTGTCTGCTGTAGTCAGGAGGGCTTTCTATGTAGCATACTTGATTAGCAAAGGAGGTTATAACCCCTCTATACTCATCACTAATCAAGCCCCATAATCGACTATAATGCCCCTTTCGGCATGTACCCTACAATGCACCTGTAGCAGTTGGAGAGATCTCAGAGCTAAATAACTAAGAATATCAAGGGATTCCAGCACATGCCTTACACAGACCATCTAAAGTCCCTGTCACTATACTCAGTATCATATAGGCTTCTTAGTGGAGACTTATGCCTGGCTTACAGAGCACTTTCTGACCCAAACCTAATGAATTTGCTGCACATCCGTAAATCAAATGAGACTAGAGCTACCTATTCCAGGGACCTAAATATGGCCTGTGACTTGATCAGGACATGTTTGAGGGACAGATTTGTCTCCCTGACTGCCACATCTTTGTAATAGTTGCCAGTCCATGTGAAATAGACCACCTCTATGACACTGTTCAAAAGGAACCTGGATGAGCGGCTGGGGCACTGTAAATTCTTACCGGGGATAGTGCCCACAACCCTCTTGGACATGGGTAGTTATTACTAAATACAGTCCTAGGTATTGACTGGAGTATCTATCGTATTACTGGCCTGGCTCCCAGTACCTAATGTCCACATTAGGCCTACCACCTACTGTGCAAGCCCTCACCCCTGAACTTACTTAATTTTTTCACTGGGGACAGTTGTGGATCCTGAGGGTAACTTTGGGGCTTGACTCATTTGCACTTCTATCTATGGGGGGATTTTTTATGATGACTCCCTTTTCCTGTCCCTCATGCTCATTGATAACATCCAAGGGAAACTCCCCTCTTTGGACAGTGCCTCCCCTAAGGGAGAATATCAACAAGTACTCTCCCACATTGGATAGGCACACCCACCCTCCCCCCCACCATTCCTTCAGTTGCCCGAGCTACTAATCTTACCATGGTTGACTGGGCAACAGTCAGGGCTTTATCCCTCTATGCTACTGCAGCAGCCATGATTATGGCATTTTATTCCCATTATGCTAAGATCCTTTTTGCAGGCATGGAACATAAATACATAGCTTATTCATAATATGCAGCTGATGTTAAATACATTCTCAGAATGAAGTTCTCACCTGTTTTACACTATCTTATCTCTAAGAAAATAACTTTACAAAGTGGTTCTTAATAAGCTGGCTTCGCATCAGTCACTTATTGAATGTTTTGGTAATGAGTATTCTCTTGAACATCAATCAACAATTATAATTCTGTGTTATTTTTTCCAGATAACTTATAACTGCAACATGGACATAATTCACACCATTGGGGAAATACATTAGGTTGCACAGGTAAGTACGAGGCAACTGGTCTGCAGAACATTTCAAGGGTTTTGGCTAGACTTGAAATGTTCTGCAGACCATTCAATAATAATGCATTTATGAATAGCATAAAATACATTATCATGGCTTCTGCAGTAGCATAGAGGGATAAAGCCCTGACAATTGAGTCTAATAAGCGCTGAATACAGAGAGAGATGATACCCCCCCCCCCCCGGTCCTGGATGCAATGCCCTTACTTATAAGTTGTGCTGTATAAAATGACTTCTTACCCATGGTAGACACGTGTTAGTCAAAGGTCAAATCACTATCCACATAAGTCCCCAGATTCCTAACTACCATTTCTACCTTACAAAGTGTGTTGTCAAAGTTGATGATTTACTGAAGTAAATGACTGAGCACTTTTTTTGCATTTAGTTTGAGCATATGTTCTTACACTAATTGCTTATTTGTGTGAGACGCTCTGAAGGATGTTTGTCTCTTCTGGGGTTTCCATGACTGTCTAGAGCCTGCAGTCATCTGCAAACTTGGGTATACATAGCCCATTTGTATTTGTCTGGACATCTGAGAAGTAAATGCCAAACAACAGCAGTCCCAGAACTGATCCCTGGGGAACTCCACTTGTGACTTGCATTTTAGTGATGGCAGAGTTGCCTGTTCTTTCCTCTTGCATCCTTTGTGAATGACAGTTTGCTATCCAGCTGGTGGCATATGAGTTTATTTGTATATTTTATAATTTTTTGACCAAACCTGAGTGGATAACAGGGTGAAATGCCTTGGCTAAGTTCAAATAGGCCATATGAACTGATTTTTCTTTCTCCATGGCTTTTGTGATCTTCTCAAAGAAGTTCACCAGCTTCAGCAGGCATAACTTCCCCTTGATAAACCCAAACTGAATAGGCAACAGTGTTGGTATATTTATCATGTCTTTGCATATAACATGTATGACAATTTTTTCCATGGCTTTACAGATTAGACTAGTCAGACAAATGGGTCTATAGTTTCCCGGGTCAGTAGAGGGGCCACCATTATGCAGTGGAATAACAGTTGCCATCTTCCAGTCCATGGGCCCAAACACCATTTCAAGGGTTTGATTAAATAGCTTTATTGGGGGGATGGACAAGCCCTATTTTAAACCATTTAGAGGGCACCCTGGTATATTATCAGGACTCATGGTTGCTTTGTCCTTTACCTTGGAGAGTGCCTTCAAGACCAATTCTTTGGTGATATCAGGGGTTGGTATGGATTTTGGTGGGATGGTGGAATGAAGTTGGTGCTGAATATATCCTCCAGTAGGTTTGCAATTTCACCTGGTGCAGTAAATATGGTGCCATTTACCACCAGTATAGCACACTGTGTATTTCCTTTCAGCTTCCTAACATAGCTGAAGAATACTTTATCTTTAGCTATTGAGGGGATACTTAACTCAGTTTTGGCTTTGGCGGATTTGACTAATCTCCTTATCTGTTTGATAGGGTTTTTGATTGTGTTTTTATGTTCACTGTATTTAGCCTTTACTTTTTCCTGTTATACAGCATGTTTTTGGCTGAGATCCACCAAGGTGGTTTATTTTTGGAGATTTTATTTTGATTCTTTCAAGTGGGAACAGCTGCCTCTACACATTGGTTGAAGTGGTAGGCAGCTGAATTATCTTGGCTTGAGAAGGGTAGAAATTTTGATAATATATGACTCAATAGCAGATAGTTTGCTTTAGAATATTTTTGAATATTCTAGGGTTTGAAGAAAGGCCCTATTCCAGTATAATTTTAAAATACACTGCTTTTTGGTCTGCCCTTACTAGAAAAGATGATACACAAGGGGGAGGGGTGGAGCAGATCAAGTCAAGGATGTTGTTTTGCCTTGTAAGAATTTTAGCTAGTTGTTCCAGGATGTTCATGTTAATTAAGTCCAGGAATTTCTAGGCCTGCCTTTTTCAGGATGTGTATGTTTCCCAGTTTATTGATGGATAGTTGATGTCTGCAAGAATCACAGTGTTAGGTCCAATGCATAGTGACGCAAATTCATTTAGGTATCCTGTGTGAGTGTCCTGGTTCATATAGGGGAATCTATAGCTACCGATGATGATAAGGTACTTTGCATATGGTTGTTTGAATATGAAGAACATCTAGCTCATCATAATACTTTACCAGTCTGGAGGTGTAGTTATTTTTGATGAAAGTTGAGATACCTCCACCTTGCTTCTCTTCCTGATACCTGGTCTAAAGGTGTGGAAGGCATTATAGTCCTGCAGTTTGAGTACACTTTTGGCTGCTTTAATCCACATCTCAGTTACCACACCAATGTTTATGTCCACCAGGATGAGGATGGCTTATAGGGAGTGAAGGTTCTTGTTCAGACTTCTGACATTTAGCAGTAGTACCGCCATTTTGTTTTTTGTAGGTTTGACTATGTAGGTAGGTTTAGTAGATTGACATTGCCTGAAAAAGGCATTATGGAGGTAGATAACATTTTTGCCAATATTAGAATACCAGGGGAGAAGTGCAGACCATCCCTGGCAAAGCAGTGCTGCCTGTCTATCATGGCTTCCTAAGCTACCAGATATTGCACCCTTTTAGAATGACTCCAGGGACTAAGCCAATTTTTAAAGTCAGTTCTTTTCTGCTGATTTTCTGGCATCATTCTTAGTGAGGGTAAAATACTGCTCAAAGTGCTAGACTCACATACATAATCCAATAGATCTGTCATGTCTCTCTTCATATAGTCCATATAGGTAAATCTCAGATCATTTATGCCAGCATGTACTATTACCAAGTCATACTGGTACCTGCCAAGTTATGACATGAGTGCAGGGATGACCTTGTGAATTCTGGAACTTGACAAGCAGCTAACCATCACTCTTTCCTTGTACAACTTGGTAAGGGTTGTGTCTGTGTATCTGCCTACACTCACCTATGATTAATATATTTGATGTAGGGCATGCCTGCCCAGTGGGCTTTGTTTCTTCTGTTTGGTGACTCCTGGTCATATATCTGTTGGTGCATTTTGTATTGATGTTATGTCTATGTGTTATTAGATGATGCTGAGGGAATATATGGTCTGTGTGGCATTTGGGAGTTCTTAGTCTTTGAGGTTTTGGTAGGTTTGAATTTAATACCTGAGCATAAGATTAGTGTGAGCATTGCAATAGTTTAGAAGTAATGTGTGAACTGGCTTCCTGCTAATGATCTTATTTCAAGTATCGTATGTGTGAGAGGTATTTGCCTCCAGTGATAATTGGTACAGACACCTCACACATACTGTGTTATGTTATTTTAGCAGCAGGTGGTCAGTCAGCATAAGGCAATTGTTACATTGCCTCAATATACCAATCTGAATCAGGTGGGTTATATGAATTGTGGGGAAAGTGCTGCTCCATGGCTTAATCAGGATACTTTGACCAGTGGGGTTTAGACTAGTCTGGCTTGGGAACTGGGTGGAGCAGTTGGTCAATGAGAGCAGGATCAGTGGAAATGGGGCTACATTTAGAATGGAGCTGTGAGGGGGCTGATACCTAAAATACTTTGGGTGCCACAGTTTTGAAGGAATCATACAGTCAAGCAGTTAAATGGATTGCTGAGGGCTAGGGGCAGTGTCTTTTGATAGAAAAATAGGCTCTTACAAAGACCACCCCCCCTCCCATACCATGAATTCAATGGCTGTGGTGCACTGTGCACAGCTTATGTAATTTCCTTTTTCAACAAAAAAGTAAATAAAAAAACACTTATGGTGGCATTTGTATCATCTGCGGTAATCTCTGGGTATTAGCACCTCATTTAACAGTTTTGAGTCTTAATTCAAAGACCATGGACAAGTTTAGCTCAGCACTAATAACACTATGGAGGTAAATTATCAACATGAAATTTGTAAGACTATTTCCTGTATATCAGGATATTTGGATTTTGACACACAGGTTGTAGAGGTTTAAGTTCTCTATGAGTGCCCACTTTTCTAATGAGCTGTAATGATAATGGGCATCATGTCAAATGAGTAACAAGTACTCTTTGAGAGCATGCTAAGTTCATGAAGTAACAGCTTCTGGTTTGATTTCAGCAGCCATATACAATTACGCAAAAGCCTTACCCATAAAGGAGCTCACTTATACCCATTTCACAGTAACTACTAATCCTGAAGTTTATACAGTTCTGATATAAAGTTATACCTTTAAAAATCAATAAAAAGTTGCAATGAGTGTTAAAGCACAGATTCCAACAAGTAAAAAAAAAATGCTCCAACCTTTTCATAAAAAAACACCAGCTTTAACTGTAGTTTAATACTTTCATCAGCTATGTCAGGAATATATATCAAACCTGAAATCATAGCTCTTATTAGCAGTTTTAAATTGCAAAACAAGTCATGTGGTATTGTCTCCAGCAAGTAAGATTGAGGTATTAAAAACAACCATTTTAAAGTGAACATTTCCATTAAACAGAAAAATAACTACTAAAACAAATAAAAGTAAAATGACCTTATTTTTATAAAGCTCTAATTTTAAAAAATAATTAATTGAGATGTGGTCATAAAGCCTTGGCTGTATACCTGCATGTAGCTTAAGTTGCCAGAAAGCTTTCCTGGACTCAGTCCTTTTTTTCCTGCATATACACCCATATGGATTTTTTCTCACTCCTTGCCAAACTGAAAACAAAAAATTGTGATAAGGGGACT
Source organism: Protopterus annectens (assembly GCF_019279795.1). Taxonomy (NCBI): domain Eukaryota; kingdom Metazoa; phylum Chordata; order Ceratodontiformes; family Protopteridae; genus Protopterus; species Protopterus annectens. The sequence continues at coordinate 1,427,725,630 of NC_056741.1, forward strand.
TTTCTAAATGTTAATGCAGGGCATTGTTGGAATTTTTACACCTGATGTCACATCCATGCTTATAAATTTGCTCTTAAAATCCTTTCTGTTTTTCTTCATAAAATGATGAACAATTGTAACATAAAGCTATGTAAATTACCCCTTCAGATGCTCAGTTTTTAATAACCTTTACTTCTAGTCAGGCCATGTCCAGGTATTGTTATATTATTACTTTCTTTAATAAAAATGCATTGAGACCAACTCCCACATTTAGAAGTTCCATTAAACTGCACTCCTTCATCAGTACCATGTCTATTCATCTCAGATAATTCCTTGAGATTTTTCCTTCTTTTATAATGCAGAAAAAAAAAACAAGTTTATTTATGTTTCACCATGTTGCCACAGTGTGTGACAACTACCCAATTTTTAATTATTGTCTCTTTTATAGTATGACAGTCAGTAAAATGTCATTGCCATTGCCTTCCTGTAGTAACTGTTGTCATTATTATTATTAAAAAGTCTATAAATGCACCCAAGACCTAACAGTGGGACATATGTATCATCAATCCTTTTCCTAATGATTCCTTGGATTTCCACTAGTAGGGACTGTGAATAATCCCTCCAAGTTAACACTACTTTTAGTATATGTTTCTCAGCATATAGCTTTTGCTCATCAGAAACCATTCTTGACAAATGCATCATTCAGCCTTTTACTAGTACTCTCTATTGGCTCAAAGGGTGAAAACTATTCTAATGAAAATGGTGATAGAATGTATAGGTTTATGAAAAACTGAAGAGCAGCATCTATTATTGTTGGTGTCTTCAGTGATTTCTACATCTAAACAGCACAATTTAAGGGGAGAATACTCATATGTAAATTTAAAAAAATATTCAACAGTACCTGTACAAAAAATGTAAATGCTGCCCAGGAAGTTGTTGTAAAAGTTCCAAAAAGGTGATATACACTCTGTTTAACTACAGTTGTGCACGATCTCTTTAAGGGACAGGATGATAAATCTTCAAATGTTACTAGCAGTCTGCAGTGGTGAAAGGTTCTTTTTGGGTGGTGCTGATGCAATGGTGAGCAAGAAGGACCTTTTAACTATAGACACTATCTTCTTAGGAAATGAAAATTTTGTTTAGCTAAAAAAAAGGCTTGTTTCTAATATGGTTATACTGACATTGTTCATCTTGTTTATTGCAAATTTTATATCAATGCTGTAGAGTTAAGAATGGATTTGTTTTGTGTCAAAAATTATGGTTTACTTTATATATTCAAAATGAGTTGTGGTGATCTATTGAATGTAAAGAACTGTGTTGTCAAGTCAAACTAAATGCAAGTGAATATCTGGTTTAAATGACTCCGTGAATATTAAATGTGAATGAAGGAAAATAAGGTTGATGGATTACAGTAATTATTCTCAGTTAGACATAGTTTGTGTTCCATTGTATGATTGGTTTAAAGTCACAAATGGGCATTTAAAGGGTCAAGTAAAACGTATTTATTTCTGATGTAGTCCTTGGATTAGAAGAAGACAAAAATGCTAATACTGTGACTGTGATTTCTTTTGCTATTTTATTTTTTTTTATCATCTAGAATTTATGACAAACTGTGAGCTCAGGATGCATAACTTATTTTGTTTTGCAGAGTTGCTGTTCATTATTAGATTTATTTTTTATTTTTAACATGAGTGGATTGTTTGGAGTATGGATTATTAATAAAGAAATAATTGCTATAAAGAACATAGATTATATACTCAGTAAGGGGGTGGAGTGCTTTGTAAGTGTTAACTGTTTTTACTGCATTAGTAGAGTTTTAGTTTTCAGTTAAAAGACTCTGAAGTTATTGTATAGGTGTGGTAAGAATAAAGAGGAGTCATAACGTTTAGTGAGTGAGGGAATGATTAGGGAGGTATAAGTGTAGGGAGTATTGGGTGGCTCGAGGAATTGGGGGCAAAATGAAAACAGGTCACAACTCCTGCACTAGCAAGAATCAATCATGTAGAGTGCAGACATAACCCAGCAGAGTGGCACTAAACAGATAACATTTTCTAATTTCACAAGTTTGAAGATGACAATTAATTAAATATTTTTGTGAGTTACTGCAGAATTCTAGTGCAGTACTTTGTTCTTCATAGGGAGTACAAAATCTAAGAACCACTTTAGAGACCATCAAGGACCTTGAAGTGGGCAGAAACAGAGGTGAGAGTGAGCTACAGCTGGAATATCAGCAGGTGTACATTTTTCTTACAGATGCAGCTGAACATTGAGAGAATGTAAACAAATATATTAAGAGAAATGATCCAGATACAGCCAGTGGAGTAATGGAGGTAGAGGTACACTGTGCATGCTTAGAAAAATAGTTGGTATGTCTGCACTATCCATGGAGGGGCCCTTCCACTGGGAAGAATAAAAGCAGCATCAGTAGTCCAAGTGTCAGTCTTAACTTAGTAATAGAGCATTGTTTTTTAAAAAAAAGCAAGTCATAGGTGTGGGATATGGCAGACTGCAGTAAGAAAAAAAAGGAGATCAAACAGAAATAGCTATTAAAAAGTACAAGTAATATTTTCCTTATATATTTTATTAAATTTCAATAGGTTGCAGTAAAACATTTGTAAAGAAAATGATTATATTATTACAGAAAAGAAAGTATTTACAATATATAAAAGGCATGGCTGATTAAAAAAAATGGAAAAACATCAATCTAATGAAAGATGAAAAAAACTTTCCACCTCCTAAAAGTCTTTTAAAGTAAACACTTAAAACTAAGTTTTGAAAATATTAGTTATTTATGCAAAAAAGCAAACTTAAAAGATTCAAACATGAGCTGTGTCAGTTTCTTGATCAAATTCAATTAGGAAAAGACTTTAGGCAAAGGATTATTTCTAATTGGAATTTATGATCTTGTTTGATTTCTAATAGTAGATTCTTTAACTATAACTTCTTATAAAGATGATAAAAATGCTTGAAACTGTGGAGAAAAAGTTATCTTCCATTTCATGGGTATAGTTTTCTTTGCTACTGTCAAAAATAGTCCAGAGGAAATAACAGTCCTTATTGTTTTAATATTTTATTGGATTTTAATGAAATCTGTGTGTGTGTATGTAGGTTTTATATATATATATATATATATATATATATATATATATATATATATATATACATACACATATATATAAGTTATTAGACCATTAGGCTTGGAAGAAGTAAGTAAAAGAAGTCCAATATGTAGCCAAAACCAACAGTTATAAAATATGTATTCCCAGTCAGCTTTGCAATTTTATATACATCTTCAATATAAACTGCTTTTATTATTTGTAACCCTTGCTCTTTTGTTTGGAGTCCAGAAAGGCATATAAAGACATTTCCAAGTAAAGATGTGCCAAAATGGAAACAGAAAAGTATTTCTCACTGAAGTTAATATACATGGTTTGCTCTTTTTTTTGAGAACTTCCCTTCAATATAAAATTCCAAAATGCATTGTCTAAATTATTATTTTATAATCTGAGAATAGAATATACATTAGAGATTATGTACTTAGGGTTCTGATTTTCATATATTATTTCATTAAAATAAGTGATTAATTTAGGAGTTTCTATATAAATAGTCTGTGTTAGAGGAGGATATTTATTTTGAGTATGTTCTCTAGTACTTTGTAAAAGTATCCAGTCTTGAAAATCTAAATTGCACTCAACTGAAATTTAAATTATTGGTTTAATTTTTATTATTTCAAATCAGTTATTCAAAGTTAAGCAGATTTCATTTTTCCATTGACCCAGTTTCTTTCAAAAAACATTTAGTAATTATAGAAGGAATTAAAGTTTCAATCCCCATGTTTAAATCAAGATTTCTCAAAATTGTGGATTTAAGAGATTTTAAGATTGAATTTTATATATTTTGATCAAGATAGATAATTAAATGTTAAGTTTCACAAAACTACAAATATAAAAACACTTTTTGTTGTCTATAATTTCCTTAGTTGGTTTATTAACTTTCATCTTGTTAGTATTAAGGAGAGGAGAGCTATGTATATTGATTTCCAATCTGCAATGTATGAATTGTATATCCAGTTAATTATTATTATTATAAAAAATGCTGCCTTACTGTAAGTTTCCATGTCAGAAAAGTTAAATACCTGTGAGGTTCTATGCCCTAGCATGGCAGCCAGGTGCTACTGCAGGCTTATTGGGATGCCAAAGGAAGTTTAAAAACATTGTTTGATTTTCCTTAAATGTGCTCTGTTAGGAAGAAATACTAGGGCTTTAATTACATACATCATTTTGGGAATAATACCATTTCTATTAATTGGAGCCTGTCTTCAAAGAATATATATTTTTTTCCATTCAGAGGATATTACTGTTAAATCTTGCAGTATTCTGTTATAATTGATATCTCTAGTGACATTTAATGACTTTTAATGGATATACCCAAGTAAGACAGAGATTGAAATTCTTCCCAATGAATTCACGTTGCTTTAATAAGCTGTTAAAATGGACAACTGATAATTCAAATCTGTTGATAACTGTATTCCTGGATTCATCAATGTTTGAAATTGTTAGCATTATGCTCTCTGCAAAAAGTATTATTTAAAACTGTATTTTTCATTTAGTTCTGTATGTTTTTCTCATAGAGATTGCTAAGATTCCAGTTGCTAATGCAAAAAAGAATGGGACATAAAGGGCATACTTGTTTTATTACTCTATTTATTTTAATTGATTCCAAAGAAAATGGACTACATTTAACATAAGCTTTATTTTCTTCACATACTTCTTCTAGAAGAAAATTCTTTGGGGAGATAAATAATTCAACATGTTTAAATAAATAGTTCCAGTTTAAAGAATTGAAAGCTTTTTCCATATAAAGAATTATAAAGAATATATGTTCATCATATCAATCATAGCTACTATAGCTTTTAGCTATATGTGTTATTTCCTGCCAAGGATATAACATCCGATCAGCTTCCAAAGTTTCAGAGCACCTTCCATGCACCCAAACTGTCAGACAGCTTGAGCTGAGTTGACTAAAAGACAAGTGAGGGTGCCAAGCCCTTCAGAGCTTTACTGCTACTGAAGCTTACACTCCTGTGAGACTGTCAGGATTGATGGTCGGACTGTGCTTTAATTTGTTGTGCTGACAAATACCTTTGATTAAAAAAATCCATTTTCTTTCCTTTCTTTCTTTCTTTTTTTTTTTTTTTACTTCCCTTTTTAGAAAAGTTATATTAAAACTAGGAGTGTTGTGTTGTAACAGACTGTCTCTAGACCATAATGTACTTTTAAATGAAGAACTTCTTTTTTTCTCAGCTTAAAAGTAAAGTAACTGAAAACATTTTTTCTGTGTAGAAATGTATTTATTTTATGTTTGTGGGGTTGGCGTAGTGATTTAAAGTGCATTTACTGTGTTTTTCTGTTAAAAAGTAACTTTTGTGGAGTGGTAGTGCTTACTGGCAATTGCTTATCTTCCACAGGAAAGAGGAACCATTTTGGCTTGACCATGGAAGAGGCAACCAGTCCCATAACCAGTTCTTCTTACAGCCACAAAAAGAAAAAAAGAGGAAGCAAAAAGCCATTGCCACCACAGTAGTCTAGCGGTTTGCCTCAGCTACAAGTGGGTGACTGTGCTGTAGTCATTTCTAATACCTCAGATTACTCTTCTTTTACTCGTGAATCCATCTGGTGTAGCACCTATAGCCCCATATGGAACAAGGGTTAACCACATCCTCTGTGGCTGTTAAGGTCCCTCAATGGGCAAGGGAGAACAACTCTTGTCAGTCCTGAAAGAAGAAACATGGAAGGTTTCCTTGTGTTAGAGTGTTGTGCCCATCCCTGGGGAATCTATTGCTGCCATTAGTAACAAGGGTGGCCCCATTCCCTTGTGAAAAAGAAACACAAACCCAAGCATGTACCTACTCCTCCTTGATTTTCTATGGATAGGAGTAGTTTACTCGCTCTGCCTCAGGGTTTAATTCAGGCTATTGATACTTCTTGTAGAATAGTTTTTAGTAAAAAAGAGGGATTTCTGTTTTCCTGAAGAAATTCAAGATTCTGAATCTGAACAGGATGATGAATGGACAGATAAAGTTTTTTCTCCTCAGATTTATGATCCAGACTCAGAAGAGAGCTTCTGATTCTCTCAGTGGGGATTTCTGTTTCTCTGAGGCTATTGTTAGAATGTGCCAGTGTTTTCAATGGGAGAACACTGAGGTTTCTCAATCCCTCAGAAAATACTCTGAGCTGTTACAGAAGGATTTTTCAGAACCTACATCCATTCTGCCTCTATTTGATTTAGAAGATGTGTGTGTTACTGCCTGAAATGTTCCTGATAGTCAGCCAGGTGTTCCTAAAACAACAGTCAAAATGTATAAAGTTCCTCAGACTTTTAAATCTTTACACATTATTCCTAAACTTGATCCAGCAGGTATAGCTTTAGTTGATCCAATTGCTGCTAAGCAGTTAGTTATTTCCAATCCTACTGTTTCTAATTTTGACAATATTATTAATAGCTATGGGAATAAGCGTATACTTCTGCAACTTTGATTTTCAGAATTTTTAATTGTCAGGCTCATATATTAAAATGTGTTCTGACAACTTATAAAAGTATGAAGAGTGTTTTATTTTGCAGTTTCTTCTTGTGAGGAAAAATCTGCTTTAAATAAATGAGTTTCTTCTATTGCACAGGTGCCTACTCATTGTTTACAATGTGTGTGTATGCCTCTGTTGGTACTTTTTCCAGGGCTGTAGCCAAGAGCAAATCCAGGTGTGTAATGCATGATTAAAGTTTAAAGTTTAATCCTTTGCTGGTGCCTTTTTACTTGTGTTTTATTAAAGTGTTTAATCCTTTGCTGGTGCCGGACAGCCTTTTATTTTTCTGTTTTTAGTATGTGCTGTTGCCAATTGTACCATTTTGAGGAGGTTTGCAAGACTGCATTCTCAAAGCTTCACAGTTAATGATAAAAATGAGATTTTAAATTCTCCCTTGGCTAGAGATTTAATGTTTGGCCCCTCCTATGCAGAGGGGATGAGCTGATCAAAAAGTATGGTGAAAGGGGTGAGCTGATCCAGGGAATTTCTAAGATTGTTCAGCCCTCCTTTTCCAAATTTTCTAAGGGATTTTCTATCTCTACATCAAATTCTGGCATGAAAAAAAAAAAACAGAATAAACATTCTCAACAAAATACAGGTAAATAGATGTTTAAGAACCTCCCAGTGTAAGGGCGGTTGGGAGGGTGGCCCAATGGCTAAGGTGTTTGCCTTACATACACAAGATGCAGGGTTTGAGTCTCACAAGGGGTAACTGGCAAGGCTTAAAATGGCTCGCAAGGGCAGTTAGCCTAGTACTCATCTATGAACCTATGAACGTAAATCTGCATAAATGCTCTCCAGATCTTCTTTCAGTTGTCTCTCTGTAGGCTGAATAAACAATATGTGCTCCAATAGATCCTCAGATTTAAATAATATATCCCTCCTGGAATAAATGACATAGTTACTATTAAGCCCTGTATAAAGCATCTCCATAACCAGATACATTGACTTCACTAATTATATACTTTTTCATGCTTTTACTGTTTATAATCCATAGACAACTCCTGAACCATCTTACCATTAACAAACTCCTGACAAGCTGTCAACATGGGTTTAGACCATACCATGCTACCTCCACTGCCCTTCTCTCCTTCACTAACATCATAAATCAAAAGTGAAACAATAATAAACTTTCCTCAGCCATCTTTTTAGACCTTTCCAAGGCCTTTGACATGGTAAACCACAAACTACTTATACAAATACTGAAATCCATTTCCTTAGACACCCAGGCTATCCAATGGTTCCAATTGTACCTGAGTGGTAGGCAACAGGCAGTCCTATGGAAGGATAACCTATCCACCCCTCTCTATCTATCACTCTTGGAGTCCCCCAGGGCTCCATCTTAGGACCCCTTTTATTTTCTATATTTATTAATGACCTGCACAAGATCATCCTGGATGCTACCTGCATTCAATACGTGGATGACTTGACTCCTGTATGCTCAGCCACATCCCCAACAGAGTTGTAGTCTTTATCCCAAAATGATTTTAATACAGTTGAAAATTGGCTTCTTAATCACTGTCTCAAATTAAATCCCAGTAAAACTAAGTTGCTGCTGTTCTCCCCATCTCAAAGGTCCACCAAGCCGACTTTCACCATAAAATCTAACAACGGCACCATTATTTCCAGATCCCTCAACCAAGCTCCTAGTTGTAATAGTTGACAATAACCTTATGTTTGACTTGCATATTAACCATACAATTAGAACAGTTAATAAAAAACTTGGTTCTCTCTACAAGATTAAACTCTTCCTAACTCCCCTAGCTAGGACTGTTATTGCCCACACTCACCTACTTTCTGCCCTCCTCTATGCCTCCCCCTTATTCACAAACTTGAGTAAAACTGACTTGAACAAATATGCTAGCTGCTATTATCACATCACCAGATTTGTCACTGGTACAGCCTATAGAACCCACCACTGTCTCAACCTTAATCAACTTGGGTGGCTTGAACTACCTAACCTACTTAAGGTCAACCAGCTAGTTGTTGCCCATAAGACTCTCTACCAGCCTGAATACACTCCTGTTCTTAAAAGCCTTATCACCCCCTACCAGAACCTGACGTCTCTCAGATCTTCCAACAAAATGTTAGTTTACACTTTCAAAACTAACAGCTCAGTTGGGGAGTCACTGTTGGCAAAACATGGAGCTCTCTTCCTGCTGACCTAACATCTGAGCCCTCATTACCCCAATTCAAGAAAAATCTTATACAATTCTTTAAAACACAATGGCTATGTCCTTGCTTTACCCTTGACTAACTTCCACCCCCTCAACTGTGTGCCTTTTGAGGACTTCTTGCCTCTAAGAGACTATATCTTAGTTATTTGGTTAATAATCCAATAGCTTTGTATTAAACTGTGGGACTGAGTTATGTTATATCCTTTTAAAGAATGTAAGCCTGTATGGAAATTGTCAAAAGTGATATATATGTATACATGATAAAATTCTTTGTAGTATGTATGCAGTTTATAGTATGGAGCTTTTCTCCCTGGGCCTCTGCTGAAAATGGACATGTATTCAGTCGGACTATCCCAGTGAACAAATGTAAAATAAAAATAGTATAACTTTATCATCATACCTTACCATCTCAAGCTCAATACATCTTATGCAGCCATTTTATGTGACTATTCTTTCAGAATTGCATTCTTTAGTGCTTAGATACTAAGCAAATATGTGATTTTTTATATCATGTGACTTTTTATACTGTGTGACTGATTTTACCTATTTAAAGCATTCTAGTTTCCTAATTTAGTATTAGCTGCCTGAGGAAGCCTGCTGAGGTGAAAGTGCACTGCTATTGCACTAGCTTGGTTTGGAATTTTATACCTTTGTCTACCTTCTTGGATTTTATTTTAGATATCTTGGATTTTACAGAACTCTATGTGAAGTGTTTGCCAACTTTGGAACTTATTAAATGTACTCTTAAGCTGCTCATGGTTCGGGACACTGGTTGTTTTTTCAATTTGTATTTCAGACAAAACAGCTTGAAAAAGCTTTATTAATTTGACTAGGAAGTAATTGATATAATTCTAGAGTTAGACCATCAGTTCCTAGAGCTTTATTACATTTTCATCTTGGCTGTCCTAACTTTTAAATAGTTTTGATGTTAATTTAGAAGAGATATTCCTTAATTTTCTAAATCTAATAGTGTTTCTAAATAGAAATTTGTTATATTGTGAAGATTTGTTATTTAGGGTTTGATAGTATTATCTAAAAGTTTCTAAATCATCCCCTATAGCTATATATTTTATATTACTGGGATTTTTATTCTCTTTTATATATTATTTAGATTGTAGTTTTATCCTTTTGATTGATTATGAAAATGTTTAGCAGACATAGCTTATGAATTTATTTCTCATATTTTTTGTAGAGCTAGTGATATTTCAGTTTTTAGGAATTCTGAGTATTAATAGATGTCTTGTTTTATGGCTTTATCTTCTGCATTAAAATTGTAAGTTTTATTTTGAATATCAATATGTTTTTATTCCAGTCCTTTAATTTTCTTTATACCAAGCCATTGTTCTACCATCCAGCCATCCTCAACCCCTTTTTTCCTATTTTGCACATGGGATCAGGGTATCACATTATTAGTGAGAATCATCTTGAGCCAAGGTTTACACCACGGGGTAGCTAGCCCTGCCATGGTAGTTGATCTTTACCACTCACTCACACATACACTCACACCTATGGTCAACTTTTAGTGTGTGCAATCCACCTACTGCATGTCTTTGGAATGTGGGAGGAAACTGGAGCACCTTGAGGAAACCCACACAACTGCAGGGAGGACATGCAGACTCTGCACAGAAGGCATACCAGCCGAGAATTGAACCGGAAAACTTCTTGCTGTGAGGTGACAATGCTAACCAGTGCACCACCACAGCCGCACCCTTTATATATCTGTACGTATATAAATAGATAGGTTTTGAAGAAGTCCTAAATTACTATGTTACTTGTTTCTTGAAAATTATTTATATTTATAATGAGTTCTATTTCTGGCAGGAACCAGGATATGAATTCCTTCAAGTTAACATTAGAGGAAGGTATTCTATTCATTACAGGAAGTTTTTTTTTTTAAATTCTGGGAGAATGTTAGAATAAGATATTGTGATTTGATACCGGAAATGAAATAATGCCAAAAAATTTATTTTTAAAGATGAATTTTGTGCAGTCAGCATTTTGTCTATTTTAGACTGAGTTCTGTATGTATAAGAATAATTTGTTTAATTAAGAGATTATTTCTCTGTTATTACAAATATGTATTATAAGTTAAATAATTCATTCCATCTGTTAACAGCTTTGGCTGATGGAAACAGTGTTAACTTTATCCTAGAACTTGATCCTTAATATGTAATATGCAATTAAAATCACTGCCTATTATTAGACCACCCTGTGAATTTTCTTGAATACAACTGATATGTATTTTTACCTGTTTTCACTCCCATCCCTTGCTGTTTTCACTCCCATCCCTTGAAACCAGTATAGGTTTACTAAAATCCATATTCTGTTACAGTATTTAATTATTTCACTTGAGGTTAATGCTTCTTTATTTTCAAGTTTATAAATGACCTGGGACATGAGTATATTTGTTTTACACTGCATCATAACCCTTCTATTTCTACTTATAAGGAGAATATAACTTTACTTATAGATTTAAAAAGTAAACATCCCTAGTACAGAAGTAAACTAACTACTAGATTATTTCTCTCTCAAAAAAACATGCAAAAAAGTCCTGAAAATCACAAGAATGTTAAACAATTTAGAGAGTATGTCTATAAGAGACTTCTTGGAGAATAAAGCATTCAACTTTTAAATATTTAAAACAGGACATATTTTAAATTTTACTTAATAAATAGCATGACATCCAGAATAATACTTGAGAACATAAATATTGTTGTCAGTCTTCAAGCAAAACTATCTTTGCTAAATTTTAAAGCCATACAGTTGTAGTAAAAGTAAGTTTTATTTTAGATTCATTAAAGTTTGTAAAATATTTTAATACAAAAAATGTAAAACTAGCATCACAATTACTGCAATTATTGTTGATGTCACCATAAACACGTCAATGTATAGTATGTTACCTTTTTCCTTTTCCCTTTTTCCTGTGTTCAGTCCTTTTATAGAGTTCAACAAAAAGTTTAACAATGACACTCTCAATAAATGCAAAATTGCTGATTTTTTCTCTCTTAATAGGCAAAATACAAGAAAATCCAATATTTATCTTTGTGTTTGGAATTTTTGTATTATTTTTGGTAATATATATGAAAATTACATACACTTGAACTAAATAGCATTAGGCATAAAATTAACAGTGAATGAAAAATAAGAAAAGAATCCAAGATAACATTACTAAATCTGGTCTTGTGTTAAACAATTATTTCTTATCTTAATGCCTAAACAAATCCTTCTTATTTTGTATGTATCCTTTCCATTTTTTTTGGTGGGTCCCTAAATAAATAGACATCAAACTAGTCTTTATTTTGTGTAGAACATTCAAAAACTATATTTTAGTGAACCTATAACCTTCTGCTATTGCATAATAAAAAGTATGTATTATTACATCACATGGTATTTGTAGACTTAAGAAATGTAAACCAAAGATTTCCTTTCCAAAAATAGCAGACATTTTTTCTCTTCTTTATGTCCAAGTCATCCCAATATCATCTGTTGAACCAACTTCTTACATTCAGACTATCTAGTCTAACACAGAACATTAAAGATAACCGCAGATGAAAAGCTCTGATTAATCAGAGCATTTTCTTAACTGTCATGACTCTCTTACCTGTTTCAGAAAGATATTGATTTGTTTTCTCACCCGTGAATTTGTGAAGTTTGAAACCCCTAGTTATCAACAATCTAGTAAAATTTTATTATATTCTTTGTATCTGTGAATTTACAGAAAACCCTCATCTAAAGCTTAGATGCCCCACTCAAGGCCTTCCTATCTGAAATTCCTTGAACAATTATGAGAGCCCTGACTTCCAGGTTAAGTGTTCCTGATAGTATAACAAAAGTATCCCTTCATTTAAGAATGCAAGAACTATTTTATACATTATTTGAAGTGGAAACATAAGACCTCAGTTTTGTGACCTAAATATTATGTTTTCTGTTCCATTATCCTGGTTATGGGAAACTAAAAACCAAAAGAAAAATCTACCAAGGCTAGAATTTCCACTGTCTGATTACTTAAACCTCTTGTATTAGAGGCAACATGGGATATATGCAAGTGATCCTTTAAGGACATCAGGTATTTTAGCTACATAGCAATTATGAATGCTCATGAACAAATTCAGGCCAATAAAGCAAAACCGCACTAGCCTTGGACATGTATGTTTTAGCCTTCTTATGACATCATCAGCACAGCATAAATGGAATGTTTGGCTAACCTTTAGAAACACAGGGTTGTTGTAACACTAAACAATGAGTAAGAAGGTCACACAGAAAAAATAATCAGTAGAAACCAAAAGAAAAATCTAGCAAGGTTAGACTTTCCACTGTGTGATTCCTTAAACCCTTTGTATTAGAGGCAACATGGGATATATGCAAATGACCCTTTAAGGTATTTCAGCAACATGGCAATTCTGAATGTCCATTACTTTTTTCTTTTTATGTCCACAGCTAGTGGGGGTTGGCTTTATTGGCCTGAATTTGTCCATTAATAGACTTAAAAAGAAAAAAAGATATAGGTCTGTAAGATGAACATTCCTTTGCATTTTTATCTGTTTTCTAAATAGGTGATATCATTGTATATTTCCAGGAAGAAGGAATAGTTTTGCTTTCTTTTACTAATGTAAACACTTTTAGTAGCAATGCCAGATCTTCTTTGGTTAATAATTTAAACATTTATGGGATCATATTATCTATGCCAGGTGCTTTGTTTGGCTTTAAATTTTTAATTTGGGATTTAAGTTCAGTCATAGTTATTTGTTTGTTTATTACTTTTATATAATCTCATTAGTTTGATTTTGATATGTTTTCTAAAGAAAGACTTTAATATGTTTTGAGGTTCTATTATTTACTTTTGGGTATTAACTTTATGAAAGTATAATTTAAATGCTTCTAGTATCCCTTCTAAGTCTGATGCTTTCTTTCTGGTATTTGGAATTTATATTTAGATTATTTGATTGGCTTTTATAATCTTTTCTGTTTTATTTGCTACTCTTTTCTGATTTCTGGGGTTCATTGAATAAGAACCTAGTTTGATGATCTCTAAATTTATCATTGTCTTATAATGTAGTGTCTCTAAAGGTTTTTAGTCATATCATCTAATTCACTTATTAAATTCATCTTTCCCTTCTGAATGTCTAACTTTAGTGTATCAGTTCTTGCTTGGAATTCCAGTGAGTCTTTGTCCCATTGCCTTTTCTTGTTGTTAAACCATGTTAATGATTTACCATATAAATATGACTTCAAAAAGTCCCAAATATATATATATATATATATATATATATATATATATATATATATAGATAGATAGATATGACACATCTTCAGTAAGATTTATGTCTAAAAATGTTTCTATCTCTTTAACATAAAATTCCTTAAACTCCATTAAGTTTGTTATGTATGAAGGAATTCTAGTTACAGTTATTCTTTGTTTTGTATTTAAATCTAAATCAAAAGTAACTGCATTATGGTCTGGCAATGGGCATGTGACTACTTTGACTTTATTCAACTTTGTAGTTAAATATCTTGATATGTAAATTCTATCTATTCTTGAATGTGTGCCATGTTGATGAGAGTTATGTGTAAATGATAATGTATTAGGATCAGCATATTCATTAATGTCTATGATATTAAAAGTTTCTCTAAAATCTGATAGCACCTTAGAAATTGTTGTTTTCTTTCATGGGTTTCTAACATCAGTGCCTCATCATTCAGTATACAGTTAAAGTCTCCTGCTATAGTTATTTGCCATAACATGGTGTACAATATCTTCTAAATGCTGCTTGGCTACTTTGACACTTAATCCAGGTATCCAGTAAATGTTTACTAGAGTATGTATCTTCCCATTTATGGATATCATTACTAAACAGAACACCCCTGTTTTGTCATATGTATTTAAAATCTTTGGCATGAAGATTGAGTTTTTCCATAAGGCTGCTACTCCCGTCTTCTTTTGTTTATAGTGCAAACTTACTAAAACTGTATAGTTATTTGTGTTCATTTTATTTATGTCTTCTTGTATAAGGTGTGTTTCTTGTAAATATCAGTAACAGCGAAAAAAATATTCATTGAATGGCCATTGTTGGCCAACATCACAAACACAACCACCTTCCCCACACCCCCAAAGTGGGGGGGGGGGGGCTGCACCATCCACACTGCCCCAAACTACATATACCAACTCTGAAATTGTACTACAGTAGGGAAAAGGACAAATTTAAAATGTTTCCTTCACTTACCGTATGCATCTTGTTACTTTCTGGTTGTTGGGCAGCTATGGCCATTGGATGAATTTCTTTTTGCTGTTACTGATGTCTGGCAATGTTCAATAATGATGTTTTCTGTATAATATGCAGCCATTTGAGGGTTTATGTTTTTGATAGCCTAACATAGACCCATGTAAAATGCCTCACTAGTACAGCAGTTAGCCATATACACTATGTACTTTGAATTATATGTGTAAAACCCTGGCACTGGAAATGTCTTCTCCGTTCTTATGTTGATAAAATATGGGCTTTCCAAGATGCATCTACACTGAGTACAATTGACCTTGTTGTTGATAAAAAGTGGTTTGATACTCACAACTCTTAACTTCCTCACTGGCATCTAAAATTCTCCAGTTGTTGTGAATGACCCCTTTAATAGCTACAGTGTCTAATGATAAAACTAAAAGCATAGAAAATAACCATTATTTAAAATTACTATGCATGGTGTATATGAGACTCTGTTGCACCTGTGAGGCATTTTACATAGGAAAGACGAATATAAAACTCAGAAAAAGAATTTATGAGAATCAATATACCATAACCATTAGGGACAAGGAAAATGCTTTAGCAAAACTCTCCACAAAGTGTTGTTCTTTAAAAAAAAAATGTTTTTATGATTTTAGTGTCATTGACCATGTCCCACAAGATTTTAACGGAAACAGCGAAAATGCATTGGAATATACTGAGTTGAAATGGCAAACTTTGTTTTGTGCCTTTAGCTCACCAGGATGTAACAGAAATGTGAATTATAAGGTAGTTTTGGCTGAGCAACACCACAGGAAAAAGTGTAAATAGATTAAGTGTATGAGAACAGTGTGTATATGTTTTTAAAAAACTCAGGATGTTGTTCATTGTTAACTGAGTCATGTGACAGAGATTTGTTTATTGAATGGTATTTAAGAGATCTGTATTTTGTGTAAGTTAATATTCTGATGAAGTTTTATATCGAAAACGCCAAACATACTAGCAGCGTTTATATTGTCCTTTGTAGATCCAATAAACCTTATACCATCGGCTCGTTCTCTTATTTGGTTGTTCACAGTGGATTTCGGTTTGGTTATCAGTTTTTCTTGTATTCACTGACATCCTTTTGGTTATAAGTTAATATTCTTATGAAGGTACAAGTTGCTGAAAGCACTTAACATGAAACATTTGGATACATTCTCTCTACTGGTCTTTTTATTTTACTGCTGTGATTGAGTTTTCTTCTAAATGATTATAAACTTTGGCAGCATCAATTCCAGTGTATTGTTTATATATAACTGGAAGGCAAGTTATTGGTCTGTAGTTTATAAGATGTCTTCCAGGTTCGCACTTAAGGAGGAGTATTGTTTTTCCTGTTGTTAACTAGGTTGGTGTCTGTTCGGGGTGTGCACATAAATAGTTCTTACTCATGCCCAAATCTTCATGTAAAGATGTTAATACTTTTAGCCAGAAGATACATACAGTACTAGGTCTGGAGTTTTCTAGTTAGGAGCTTAATTTTATTTCAATTTCTCTGGCCGTTACTTCATCCCATTTCATATCCTTTACATGTGAACTTCTTATTCTTTATTTTACTTCTGTATCCATTCAGCATCTTTGTTATGTTCCACAGGATATTCATAGATATTTCTCCAACATGTATCTATTTCTTCTTTTTTTTGGTGGAGTTTCTATTTCTAAACCTTTGTTTCGCAATTCTGTATAAAACTTTTTGGGTTATCAATAAATTGTGTATTTTGTACTTTTCCTTTATATTTATCTGCATTCCTTCCAAGTTTTTCTGCCTGTGCTGATATCTTTAATTTATTATTTTTATTAGTGCATGATAGATCCTCATCTGTTTTGATACTGCATGTTGCTTTTATCATGTCTTTCTGAGTATTTTTGTTGATCTATTCCCTTTTCTGTACTCTTCTAACAGTGACACATCTTGTCTTAATTGCATTATTAGTTTTCTCTGTTCGATTCTTCCATGATGGCATTTGATTTCTTCCCTTCCTTTCCCTTACTGCCCGGTGTTTTGTGGTAAGACTATATCTGTTATTAAATTTAGCTGCGTAGTAATATAGCCTGTTCATTTCTGTTATATTGCATGAATTTCTATGAATAGTCAATGATTACTTTGTTCACTTGTTTCAACAAATTTCTAGCATTTTGGGTATTATTAACTTTTTCTGTAGTCTATTTCTTTCATTGATCTTAACATGTCTATCTGTCTCTATTAAATCAAGCAACTCTTCCCTTAGATCATTTTCTTCTAAACTGAGGGCACATTCTTTTTTCTCCATTTCCTGTGGACATTCTACAGAACATTGGAGAGTATCTTCCTTTGTGATATTGTCTTCACTTTCATCCTTTCTCATCCATTGCTCTTTCACATGGAAATTCACTGGCCTATCACTCCACATCATTGACTGCATCAGAGTTGCCATAGTTTCCTGTTCCTTTCTTTGCTGTACAACTCCAACTTAACTTTTATACTGGTTTCCTGTTTCAGGCTCCAAGGTATCTTCATATGGCAACCAATCAGATGTTTCCTGCTCCACTGGTTTCTCCTTATTTTGGAGATTCGTTATTCTATCCGCTGTGATGTTATCAGAGTTAGATTTTCTACACTAAATCCTTCACTTCGCAGGTAATACATAATCTCACTTTCTGTTTCTTTAATTTCTCCATTATTAATCCTCCTTTCTACATTCTATTTTTGTTTTCTAATTTTTGTACTGTAAACTTTTCCATATCCAGATATCTGTATTTCTCTCTAAATATTTTTGGTGGTGGTCTTTTTGTATTGATTAGTTTTGCTTTCTCCTTTGTAAAAATATTCCACCACATTAAATCTCTTTTTCTTGCCCATGTTCTTATTTCTTATTCAGATGTCTCCTGCTCCTCCTGTTTCTTCTTACTTGGGGGACTCATTGTTCCATCATGCTGTGATAAAATCTGTTAGACTTCTTACAATAAATCCATCACATTGCACGTATTCTGTAACTTTGGCTTCTATTTTTTTTTAACTTCTACTTTATTAATTTTCTGTTCTGCTTTCCCCATTTTGTGATCATATTTTTGTATTGTGAAATTTTCCATATCTGGGTGCCTTTCTTTTTGAATATCTTTAGCACTGTTTTTTTGGCTCTTTTCTCTGCATAAATATTGCAACATATCAGATTTCTCTTTCTTTCCCATGTCCTTATTTGCCCTTTTTACCTTTCAGAATGTTCTAGATTTTGTTCTTTATATTTTCATACTTCCTCAGTTGCTTCTTTTTCCAAATGGCCCAATGTTTCTTGGTCTACATAATGTTTTTCATGAATTTGCTGTATTAATGTACACAAATTTGCATTTGAAGCTTTTGAAAGTTTTTCTTGGCAAGTATTTTTCTTTCCTCTAATTTCTCTCCTAATCTTTTTGCATATCTTCTGTCTGGAAGTTCTGGGCTTCTTGCGTAATAGTAACAATATATAATTTCTTTCCTCTCCTCAATGGTCCACTCAGTCATCTTTATGGCTCTTTTTGTCCTATCAATTTCTGTGATTTTTTTTGAAGACTACTACTTTCTTTTACAATGGGGAGGGGGGCATCCTCCCCCTGAGCCTAGTCTAGCCCCCTTGTAGGAATGTTTCTGTGTCTTGAGGATTCAACACTGTCATTTTTCTAGTCCTGGTACTAGTGCACCTACTAGAAATGAACACTTTTTTATCCTGGGATTTGTGCACCCAGCTATCTTTTTTAAAAAAATTTTAACCTACTTCTGTCCATGATATTTGCTATATAAAAGTACAGTCTATATATCAGTGTCATCTTGGTGAAATTTTGCATAAGGTACTCACCAAGACTTGAGGATGAATTAAATTCCTGCAGTACTACTCTCATTTGCTTGTCTGATTTTGTCATCTCTCCATTCAGGCACTGCTCCCAGGCAGAGACTGAAAAAGGTCCTTGAAGATCAGAACTCTAGATAGAAAAACAAATACAAATAAATAACCAAATAAATAAATACCATTCTGAAGTTACATACAAACAACATAAGCAATAAACTCTGTTTACACAATGAGAGCTCCTAGATGCGCTTTTAATATATTGCACATGAAATAAAGCAGTCCTTATTAGGCATTGGATTTATTCAAATTTCCATTCAAAAAGCATTCTTAATCTATAGAAAATAGCTACTGTTTGGAATCACACCCCATCCAATTTAAAGTAATAAGTGGTTTGGAATCAAGTGTTACTCCCTGAATGCAAGGGGTCTAAAACTGTTACGTCTGTGAATAACCTCCTTTTTCTATCCATTATAAATTTAATGTTACATTATTTCATCTGTTTGGCTCTTTTGATATGTATTTTCAAGTATATTCAGCTGAATGTTTATAAAGAAAGAGTAGAAGCAATTGTCAGTATTGTAAGGAAGTGGCACAGTAAATGTCATGCTGTGCTATTAGTTGTTGGTTAAAATGTGTTATCAACAGTATATAATTAGTTGAAAGCTTTTCAGTAAAAAAGTTATTGTAAGGAAAATGCCTTTCACTATTTTTTTATTTTTATTTTGTGGTTATCAAGTCAGTAAATCCAGATAAAGGGAACTGCTTCTAAATGTTTTTTATCTAATGATTTGCCATGTTACTCATTTAAACAGTCACGTTTATTTCTAAGGCAGATAAGAACCATTTGATTTGCCTTTTTTGCCTATTCTCTGCTTTCTGAATAAGCTGGAAATCCTAATTAATAGCTTTTACTCTGCCACTCATAGGAATTAACTTATTTTTGAATTCTGTTACTAAGCATGCCAGTATGATTTCCTCATGTAGGTTCCCCAGTCATCTACTTTTCTTTCTTTGAAATAATGTATCCTAATATGTCCATATAGAAATCCATCTGTAGATGCAAATTTTCATTATTTTTCTCCCACCTTTTTCTTAACATCACCTTTCTGTTGTCCTTGAGGAACTTAAAAGCTATCACATTTGTCTTTTCTTTTTTTGTTTAAAAGACCAGTTTGCAAACAAGCCTGTTGTCACCTGCCAAGCTGGATTATTGGACATGGCACAGGATGTGCTATTTAAGCTCCCCCTTTCTTCCAGCTACCACTTAAATTGTCCAGCGTAGCTTTACACTGATAACATTTAGAAGTGCTATTCAGGATCAATGAAAATGGACATGCCCATCAGTGAACAACATTGTAGATTTTCAAAGAATTAGTTTTAGAAAAGGAAAAAAAAAAGTAAGTGTGACAGTTTTCATTTGTGGATTATCATTTGGAGTGTCTCTAACAAAAATATAAGTTCATATTGCAATTACAGTTTTTTCTAATAAAAAAAAAACAATAATAAAAATATAAAAGAGAATGACAGCAATTGTTTGGCCATAAGTGATTGTAAAACTGCATCTTTCCTTACCTGCTGCACCATAAACATTTAGTAAGACTTGTTCTGCGATTTTCTTAATGTGGGCCATTCAAGTATATCGATCAGCAACAGTGATGGCAGTTTATTCTTTTTCACTATGTACATCAGGTGTTAGTAAATGTCATAGCCAATTATGTATCCCAACATTTACCACCAGATTTATATTGTTCTTGCATGTGGTAAAACTGAGACTTTACAGCTGGAGCTTGTCCACCTGGTATCTTTTTTGTTTAATTTAATGTGCTGTTCTGAGTCACCATTCATTTGAGATTTCTGAATTACTTAAAGTCAACAATCATCTTGACTGCCCTTCGATACTAATAATGTCCCCGTCTGAACCCAGCTTGCTATTCCTACAGTTTATCGGCCTGGGATTAAGGTACATGCATTGCACTGCAGTTACTAAATAAATTAATATTTAGAATGGCTTGGTGCCACAACTGAAAAGCATGTTATTTAAATCTGGTGTTAATCATCAGCAATCTGTGTAGCAGAAATGATGGCTTCCGGCAACCTGAACACTTTTGTTATTTTAAGTATGTCCTACAGGATTTGACTAAGCATTGTTACATTATCAGTTCTGTTCCACTGCAAGGTAAAGCCTTTGTATCACTCCATCCTGTATAGTAAATCTGTAGCTTAACAGGTAGCTTCCAGAGTGGATATTAGGGCTCTTTCACCATAGTCCTTAAACAGATTTACTGCCAAACATTTTACTACAATTCCAGCTTTATCAACATGTATATATTTATTAACCGTAAGGTATTACCAATCACAGGCATTTTTTCCTTTCCACACACCAGTTCCCTGTAGTACCGTCTGCAGTTGTTGAACAGTTACCAAAGCAAGACAGCTACACACCAGTTTGCCTCATCTGAGTCTTTTATCATGATTTATAACTTAAATAATCATGGATTCACTAAGATTTTTCCAATTTTCAGGTAAGTTGTATTACATTAATTTCATTTTACAACCAATAATAATAATAATAATAAAAGTAATATGATAATGGATCTGTATTATATATGAGGGTTGGGCAGATAATATTAATGTGTTGAAGTGAGCAAATTATTAGCAATCAAGTTTAATTGTAATCAATCTCATTTATAATTTATTGTTATGAAAATCTTTACTGGGTTGATTCAACCATTAACACTGTGTTTTCTCACAGGTGCATCAGTATTTACACATTAAAATCCTGATGGGTAAAGCTAATGTCCATGGCAGAAGATTTGTTTTCTGAACTGGAAGCCACCCTAAATCAACCAAGTATTGCAAGACCTAGAAAGAGATGCCTGCTTAATCCTGAGGATGAACATCCTGCCATTGAAATTCCACTCAAGAAGCAAAGTGGAAATTGAGGAAGGAACTGGAGGAACATCCCAAACTTGATCAATTAGCGCTAATTCAAGTGGTGATGCCAGGTTCAGAGGTTAGTGGGATGGATGTTAATGTAGCGAATCAGTCTGATGATGAATATCTGGAGTAATATTCGGAAGCTGTCCCAGATAAAGGTAGAAGTAGGATATTTGATTTAGTTTTGAGTCAAACCAGCAACACTAGTTGGGAATCAGAACATCTCATCACAGAAGTCATTAGGAGGGGTGCCTAATGACAAGATTAGTGGTTCAGCAGCAATGAGGGCCAGTAAATGACAAGGGGCAGCATTGAGTCTGGATGCTGAGACAAGGTTAGCACAATTTTAGCACGTGTGGGCACAACTGGGTCCTGCCAAGGTACCAGCTCTAAGGAAGATACTACCCCATCATCACATATCATCGTGCACATCTACACATCTGTTAAGGATAAGATCATTACAGATGACCCTATTGTCTTCTGGAGTCAAATAACATTGGGTCCAAGGATGTGGCAGCAACCTTAGTAGCTTTGGATAAGAAAGTGACCACAAATACAGGAGTGAACAACTAGGACAACTGGGAGGCTGTTTTGCAGTGCTTATGGCAGTGACAGTCAAGAACGAACTCCACCAAGCTCTACATTATTAGCTAACTTTTTAACAATTTGTTAAGGGCTTTAGAAAACTCTTTATAATAGGAGGAACACCAGTCAGATACATCATTCAGCATGATGCTGGATAAACTGATCCTACACAACTCCAACTTGATAACAGATAGTCAAGCTAAGAGTAAATTTTGCTGGACATTTAATAGTGACAAGTGCACTTTGCCAGCCAATCAGTTTACACTCGCTTCTTCACATTGTGGTAAATTTCATCCAGCTACAAGATTAGGGTCCAAGTTTAGGCAACGGTCATCTTGCACTAATTCAAATGGCACAGAGATGGCCACCCTCCTACAGACAAGATTTTAATTCAAGAGGTAAATCATTTTGGGGCCACAGAGGTTCCATGCAAGTATTAACACACACTCAGTATTTCAGAAATAGCTCAAGGACTACCTAGACAAGCCACTTGTGTCATTTTTAATACAAGGGATTACTTTCAGTTTTCCATTGGTTCAACATCCCCAGTGGACATTAGCATCAATAAGAATTTGCATTCTGTGCTGGGGAAGGAAGAAGTTGTGAAGAGACTTATTGATGTAGAACTACTTGAGAGGCTTTTTGATTCACCCCCAAGGAATTATTTTAGAATCTCTCTCATAGTATTGTTACTGAAAAGAAAATAAGGCAAATTTCATCTGCTCTACCAGTTATCCTATCTAGCTAGAGTCTCTGTTAATGATTATACTGACAAGGCTGTTAATGATTATATTGACAAGGAATTGTAGTACGTTCATTATGTCTCCTTAGATGAGGCAGCAGCAGTTTTTAAAAGTTTTCTGATTCTTGGCTTAAGTTAGACATCCAATCAGCTTTCAGCTTGTTACCAATCCAGGAACAAGACTAGCACCAGTTTAGGATTATTTTTTCAAAGGAAGTATTATTTTGACAAGATGATGCCAATGAGGTGCTCTATTGCCTGTTCCACTTTGGAAGCTTTCACTATGGCACTCCATTGGTGTTGGAGAAGTAGAGCACCCACACAGAAAGCCATGCATTACCTAGATGACTTATTGTTAGTCCAGAAAGGAGAAGGAGAAGAAAGGTCCAGCAAAAGCATGTCAAAAAATAGGTGCTCCCCTTGACTGCATTAAAGATTGAACGGCCTTTAAAACTTATCACATTTTTGGGTCTTGATATTGATACAATTGGTTTGGTCTTTAGATTACTACAAATGAAGATACAATATTTAATGTAATTTATTGTGGAGCCAGGCCATTTTAACTGACAAAAATCCTTCAAAGGGAGGGAAATTCATGATCTTTTTAACTTCACACAGTGAGCAAACACACCAGGACATTTTTAAGAACAATATCAAATCTTTTGAGGAGTGTCTAAGCTAATTACCGCTGGGTTCAGGTCACAAAAGACAGGATTTGCATCTATGGAGGGCCTTTCTGTCAGCATTCAGTGGAGTTGCTCTTTGGAAATCAGATTGTACAACTTCTGATACTCTACAACTACATACGTCTGCAAAAGCAGGCATTGGGATGAGGGCATTTTTTCACGGATCTTTGTTTTCTTCAATTTGGCCTTCCACATGGTTGAATGATGGGAAGTGCCATCTGTCATTTTATTCTCTTGCTTTGTGAAAAAGGAGGAGGGGTTGGCTGATCAACCTCTGTGCAGCACTCTCCAATTTGATAACTATGTTTTTGATATTTTTTGCTGCTATATCTTTCTCTGTTTTTATTTCCTTTTTCTCTCAGGCAGGCCTGATTTTACACTTAATCTGATTAGGCCAGAGCATGGCATAAGTATAGTGTGTGTGTGGGTGTGTGTGTATGTTTTGGGGAAAGGAGGGAGAATATACAAAAACTGAAGACTATCTGCCTTCATGTGCAAAGAACTATTTTTTATAAATTACATGAGTGCCTCCTAGTATAGGCAATATTCATGATAAAATGCCAAATTACATTCCCAGGTGTATTAGATGTTCTGTGCTTGTATTCCACCAGTAGCCCCAATCTACCAAGAACAAGAAGAATGGGTCTCTGCCAACCTCTGACACTTTAACCCACTTGCTAAATCTGGGACTCCAACAGTGATTGCAGTTTCCCTTTCCATGTGCCGAAAGACATGCCATTAATTTTCTGTGCTTGACTAACTATTAGTGGACACCTTGTACTTTTACAAATGCACACACACACTACTAACACTTTAATAACAGTTTTGTGTATCCATATGATGCACTGTTTTTTCATTGTTCCAAGGCATGGAACAAACTCCCACTAGAGATCAGGTCACTCAAGCCACTTAGTCAATTCAAGCTAGCCACTAAACAATACCTGTTAAGCCAATAGACCTGCCTCTGTACCCACCCGCCCTTAAACAGCTTATCAACCCTAACTGCACACCTCTATCTGCTCCCAACCTATGTGACATTCTCTAAGTCTCTAGAGCTTGTCTCACATTAACTTCTCTATCGTAAACACATTACATAATTCTTATCTGCATAATGTAAGATATTACATCTGGTAGCAAAACTATTGTTAGTCCTTCTGAATGATATAGGATCCTAAATCTGAGAGACATAATGATTAGTTTACTGTAGTAAATACTTATTTTTATGTATATGTTGCTTTGAATATTTTCTGTAAACCACTTGTTGATTGTTTACTTATTTTTGTAACATTATAATCTGTAGAACATGTGGATCTTTTCTCCTCGGGCCTCCGTTGAAAAAGGGCTACTTAGCTCAGTTGGACAAATTTGGTCAACAAATGTAAAATAAATAAATAAAATAAATATGCCCTATGTATTATACCACAAGGAAGATGCATTTGTTTGTACAGGCAAGTCTTCTTAGAACAGTTTTCTAAATGCACTGACTTCACTTATTTTATTATAAAGCCATTTATGTGAAATAATATACATGGCTCTTATTATATATTTCATATATCTTTCACTTAAGGTAGGCTTCATGACATGATGGTGATTTAAGATACCCTGTACCACTTCTGTGGTTTTATATTCTAGCTGCATCTTAGTTGAAAAATTGAGCAGGGCTGTTAATCATATGCACATACACATTACTCTGCCCCACACCCAAAATCCTTTATGCTTTGACCCTTGTTGAAGATGATCAAAAATGTCAGTTCTCTGCTTGTTGTGCTTGATTTATATTTTAGGTGGACAATTTATAAAACCTGTGTTTAACATTGATATTAAATTATCAGACAGACAGAAAGCCTTTTTAAAGAATTAACACTAAGTAGACACTTCCACGACTTTTGTATGTTGAAAAGAGAGCTTAGCTCTTGTAGAAGATGAGCACAATAATTGAATTTGGTGGCCTTATCAGTTTAATGAATAGTATTGAAGATTGTCATAAGATGAAAAACTGAAAAGTTGAAAAGGTTAATGGTGGTTCACCTGCTATGTGATAAGACTGGTTTAAATATGTAGATAAAATTGATTTCAGAGGGAGTCAGTTTAATGCCACATGGGATAATTTGTCTACTGTTTATACATATTAAGAAGAATTTGTTCAGCAGATAACAAATCCATTTAACTTCCAAAACGTCCATCTACTGACTAATGTGTAATTTGCTGGTGTTTCTCTGATAATATTGATGCGCCCATTATTATACATCTTTGGCGACTGCCTACAGAGATGAGAAAAAAAAAAGACAGCATCAGTCACTGACTCTAAAATGTGTTTTGAGGAGAAGGATATCACTCGTACCTCTGAACCTGCAGACATTGAAAATAGGTACAAAGGCCCTTTGAAAAGTTGGTACATCGAGCCAATATCTGGGCATCTAATTAGCATAAAATGTGAATACCAAATAGCATATAATTCTTCCCACTTCCAATAGGAATATGCAGCACTACTCAGAAAAGCATGTATAAAAAACAGAGTGACAAAAATGATGGAAAAACTTTAAGCACATTATGAAAGTCAGTGTAAAATCAGTAGACCTTCATGAACTGCATTGCAAAATATGACCACTGGAGGTCATTCATTTTTGATTCTGAAAAGGAGAAATGCAAGATGTATATCCTCTTTCTTTGAATTATCGGTACCACTGGCATGTTGGTCATACAGTATGGTTTATTGTGTGCTAGATAGATTCAAAAATCATGTGTGGTAAACGGTGTGACATCCCTCCTCTGGGCCAGTAATCAAGGAGCCTCAATCCTCACCACTGACACTATTGAGGGATGTTCACTTCGAACAAAAATAAATACACACAGTATTTCCAGAGGCATCTCTCTGCATCAAACACAATTTCCCTTAAGAGCACACAGGGAGCACACTCAGTGCTGGAGCTGGCTTTCCCTCTCTCTCACTCTCTCTCTTCAGGCCCCAAATAAGACTCCCGACTGGCACAGCTATAGAGTTGAGTCCTCAGCCAAGTGTTCCAAGCCAAGTCCTCCACCATCCTCTCTGTGAAACCAGTGCTCTGTGTCCCTGCTCCAAGTAGCTGATATACACACACTTTGAGATTTGATTTTCACACACACACATGCACACGTGTGCGCGCACACACACACACACACACACACACACACACACACACACACCTGGGAAAGGCTGGCACAGATTTACCAGCTATACCCTCTCTGCCCAGACAATAAGGTAGATAATGTCACCAGGACACTCCAAAGCCAGCTACTCTTAGGCTCTTACAAGGGTACCCATAACAGGTACACATGCAGTATTTCCAGATGTAGCTCTCTGCATCAAGTGCAGTTTCCCTTAAGAGCATGCAGAGTCCACAGTCACTCCGGGGCTGGTTTCTTCCTCTTTCTCCAGATCAGCAGATTATTAGTTATCACTGTCAATAGCCAACTCCTTATCAGCTATGTTATGGTCATTAACAAAGGGTGCCTAGTCTTACTGTGTAATATTAATATTAGTACAAATGGTAGTTTGACCAAGAGGAAGGCTATTAGGAGTGGCCCACACAGTCTCACTAAATAAATATGCAAGTACTCTCAAAACTTAAATATCTCTAGACAGATCAGCCACAATGAAAGGTTTAAATATATGTAATAAATAATACAAGAACAAGAAAACATAATATATTCACAGTTACATCAGAGTTCAAAATCACAGGAAATATTTATAACAACGTTGCAGGACAGTCTGAAATAAATAAAGAAAAATATCTAACCTAAGCTTCACTATATTTCTGAATATATCTAAGAGAATTATACTGTTCCTTAGAAACTTATTTCATCAGAGCAAGACAGATGTGGTGAATAGTACTTGTCAGGTCCAAGACAGAATACAGAAGGCCCTGTCTCCCTAGGAGACTTTTTAAATTAATATTGCAAATATTACTGTTGGGATAGCTTGCAGAATGACATAATTTCTTGTCTTCTGACTCTATCCCAGGTGAAACCCCAACTGCTGGAATCTGGTAGTATTTAGCAATTAACTGTGAAAATACATAGAACTCAGATCTTTGGCAA
Source organism: Protopterus annectens (assembly GCF_019279795.1). NCBI lineage: Eukaryota > Metazoa > Chordata > Ceratodontiformes > Protopteridae > Protopterus > Protopterus annectens. Next base: position 1,427,753,448 of record NC_056741.1, read on the forward strand.
GTGCTGGAAGTCATAAAACAATTACATTCCTCCACATTTCAAGACTACTAATTATTTCACTTTAAAGATAATACATAAAACTTATCAGCACAGACTCTGTGTCTCTAGCTCATTGAAAACTGAAAGTTACCATATTTTATTGCATAGCCATAAAGTAATTTAATTTCAGTTATTTATCTGAAGTTACTCTCCTGTATTCCAATTTCCACTGTTAAAATATATACATTTAAACAGTTACAATAGTGCATGTAAATTTATGTTCTACTGTTCCAGTAGGGCACACTGTGATTACATTGTAAGCACAAGCACTTTATAAAATTCCCTTTTAACACATATGTCTGTACAGACCAGTTTGATATACACATGACATACAGTTCTAATAGATTTGTAACACAAGCATCTTATAGAGATCATGTTGATATTCACAAGTGACATATAATTATTTACAAATGTCCAGACAGCTGTGCTGGCAGTATCTCCCTTCATGACAATACTGAGTAAAATTAGTACTAATACAAATGGTCATATTTGACTAATGCAGCAAGGCTTTCAGAAGTGGCCACAGTGTCACCAATAAATATAAATACTCACAAAGGTCAAAATATTTTCTAAAAGTCTGGCCACAATGAAAAGTTTAAATATATGTAATAATAAATAATAAAATAACATGAGAATACTACATATCTATTTACAATAAAAAACAGAGTTTCAATCACAGGAAATATTAAAAATAACACAGATGGCTAGATTCACACAGATACTGAAAAACAGTACTTAATCTCACTATATTTTCCTGACTGATCTACCCTGGTTTCTTATTAAAGCAAGACACAATGAGGTGGGTGAGTGATCCTTTTTTTTCAGGTTTCACAGACAGACTGCTGAGAGACTTCAGTCTCATCCAGTATTAAAATATTTCAGTGCTGACTTATAGAATGACATCACACACATTTGGTCATCTGACTTCTGGTTCCCACACTACTCCCTTTACTAACAACTGAACCAGAATCGAGCACATATGTGTCATAATACCCACACATAGAACTTTGCTAGGATGTGTTATAACATCTGGAAACTATAAAGCCATTTCAAAAACTGCCACCCTTCAAGGATAGCAATTAGTTCACCCCAAAGCACAATATAGTAGAATTCCTTGTCCTGGTTTTCACAGACATTTTGTCTCTGGCTGCAATCAGATTTATAAGGTACAATCTTTATGACCTAAACCAGGTCATTTAATTTCAGACTATTTTTCAAAGTTAGCTGGGCTGAGATTAACCTCTTCTCTTCCAGTATCATATATTACAATTATTCATTTCAACAGTTACAGTACAATATGATATACAGGTGTATTTCTTTTCTGTCCAGCAGGACCCACTGTTGGTACATTTTTAAGATAAGCAGCTTTACAAATACATTTTCAACACAAGCATCTCTAAAAATCATTTGATATACACATGACATATATTTCTTTACAAAACTCCAGCTAGCTATCCTGTCATATGTTACACATCCACTACTCTTCTTCTCCTGGCATAGCTGGCAATACCTCACATCAACACAAGGGCGGTTCAGAAAATTGTGTGATGGGATAAATCTAGCCTGAAAATAGGGATATGCCTCCAAAAATAGAAACATCTGTAGGGGTAAATAAAGCCTGAAGATAGGTATGTTCCTTCAAAACAGGTACAGTTGAGAGGTCTGATAACATGAGGAAGGGGCTTTTTGCTTGGTGGCATGAGAACAAAGATTGTGTTCTTTACTGAGCAGCTAGGGAAGGAAAGTATATTTCACTGAAATAAATAGTTTGTAGTATGTTCCTCTTCAGTGACAGCTTCCTGAACAAATATTTGTGGTCCATTGACTGATATCACAAGCAGTGGTAGTTTGTCATTCTTATAAAGGGCCATGAGAATGGCAGAGTAAGTCAGAAAACCACACGTATTTGCAGTAGTGGTATCAGTGAGTTGGATAAAAAGAAGGAATTGCATCTAAGCTCAGACTTCACTAAATGCAGTTAACCATGAACAGGGAATTATATCCCTATAAAAGTTATGTTTCCCTTTCTCCTGAAGTATGTGATAATACATTTTTGCATTTGTATACTCTAGGGTAAATATTCTCACATGCACTGCCAAAAATCTGTCTGTTGCTTTGGTCATATATTTTTGTTAATATTCAGAATAAAACAATACAATCTGTCAGCAGGTAATTTAAGCTGTGCCAACTGGATTATCTCTTCATCATATTGGGGCGCTTTCCACTGGTGAATACAGTAGTGCATAATTACTGGTTAAGACATGTAGTGAGTAAAAGCAAGGGATTATAAGCTTCCTCTCAACAATGAGCAGTCCTGGGAAATCTCTGTATTATTCTCACTCCTTTATAAAATTGACCTCAATGACTGATATATTGACTCCAGTGTAAGACATCTATCAACAATGACTTGGAATGCCACTTACGCTTGATGAAACAACAACAACATTCAGTAATCAGAGATTTGTAGAGATTTTCTGGCTAAATGTACTTTCCACATTTTCTGACAGTAACAAATTCCTTAATCATTGTGCTGTTATGTATTTGTTTCCCTGTTTTTTTATAGCAGTCGTGTATAATAAATAAAGATTTTTCTTTCATGAGATAATCTGTATGTTTTTCAGGCAGGAAAGCAAAACTGACATTGGAAGGTCACAACTGTTGTAAAGTTTGTGAACAGTAGAAAAGGACCTAATATGTTTTTATTTGGGCAGTTTTCAAAGGTATCCTTTTTTAAGCAAATCAAAGTGAAAATGTATTATTACAATATGTATTAAGTGTGTTGCACAGATGTCAGACTTTTTGCTGTAAAGGTATTATTAGCCCTGTGAAAAATTAGTTAGATAATGTCTTGGACACTTAAATATGAAAAACACTATCTATGTTGGTCTTGATAACATACCAGGCTGTCTCCTATTCATGACAAAGCATAGCCTCACCAATTCCTTTTTAAGCCTAATCAGTCTTTGCCTCCTCACATGGTTTGTACCCAAAGCTTAGAGAACAGCCACTGTGGTATCTCCTCACAAGTGTAGCCAACCACAAACCCTAGAAGCTATAGACCTGTTAGCTTTTCTAGTATTATTCATAAAGTTATGGAGAATATTGCAATAAAAAGCATTAATAACAAATCACTGGCCTGCAGTCCCTTGACCCAGATCAGTTTGACTTTGTAATGGGTAAGTCTGTCTAGTGAATTTGGTTGACATTTTTGAGGGAGTAACTGAAACATTGGATAATACTCAATGAGTGCACACTGTCTGCTTTGTCTAACTAAAACGTTTAACATTTTCTTATTCTCCAGTTTTCAAATCTCACCATGCTGAACAGAACTGGATCAAGGGTAAATGGGTCCCTCAGCAGGGTAGTGGACCGGGGCCCCCCATACATCCCACCCCACCCCTACAGCCATTCCAGTGTCCCATTACTTGGCTATTTCACCCCAGTTACCATAAATGTTCAAAACTCTCAGTGTGCATACTGTTTTCTACTTTACTTCTCCAATGATTACAGAAATTTGCACTTAATTTAAACATTTTATTTCAAATTTTATAGCACAAACACTGATAGAGATTTGCTAAACAAAGCAATACAGTCTCACAGTGAAAACAGACTTAGCATTAAAACTTATCTGCACTTGAAACTCACATTCACTGAAACAGCATTGAAACCCACATTCAAAGAAAATGCATCTGGCCAATGGTGGATTGTTTACCTTTGGGCTGTTTTCAAATTATAGGCTGCTTGCATACAATTTTAGGACCATTTAAATATGCAAGAGGTCTTTGATTCACCTTCCTTGTTGTATTAAATGTTATCCCTAGTATAATACAGCACCTTTTGTTAGAGCATGTTTTAAATTTATGGTGTTGAACATTTTTCCAGTAAGCAATGAAACAAAACATATGAACCAATAATGACAAAACTGCCCAATTCAGAACATTTCAACCATAAAAAGCCACTTAAACTTTTGTCACTACAATCCAGTAGTATCAGTCAATATGCCCAATCTCTGCAGAAGTAAAGGTCATCTGAATAATTCCACATTAAAAAGATCTGTAACTAATGAAGTGGTTGCTAGCAAACAACTTTATATTTCAGTGTTTCATCTACAAATTCATTAACTGCTGCCCTTGAAGAATAAATTGCCTATGTTACATAAAAGAAATGTATGCTGGTAATATTCAATAGGGAATGGATGGCAAACTGAAAACAAGTTCATCTTCATTTCATCCAAAAGACAAACTCAGGACTGCAGTACCCCACCCCCCCTTAAAATACAACACAGTATCAGCAATATAATTACATGCTGTGGGAGTAGAACCCACAGCATTCTGCATCAAAGTAAGGGTATTACCCATTGTGCTACTAACCCTTTCAAATCCTGTACCGCAGTAGTTATACCATTTGCTAAACAAAACAGTTGTACATTGTAAACAGACTTAGCATGAGCAGCAGTAAACTTATCTTCCTTTGAAACTCACAATTCCTTGAAAATGCACTTGAAACTCAATTCCTTGAAAAGTGCAATTACAATTCAGTTCCCTGAGAAATACAGCTTGGCAGCTGGGGTAGATAGGATTCAGGTTCTTAACTAAGACACATGGTTTGAGCCTAAACAAATTATTAACCACCTGCTATCCCTAACTAGGGCATTTCACTCTCACACACAGGCACCTCAGCCTTTTACTGTAACAAATCTGGACAAACTCTAAATAAATATGGACAGATAATAAGTATTGCTCTCATGAACTTAGAAAATTGAATAGAATACCAGGATTTATGTTAGTATGCATTTTTCTAAAGGTCATGAGGTCTGAAACTCAAATGTCTGTTATTATTTAGTAACTTCAGTTCTTTCTATGAAGAACAGACCAAAAACTGGGGCAAAAATCTGGTCATTTGATAGGTAGGCTACCTACCTACCTCTTAAATACACACACAGACACACACACCTACCCATAGCGCTCAACTAATCAGGGTCAGATCCAGAAATAATCAGGGACAATCAGAGACACACTAAATATATTAATATTATTAACTTGAGACATTGACAGAAATCACAGAACATAACTGAACATACAATGTAACAGAGTAAAGAAGTCTGTAACTCTAATTATTGTCATTATTTATTAAGTATAATTCATCACCTTTTCTCCAGAATTCACCACTTTTAGGTGGGATTAAGGGGGACAGAGCTAAAATTTCAGTTAAAATCAGGGATGTCCCTGAAAATCACGGACAGGTGAAAATTATGCACGTACCTGCCTGCCTTCTTGCACACACACACACACACACACACACACACACACACACACACACACACACACACCTACCTATCTACCACTTAAACAAGCAGACACATGCACACACACTTCCCTCTTACACATACAAACCCCTACCTTCCTCTTACACACACACACACACCCACACAATACCTCTCAACCTCTTAGCACAAAAAATATGGGCAATGATGAAAATAATGTGGGGGCACAGCCCAGAAATAGGGGCAAACTTTATATATTGCTCTCACAAACATAAAGTTTCTAGAATAAAAATGGTATTGTGCTATCATGAATTTTCTGAAGATATGAGGTCTGAAACTCAAATGCCTGTCATTATTTAGTGAATTCTTTCCTCACTGATTTGTCACAATAAACCAGAATGCCACAAATTTTATGAGGAACATACCAAAAATATGAGGCAAAAATCTGGATAGTTGAGAGACACCTCCCTCTCTTTTTACACACACAGATCTACCTACATAGGTTCATAGGTAGATACTAGGCTATCGGCCCTAGGGCCTATAGAAGCCTAGCTAAAAAGGTACCCTGGCTTTCGCCACCCAAGAAAATTATTTTCCTGTGCCCTTGTCAAGCAGAACCACAGAAGTGATCCCCGGGGTGAATTTCCTATTACCCATCCAATCATCAAGATTTTTCGTGAAGAGTGCTAATGAGGAGCTCTGTTATAGGTAGCACATACCTACCTACTTCTTACACACACGCACACACACACACACACACACACACACACACACCTACCCAGTGTTGTGCTAGTTACTTGTAAAAGTAATAAGTTACTATTACTAGTTACTTATAAGTGAAAATAATATATTATTATTACTTATTAATTTTCTAAAAAAAAAGTAATATATTACTATTACTAATTACTAACTAAAGTAACTAGTTACTGTTAAGTTACTTTCACATAAGTATAGTTTATCAATTCTCATATTCAGAGTTGCTCACACAGTACTTGTGTGTGAGGAATACATGCTTACTGCACATGAATACGAGTGTATTAAAGTTGTATGCACAGTGTTACAATAATGATCAATAGGATTTTACAGTTTGCAAAGTCCCACAGACTAGTCTTTATAGTCAAAGAGTCCCAATTTAATACTTAGACCAAAGTACACACAGCCAGCAACACAAGACCCATAACAAGTTACAACCCATCAAATTTTCAACAATGTACATTAGGCTAATCTGCTAAAACTAATGCTGAGGATGCAAAAATGCTTATAGAAAATGTCATATAGGTCAACACTACTGTTAACACAACAAAGTCAACCAAAATATCACCTTATATAACTACTCACAATGACTACACATTTCTGTTGTCTCAAAGGAGGAGCAACATTTCAAAGTGTTTGTCAGTGAGTCTGTTTCTTCTTGCAGTCAGCACTTGTCCACCAAGACTGAGTAGGCATTCAACGGGTGCACTAGATGGCAGAGCTGTATTAGCGTTCAGAAATATCTTCTTGACTATAGGGTACCTGCTGAGAGAAGATATTTCTCTGGAAGGGTCTGCCAGATATATGTCCATCTGAGAAGATATGCTGACAATGGCTAGCGTCGACTCTGAAGCTGAAGAAGCTGTCCTTGGCAGTTAATGCAAAAGCTTCATATGACCCATGTGCAGGTTCATCCAGTTTCTGCATGGCATATAGGAGCAGAGCTTTGTCTCTGAGTTTCTGCTCTTCACTGTCCATCCATTGCAAATGGAACTGTGGGTGCACTATGCTAGCCAGAATGAGCTCTTTGTGCTCCAGAAGGTGATTGAATTGAGCCTCATTGCCTTTAAGATGAGCATCAACTAGCAGCACAGCAAGCTTCACAGACTACCTGACTTCAGACAATTGTTTTTCTGGCATGTAATAGTGGAGATCAGGATTCCCATGAAGCTTTTCAGCTCTGACTGCAGGATGTCCAGAGTCATTGCCAGGGGCTGCATTACTTATGCAAACTCAGTAACAAAGGTGATTTCTGCAGGCCTGAAGATGACAATTCCAGTCTGTTCACATATCTCATTCAGCGAGCCTTCACCCTGAGTTGCAATGAGGTGAATTCTATCACGTAAAAAGTGGGATTCCATCGTGTTGCACTGGGAATAATCAATGCCAGATCACATTTATTTCGAAACACCTCAGCAGCTTTGTGCTGCGAATAGCCTTGTTCCATGCAGCATAGCATCTGGCCATGGTGCTTCGCATGGTCTTTTTATACTGTGCATCATTACAAGCAGATTCAGCATCTTGCACGGGAACTAGATTCAATGTGTGTGCTGCACATCTCAAATGGGGAGGCAGTGAATAGGTGTTCTCGCTTTGCCCTGACTGACTCAGCACGGCTGTCACTCTGTTGTGAATCACTTCATCATCATCATCCTCATTTTGGGACAGCATGCTTATACTGTCAGCTCTGTTACATTCCGAGAAGACAGTGAAAGCCGTTACAAAATTGCTGCGATTGTCAGTAATTGTCACACGCACCTTTTGATCTATCGTGTACTTGATGTGAATGCTCTCAAGAGTTGATGATATGAGATTGTATGTCTGCCTCCCCTGTAATATGTAGAATGACAAAGCAGCTGTCTTTCTTTGAAGTGTGTTACAGTCAATCCAGTGGGTGGTGACACCAAAGAAACTACAATTCTGATGGATCCAGATGTTGTACAAACAGTTGAAATGCTTGGTAAGGTTTCCATCAGATTCTCTTTCATATCACTGAACTGTTTCTCAACTCATTCAACGAGAGTTTTCCTGTTCATGACCATCTTTCCTTGTTGTAGGCCAGTTACAAGGCTGATGAAGGATAGGTGTTCAACTATGCTGAAATGCTACATGTCAATGATCAAACTGTCAACCTTGGACTGTGTGACATGACCAGAACCAATGACTGCACCAATAGATGGCTGTGTCAATGATTTCTTGTCCAACTTGTCAGCACCTGAATCAATTGCTTTCCTCTTCAAACTATTTAGCTTTCCAATTGAGATAGGATGTGATGTCTGAAGATGCTTTTTTAAATTCGATGTACTGTTTACTGCAGTTCTATTGGACTTCTTTGTCGGTGGACATAGCTTACATTTCACATCAATGCTTTTTCCATTGTTCATAATTAGGTCAAAGAATTCCATGTACACAGATCATTCAAATGAACTTTGACTTTCCATTTCTGAGTGAAAGTACTAAGCAGAAAAATAAATGGATGTGCCTGGAATGTATATACTGCAAATGGAAACTGCATTTAATATTTCTTAACTGAAGCCTCTGTCAAAATTTAGCTCTGACTGGCTGAAGCTTAAAATAAAGGGACTGACAGAAATACAAAAAAAAAAAAAGCTAAAGTTAACTTAGAAATTTGTTTTGAAAACATGAACCTCCAGTGAATGAATTTTTTTAATAGCTGAATAAAACACTTTTATATCTGAAAGACCTAAATAGTATTTGGAACAGCATAAACAATTGAAATGCTGCAAGAGTAAGCTTTTATTTTAGCAAAAAAAAAAAGTGAAGTCCTGTCCTAGGTGGAATGCTCCCCATTCAACTTTAAATGAACCCACTGGTCTGCTTTTCTACATTGAACAGCTTTGGCTCTGCTACACAGCTTTTTATTGGTCCGTATAAAGCAATTACTGCCAATCAGCATCGAGGTCCCCTCAGAGCAGCCCCTCCTGTGGCAACCCCCCCCCAAACCAGCCCCATACCCAGCAATTTCACAGTGTTCCATTACTTGGCTATTTCTCCCCAGTTACCATAAACACTGTTCAAACTTGTTAGTGTGCATAATGCTTTTTTTCTTACTTCTACAATGATTACAGATATTGAAATAAAAGAGCACAAACACTGATAACCATTTGCTAAACAAACAATACAGTCTCACACTGAAAATAGACTGAGCATGAACACGTAAACATCTCTGCCCTTGAAACTTACATTCATTGAAACGGCACTAAAACTCACATTCAAAGAAAATGCATCTGGCCAGTGGAGGACATCCACACAACCGCCACTCTAATACAATATGCAGATGATTCTACTCATTTGCACATCTGAAACATAATACACCTCCAAAAAATTACTCAGGAAGCTTTAACAGGCACTGAAACATGGCTTTGTAACTTATAACTCGAGCACAACACAAAAAAGATCAAACCACTACTTTTTTCCCCAGATCCCTCTGTCATGAAAAAACACAATTTAAAGTCCTCTCTTTTGATAATACAACTATTGAAGTCTCTTCTTGATTTAAAGATTGCATATTTTCATGGTTTGCAGGGTAAATGCTCAGAACTAAAGAATGGCAAAGAGGCTGAAAGTGCAAAACTATCAGAACCTAGAAGCATGACAATTCAGCTAAATATAGGAAGACAAAATATATTTCTCATTGCTAAATAGAAAATAATGTATTTTTATATTTCAGTAATTCATATTTTATTATACAGATTGTTCCTGATATATAATCTGTGAGAGGAATTATATTGTCGGGCATTATCCACTCAATCAGCAATTAGGCATTTACTCTGATTTGATGTTTCCTGATGGTGCCATCATCATCAACCAAGCTGGCAATTATATTCTGATGCTATAGTCCTCCAAACACAGGTAATTAAAATACAAGTTAACCCAATGTAATGTTTAAACTAGAATAGCAACATATGTAGCACAGCAGCAGAAATAAATGTTTCCTTATGCTGCACTCACTGGTCATTAAATGGCTCTCCAAACTGGATAAACCAAAATCAAAAGCAAACAATCAGAAAGAAAGCCTGGATGTAACACAACAGAGAGTTTATTTCTGAGTAAGCTGTTGAAAATTAAAAATATAATAAGCTGTAGAAAATTAAAATTATGATTCCATAATCTCATGTTTTGTTTCATTTTGTTTTCTAGAATGAATATAGGGAGTTGTTATGAGAAATTATCTAAAATTGCTAAATGTAGAGTGATCTCATGGCAAAGTGGTTGGACATATGTTACCAGATGGGTAGCCAACTGGCTCACTGGTAGAACCCATCTAGTCAAAATAGGGGAAGCCACCTCAAGCAGTAGACCCGTATCGAGTGGCGTACCCCAGGGTTCAGTCTTGGGGCCTCTGTTATTTGGGATATACTTTTCTGAGGTACAGACCAAAACCAGTTGGCTATGGCTGACCAAGTCTGCAGATGACTGCAAGTTGGGAGCTGTCATCATTTCCCCTAGTGATGTGGACATCCTCCAAGAGGGTCTCACCCAGACTGGTGCCAGAAACATGGCCTCAAGCTGAATACAAAAAAATGCATCATCATCCCCTTTGGGGAGAGAGTGACGTCCCCAGAAATTATCACATTAATAACAATGTTGTAAGCACGCAGTCAGTCATGAGGGATTTGGGCACCCAGATTGATAGCAGGCTGACTTTTGACCACCATGTTGCTTCCATTATGCAGAAAGCTTTGTACATGGCCCACCTCATAAGTAAGGGTATCTCATTCAGAGACAAGGAGGTCATAACATTCCTGTATTCTTCCTTTATAAGGCCCATTATTGAGTACAATGCCCCATTCGGCATGTACCTTGGAAAGCACATGCAGCGGCTGGAGAGACCACAGAGGTTCCTCACCAGGAGAATCCAGGGCTTCAAAAATCTACCATATGCAGATAGGCTAAAAACCCAATCCCTCTACTCTGTTTCAAACAGACTCCTTAGAGGTGAGTTCTGTCTGGCATACAAGGTGGTCTTGGACCACGCCTTGATGGGACTGCTGCAGATCCACAAGTAAATCTCCACTCGAGTAACCCACACATGCAGCCTCAACCTGGTCTGTGACATCAATAGGACTTGCTGGCAGGACAGATTTGTGTCCCAGACACTCCCCCTTCTGTGGACAGACTCCCTCTCTACATCAAGCAGAGTACCTCTTTACCCCTTTTAAGCACAAGCTGGATAACTGGATGGGAAAGAGAAAATACATCCCTGGGATTCCACCCGTGTCCCTGCTGGACAGGGACATCGGGTGCTGATTTGTCTATTCATGGGCTAAACTCTTGGCTAGGCTTATAAGGGGCTTCAGGGCCAGTAGCCTAGTAACTTCCTATGATCCTATGACATTTTCAGCATTAGAAAACTGACTTCAGTAATGCAGCACAGTCATTTGTCTAAGGTTAGCAGATGAACAAACATGCATAATGTTTTGACATCCCTTCACACAGAAATGTGAAACAGATATTCCTGATCAGAAGGACAAATGGACAGTTAATTAGCAGAATGTCCTATATTATATAGTTAGACAACCCAAACAACAACATATTTATCATTTTGGTGAAAACAACATACTGATTTCATTTTTTGCAGCAGCAGTTGTGAGCACCCTCCAACTTGACCCCCCCCCCACACACACACACACAGATGAATCCATTCAAATGTAATCAGCCTGCCTTGCCCATATTCTTAAGTGCACTGACATATATAAGTAAGTCATCCTACATTAGGATTAATTTGAGACACTGGGCACATCAGCCTGCTGGGGATAAAACACCAGTGACTGGGATAAGCAAAAGAACTAATGCAATTATATTTTGTCTACATAAACTCAAGAACAACAAAAGAATAAAACACAACTGAACAATAAAACTGGTACCAAAGTTAAATAAATATAGCTGGATGAGCTACATCATATATAAATGAGTAAGACATACACAACTTTTATTCTCTCTCTACATCACATCACATACACGCTCTTACCTCCAATCACGCTATACCACAATGACTATGTACAATTCCACCTGCAAGTAGACATAACTTTGCAACTTTACTTGAATTCCGCAAGCCAGTAAAAGTTTACTTCGGTGGCTTGTGTCCATGAGTAGGACACATGCATGGTCCTCCTTAAAGGAAAACACCGCAGTGTTAAGAAGTTTTTTTTTTTTTTTTTTGTGGTTTTGGAAGTCTGCATTGCGGACTGCCCCTCTCGCTCCCCCAGCTACGTGAATTCAAGCAAAAAGTAACGCGAAAGTAATTCACATTTGCATTAGTAGTTACTAAAAAAAGTAACATTTTACAATTACTGTGTTACTAGATTGACAAGTAATGCATATTATTTCTAGTTATTTAAAAATGTAATATATTACAGTAACGCATTACTTTTCTGACACATTACTCCCATCACAGTTAAGAACCTTTTATAGGTTCACAGGCACTTACTAGACTACTGACCTGTAAGGATCTTAAGAAGCCTAGCCTTTACATTCTCATGGTAGTTTTTAGCTTTTATATTTTGCATATGAATAACCTAGAGATGGGCCAGACAAGGATATGTTTGAACATTTACATGTTTCACCTATTCATGAAGGGCAGGGGTGCTAAAGCCAGACCTGAATTTGCAGTTACCCATCCATTTGTCCAAACTGCATTTGAATAGAATAAAAAAGTGCTTTGCTTTATGTGGACTGGAAGACGTTTCCATAGAAGCAGTATACTATGTGATACATACCTATCCCTGCAACAGGTTCTCTTTATTTTGCAGAAGACTGAACTCCCTTGAGTGGATGTTTATGATACCACTGGACTTGCAAATGTGCAATGGGTCTGAAAGAATAAGGTCTGTTGAAGCGCTACATGCAAGGCACAGGTCACCCCTCAGTAGCCACAGTCCAGGAAAGAGGCAAATAAAATGAACTGATATATGAGGCAAACAAAACTAGCAGCTATTTTTACATACACTGCTACAAATACAAATCAATAATGTTTATTTATTTTATTCATTTGTCTTTGTTGACCATAAATGTCTGTAGGGGCAAAGCCCATTTTCATCACAGGCCTGGAGAGAAGAGCTCCAGGAGATATGTTTAAGACACTCATGAGAAAGCAACTTACTACAATATTGAGTACCTTGGTAATACATAGCCTTGTTTTGCATCGGTTGATGGTTTGTCCTTCAAAATGTAATGTTTCATAAGAAATGCCCAATATATCCCACTTTTGGCATCTGAGAAGGTGGTAATCATATTGCTTAAGTTACAAAGATACATTACATAAACAGTTCTTAAGACATCTAGATACAAACAGGTAACTGTTCTGTAGTGGCACTATATAAAGATAAAATAGTAATGCTATATATGATACTAAATTAGTATGCAAACAGTTAATATGCATTATGTATGACAAACAAACCTCTAAAGTGTACCTCATTACAAGGAACATACGTCATCTGGGGATTTAAAAAGTTTGTGTTCCTCAAAGTTCCACATTGAAAGGGTCTGTCATGCATTCAGTGTGTTAGGAATTTTTTAACTGATATCCATGGTAAATAGAAAAAAATCATATTAATTCATTAGAAAATCTTTTTATAAGCAAAACCAGCAGATTTTAACCATCCTATTACCTTCCTAGTTGAAGTTGTTAGTAAGCTGTTAGTATGTGTTCTACATTTTACCCATTTGTTCCACATTATGAGGGCTAGTGTTCCTCATTTTAGAGACAGAAGGATGAGAGCTATGATAACAAGGAGACATTAGATATGACTTATAAGACATGGGTAAGGAGGGCTACAGTATAGATGTTGGGAATAAATAAAACTGAGGTAAGGAGTGTGAGACATTAGTTTGTTATTAGGTAGAGAGTAGTTAAAGTTAGACATGGGAGAGAGGCATTGTGTAGATGATGCATCAAGGATAGTGGGGTAAGAATACTAGGGTACTTACTGACATACAACCTAGCTATAAGAGTGTGGTGGAGAGTGAAGGAGACATTTAGAGTGGGAAGGTCAGAAAGAAAATGAAACAAAGTGGTGACTAAGGTGGGCAAGTCAGTGAGGTGGGTTGGTGGAAAGGCTGTTGTGTAGAAGGGGTCTAGAGAGGAAAATGGAGTTACCCATGTGAGGAGCATGTGAACAACTACTTGTGGTTTAGGTGGTGTTTTTTGTAAGGACATAAAAGCAGAAATTTTCATGGTCTGTTTTAGGTATGTCAGGATGGTATTCCAGAGTTTAAATACATAACGGGAGCACAGTGAGTCGCCTGATAAGTTAATAGACTTTGTTGTGTTTACTAAGAGTTTATTGATTGGATGAACATCTCTATCTGGAAATAAGTTAAAAAGAGGTGTAACACAGAGAGTAAGGCAACACAAGATTGAATATAAAAAGCCCTGAATAATAAATACATCAAGAACATAATGCAATTTAACATCATCTAAGTGATAATAGCAAAATCTAGATGAATAGCCATGAGATTTTTGGCCACCTTACCAGCTATGAACATATCCAAAATCTGCAGCACTTTTATCCTTACATTCATTTGTGCTCTTCCAAATTTCTCTTAAAGATTAATAGGTTTTGTTCACTTCTGCCATGACCAGGTAGACTGTTCCAGTTAGCAGGTGTATTTTTGATTGTGATATTTTACCCAGTGCTTTGGTAAAACTAGGACGAGTGTGCTTCTTTTTCAGTTTATTTTACCATTTATTGGCCAGGTTAGCCCTGCTAGGACAGAGTCCTGAGAATTCCCTGCATGCATTTGACTTTATCTTGACTATAGAGTTTCCAAGGGACTGCTAAACCATTGACAACGACCTTCATCAAGCCACACTGTAAAATGTGGATGTTAATTTGAAATACTATTTGCAAGTTTACAAATACAGCATAAAAACATGTGGTCTGTTAACACGTAAATGGCAGTTTGAATAATATAACCAAATCTGAAGCTATGCTGTGCATAGTTCAGAAGACCATAATATTCTACAGTGTTCTAGATACTGGTTATATAGAATTGTTTCAAGAATCTTTGCAATAGAAGATAGAATAGAAATGGATTTATAAATTGTATCCACCTTTGTGTAGGGCACTATAAATAAGGGTATAATAATAACATGTTTAATTATACTGTAGGTAGTACACTGTATGGAGTAAGTGAAATGATTATTTGGGCAAGAGGCTGAGGAATTTTTGGTGAAGGTACTTTTAGAAATGATGGATGTAGTGCACATTGACCATAGGTGGAGTTGTCCTGCAGGGTGTTAAGTACTTTTTAATAGTTCTCATAGAGCTGGTCCCGAAATAAAAGGTAGAGACATGGTATACATTTGATTATGGATGCTGTGCAGTTGTTTCTAAATCAGAAGCTTTAGTGGTGATAGGGATACTTAGTGAAGATAAGTGTCTCTTTAGCTGATAGATTAATTGTATTGCTTTGAGAATAGCCGTTCTAAAATTATGTATTGTACTTTCCTTGCTATAATAAGATGATGAAATGTTTTTAACCACACAAAATATAGTCTGGACATTTTTTCTGTTTATAATGATCATAGGTTCATAGGTAGGTACTAGGTTATTGGCCCTAGGGCCTATGTAAGCCTAGCCAAGCGGTACCCTGGCTTTTGCCACCCAAGAACATTATTTTCCTGTGCCCCTATAGAGCAGAGCCACAGAAGTGATCCCTGGGATGAATATAGGTTCATAGATAGGAAATAAATAGCCCTTGCAGGTCTTGAACCCAGGAACCCCACACACACCATAGCCTATGCAATTTACCAGCAAGCCACCTCAGATGCAAATAAACAGCCACTGCAAGGCTCGAATCCAGGACCCTGCACACCATACACAAAGTGATTTACCACTAAGCTATGACAGATATTCATTTTTTGAAGATCCATTTTCTGCAAAATATAGCTTGTTTTGAATATCTAACAGAACTTGTAGGAAGCTGTCAAGGGCAGCACTTACTTCCATACCTCTCAACTGTACAGGTTTTCACAGAATGTCCAGATTTCTGCCTCATATTTTTGGTGTGTCCCCCTAATACCTGTCCCTTTCTGGCAAATAGTTGAGGATTGGAGTCATGGAATAATGACAAACATTTGAGTTTAAGACTCCATATCCTTTGGAAAATTAATGCTAAATCAAAATCAATTATTCTTTCTTAGGTTCATAGGTTCATAGGTAGATACTAGGCTATCTGCCCTAGGGCATTTATAAGCCTAGCCAGAGTGATTTTGGCTTCCTTTCCCCTATTAGATTAGCTACTGTGCCTCTGTAAAGTAGGTCTGGTCACACCCTTTACCCTTTTTAAGATTGTCTCTGTCTAGCAGCTGGGACACAGGAGAGATCCCAGGGATGAATTTTGAATTTCCATCATCCCATCCACATTAACGGGAGGGGGGGCTTGGGGCTATGTCTGGCTATGACTGGGATTCTATTCCAGAGTGAGAGACCTCTGGGAAATGGTCCAAATGCTCCCTCCCTATTTATTTGTTTTTTTTTTTGTTGGTCCCTGGGGGCGTGCTTCTGGGTTTTGGACTTTTTGGATTGTGGCTTTTTGAGGTGGAGCATGTCCATTAATTTTGGCTTGAGATGGCTTTGTAGGTCTGCTCTGCGGTAAGCAACTGCAACTGAGTGCAGCTTCTTTTCTTTAGTCGCTGCATAGGACATCTGTTTGTAGCCCATGATCCTAGCTTGGGTACCTTTTTGGAGGTGGTTGCAGTTGCTGCAGGTGTCCCTGCTGTAGTCCTCAAAAGTGGCATTGTATTCAATTATGGGCCTGATGAGTGATGAGTAGAGGGGCACAATGACCTCTTCGATGGCACAATGACCTCTCTTGAGGTAGATGTATATACTTTATAGTCTGTAATTACTATTTTTAAAATTATCAAAGGAGACCACTTATAACACGTATTACCCCAAATTTATAATTACTACTTCTTCTATCATTTTCTATAACCTCCTATTCCGTTTTTTTAATGGATTACCACCTATGTGGGGGGATTATGCACTTTTTTTTTTTTTAGCATGAGGCAGTATGCAGAAATTCAAGCATCAAGCATTGTGTCATGGGAGACAGCTGGAGGTGATTTGTGAGACCCGGAGAGGTTATTATTTGCGAGATCCACTTTGTCAGCCATAATGGCTCCATCATAGCCCAAACCCTAGATGTGTATATCATAGAAGTCCCAGAAATGCAGAAAGAGAGGAGATGGTACAGACTGCCCTGGTGGGATAGCTAGGACTGGGTTTGATGTTATGTGTTTATGTGGATTTGGTATTGCAGGCCCATCTTGTGCTGAGGGGGTTAGCAAACATGTTGTAAGCTATCTTGTGATATTATGATTGATATTTGGTTATAAGCAAGATTTATGATGCCCGATCAAGGTATTGGTCAAGAGTTTTTGGTAGGTCCATCTATGGGTGTGGTTTGCCCTTCAATTCATGGGTCTAGGTTTAAGAGACATGATCTCAATCAGGTCAGCAAGGAGTGATGTGCCTTCTCTAATCTGGAGGCTCAGTGTGTCAGAGTTTATGAGTTCCATGATGAGCTTATGATTGGTAGTACAGACCATATGCTCCATAGCTTTTTTACAGACCCTCACCAGCTTCGCTGGGGGGCACTTTTGGTCTGGGGTTACTGTGTACCTCACTGTTGTGTGGGGACCACTGTAGTTGTACTTCATTCTTGGGTACATATCCTGTAGTAAGGCTAAAGTTCTTCAGTGTGACTTAATGTGGAGGGTTCAGTTCTTTCTGAGTCATGTGTTAGATACTGTGGAACAGCTGATTGGGTCCCCATGTGTGTGTGCTTTTGTGATGTGAGAGGGACCAGGTCAGTTGTTGATTCAGGATGGCTTAGATGGGGGAAAGGGGGAATTGGCCCCTTTGGGGGTCTGGGTTGGGTTTGTGGGTGTTCTGTAGGTTCGGTATCATTATGCCAGTTATCATACAATATTATTTTATATCATAGAGTTTCAGCCCATGTTGCTGACATAATAAGCATCTTGTTCTTATCTTATAGTGTCTAGGGCTGATTTGATCGAAGTTTCTGGCTGATGATTTTTTTGAGATTCCTTTGGCCTTTTTTACTGATCAGAGAGAGTTGCCTTCCTTTTTTTTGCTCTGTCATGTGTAATAGCTTCTTCTTCTGTTGCTTTTCAGCTTTTTGCTCTGTCATGTAGTTTTATCTCCTATTTATTTGGAGGGTTTGGCTTATTGGGATTTACATGGTGGCCCCATTTTGGAGAGGCTTTTGTGCAATTTATTTGGGCGATGCATTGCATCCATGCATTCCTCCAGTGGCCATTATGCTTTGAAGGATTCCACCTCTGGCTCACCTCAGTGGGCTGATTCTTGGGGGTGGGGCTTTGAAGTTCCCCCCCTCAGTCTTGGTGGTTGGGCGGATATGGATGAGATATGGATGTACAGGAAATTTGTTTATAGTCTGATCTTACCAATGGTCTGATGTCCTTTGGAGTTGTTCCTAGTCTACTCTTGAGTTGGAGACCACTAGTGTGATGTCTTGTGGGGTGATGTTGTTCCACTGTGTGTGTTTCTCTTTAGTTGTTGTTCCTCTGGTTGAGTGAGGTGTTGTTGTGGTAGTTGGTTGAGTAAGTTTTTGCTGTTTGGTTTGTTGTCAATGTTTAAGTCACTTGGAGAGTAGTTATGCTTGAGAGTTAACAGGTCAAATTCAAGTGGGTTAGGAATCTAGTAGGGGGTTCCTGTAATAGGGGTAGAACGTATGGCATGCAGGCTGCTGGCTGTTTGGGGTTGCTTGGAGGCGCACATGCATGTTTTGCCGTGCCTCATGAGGTGAGGGTAGTGTATGAGGTATAGGTTATACCTCCTCAATCCTAGGCGTCCCTTAGCTCTCTCCTTTTGGCCCTCGTTACTGAGGCAGTGCTAGGGTGGCATCAGAGCCTCGAGCCAGGCGCAGTGCCAGGCGTGCTCAGGTGGACACTCATTATTTTTCTATATCTCAGAGAGTCCTCTTACCGCGTTTGACTTAGGGCAGGCAGGGTCATTGGATTGAGTTTTTATCTAGTTTTTTTCTATTAGTTTTACTTTTGGTTTTGGGTCTTGTTCTTTTTTGGTGGGTTGGGGGTGTCCTTGGGGCCCGGTAAAACAGGGGGGTATAGGCTGCCAAGCCAGTGACGTGTAATCCCTAGTCTAAGCAATAGCATGTCAGCATGTCATCCCAGGCTGCATGACACCCTTTTGCCATCCCATCACCACTTTAGACAGGTTTTGGACTGATCATGAATTCCTTTAGCCATTTGTTCTGGGTTGGTGAGGATCATTTTGCTACTGCTGGTCAGGGACATACCAGCCTGGGGCACATGGTCACTGAAGGTCAGGGTCTCTCCAGCCCTAGTGTCCAGAGATGGTCAGGGTCTGTGCTTCCAGGATGTGGCAGTGGACACATACAGTCATCCACTTCATGGTGATCAGGAGTGATACTTGTGTGGTGCTTTGGCGCTTGTGAGGCAGCAGCGACAGGCAGCTCACAGTGACCTTCTCCTGACAGGTTGTTTGGTGTGCTTCGCCAATGTCTGGGACTGAACGTCCCCTATATGTGATGTGTACAATAGAATGTTTGGCTTTGTGGCTTGGACTGTTGTGGGGCTATGTGATGGGTATATGTGTGATTTGATTTGATTTTGCTTCTCGGGGGTGATTTGAGGGTATTGCTGAGGGGTGTGTTTGTTTGCTGTTGATTTTAGGAGTGTTTGTGCTGTTGTGCTTGTGTTTTTATTTAGTGAGTGGAAACTATGTTTTTTTGTGTGTTATAGGTTTTTGGGTATGCAGATGCAATAGGGTTTGTCCTTTCTGTATTTTGATGTGGCCAGTTTTGGCTTTGAGCCTGACTGACTGTGCCAGTTCTTATAACAGAGAGAGGAGGCCCCAGTTTGGCTGGAGGAAGGACTGATCTGTGTATTTAAGTTTGTTGAAGGACACACCAGGTTAGTGAGATTGTTCTCTTGGAACTGACCTATGCCTTGAAAACTGACCTTGGACATACCAGATTAGTATAGGGAACTGTTTTACTGATCAGATGGATTTCACTTGATTAGAAGGAAGGAACTTTTTTTTTCACTTATGATTAGGGAAGAGAGGTGAGGTTTTTAGTTGGAGAGGAGGGTAATGTGCTTGAGTAAGTTAGTGTTTTAGAGAAGGAGGGTGTTGCAAGAAGTTAAGGTTAGTGTTAGAGTTAAAACAGCGCAGCTTTGGACAGCAGAAAGAGAAAAGACTTACTTTTTTAGTTTGAGAGCCTGGAAGAGTTTAAGTGTGTTTACACCTTTCAGACACTGTGCAAAGCTAAGATTGTAAAAAAGAGAAGAAGCCTGCTGAAAGAGAAAAGCCACAGTTTAGAAAGAGAGAAAAATGGCTTAGAGAGAGACCACCAGGACCAGAAACCTGTCAAGTTAACCAAACCCACTGGAAAACAGCAACTAGGCCACTTTAACACAACCAGGCACTCTGCTTCTAGAACTCCACTGTTTCAGGAAACTACACTCTGGCCTGTTTCTTTTTTTACTTAACTGAAGCAAAGCAACTTTTCAGACTTTTCAGAAAAATAAATTTCAAGTTTTGTAAAAGAACTTGTTTACTTTCAAAAAGTAGCAAAATAATTCAAATTCAGTTTTTCAGCAACCCAAATAAATGAACTAACACAAGAGATAAAAAAAAACCAATTTGAAGAATGCAATAAGAGAGAGAAATGAAAGCAAAAAATGCTAAAATGAAATGGAATGAAGAAATGCTGTAAGCAGGCAAAAGAATTAAAAAAAGTGTTGGAAATACAGTAAAAATAGTTAGCATGCAAAAATAAGTGTAAGTTAAAGAAAATACTTAAAATCCAAAAAAAAGAACAAAATCAAGAAGCTAAAGGCAAAGGTAAAAGTAAAACCTTTTTTCAATTAGAAAAAAGTGCCAAACACAAAAAGCTTCTTAACAAAAAATCTCAGAAAACTCCGAGTGCACAATTGTCTTGAACATTCCAGAAAAATAAGAGAGAAGTCAAGGAAACCCACTCCACAAGCAAAACAGGAATGACAGTGTTAACCACTCCAGTGGCACCCACAAAGGTTTTCACACAGACTGTCAGCATTGGACCACTCCAGGGACAGAAAGGCTGTTCAGTGTTAACCACTCACCACTGTTTTTTTCTTTGGCTTTCCAGTGGGTAAAAAAGCATTTTTTTTTAACTGAACTTAGTTTTTAAATAGAACAGAGAATTGTAGAACAAGAAATTTTTTTCAGGTAAAATAAAAGAAAAAGTAGCATGTTTTTTTTTTTGTTTTTTAAATAAAAACAAGCAGTTAAAGAACCCTTTTGAAAAAGCTAAAACAAAATCAATACTAAATGCAGGCAAAGAATGAAGAGGTTTTTGCAGTAATATACAGATATATTCTAAGTTTGCAAGAGCAATATTTAAAATTTGTCCCTATTTGTCCCCCCATCATTTTAGGCTTTGTCCGGATTTTTTGCTCTAAGAGGTTGAGAGTTATATTTACTTCTTGCTGAGCTGAGACAAGGCGTATGCTGTACCATCTAGTTCTTCAAGCTGAATGTGCAGGACAATACCTAGAAAGCTTAGAAACAGGACCAAACTAACAGTAACCTTCTTCATACATTCAATATACTAAGAAAATCTACCAGGACAGCTAGAAATTGTGCAAATGCATTATAACTTAGAAACAAAGTACTTTTTTCTTCAAACCCCAAAATTTCTAGAATGAAATAAAACAGCTCACAGAAAAGTTAACTGATGCCTCCTCCTGCCCTATTCACAATCAAAAAAGTGTGCTACTATCTTTGCTAATAACTTCAAAAACGTCATTCTATCTATCATGAACGTAATAGAATCACTTTTACCACGTATTGGCAGGCTTTACTTATGTACCTACCCAACTGTACCTCTGAGTTGATTGTTCTGCACTGTTTCAATTTTCAGCAATAGCCACTAAAGAAACTAAATCACTACCCTCTCTCTCTATCACATCACACACACGCTCTTACCTTCAATCATGCTATACCATTCTCTCTCTCTCTCACACACACACGCTTACCTGCAATCACACTATACCATAATGGCTGTCTACATTTCCACCTGCAAGTGGGCATGGCTTTGCAACTTTACTTGAATTCTGTGGCCCAGTAAAAGCTTACTTCTGTGGTGGCGTGTGTCCATGCATAGGACAACATGCATGGTCATCTTTAAAGAAAAACACACTGCAGTGTTAAGAAGTTGTGTTTTTTTTTTTGGGGGGGGGGGATCCCCACAGCTATGTGAATTCAAGCAAAAAGTAACGCAAAAGTAATTCACATTTGCATTACTAGTTAGTAAAACAGGTAACATACAATTTCTGTGTTACTGTATTCACAGGTAACATAATATTACTAGTTACTTAAAAATGTAATATATTACAGTAACGTGTTACTCCCATCACTGCCCCCACCTACCTCTTCCACACACACACATACCTACCATTTAAGCTCACACACACGCGTACGCTCGCTCACACACTTGCACCTACTTCTCAATTGTGCGTTTGTGGTCTGCATTTCAAACTTCCTTTGGCATTCAAATTCCATGCATTTAGAAGATGCAGATGAGGAAGACATAAACAACAGGTTGCGCAGATGCAGAATATAAAAACAGGTTGCACACACCTGTTGCATCTGTGAGACTGGACGCAAAGGATATTCTTAATGAAGAACTCCCTTAAAAAAAATTTTTTTCTTTTTTTTAATTAAAAAAATAAATCTCCTGGCCAGCAACCCCCCCCCCCCAGCCAACAGGGGGCCTTCTCCCAGCCAGTGGGCTCTAGGCAACTACATTGGTCACCTAGTGCTATATCTGGCTCTGCTTCTGAATTTTAATCTCTATATTAACGTTCCCCTATGTTTTTTTGCAGAGGTTGCCAAAGTTTTATAAACCTACTCCAAGATTACCATATCTTTGAGAAAATAGAAAAAGGGAATATTCTTTGAAACAGCAACCTTGGACTTAATATATATGTCTTCATTTCCAGTCATTCTGTCTCACCATTCCAGGACTTGCACTAATGATTCTCTGAATTTCAAATGGTTACCTAGCAAATTGTCTCTCAGACAGAGCACAGTAATGATTGGTGGCACACCATCCTCTGAAAGACTTATCAATATGGTATCCTACAGGGCACTATACTAGGTTCTCTCTTTTTCAGCATATGATTCTCTGATGACAAGGATCTGTAGCTCACAAAGTTTGCTGATGACTACAAACTCGTTGCTGTCATTAACTCTATAACCCTAATGTGCATAATGGTCTAAACATCGTACGCACCTGATGTCATGGCAGTAAGTTAAAAATGCAGAACATTGCCCTTTAACAAACAAGAACATTCCAGCACCTCCCACGTAAAAGATTCTCCCAAAAGTGGTACTGTTATTAGGGACCTAGGTGCATTTGTGAACAATGAACTATCATTTGACCAGTATTGTAAGGAAATAATTCTACCTGTCCCAACTATTTAATGAAGGCATAGCTTCCAGACCCAATGAAAGTATCACCACTTCTTTACTCATCCCTAATAAACCCATAAATGAATATAATGCCCCCCTTTGCATGTGCCTATCAAAACACATCACTCAACAAGAAAAATCATGATGCCTCCTAACCAGCTGTAGAAATTACAGACCTATTAGTCTGACTAGTCTAATATGCAAAGTCATGGAATGGATTATCATGGAAATGATCAACAAAGGCATAGGCAACCTTCAGACACTGGACCCAACCCAGTTTGGCTTTGTCAAGTGAATGTCATGCCTGCTAAATGTGGTGGACTTCTTTGAGAAGATAGATGAGGGGAAAATGGTGCGTACTGCCTACCTGGACTCTTGGCTGAGGCATTTGATACAATACCCCCCTTAGGTATAGTTGACAAACTCACTGAACTAGGCATAAACCCCTACATAACTCACTTGATTGCCAGACAGGACACAGGAAATCAGGACCAGTGATACCACCTTCATTAAGACAATGTTCACCAGCGGGGTACCTCAGTGCCCCATGCTGGGACCTCTGCTGTTTGCCATTTACTTTGAAGAGGTAAAGGCTAATGTCAATGATGAATGCAAATTGGGTACTATTATACTGGGTACTATTATAGATTCCCACCATGACACAAACATTTTAGAATAGGGTTTCACATAAACAAATGACTAGCGCCAAAGTCAAGGACTAAAACTCAATGCCAAGAAATACATCATAGTGCCTTTTAAGAAAATTGTCACCCAAGCTAATTACTCCATCGACAAGACTCCACT
The DNA here is from genome assembly GCF_019279795.1 of Protopterus annectens. Lineage (NCBI taxonomy): Eukaryota > Metazoa > Chordata > Ceratodontiformes > Protopteridae > Protopterus > Protopterus annectens. Next base: position 1,427,777,823 of record NC_056741.1, read on the forward strand.
TAGAGTTGGCTTGTTCGTCAGGGATCTGGGAACATATGTGCACAATAATCTGGCCTTTAACCAATATGTGGCCAAGGTAGTAAAAAAATCATTCTATGTCACCCAACTTATAAGGAAGGGCATGGCATCCAGGTTCAAAGAAGTCATGAGTGCCACTTTATACAGCCCTTATCAGACCCCTCATTGAATATAATGCCCCTGATAAGACATATGCAACAGCTGGACCACCCAAAAAGGTTTCTTACCAAGAGAATCCAGAGTACAAAACATTGTTCTGTACAGAGTACCTTAAAGCCCTATCTTTATTCTTTGTGTCCTACAGGTTACTCAAAATGAACAACATCAGAACCACTAGATCCATGGATTTAAATTTTGCTTGTGACATAAAAAAAACATGTTGGCAAGACAGCTATGTGTCTCAGAGGATTTCCATGCTCTAGAACAAGCTCCCCATCCATGTGAAGCAGAGTCCATCCTTAACCATATTTAAATGCAACCTTGACAAATGGATGGGAAATCTGAAATTCAGCCTGAGTATGGCCCCCATGTCGCCAACAGATAGAGGCAGACAGTAATGCCCAAAGTAACATACCCTCCACATAACCTGTAGAAACTTTCTAACATTCCTCCTTCCAAATAAATCCCCATGATACACAGGGACACATTTAGGATTGATTGCTTGGCTAAGCTTATAAAGGCCCTGGTGGTCATTAGTCTAGTATATGCCTGTGAACCAAGAAGATCTCCGGTATGAGTTTATTAAGTTCTACAGACCTTCTAAGACCCCTGTTATTTCCCCCAGTCTCCTATAGGCTCTTGTTTGGTTGCATCTGCTTGACCTACATGGCTGTGAATGAAAAAATCCTGCTTTAACCCAGTACACCTCCATAGCACAGAAAATGCCACCAATGCCTACTGTAAACACATGAATATACATTGCAACATAAACAGTACCTGTTGGTGTGATATCTTTCACTCAAAAGATCCCCCTCCTTTGTAATAAGCTGTCAGCCTGTGTCAAACCAAATAGCTCCCTAGCTGTCGTTAAAGCAAACTATGATTTGTTGTGAATCTGTAAATTCAGTCCTGGGGTGTATACGTAGGCCCCTATAGTTAAAGGAAACAAAGGGATTTGCATTGGCTAAGCTTCTAAATGTCTTTTAGTCTGATTGGTTAGTAATAACCTATGCTACTTTAATCTGTAACTTTCTGCACTTAGAGATTTATAGATGTTCCAAGGTTTTTGAGTCTTATGGCCATTTTCTCCTTGCTAGTACCTCCGTCAGGATATACCACCTTTCTCCAGCTGTGCTATATCAATCCCAGAGTAAATTTGTGTAAACCTATCAGACTGCTTAACATGCAGGGAACATTTGCTCCATAGATTAGGGAGGCACTGGTTTATAAACCTGTCCCTCCACCATGTTTTATTTATTTTTTTTGTAAATTTCTGCCCTTGGTTCTAACTGGAGCCATTGGACATAACTCTTTAACACCTATGTGGTGTGGAATATCACACCTCTAGCAGCCTACACGCATCCTTGCATTCCAGAGCATTTTCTGAAAAATCAACTTAAAAACCATAAGATAATAGATTCAAATTTTTTGTGAACTAAAAGTGCTATTAAAACTGTACAAATAGTGATCTTATCATTAAGAAGTATTCTTTACATTGACAATAGTGCATTCATAGACTTTTCATAAATACTGTAATATATTACAATGGGCACAAACCTAGAATTACACATTTTGCCAAATGTTTGCAAATGTTCATATTTTGGAAACCATACAACCTATATATATATATATATATATATATATATATATATATATATATATATATATATATATATATATATATATATATATATAGATATATATAGAGATATAGATATTGTTGGAACACTTTTGTTAACCAGACTTGAACTTTGATATGATGACAAGAAGTTCTTCTCTCAGCGTATATTTACTGAGAAATTTACAGAAATATGAAAGCACGTGCATTATTATATAATTAGCATTGCAGATAAGATTGAATATCACACAAGATGTACAGCATACAGTTGTTGTGTCTTTCAGCTTTTCCCAGTTAGGGGCCACCACAGCAGAACTCCAGTCCGCTAATGATTGACAGTAGATTTTTACGTGCTGAGTTGCTGGCCCTGACGCACAACCTTCAATGAAGGTACGCCCATTCACGCATGTCTCCACACAGAAGATGCTCTAGCTGACGCTCTAGCTGAGAATTGAACAGGACAACGTCTTACTATGAGGTGACAATGCTACCACAGCACCACCACCACACAGTGCAGATATCAATTACAACATTTAAGTTTTCAGCTGATGCCATGCAACAGTTTTTAACTTCCTTGTTTTTGAAGTATTAAGCACATATTGAAATATTGCTTATTTTCATAATTTTCATAAAAGTAACATCTCCTGTAGAGTGCAATATAAATTTTTATGTCTCCCAACATGGCATTTCACACCATACTCCTTAATACCATGTACCTCAGTTAAAAAATATCAATATAAATATGAAAATACGTGGTAAATGGTGATTCATTTTTCCACTGTAGGGCATTGTAGATTAACAGTTTTATTGTTGTTTTGTTAATATGTCCTTGTCTTTTGTAATACAGCTTATAATTAGCTTGCAAGTCACTTAGCTAAAGAAGCCAGACCAAGAAAGATCTGGACACCATAAGGAGATATGAGTGTTAACTGGAAATATGCAAAAAGGAATTATAGGCTTGAATGAGTTAAACAGATACAGGAAGTCCAGGAGTGCCAGATCTCTAATGATATAGTAAGTGAAGCAGAGATTTCCTCTAAGTCTTTAAGATGCTTAATAAAGGACTTGAGTTTCCTGCCTCTCTTGATAGCTCAGGGACTTTAGGCCTATGTTTTTTTTTTATAGGAATTTTTATGGCCTTTCGAATTGTTTGCTATGTTTAGTGAACTACATCCTGAAGGAGGAAATAATTGGTCAGTTCAGAGTATAAGGTAGTCATTACTCTTTGGACCCTGATGACATAAAAGGATTTCTTAACAACTGTTGCCACTTGATGGTAAAAAGAAAGTATGCTCTCAACCTGAGTTGCTATGCCCCTGACTTCATTGTCATTTTGTAGACGTGTGTTGTCAATGCAGCATGACTGGGAACAGGATGGCTACTAAAAGTGAAGATAATGCACTTTTTATCATTTTGTTTGAGCTCATTTTTAACACATCATGAGCTAACTGGAAAGAGCCCATCCTGGATTGTTTGCATGTCAGATGGTAACTTAATCACAGCTCTCATTTTGTGGTCAGCTCTCTGTTAGGAGATCTGGGTAGTAAAAGCCACAAAATAAAGATTACATTACCAAGTCTTGCGGAACACCTCTAATCATTTTTTTTCTTTTTGCTGAGGTGTGTGCACTTGCACTGCATGGATTCTGTTTTTTGTCCAGTTTACTGTCCTTGTATATCCATCTTATCAACTATGAGTTGATATTTAAAGTATTTGTCAGCATGGGGAATGATATTGAAGGCCTTTGCCAAGTCATGATACCTCATGTACTGCATGGGCACAATTCATTGCCTATGTAACCATTTCAAAGAAGTTACCAGATTCAGTAGATGGATTAGAAAGCCAAAATGTTCATGGTCAGGTGTAATAATTATCTATAGTAGTATAGCAGCATAGGAGGCGGAAATTTGGGATGGCTGTTGTATGCCTAAGTGTTTGTTGGAAAGCCACAAATAGTTACCAGAGAGCAGACACTAGTTGTAGTCTACATGAAGGGTATTAACCCGAAAGCTTTGCAGCAATACATTTGTTCTCTTTGACGTGGTTTTGTTGCTGAATCAAGAGTATACCAGTATTGTAGTATTGGCTTTGTTTGCTATAGTTTGCAGTAATAGTCAATACTGTGAGCATCAACATTAAAAGAAGAACATTTTCATCAGCCAGCATAATGGATGGAAGTAATGCAATAAACGGATCAGTAAAAGGACTCTTGATGAAAGAAGGTAATCCATTGTTACAATAAAACTTTAATGCACCTTTGTTACTGGGAACCACTGACCAGTCTATGGAAGTGTTTGAAAAAACATTGGATATTTTAGAGAAAAAGGTGCAAGTGTGTAAGCAACTCCAATAGCAGCGGTTATGGTTTCAGGCTTATTTGGAGCTGGGTGTCGTTCCTCAAGGGCTTAGAATTCTAAAAATGCCCTCATATGCTCATACTTATCCGGACCTTCTTAAACAATGGCAAGCACTGAATTTAAAGTTGAGCGCAGATTATATGCTCTTAATGAATACCTACTTTGTGTCTGTTGAAAAAGAATTGGAAGAAAGTATAGTGGAATTAGAAAATGATTTGCTGAATTTGCTTTGTTTCACCAGCATATGCAAGGTATTAATTTTCTCATCTCCCATCACCAGTGTATCTATATAGATATTTTTTTAAATATATTTAAATGTTATTATTTAGTGGTTACTTCCCCAAACAGATACTTGTCAATATTGCAGTCTGGCAGTTAGCATAGACGACTAATCATGTGACTTGTAAATGAGCTGCTTCCTTTTCCAAGGGTACTAAACGTTTAACCTTGAGCAATTAATTTACACAGATGGTACTTTGGGACAATTGTGAATTTGGGCTAGGCTTCTCAAGAGTCTTTTGGACTGCATTCCTAGCAATTACCAATGAACTTAATATTTCTTTTATGTATATTGTAATGGCCTGTTTCCCTTTCCACTTGATTTAAAGACTTAAGATTTTCATTGCCTGGGGAATCAATCTTTTTCATTCCTCCTAATGCTTCACTGAAAACTTTAGTATATGCCAGTCCCCTACCACCACAGAGGTTATTGGCTAATGTGCATTTTTTTTTATTTTTCTGTAAAGTTGTAATCCTACTAAGCACAGACCAAGGAATGACCCAGGAGCAGTAGTTAAGTAGCTTGCTCAGAATCACACAGAAGGCTCATGAAGCCATATGGCATCAAACCCTAACCTACAGAATAAAGCTCATAGGGTTGATTCTTCTGTACCAGACTACCAAACATGTTTACATTACATATGACATTTTGAAAGAAACTGTCCCAGGCAGTACCTCCCTCTACCAATGTTGAAAATGATGTATATCAACCAGGGCTAGTTCTCCTTGAAAATGGAGTAGCCACAAACTAGCAAACAGCATTCCCCCTCCAGCCTGATGAAAAATATTACCTTAAGTTAAAACCTGATAGCCAGAGTAGGAAATATGACCCTAATGAAAACAGAAATAAAAAAGTGCACAGAAACTACTGTCAGCCAGACCGCACACTGGTAATCAAGCTGGGTTATGGAGGGTTGTGCTGTCTGCTGTTAATGCAGGTTAAAATACATCATTCCATACCCGATTTGGCTGCTGTATGTTCAGATGTTCCCCAAGGCACTCTCTCTCACCTATACTTTTTTCCTTATTCATCAGTAACCTTCAGGCTGACCTTCCATACTCATGTATCATCCTATATGCTGATGATTTGGTAATCTATAGCTCTCAGCCCACCCATGCTGTAATCAAAAAAATCACTATCAGATGACCTGTTCTGTCTATCTGGCCAACTGAGAAAAAAATACTCTTAAATAAAAAAAAAAAAAAATATCCCCAAACTATAATATTCTGAATCAAGCACAAGCTTTCCAAGGTCTCCAGGAACAGGCAAATATCACTCATTGACCACATAACCATTGAAACTACCACACACTTCCATTCTGTAGGGATATTGCTTGATCAAGCAGCTCAATTTTCAGTATCATGTTCAGGTAACCAATGCAAAAATCAACAAACAACTGTTCTGGACAACCAAAATCTATCAATTCCCCTCCCTCAAGAGAAAGATACCCCTGAAAAAGGAATATTTCTCTCACAGATCAATTATAGGTTTCTTCTAATGTCCTCTGCCTTAATGAAAAACTTCTCCAGTCTACAAAGTTTTATTTATTTATTTACATTTGTTTACTGGGAAATTCCGACTGGACGCATGTCCTTTTTCAGTGGATGCACGGGGAGAAAAGCCCCACATCATTTACATGATAATTAGAGATACAAAGTTTTGCCGACAATATCTGCAGATTTATTGCACTATCACCCAAGACACAACACCACTGCTAGGGACTGGTTACCCATCCCTCATAAGTTAAAACTCTTACTCGGATCCCTTCTTGCACTCGACTTAAATCATATCCGTTCTTTGCCTGCCACCTATTTCCAAGGATTTCAGACTACAACAATAGTCCCTTCCTCCAAGCATAACCTGCCTTCAGAAGCTCAAAGCAACGCTACACTTGCATAGACCATAACTTCTCTATCATTGGGCTGCAGGTCTGAGCATCTCTTGCCACCTCTCTCAAAGAGCAACCCTCTCCCTTTTTTAATTTCTGTAAGTCTTTTGGGTTTCTAATACCATGATGGGAATGGACCCCATTCCTAAGTCAAAGTACGATTAAAGTTCATGACATTAGTATTGTTTCAATCCTTGATGTCAACCAGAAGCACTCTTCACAGCACCCGCAATGTGCCCAGTAATGACTCCTGCAATTTGAATGGGGTTACATGTATTGATAACATATCTAAATACGATTGTTGATTCTTTTTTTATAAGACCCATTGCTCCTCCTACTATTGGAACTGTCTGGGTATCTTTGTTCCACATTGCTCTCGTTTCTGCCTGCAAATCCTGATATTTTATGACTTTGTGTCTCTCTGTACCAATGACACTGTAGTCACTGGGTGTGGTAATTTCAAAGATCAATGCTACTTTTGTCTTCTTTTCATGGACCACTATATTCAGTTTTCTAGCATCTATCTTTTGAATTGTTGGTAATACATGATCCCATGTGATGTAGACTTCATAATTTTCTATGATGCTTTGTGGGTCATGTTAACAGTGTTTTTCAGCCACTTCAATACCACAATGTTTGCACAATCCCCAGTGCAACAGTCTTGCCACATTATTATGCCTTTCAGTATACAGTCCTTCTGCCATTAGTATGTCTGAACCACCAAATAGGTGTGCAACTGTTTCCAATTCTGTTTTACAAAACCTACATTTGTCTGTTTCTCCCACATGTTCAATGGACTAATGTATATGTAGCCCACTATCTTGGACCACCACTATTAACCTTTCATCTCTTGGTTTTAATTCACTTCTACTAACCATTCCTACATGCAATCCCTATCAGCATGAGGTTCTTCCAGACGTTTTCTATACTTGCAACTATATTTATGCATTTTCCACATGTCTTGCTTTCTCATCTGGTCCTTCACCTTATATTCTTTCTTTTGTTTTTTTTTTTTTTTTGGTGCATTCAGTTGCTGCCTGATTTTTATCTTCTGGTTTGATTTCCATTCCTGCTTGATGCTGATATGCTTCTGTTAGATTAAGCAGAGACGTCATCTTAGATTTATTCTCCTCATGTTTCAAAACTTCCATTACATTTGGGTCTTCTGAGGTCAGCAGATATGTGTGCAGTCCCACGATTGCAGATCTATACCTGTAATCAATTTCAAGGAGGCCCATCCCCCCTTCGGAATGGGGAATATATAATCTTGGTATTCACTGATTTTTATAAATCATTTGGTGAGCATGAAGCATCCTTCTTGTTTTCCTCTCTAATCTATCCAACATGTTTTGGGGCCAGTCAATCACTCTAAAACTGTAAGTTACAGGAAGAACAAATTGGTTTATAGCTTGAATTTTGTTCCTAGATGTCAACTCTGTTTTCAGAATTATTTTAAGTCTTCTAAAGTATTCCTTACTAAGTTTTATTTGCATTTGTTCATGTTTTATAGTTGAACTTCATCAGTTCCCAAATATTTATATGCACCCTCTTGCTCAAGTTCTTTTATATCACCTTATTGTCCCAAACTGATGTTTTCTTGGTGCTCCAGTTTTCCTGCTTTAAACATTGCTTTTGCACATTTATGAAGACTAAATGACATTCTTATATCATATGAAAAATTTTGACAACTTGCAGTTCTGCTTTCATTTCCTCATCTGATGATCTATACAGTTTAAATCATCAATAAAGAGAAGATGAGAAGTGTTTTTGTTTTCTAGGAGCCAAGTTATAGCCATGGCCTAAGCTGTTAAGTAGATAACTTAATGGCTTAAGGGAAAGACAGAATAGCAGAGGTGACAGTCACCCTGGAATATCCCACCTTGTATTTTTATCTCTGGGATAATAATTTGTCCTTTATCATGGCTTACTTGCAAAGTGGTCTGCCACTGTTTCATGGTCAATGTAATGTAGTTGATCAGTGTAGGGTGTATCTTATACATTTTAAGCACTTTTTTAATCAATGAATGTGGGATACTATCAAATGCTTTTTTTGTAGTCAATCCATGCCATACTTAAATTCTTCCCCTTTTTATAGTTCTCCACTATGACTTTATTTAACAACAAACAATCCTTTGTTCCATATGACTTTATTTTATTGCACTTTTCTTCTAAATGACTATAAACTCTGTCGACATCAATTCCAGTGTATAGTTTATACGTCATCAGAAGGCAAGTTATTGGCCTATAATTTTTAGGGTAGCTTGCAGGTTCACTCTTAAGTAGGAGCATTGTTTTTCCTGTTATTAGCCAGGTTGGTATCTGTTTGGGGTGCACATATAGTTATTACTCATGGCTAAATCTTCGTGCAAAGCTGTTAATACCTTTAGCTAGAAGTTCCCATTTCATATCCTGTACCTTTAAACTTCCTATTCTTTCTTTTACTTCTTCTACCCATTTAGCATCTTTGCTATGTTCCACAGGATCTTCATAAATACTTCTCCAAAATAGATCTATTTTTTCTTTTTTGGTGTTCTTTCAATTCTTTTTACCTTGTTTCACAGTCCTCTATAAAACTTTTTTTGGCTCATCAATAAATTGCTTATTTTGTGCTTTTCCGTTATATTTATCTGTGTATCATCTAAGTTTTTCTGCCTGTGCTGTATTTTTAGTTTGTTATTTGCGACAGTGCATGATAGATCCTGATCTGTTCTAATACTGTGCATTGCTTTGATCACGTCTATCTTTCTAAATATTTTTGTTGATCTGTTCCCTCTTCTGTACTCTTCTAACAGAGACACTTCTTGTCTTAATTGCTTTAGAGTTTTCTTTATTTGATGCTTCCATGATGGTATTTGATTACTCTCATTCCTTTCCCTCACTGCCCTGTGTTCTTGTGGTAGAACTTTATCATCTATTAATTTAGCTGCACATCAATATATCCTGTTTACTTCTGTTATATCGCATGGATCTCTATGGACAGTCCTAGTTACTGTGTTCGTCTGTTTTATCAAACTTCTGACTTTTGGGGTTTTATTGAGCTTCTGCAGTCTGTTTCTTTCATTCATCTTAATATGTCTATTTATCTCTATTAAATCAAGCAACTTTTCTCTTAGCTCATTTTCTTCAAACTCAGAACACATTTTTTTGTGTTCCATTTTTCCAAGTTCTATAGCATCTCCCTGTGGTATATTCTCTTCGGTTTCATCCTGTGTCATCCATTGCTCTGTCATATGGAAACTCACTGGCCTATCCCTCTTCAACATTGACTGTGTCAGAGTTTCCACAGGTTCCTGTTCCTCCCCCTTGCTGTCCAGTTTCAAGTGAACATTTATACTGGTTTCCAGTGGAAGACTCCAAAATATCTTCATATGGCACCTAACCAATTGCTTCCCATTCCACTGGTTTCCCCTTAATTTGGATATCCATTGCTTTATCCTGTTGTGGTGCTTTCTGAATTAGATTTTCTTCACTGAATCCTTCACTTCATAGGTACTCCATAACCTCAGTTTCTGTTTCTTTAATTTCACCATTACTAATCTCCTTTTCTACTTTTCCTCTTTGTCTTCTTATTTTTTGTATTGTAAAGTTTTCCATGTCTGGATTCCTTTGCCTGTATTTCTCTTCAAATATCTTTGGTGCTGCTCTTTTTGTATTGATTAGTTTTGCTTTCTCCTTTGCATAAATATTACACCATATTAAATCTCTCTTTCCTAACCTTGTCCATATTTCTTCTTCAGATGTCTTTTGATCTTCCTGTTTCTCCTTACTTTGGGGACTGGTTCCATCATGTGTGATGTAACCTGTGTTAGACCTTCTACACGAAATCCTTCACTTTGCAAGCACTCCATAACTTCAACTTCTATTTTTAACTTCTGTTTTACTAATCTTCATTTCTACATTCCCTCTTAGTGATATTTGTTTTATTGTAAAATTTTCCATATCTTGATGCCTTTGTCTGTATTTCTCTTCAAATATCATTGGGGCTACATTCTTTATATTGATAATTTAGCTTTCACATTTGCATAAATATTTCACCATATCATAACAAATATCTTTTTCTTTCCCATGCCCATAATTCTTTTTTATACTTTTCAAAAATATCTAGGTTTTTTGTTTATATTTTTGCACTTCCTCAGATGCTTCTTTTTCAAAACAGATCAAAGTTTCTTGGTCTGTATACCATTTTTCACAAATCTGTTGTATTAATGAACACAATTTTGTATTTGAGACGTCTTAACAGTTTTTCTTGTGGAAGTATTTTTCTTTCCTCTAATTTCACTCTTAAATCTTTTTGTATATCTTGTGTCTGGAAATTCTTGGCTTTTTGCATAATAGTAACAATACATAGCTTCTTTCTTATCCTCAGTAGTCCATTCTGTCATCTTTATGGCTGTTCTTTGGCCTATCAGTTTTTGTAATTTTTGTGGACTGCTACTTATTTCCACAATGGGGGGGGGGCATCCTCACCCTGGGCCTGGCCTGGCTCCATTATAGGAATTCTTCTGTATTTTATGGATAATACACTGTCATTTTTTTTCCAGTCCTGGCACCAGTGCACCTACCAGGGATTGGGCACTTTTTCATCCTGGGTCTTGTACACCCAGCTATCTTTTTTAATATTTGACCTAGTTCTGTCCGTGATATATGCTATATAAATACAGTCTATATGTCTGTGTCATCTTGACAAGATTTTGTGAAAATCCTCCTTTAAGATATTCAGGATGGAACTGAAACACTTCCTTTTCACAAAGTAACTTGTTCATGATTCAGAACTAGCACAGTTACTTATGACTATATTTACCTTTTTTACATTCCAAAAGACACGTTCCCACTCAATAAATAGATCTAGTTACACAATTCATCATAAATCTCAAAACTGCACAGAAAACAGGTCTCCTCCCTTCTTTTACTTTTTCTATTGGTGATGGCTTTTCTGTTTCTACATCTAATTTCTATTTACCTCTCTTACTTCATTGATCCCTCCAAATGTATTTTGCCATTGGACTGCACTTTTACATAAATGGTTCTCTGTTCACCCACTACTTGTACATTATTCATTACAGTGATGGTTTGATTGTTGTATATTATAGCTGCTTGTCTTACTTAGATGTGTAGCTGTTGTATGTCATGGGCCTGATTCGCAAAGACCTGCTGTCAGTCTAAGTGACCATCTACACTGAGAGTAGGTGTTTTGGAATTTGGTTCCTGGTGTAAACCTGAAATAAAATCTGGCTCCATACGTGCAGTTCTTATAATTTTTGTTCCCAGGATGAATATGTAAATGGTCCTCAGAGCTCAGCATTCTACCCTGGTTAGCAAATTAAAATAAAAAAAAAATACATTTTCTTCTGTATGCTTATAGCCTTTCTTCCTGCCAAATGAATGATTCATCACTCCTCCAAGGCTATCACACTTTTCATATCTGTTATTGGGCCAGCGAAGAATTCGTCATTAATATGAACAAACAGACTTTTCAGTGAGACCCTAACCCAGTCTCAGTGGGTGACATGAACACCCACATCATCACAGGAGCATGCTATGCCTTCCCCATGGATATCTAAGCTCCCACACATTCATTACTATAAGCTGAACAGTAAACTCGCATCCTCAGTACAGCTGTATGCAGTGACATGCAAGGGTCCGCTTACATGATGAATGAACAGTCGGCACCACATGACAGGAGATGTCAACCGATATTAGACACTCACTGTTGTACCATAATTCTCTATTTGGCTCTTCCACCACCCATAGCATTATTTAAACGTGGGTCATCTGGGCTGTGGTCAGGACTATATTCTCAGTGCCACACAACAGGTAAAGCATACCTGGGCAATGTCACATTGCTTTAGATGGATAAATATGCAAGGTTTAGCTGTACTGTTACTTGGTAAAAGGGTAATAGGAATCATACATACAGATAAAATGATGCCTTATAAAATGAAGGTAAGATACCTATCAGCTGACCAATGAATAAAAAATGAAACATTGTTCCGTGTAGGTCCTTAATGCATCCCTAATTGAAACAACTTCCAAGTACTTAAAAACACTGGCAAAACATGTTCATGTTTGTGTGCATGAGTGCATGTGTGTGTGTGTGTGAGTGTGTGTGTGTGTGTGTGTGTATGTATGTATATAGGTATGCATGCATGCATGTATATATGTTTGTGAGTAAATGAAACCCAAATTGCTGAAACTCAGCTGTAACCTCATTTCAAGAATATTTGTAAGCAAATAAAATACAAACAAGTGTCATTATGTAAGCAAAAAAATGACATATAAATGAAAATTAATGACTGACATACATAAAAATAGCTTCAATAGTGCTGGTGGCATGCTAATATTAGGGTGAACATCTACCTAAAAAGAAAGTATTAAAATATCAAGGGAAATATGTTAATTACAAAAAATCAGAGATACAGGTAAATAAACGTGGGAGCATATTTTAAGAAATTTAAAAATTAATTAACAAAACAGTAAATGATTTAACAAGACTGAGTTAATTGTGCTTTTGCTCTAAAACCAGAGCTTCATTAGACAAATGTATCACAACCACAATCCATTTAATTGCTAAAGACACAACATATATGATAGAAGTTATATGATAAAAAAGTCACATGATTTAATGCTAGTGCTTCAACCTTTTTTCTTCTACAAAACACATTAAAATGTTATGTATCATTAAGGCCTGAGAGGAATATCCCTGTAAGATAGAAGAGATAAAAAATACATAAGTTAATTAAATATAAGCCATACAGGATTGAGAACTGAGAGAACAGAGACAGAGTTTCCTCCAGTAAATATGGGAAAACTATAGTATGTCTTTGCTTTTGAAAAATATATAATATGCTTATGGAATTAAAAATATTGTGAATAATAACTGCAGATTTCTTAAATGTTTTCCAGAGATTAGTCCTAAGATAGGAGATGTTCCCTTATTTATTAGGAAAATAGGTAATTGTTTCAAAGACACCTTCCAAGTATGTCTAAGCAATATGTCAAATGATGTTACTAGTAGACCAGCAGGAATATATAAGTGTCTAGTGTGTAATTATTATAAATATATAGCTCAAGGGAAGTCTATAAACGTTAGACATAACATCAGAGTGCCAGGTTAATTACTTGTAAATTTAAGTTGTTTACATGGCTATATGTCAAGCATATAGTGAGTTTTATATAGGTAGGGCATCAAGGGAACTGTCTCATATGAGCACTTCCATGCTGTTGAAATAAAAGATTGTATTAATAGTTTACCAAAGCATACTATAGTGCGTAACAGTGGCAAAAGGGTACGTTATATATTTTTTGTTATAGATAATTTTAAAACTGTGGATAACAGGTATGATGCAGAAGAGGAACTGGAATGGAAAGAGTATTTGTGGTAAATAAAATTTGAAGCATGTCAACTCCCAGGCATTAATGATGAAAAAAATTTTAAAGAGTTTCTTAGTAGAGAAAAAGTTGAAGCAGTAGTTTTGAATCATGTGACTTTTTATCATGTAACTTACATAGGTTCATAGAAGGTTACTAGGCTAACGGCCCTAGAGCCCTTACAAACTTAACCATATTTATCCTGAGTTGTCCCAGTTGCTGGTGGTTAGATGAGTGAAGTTTGCAGAGTTAAGGTTCTATGGTAGTTAATACTGATTTCCTCTGTCCCGGAGGGACATATGATATAGTATGTGTGTGTGCAGTATTTAAATGGGTTGTGGCTATGATACTTTAACTTACGAAGCTCTGCTTTTAGAACAAAAGCACATACAAAGTATCAAATTCAATTCTACAGTTTATGGTGTTTTTTTGTTTATATGTTTCAAATATGCCTTTAAGAAAAGTATTAGTTGTAGCCAAATATGTTGATGATGACGGTACTATGCTAAGTAACCTTATAAAGGAATTGGCAGTTTGCACAGGGAGCTAAAGCTCAGACCTGTTAATGAAAGGTACAGGATTTGAATCTTTCCACCTTCATACTTTATGATTTTCAGCAAGTCACTTCTCCAGACACTGCTGCGAGGCAATTGAGAGTCTGGATTAGGCTCCTGAATGGTCTTCTGGACTGCATTCCTAGTAATTACTTATCAACCTATGAATTTCACTTCTGGTGGCAAATAAACGGCCTCTCACTGAATGTGAGAGGGAAATGTATGGATTTATACCTTGATGCGTGTGAACTAAAATGACAGTTGCGGTGAAATGCAACTGAATATCCTGGTATAAATGAAGCGATTAATATTTCATGTATTTTAAAATTAAAAAAACATTTTGGGATAATGTTATTCCTTCATTCACCACACTGATGAAGTTTTCCATTTTTAAGTTATTGTGTAGTGGTGTTTTACGTTTATAATTGATATTAAATTATGAGTTATTGTTTTATTCAGCAACAAAGTTGCAGATTTTAAGTATATAACTGGTTGTGTTAATTACACTAATTATTACTTATTATTCAATTAGTATGTGGATTAAATGAGTATAAAGGGCTGGGTTGATTTGTGTATTATTGTTCTGATGAAGTCCCTTGTATTCCAGAGGGAAGAAAGCACTTAACATGGATTAAACAGTTTTTCATTATTTTGATTGGTTGCTGCTTCTTTTGCTGTGTTCTTTTGGTTATATAGTTCGTAAATTTATTGTTTTTTGGAGCTAAATAAACCATATTACTAGTCAAACAATTCCCCTTCCTAAATGTAATTTTACTCTGCAGTTTATTGTTTAATATAATTACATGTTTCTTATTAATATTGGAACATTGAGTGCATGCACCACAAGGTATAGTACCCATACTCAACGACTGTATGGGATCTATTTTACACTCCAGAAATGTCTTAAAATTTGCCCATGTACCATTCACAAATCTTGGTGCTGCCCCCAGTTTATTAAAAATATCTTTGTTTATCCTGAAAATGTTCTAACTAGTACAAAAATCCCTTTTCATTTTATTAGTGAGATGATTATACTGTAAAACACAAGCCTTTTCATATGGGCCCTTATCAGTCTGAGAAGTCACCTTATTTCTCTCAGTGACAAATCCCATACTCAACAATGGTTTATAAATTGTATCCCATTTAGAATATACTTCATCCAATATTTCATAAATCATTTTTTTAGGGTAACCTCTTTCCTGGAACATAAAAGAAATCTTATCTAATTCCCCCATGACATCTTCAAAACGTGATGTCATTCGGGCTATTCTGAAAGCCTGACCCTTAATAATACTTTTTTTCTGTATATAAGGGTGGTTACTGTTAAAGTGGAGGTACGAATTACAAAACATATCTTTACAATAGATTTTTGATCTAAACCCATTACTACCATATGAAATTAATTTATCCAGGTAGTTAATACCACTACTATCATATTTAAACATAAACTGTAAGAATCCTGTCGTGTTATTTAAATATTGAACAAAATGTTCAATCTCATCACCTAGGCCATCCCACAGAATAAAGATGTCAGTCAAAAATCTTGAATACATCCTTATTCTGTGCCAGAAGGGGCTGTTCACAAAGTTGGTTTCCCAACCTAAAAGTACAAGATTGGCATAAACGGGGGCACAAGCTGCCCCCATAGCTACACCCTTAATCTGTTGGTAATACTCCCCCTCAAAGAATAGGAAATTGCAATCCAAAATTACTCATAATTTCACAAACCAACATAATCTGTTCATTTGTAAGATCTGAAAACCTAAGTAAAGTCTCCTTAAATCAGGCACTACCCTCTTGTTTAGGTATCACAGTAAACAGATCTTTAACATCTATAGTGAGAAATATTAAGTCTATGTTCCATAAATCTGGTTTCAGAACACCCAGGAATTCCCAAGAATCTTTCATTAAATGCTCAACTTTACCTATAACATGTTGTACCCTAGAGTCCATAAAAAATGGTAAAGGATGCGTCTTAGAACTGTTAGCAGCAACTATAGGTCTAAAAGGTGGCCTTTGCAAGTTCTTGTGGACTTTGGGTATCCAAAAAAATGGGAATAATAGGATCTTTTTTATACAAAAAACTATAAAAATTCAGAATAAATTCTATTGTCTATTAAATATTCTTCTAAATATGAATCTATTTGGGAATACACTATATTAATCTGATTATTGGATACCCCCATATAGGTGGATTCATCAAATAATATTTCCTGCATAGCATTGGAATAATCTAAGGATTTATAAAAGACTATTCCCCCACTCTTGTCTGGGGTTGTAATATGAACAGTTATCTCTTCTAAATTCCATTAATAAGTTATACTCTTCCTTAGTGAGATTCCACTGTACCCTAGAATCTTTTAAATGTATATCATAAATATCCTCTAAAACTAACTTCTCATATGTGTCCAACAAAGGATGCAATGGGGGAATTGAACACAGTCTTTTTTTTAGGAAAACAATTGGATTTTATGAATTCTCCACCACTGGTATGCAGTGTCCTGAAAAGAAAATATTAAAATTTAGTTTTCTAACATATAGTTTTAATGCAATAATACTATCCAACAAATTTACGGTCTTTTCAGGGATAAATTTGACCCCCTTAGATCTGAATAATTATAGATAGTAAAACCACCACTACTACACACTAAACCTATAAATACACTTAATTCCTGTAAATGTTCCCCTTCCTGTAACTGTTCTTCCTACAAGACTGAGGGTAAAAATTCCTGTTGTACTCTCCCTTCTCTGTATATCTCTGGGCCTGTCTCTCCGAGCATCGTATCCCCTGAAAATCCTGTTGTTCTCCCTCCATATCTTCCACATATTCATTACCATCTCTAACTACTTCACTATAACTTGGAACATGTACTCCATCTTCCCTCTGTGTTTGTTTATTAAAATCTAAAACATTACCAACGGGATACACTTGTTTGTTTTGATATCGTTTCAGATACCTTTCTAACTTGAATTTCTTTTTGTGAAAAATATTACTACATCTTCTCTCAACCTAGTCAAAACATTTTAAATACAAATCTTGATACTGTAAAAATAATAAATCTTCTCTAATCTTAACATCCAAAATGTTAACTTCCTGAGCTACTACATCTTTCTGTCTCTCATAATAAAATGCAGTTTTTTTGAGCAAGTCCAGTCCTACATAATCAAAAAAGTAGTAAAATCAATATTACCCCTTGGCTGAGAAGCAGCTTGTCCATTAATAAAAGTTTGCTCCATCATCCAGTGAACATCAGAATTAGAAGAATGCACAGTATCTGAGTTGTTCATTTGAGAATGCTGAAGGACGATGTTGCCTTCAGGCTGAGAGTCTATTATCTCACTCACTGCCCGCTTTCCTGAAAATTATCAGGGAAATGCTGCTGTCCCTTACATGCCATACCTCCTTTGTAACGTAAAGCAGGCCCTCCTGTCCCATGACTGGTCGGGCCAATCAGAATTCTCTCACCACAACCACTAGTTGTTGCTACCTCATTGTTCAACACAAACAAAGCCGACTCTTTAGAACTACTGCTAAGGGAAACGGGAACCAGTCTATCATTTTTCTTTTGAGAAAACAGTTGAATAAGTCTTGTAAGCTCACCTCTGAGCTGCGAAACCTCCTCCTTCAATTGCATGAACTCCGAATTCATGCCCACCGCACCAAAGAGTTCTATGTCATCCAAGGAGTCCATGGTGGAACTCGAACTGCTCATACACAAAAAAAAAAGGAATGATAAGTGGTCCCAAGAATCCACTCCAGCCCCAAATATCATCTGTTTATTAAAACACACACAAATTGAATGCTTTCATCTCAATAAAAGAGAGACTTCATCAGAATAAATTTCACAAATAGAGTACCCCATTTAAATAGTCTATCATCATATTATAGACCAATGACCTTTCAGTTTCCTAATAAGCACTGTGGGATCCCTAAATTTTCAACAGTTCTTTAAATGACAGTTACAAATACAATAGAAATGCTTTTATACACACATACACACATATATATATATATATACATATATATATATATATATATATATATATATATATATATATATACATATATATATATATATATATAATACTCTTTATATAATAAAGTCAAAACAACTCAATAAAATTAAAAGATTTTTTGTATGCTATTATATATGATTAGCTTTTTCACGTAATATAGGTGTAATAGAAATTGCATCATTTAATCCTGGTGGAAACATATAAGCTAAACAAAATTGCCACTCTGTTTCTTTTTTCCTCAATATAGTTTTCCAATCCCCACCACTAGGATTATTTCCAAAATTCCAAAAACAAATTTTTCAAAGCCATCACAAACTAAAGAATATTTGTATAAAGCATTAGTTAACTTTTTGTGACTTATATCGTTCACATGTTCATAAATTCTGGTCTTCAGGGGACGCTCGGTTTTACCTACATAGAAATTAAATCATGTTACACAAACAGCTAAATAAACCACCTTACTAGTCAAGCAATTCCCCTTCCTAAATGTAATCTTACTCTGCATTTATTGTTTAATATAATTACATTGTTCTTATTAATATAGGAACATTGGGTGCATGCACCACAAGGTCTAGTACCCAAACTCAATGACTGTATGGGATCTATTTACACTCCAGCAACTTCTTAAAATTTGCCCCTGTGCTATTCACAAATCTTGGGACTGTCTCCACTTTATTAAAAATATCTTTGCTTATCCTGAAAATGTTCCAACTAGTA
Organism: Protopterus annectens; assembly: GCF_019279795.1. NCBI lineage: Eukaryota > Metazoa > Chordata > Ceratodontiformes > Protopteridae > Protopterus > Protopterus annectens. Next base: position 1,427,796,799 of record NC_056741.1, read on the forward strand.
CAAAAAGCCCTTTTAATTTATTCATATTGAAAAAAAAGCTATAAGGAGGCTACAAAACTGACTGTTCCTATGGTTACTTATATAAATACTGATGATATCATACCAGTCTTCACCAGCACTATAAGGTCCAAGCTGAAATATAACATGTCATCCTAGAGTCTATCTACAATCCAAAATGTCAGCTGCTTGGGAAAAAAATGAAAGATTTACATAGATGGTCAACGATAAAAAAATTACTCCCATATACTGCAATGTTTGCCATGTTAAATACCTTTACACTAACATAATGGAGGCTACATACAGGTATGTTGACTATATGACCTTAGGTACACCTGTATAATGGATATATTAAATATCAAGGAAATAAATTGACTATAATGTTTCACTGAAACAGCTAAATATTACCAGTTAATATGAAATGGATGACCTACAGAAAGCTTTAAGACCAAATTGGGTATCCATGTGAGACAAAAAAAAGTCACACAAAAAGAGCACATAGGTTTGCAAACTGGCAGGATCTAACAAGATGTTTGCATGTACATAAGTATGTTTTCAATCCATATTGTCATGTTATACTTTGTCTAGTCAATCACTTATCACTAGCAGATTTGATTTTCAGTTGTAAACAATAACCTTTGTCCTTCAGGTCATGCTACATTAAACACAGTCAATCATGCATGCACACACACACACACATCATAGTTATAGGTAACTGAAGGATTGGTGAATAAATGGCTCGAATTCAAAAATGTTATATTGCAGTGAATTTCATTGCAATGTATTACACTGTGTGAATCAGCAGAGTACTTAGCAGGCATTTTACCCTTTTCTTCTGTGTGGTGTGACTGTGGAGTTGATATATAAGAGGCTTTCCCCTGCAATAAAAATACTTTTATGTGCTTTTCAGTATTTTTAAATCACTGCTTTTGATATTTAGACAGGTGATTTGATTAATTTGATTTGAGTGAGCATGATTGAATCAGTCATAGGAACACCTACCCAAACAAACCCATATGCACAAAACACAGTACAGAGCCTTTTCTGTTTTGTTCAGCTTATCCCTCTTACTGTACTGCACTGGGGGAGGTCCAGTAATAGACTGTAGTGTTACATTCACAATGATGGGAGACCTTAGTGACTTTAAAACTTGTGTGTGCTTTTTCTGTGTGATCTTTGAAAAGACTGGGATACACAGATATTTTTTACTTAGTGTGCTTATTTAAAGCAATGTGCCAATTCAAGCAGTTATTACCTGTAACTAGAAACCTAAGCATCTGTGTTGAGTTGTGGCTGCAAACACAGCAAATAAATTGGAATTTGTATTTCCACTGCAAGTTTGGTGTCTGTTATAGTTTGTTCATTGCTTATGGTTTTAGCAAAAATAAAGCTCATTTTTTATTTTCTGTTAATAAAAATGACCTATTTTGGAAGAAACCGGGTGTAGTTATGGCCTAAAACTTCACATTTAGTGAATCCAGTGGGCAGTCATTAGTCTTCACTTTCTACCTACTGCTGCTAGTGAGTGCTTTCCTGCAAACCATAGAGATAAATCCTGTGCCTTGTACATACAGTGAGTTTCTCTAGACAGTTGTTGAAGCCAGTAAGGGAATGGTGGCAATAGCTGTCAGGACCCCACTCTGGGCCAGTAATCAAGGAGCCTAAATCCTCACCACTGACACTGGAGAGGGATGTCCACTTGGAATACAAATGGATACAGTCAGTATTTCCAGATGCAGATGTCTCTGTATTAAGCACAATTTCTCTTAAGAGCACACAGGGAACACACTCAGCCTGGGTCTGGGTTTCTATATCTGTCTTTCTCCAGGTCCCCAGTAAGACTCCCCACTGCTACAGCTGTAGAGTTAGATCCTCAGCCAAGTGAACAAGCAAAGTTCTCCACCATTCTCTCTGTGAACCCAGTGCTTTGTGTGTGTGTGTGTGTGTGTGTGTGTGTGTGTGTGTGTGTGTGTGTGTGTGTGTGTGAGTGACTTGCAGCAGGAACACACACACACACACACACACACACACACACATACACACACACACACTGTGAGATTTGATTTTTCACACACACGCACGCATACTGGGGTAAGGCTGGGACAGATTTACTTGCTGTGCCCCCTTCTGCCTAAAGTATAAGGTAGTTATCACTGCCACCAGATACTCCACCATCACCTACCCTAAGGCCCTTAATAAAAGGTGTCCAATTATACTGCATAATATTAATACTAATACAAATGGTAGTAGTTGACCAAGACAGCTAGGCCTTCATTAGTGGCCCACACAGTGTCACTAAATAAATATAATCACTCTCAAAGGTTAAATACTTTCTAAAGGGACCAACCACAATAAAAGTTTTAAATATATTTAATAATAATAGAAGAACATGAAAATACTGAATATATACTTATAGTAAACCACAGAGTTCAAATCACAGGAAATATTTAGAATAACAATAATGGACAGACTCAGACAAATAAAGAAAAACAATATATAAGCTAAATGTCAGTATATTTTCCTGACTGAATCTAGGAGAATTACTGTTCCCTACTTAATAGAGTAAGGCAGATGATGTGGTGAATGGTCCTTCTTGCTGTCAGGCCCAAGACACTATATATCTAAAACTTAATTTCCAAGATGGCTGGCAGAATGACCTCTTCTGGTCACCTGACTTTAGGTTCTCACAGTATCCTCCTTTGAAGCTGAGACAGGAATTTAGCGTAGATGGATAAAATATACATCTAAATGTTTATGGCAGTGCCTGGGGCTTCCCCTCCTTTTACTGAGTTAATGAACAAAGGCTTCTTCCAGACCAACCGTCTCTGGTCTTATTGAGCACAGTGGGATTCCATTTTAATGGTTTAACGGCTCATTTACATTTCCCTTATTTTTCTTAAAGTAAGCTAGCTGGGTAACCTCTGCTCTTCCAGGGTCCTTTGCTAACATATATGCATACAGTCTCACATGTATATTCCTTCTCTGTCCAGCAGGACCCACTGTTGATACATTTTCCAACACTAGCAACTTTACAAATACATTTTGATATTCAAACGCCATACTGGCCTAATGCATTTGTAACATAAGCAACTGCACAAGTCAGTTTGGTATTCAAATACCATGCAGTTCTAATACATTTATAACATAAACATCTGTACAAATCAGTTTAATAGCAGGGACTCTAAGGCCGTTCTGAAAACTAGAGATAAAGCCTGGGAACTATGGCGTAAGACTAACACAGTAGTTTCTATTATGTTATCAATAACTTAGAAATAAGGCTAAAACAAAACAAAACAATTAAAACAAGATAAAATAAATTTCTATCATAACATTCCAAACACATATTAAAAAAACCCTCAAAAATTCTGGCCATCTATAAACTCGGTCCTTCACACAGGAAAATTTACTACACCAACACCAAACATCCACAACAATTCCGATAGCATAGCTACCATTTTTAACAAACATTTTACTGAATCTATAGCTGCCCTTTCCAAATAGCAAACCACTACTCCTGATACCAAACCAACCAAGTCTACAACTAGCAATGCCCATTCTCTTTCTCCCCAGTTCCTACAGCCACTATAAAAAAAAAATACTACAGAAAATAAAACCTACTACACTTGCCATAGATAACTTACACAGTGAATACCTCAAAATATCAGCTGAATCTATAGCCTTCCCAGTATCAATCCTTATAAATAGATCCATTCTCGAAAACAAGGTTCCTCAACTGTGGAAAATTCCCTATGTAATCCCACTTCGTAAAGGGGGACCTTCCACACAACTGACAAACTATCAGCCAATTACTATTCTTTCACCTCTTTCTAAGCTACTTGAAAGGTGTATTCATCTCCAGGTCATGAAGTTCTTGAGTTTCACCCATCACATAGTACCACTACAGCTCTTTTATCCTTTACTAATACCGTAAACCATCACAGAAATAATAACTTTGTATCTGCCATCTTTCTAGACCTATCAAAAGCTTTTGATATGCTCTCCCATTCCAGACTAATAGGTGTACTAACTGAACTATCCTTATCACCATCTGCTACAGCATGGTTTCATAACTATTTATCTGGCCATCAACAATCTGTGCTATGGCAGGGTGACCTATCTCCAAGCCTTCCTTTATCCATTGTTGTCCCCCAAGGATCTATCTTGGGCCCTCTCCTTTTCTCCCTCTTTACTAATAATCTACACTCAGCTACACTACATGGTTCTATAATACAGTATGCAGATGATTCAACACTTATCTGTGCTGCCACTTCTCTATCAACCCTTCATTCTCAAACACAGGAATCTTCCACTTCTGTTAAAACTTGGTTAGCCAATGCCCATCTAATCCTGAATCCAAACAAAACTAAATTATTACTCTTCCAACCTAACAAGACAGCTATCTCATGCCCAACATTTAACATAATAGCCAAAGACAATGCTGTGATCTCCCCGACAACCCATTCAAAGCTTCTTGGAGTGGAAATAGACAATACCTTAAAATTTAACTGGCATGTCTCCCTAACTATAAAAAAGTCCATAAGAAACTTGGAAGTCTATATAGGCACAAAATGTTCCTGACCACAGTGGCCAAAATTACATTAGCACAAACCCATCTGCTCTCCACTCTACTATATGCCTCTCCAATTTTAACTACTCTAAGGAAAACTGACTTATCTAAGCTAGAAGCATGTTATAATAAAATTGCTAAGTTTGCATCTGACTGCCCATACAGAATATATCATTGTACAGCTTTAAGGATACTAGACTGGCTTGAGCTTCCTAACATTATTCTTTACAACCAATTCTCTCTAACTCACAAAATTGTAACACAACCAACTAGAACCTCTGCACTACAAAATCTCATCCTTCCTTACAGTTCCAGCAGACCACTTCACTCTAACAATAAGAACTTGCTCACCATCTCCAAGGTCAACAACACTGCAGGAGAATCTTTATTTTCCAACTATATATCTCGTATATAGAACTCCCTTCCTAAATCCATTCTTTCAATCTCATCCACTAACCACTTTAAGCCATAACTTAAAGCTTATCTAAAAAATAAGTGGTTATGTTCTTGTACTAATCACTCATGAGTGCTCCGATACATCACAGCATACCCAAAACCTAACCAGCTTCTCCCCCGGTGTTTAACCCTTTGTTCCTACCAAGCTGTCTTAACCTTATATCTTGACATAAGTCATACCTACAAATAGTACTAGCTATGTTCAAAGTCTAGGTTTTGTTGTCAAGATGTAACAAATTTGTATGTTGTTATGCATGCTGTATTTCGTTTACTTTTTACTTTATTGATTATTGTAATGTGTGCATGAAAATTTACTGTCACTCATGGAGTTTTTCTCCCCGGGCCTCCGCCGAAAAAGGACCTGTGTCCAGTCGGACTTTCCTGGTAAACAAATGTTAAATAAATAAATAAATAAATATTCAAATACCATACAGTTCCAATACATTTGTAACACAATCATCTTGTACACATCAGTTTGCTATTCAAAGGATATCATTCTTTACAGTACTCCAGCTAGCTATGCTGGCACTAGCCCATATCATCACAAAAGCCTAGGCCATGTCACACCCAAGAGCTACCATGCTGAAGCCACTTAGCAACACAGAAGTTTTGGAAGCATACTTGGTTATCTTTCAAATGAAGCCATCCTTGAAGAATGGGACCAGAGCAATTGGACAGGGATCCTATCAACACATCCTAAGAGGGAGCTCCTCCATACATACATGAATATTTCTAGCTCAGATTAATAACTTTGTAAAAGTAACATATTTTAGTGAGGGTGTGGCCAGAGCCATAGTTAGTTCTTCTGGCAGCCCGGGCCATTCCTTGATCTGGTACCCCTCTCAATATTAGTTGAGGACCCCCTCCAAAAAAACAGGTCTGTTCTCTTCTTTAAAATGTAACAAATTGATTGCTGCAGCTAAGTAAAGCACATGAGTACTTCAGCTCTTACCAAAAATGCATAATTCGCATATTTCTGAATGCCAGTATTACTAGTCCACACACAGTGTGCTGAAGCTGTTTGATAAATGCTGTTAGTATTCACTGAATATCATACTGGAAAAGCTCACCCAGACTCTGCTACAACTTGCTGTGAGGGAAAGGGAAGTTTGCATTTGTTTTCTTGTATTTTGTATTACTTTCTTGCCTTCTTCTGTTTTACACTGTGTTTTACTTGTATTCTGCTTTTAATTGCATATTAAAACTAGGAAAGAGACCACAGCTGTCTCTCTTGTGAGTCACACAAAAATTAGAACAGATCAATTAAGAAGTCACACAGAAGATAGAATGGGTCAGTTAAGGTTAATTACCTGTGAACTGAGGGTGGAGCTGGGAACCAAACCTTCCATTTAAGGGGCAAAATAAAGCATTTCAGAGCTTTACTGGAAAGGCTCACCCAGACTCTTCTGCTTTTAATTGCATATTAAAACTAGGAAAGATACCACAGCTGTGTCTCTTGTGAGTCTGTTTCTCACCTGTTGTGCTCTTAAACTCAGTTGTCTTTCTTGTTACATGCCCCTTCCATTAATTTGACCACATATCTTCTTCCCTCTCCCTTTTCATTGGCTGCTGTGACTAAGCACACAATTTTCATTTTGTAAAATCACTCCCCTTCAACTATTTAAGTTTATTGGCCATCCCACTGTATTCCATAGAACCAGAATACAAAGTTCCCACCCCTTTCAATCTATCTTTCTCTTTTGAAATTAGTGGCTCTCCACAGACTGCTAACGTTTAAGCTACCTCCTCTTTCATATCTAACTACTTAGTGCAAACTGCAGTGCTTAGGATATTAACCATCTTTTTCCATCTTATCTTTAAAATCTGCAACATCTGTTACAAGACCACCAGTTACTGGAGAACTCACATTCTGCCTGTCAGTAGTCATCTTGGGATTAGTGCTTTTGTTTCTCCTGATGAGAGAAGGAGCAAAGGGGCATGAATTTCCGGGAAACTGCTGATTACCAGAAAACCTAGTAACTGCTTCACAGGTGACAGCGTAGAATTTGTGCTCCTGGTGAGAGAAGGAGCAGAGTGCATTGATTCCTGATTGTTTCTGTTTGGGCAGTAAGTGTATGTGCTTGATGTTCCTGATTGGTCTGGTTGCTATTCAAGGCATCTGCCAGGAAAAGACTACAACAAGCCTACAGACCCTTGCATCATCTGGGATAAGACTGTGGATCACCAAACAGGCTGTGGCTTGCTTCTCATCTTTGGGTTGGTGGTAATGTTTTTCTTGTGGTGAGAGAATAAGTAAAGGAGCATTGTATCCCAGCAGAGTGAAGCTGTGGTGAGACCAGCACTAGTAGTAGCCAAGCAGTAGCAATACACATGACTCCCCCATTTTCATAATTCTTGACAAGTTAAGGCTGTGTTTTCAGTAAGTACTGCTTGATTTGTTTCTAACTTTGGAATATATGTCTAAATACCTCATCCTTAAAATTTTGGGGTGTACTTATTAGTTTCCCTTCAAGTGTTTAGCAGTGCCCTGTATAGACACAGATACCTTGAGTGACATTTTTCCTGTAAAAGCATAATTGAAATTTCACCAATACCTAGCTGCACAGAGTCTACTGCGGTGGTGGTGCTGCGGTAGCGTTGTCACCTTACAGTAAGATGTTGTCCCATTCGATTCTCAGCTAGAGCGTCTTCTGTGTGGAGACATGCATGAATGGGCGTACCTTCGTTGAAGGTTGTGTGTCAGAGCTGGCAACTTGGCATGTAAAAATCCACTGCCAAACATTAGCGGACCGGAGTTCTGCTGTGGCGACCCCTAACCGGGAAAAAGCCAAAAGACACAACAACAACAACAACAACAACCTAGCTGCACAGAGCACAACTAGATTGCAGTGGCAAGCACTGTCCCCAGAGTTGCAAACTGAATACTCCTGACATTGCTTTATATTCTCACTTCAACTGTCTCATCAACAAAAAGGGTCTGTTGCCATGAATATGAACTTTCCCACTATCTGCATTACCAGCTTTGTGGATATGGGGATCCTGAGGTGATGTAGAAATTGCTAAAATACTTATAAAATGACAAACCACGTCAATCAAACAAGTTTATTACTGCAAAGCTTTTGGGTTAAACACCCTTCCTCAGTGCTATAAACAGTGAACAGTACATACAATTTAAATAGGAAACATCATCAAATCACATGTCAGCAGCCAGCCTATCACAGATTAAGCACAAGGGGGGGGTGCTATAATAATAATAATAATGGATAAAGACAAATATATATCCTCCTTTAAGGGTTTATTGCAAGATGTGGAAACGTTTAAAAAGGTAACTATTAATGATGTTAAGAAGCTTGTCTCTGTGATAAATATGGCTATATATGATCTTCAACTTTCTGGTGATATTACAATAGAACAGTTCAATTATTTTACGGTCTCCTGAGTGAGTATTCCACAAATTTATGGGATCCCGAAGTTACATAAATCTGTGGAAAATCCACCCCTGAGACCTATAGTCTCAAGGGGTTGATGAATGATGGAACCGAGTTACAAATACCTACAGAAATATTTAAGTGTGTATTTAAGTAGATTTTCTAGTATTTTGAAAGACACTAATGATTTCTTAGGTAAATTGTATAAATGGTATTCTGAGAATCCAGGGAAAGGCTTTTTATTTGTTGTTTTAGATATTACATCCCTCTTTACCGTAATAAATGAATATGGGATAGAGTCAATACGAGCCTTTTTGAATACAGAAGTCAAACTGCAAGCAAGACAAATTGAAAACATCTGTTCTTTACTAGAATTAGTTCTAACAAAGAATGTTTTTTATTTTTGAAAATGAACCCTATTTACAATTAGCAGGGGTAGCTATGGGTAACCCTGTGGCGAATACATATGCCAATTTAGTATTGTATAAATGGGAGAAACAGTATATTTCTAGTTCATAGATAGGTACTAGTCTATCTGCCCAAGGGCATTTATAAGCCTAGCCAGAGTGTGTCGGCTTTCACCACCCCATTGATTAATTAACTGATCTTCTGTCAAGCAGAGCCAATGAAGTGATCCCAGGGGTGTATTTTGTGTTACCCATCCACTCGTCAGTGTTTCTCTTGAAGAGAGTTAGTGAGGGGCTCTGCCTGATGTAATTTGGAATTTTGTTCCAAAGCATGGAGAGTCTCTGTGATAGGAATCTATCCCTCCAGCATGTTCTATTTATTTCAGTACGATATTCTAAATAATAGGGTTTGTTTTTATCAAAGGTTTGTAGATGACTGTTTTTTGATTTGGGATGGGACCATACAAGAATTAAATGAGTATGTAGAATATTTAAATTCAACAATGATTTTTTTAAAATTTAAGATGTCATTTTCAAATGATAGAATAGTGTTTCTGGATGTAGATTTATATAAAAAGAATAGGAGCGTTGAAACCAGTATACATAAGAAAGAAGTGTGTGAATAGATATAGCATGCATGCACCTCATATGTTTAAAGCTCAAATGATTAGGGCAAGTACGCTCAACACTGAGGATATAAAATTTGAAGAACGAATTAGAATTATGATGGATGAATTCATCAGAAGTGGTTATAAACCAACAAAACAGTAGAACATGATGCCTGGAAAGGATAAACCACCTGGAATGCAGCAACAAAGTATATCTTCCAAACAGATACAAATTCCAAGTAGTCCACAGCAAATGGATACAAATAAACTGATTTTAATAACAAGACAAACAGTAGATAAGTGCTTTCACGGTAAGCTTCATCAGATAGAGATGAGGAGAGAGTCCAACTGGGCATTCCTAGACTTGGAGAAAGCATATGACAAGGTCCCAAGAAAGCTGATCTAGACAGTACTGCGGGGGTTTGAAGTTCTAGAAACATTGGTAGAATTAGTGCAGGCTATGTACAACGACCTAATGACTCAAGAATGAACAATATCCGGCCTAACAGAGGGGATCCCAGTGGGAGTGGGTGTACACCAGGGTTCAGCTCTGAGCCCACTGCTGTCCATACTGGTGATGGACTACATTAGCAAACAGGTTGGAGGGGACAGATCAACAAAGTTGCTGTATGATGTTGGCAATCCTTGTGGGATTGTCAACCAACTGGTCCAGTGCATTGAAGTTAATGAAGGAACCTTTAGGCAAGTGAGCTAGAGCACGAGTAATTTACCCAGTCAATGGCTGGGTAGTTAAATTCATCCAAAACCAGGGTGTTCGGATGTATCTTGATAGACTCAAGTAGATCCAAATAGGCAGAATGGATGTCCTAATTCATGGAGGGGGTCCTGTAGCTGGCAATGCCTTTAATAGGTGTCCTACTGACAGTTAATTGTACCTGAAGTATCTCCAGGAAATTATACTGTTTAACCAATTTGGAGGTGTATTTATCTTTAATGAATATCGATACACCACCTCCTTTAGTTTTCATACCTTCAATTTGTGGTCTGAACATGTGGAAAGAGGTGTAGCCCGGTATGGTTAGGGCTCCCTCCACAGCCTTGAACCAGGTCTCTATGACTGCACAAATGTCTAAGTCATCCAAGGTGAGGACTGTTTCTAGTGAGTGCAGTTTCATGTTATGACTCCTAACATTTAATATCACAACCTTGAAGTTGTTTTTAGATGGAATTTTTATGTCAGGAATTTTTGTCCTTGAGACACTGCTTAAAAAAGGCACTATCAGGGTGGCAAGAGGCTTAGCTGGTAGCCAAAATCCCAGGGGTGACAGATGAAGACCATTTCTGGCAAAGCATCATGGTCTGTCAATCATATCATCCCAGGCTAACAGATACTATATCACCTTAGAATGACACCAAAAACTAAGTCAATTATTGAAGTCGATCATTTTCTGTTTGTATTGAGGCATCATCCTAGGTGAAGGTAAAATGCTGCTTAAGGCTAGGTAGATACCTGTCTGAGACACACAGTACAAGAGCTCAGTCTTGTCTCTCTTCATATAGTTCAAAGAGGTACGTCTTAAGTCATTCACACCGACATGGACTATGACAGTCATAACAGTACCTGTTTTTTTGAGACTTGAGTGCATGTGTGATAGCTGGCAGTGACCTTCTCCGTATCCAGCCTGGTGAGAGGGACATCTGTGTGTCTCATGATGGAATCACCTATGATTAATATGTTTGGTTTTGTGTTTTGCCTAAATGGATTGACTTGTGAGACACTGGTGTGAGAGCTATTATGTGTATTGTATTCTGTAGAGGAAGTATTGTGTAGTGTGATTGTGTTTGTATTTGGGAGGTCTCTGGTGTTTAGGTATGTTTCTGGTGAGTGTTAAATGACAGCGTGGACAACACTCATGAAATACCTAATTATACTATTCATTCTACAGGAATTCCTAATGGACAGGGAGCTGGTAATAAACCGATAGATCTTCCAGCTACTCTTCAGTCTGCTGAACAGTGGAATAGTAGTAGGCTAGGAATTTCTGATTTTACCTTTGATTTCTCATTTGGAGATACGGAAGAAGAGGCTAAATGAGTGGGTACAAAACCCAAGAGAATGAAACCTAAATTGACATACACTAATATTAATAGTGGAGCTTTTAGTACCAGTGGGACTATTATTAGACTGGATACACAGGCTCCTAGTGTTAAAGGTTGTGGACATTCCAATGACGTATTAAAACGGTTTTTGGACTATAACTGTATCTTTGACAATAGGAACACTAAAAATGAGATGGAAGGTCCCTATTTACCCAAGGAGACACTTAAGGACATTATTTTCTCCCTGGGTAAGACATTGTATACCATTAATAGTATTAAATTAGACAACGCTTATTTAACAAAATGTATTGATTCTAAAATAGTCCCTATGGGACTAAGGTTTCACAAATATCCTATAGGAATAGTTTTAACTGACACTATTATACAGGAACGTAATGTTTTTTTTGACGATTGTGGTATTAAATTCATATAGCTGTTAATCAAATTAAATGATGAAAAGTTAGTTAGATTGATGCATGAAGTGGAGGAAGTAAATGATGTGATTCGAAATGACTTGTTGTTTCCCCAGTGGGAAAATTTATATGTAAAGCAGTTCAGCAATGCTGAAAACTCTATCAAAAAAGTCTATGCCCATAAGAGTAAGAAACTTCTTCGGGACATAGATCAGCATAACAATGGTAGAGCTTATTTATGGGACAGAAACAGGGAGTCTTCACATGGAATTAGTTATGCCAAGGCTGATGGTTTTGACAACAATATTACATCTGATAGAGAAGACAATTCTCGTTTTTTTAGCAAGAGATTACAGGGGGAAACAGAAGGATTGGAATTGGGGGAGGAATTGGAGGAAACAGGGTCAATTAAACGATCAACAAAATCAAATACAATTCGAAGGGCAATTCAAAGGACAACACCAATACAACAAGGAAAGGAGGGATATTGAAGGGAAGGAAGAAGGTAGAGAATTATAGCTGCAGCGCAGCTAATAATAGGGATGAGATTAGTACAGCAGATGGTGTTACATTTACATACAAAAATTTAAATATTTACAACTACACGGACCTTGTGCTAAACACCTCGCATTTTGACCTGTTGTCCAAAGGGATGAAATACATCCCTACTACCAAATTTAATCTAGTTGACACCATTTCTGAAACTAAGAAATATATTAGGAAGCTCAATCTGGCAATTATGTTTCAAGGTACACATAGTCCAGTAACAACAACTAATACCAACCTTGCATTACAAGGTTTGAGGAAGAAGAGTACTTTCATGCCTCCAATGCACCCTAATATTTCAATTTATGACAAAGTAGTTACACAGCAGATTTATCAGCTGCAAAATCAGATTAGTAGGTCTAGAACGAAACCTTGTTCCAATTTGTCTAAGCATGAATATAAGGTGCTTCAGGAACTTAAAAAAGATAGTAGTATTAGGGTTATGAAACCCGATAAAGGGGGAGGCATAGTAATTTATGACAGTATGACCTACTCTTCTAAAATACATGACTTGTTACATAAATCAGGGAACTATCAGACAGTCTCACTCAATGAGATCAGCATTGGTTACAAAAGGATTGACATGTGTATCGAAGAGTTTCTTATAGATAATAGGATTACAGAAGCTACTTATAAATTTATTAAAGTTGAATATCCAACTTTGGCATCTATAGAGGACCCCCTCTTTAGACCTATAATATCTAGTAGTAGATCGAAAACCTTCCCCTTAGGTTCTGTCATTGATGTTTCCCTCAAACATATTTATGACAAAATATCCCATCTTCCTAAGGATTCATGGGACTTTTTAAAAAACTATCCCATTTATTTATGTAAAGATGAGTTATTGTTTGTATCGATAGATGTCATTGACCTCTTTTCTAGCATACCCAAAGCTGAGGGGACTGGATGCATTCGCTAAGAGCATTAGAAAATATGATGACATTGAATGGGACACAAATTGTCTCTTGATAGATATGATGTCTTTGGTCCTTGATTACAATTTTATTTTTTATGAAGGAGAATTTTTTAGACAAACCAGGGTCATAGCTATGGGAGCAGCCTGTGCTCCCATATAAGCGAACCTGGTTATGTTAGACTGGGAAGAGACCCAGGTATTCACTAGCATACACATGAAAAATATCAAATATTATGCTAGGTACCTGGACGACATCTATATCTTATGGGATGGTGGTGATACAGCCTTAGAACTATTCCTGAATTACATCAATCACAGTAGTAATTATCTTAAATTTACATATTCTAAGAATTACTGTGGTGTCCCTTATCTTGACACTCTTGTTTCTAAATGTGAGAATGTATTTAAATCCAGAATATATCAGAAAAATACATTTTCAAACAGTTATCTAGAATTTTCTAGTAACCATCCTAAAAAACAATTTCTTAATATATACAAAGGGCAACTCATTTGTGCAATTAGGATGACATCTGAACACCTGGAGATGTTAGAGGAGGTATCTTATATTACGTCCCTATTTACGGAAATAGGTTATGATAGTGGTTTGATGTCAAAAATCAGTAAATACATTACTAGTGAATGGGGTGGTAAGTATAAACCGCTATTAGGTTATAATTATAAATATAACAATATTATTAATAACAATAGTGACGGACCAACTTTTAAACATGACATCATAACAAAAAATGACATCACTTTCAGGAGAGTATGTATCTTGGAGTATGGCCCATTCTTAGGTAAAATTATGAATATATTTAAAAACAATTGGAATATCATTCTTGCAGATCATGATATTGCCTCAGTGTTGGGCAGTGGCCCCCAGTTTGTTAACAAAGTGGGAAGAAATATTAAGCACTATTTAGAGAGAGGATATTGGTGTAGAGCTGACAATAACAAACACACAACAAGATGCGGTGCGTGTAAACAGTGTAGCTCTATATATGAGGTTGAAAAGATTATTTTAGAGAATGTTACCCACACAGAAATAAGACCTAAGTATGGAAATTGTCAAACTAAAATGGTTATATATATTGCTAAATGTATGGCTTGTTCAGGATATTACATAGGTAAAACAGAAAGAAAATTAAATAAACATATTTATTCGCATCTTTACAGTATTAAAACTAAGGATGGTAAGAATGCCTTATATAGACATATCAACAAGTGTGGTGAAGGGCATTTCTTCAATTTTGCAATATTGGACAGTGTTGCTATAGATCCTAAGGGGGGTAATTTTAAGGGACTATTGTCTTACAAGGAATTATTTTGGCAAATATTTACTGACGCCTCTACCCCACCTGGACTTAATGATTTTTTATCTATTAAACCTTTGTTAGTATTGACTTGATATTATCTAGTTAGTAGATTTAAAAAAAAAATGTTGAGATGTTTTATTTATTATTATTGGCAATTATGACATTTTTAAGACTTTACAGATTATTATTGGTTTAGTTTTGTTTAAACATAGACCTGTTTTATTGTATCACTTTAAGTGACCGTTTTCCTGTTGCTTTTTTTGGCACCAAAAAAAGTTATTTGAATGTGTGTCAGTTTGCTTTTTGTGGTTCTGATGAAGCTTACTGTGATGTAAGTGAAAGCACTTAACTTTGATGTTAATTAAACAAAGTTTTTATTGCAAGTTGGCTGCCTAGCATTCTGTACAGATTTTTCAAGGATTTTTACCATAGCTGGTTGGTGAACAGGTTCCCAAGATACTGAAGGAACTGGCGTTCTTTGACTTTTGTACACAAATTAGGGATCATTGTTCAGTATGCTGTGGATGAAATCATCATGTTCATTAACTTTCCATTTACCAACCAGCACTTTTTTGATAACATTAGCGCAAGGACCATATTTAATTAATATGGTCTACTCATAGTTGATGGGCTTGACATGTGCGGTCTCTTCGTCTAATGTCCCTATTAGTTCTACAGTTACCTAAAGGGATGCTAAAATGTGGATCTTGTTCTTAATGTAAATATATCTGTGTTGGTCAAACCATAAAACTGAAATGTTATCAATCTGAATTCAAGTTACATCATACTTGTGATTGCAACTCCACTAGAGTGGTGGTACTTGTTTTTTGTGATTTCTGCCACTATTTCTTGTTGGGAAAAATGAATGAGCATTAAAAATGTGTTTATGAACTTTATTATGATTTAGAAACCTTTAATAATAGCAATGCTCCATATAAACATAATCTTGCCTGCCTAGACAATAATTTATTTTTATTTTTTGTATTGGAACATGTTTTATCAAACTTAGGAGGGGAGCTTGGCTGGAACACTGGGAGCTGCTTTGGCAGCTAAGATTTGAAGCCAACTCACCTCCCAGATTAAATGACATGGTGTCACTTAGCAGTATATTAAAGATGCATGCATTCAAGTTATAATAATATTATTTTCATATTTTATATTTTGTCATGGATTTGATACTGTATTTATTAGTGATAAAACTTACTGAGGGTGGTGTATTCTAATGTATTAACAGACTGTTTTTTTAAATGTTTAATTGTTTATCCTGAAATGCCATTTATTGTTTCGTGTCATGTATTTTTTTAAACAACTTATTTAAGCATAGTTTTAATTATTTTCAGGTAGTTCTGATGAAGTCCTGTTTTATAGGAATTAAATCACTTAATGTTGTTTAAAATATTTTTTTAATATTACTTTCACGTTTACTTGAGTATTTGTACCCAAGTTTGCTGTTATTTTGGGACTACCTTGAGCATTTTGGTTCTTAGTTTTCTTCTCTCAAGGTTTTCTCACTGCTTTTTGGTCCATTGAATATAGTACTTGGTGTATCCATGGAAGGATTTAAAAAAGAGGTATTATACAATGACCCCCCTATTAATATTCAAAAATGTGCACGCTGATTGGTCAGCGTGCACGTTGTAAATCAGAGTTATAGTAATGGAAAAAGGTCCGGTTGCCTGGACTTTTCCCATTACTATAACTCTTTTTTTTACAGCAACGGAGAATGCAAGATCTCCATTGCTTCACACTGTCTCGCTATGTTAAACGAGTTTAACATAGCGAGACAGCTTTAAAAAAGCAACAGAGATTTTCCATTGCTTTTTTAAAGCTGCCTTGTTATGTTAAACTCCTTTAACATAGCAAGACAGTTTGTAAAAAGCAACAGAGATCTTGCTTTCTCCGTTGCTTTTTTCAAAACTGTCTCGCTATGTTAAATGGGTTTAACATAGCGAAACAGCTTTAAAAAAAGCAACGGAGACTCTGTTGCTTTTTTAAAGCTGTCTCGCTAAGTTAAACCCATTTAACATAGCGAAACAGTTTGTAAAAAGCAACGGAGATCTTACTTACTCCGTTGCTTTTGCCCACAGCTCTGATGTACTGCGTAGGCATATGCATGAGCAGTACATCAGAACTGCAGCAGAATACGAGACAGCTGCAGAAGGGCAGCAAGGAGGCATTATACAATGCCATTATTTAAGAAAAGTAATTATTTTTTTTCTTAAATAATGTCATTGTATAATAGCAATAACCCACTTCTGGGTGTGGGTAATGCTGGATTTACCCACAATTGGCTTTGTTTGGCCACTTGGGCTTCTCCCTCGTGACCAAACCATGCCAAACGTGGGTAAATCTAGCATTACCCACACCCAGGTGTGGGTTATTGCTATAATGGATGATGTTAAAAAATAAAAATATAAAAAACAAAACAAGACAAAAAATGTATATATATTTTATGACATAGGAAATTTTCTTTGGAGAATTTTGTTGTATAAATTACCAGTAAAATCTAATATGAAATATAAATCAGTAAAGGAAAGGAAATGCAATGAATATAATGAAGAATAAAAAGCATATTTCAGTTTTGGAAACAAAAAAAAAAGTAGATTTTTTTTGCGATAAAGTTTAAAAATAAGTATAAATGGGAAGGATTCAGAAGATTAAATATGGCTATGATTTATGTTAAGTATGAGAAAGGAAATGTGAACTGTGATGCTGACAAATGGGAAAATATTGTTTGTAGTAATATGGACATTATGGAATAGAAGATGTGATGGCTTATATAACAGTAATATAGAAGATAAAAATGTATTAGCTGAAATAAAAATATAGTTATGGAGACAGGACTGGGGGTTAAAAGGAAGGGTACAAATAATAATAAGGAAATATTTTTATGTGATGACAATGTGATTCTGACAATAAAAGGTGTAACTATTCTTCACAGGAAAATGAAACTGTAAATATTGTGAATATTAAGCAGATTAAAAATGTATTAAGTTATGTAAATAAAGCATCCCCTGCTTTTTTGTTAAATGCTGTGGGATATTTTACATCCACCTTAGTTATTATCAAGTAAGGCAGATGAGACCTCACTTTAACAACTCATCCAAAGGACAGGCCACAACATTATTGGTTACCGCATAGTTAGCCAGCTACAAAGGCAGATAACTCACTATATGAAGCCATATTCAACAAACAGGAAAATATAGAGCTATTGTACATTTCAAACAAAGTTCATCAACCAAAGTGAAAGACCATAATCGTCAACCAGCTGCACTGATGTCTACAGTGTGCAAAGGGGCTAAAATGATATATTCCCAAACACAGACAGACTGCAGCATCCGAAAAAGCAACTGAAACAACTTCTTTATTGTGGCTTCACAATGATCAAAGTTGACTTTGGTTTTACCCTATGGTTTTTTCAGTGCTTGAACAATACAATGGAGCAAAGCACATTTTATATAACTTTCCAATATCATGTGACATTCAAAAAAATAAAGTGACATGAACAGACGTTATAGAATGCACTAAAAAGAATCTAAAATATTATAGAATATGCTAAAAACAATCTATCACAATATTACTTCTCATAAATATGAATATATATATATATATATATATATATATATATATAGTTTAGTATCTTAATGTCAACAACGTTCCTTGAGTAATTACTTACTCAAAATAAAATGTCATAAAATGACAACATTGAACAGTCATATTTACAACACATTCAAAAAGTCGGCAATTCGAATTCAACATTGTCGCCATTTTCACAACTTACCATGAGATCCCGTAACTTTCTACACACATTACATGGGGGGGGGGTAAGGCCCCTGCACCCCCAACCCCCTACTAATTATATATTCTAACTCCGAGATCACACTACAGTGAGGAAAAGGGTAAATTTCCCAATCCCCACTATAGTGCAATGTCCAATCAGAATGTCAATCTCACAACATGTTGCGAGTTCAGCATTTTTCTAATCGCCATTACGATAACTTTGAAAACTGCCTTTCGGTAATCAGAGCTTGCATAATGGCTTTCAAATTTTTTATTGAAAACATATACTTCATATGACCTAAATTTAATTTGACTGAAATTCATTTGACTGAGACCAAAACACTGACAGTTCAAATGACTGAAAACTCATTTGACTGAAACTTATAACACTGACACTTTAAAGTAAAAGGTATATGCCCTTTTCCCCACTGTAGTGTGATCCTGGAGTTAGTATATACAGTTAGGGGGGTGTGGGGGGCACAGCCACCCACATACTTTATACATTTTAAACCATGCACATGGATATTTATAACTGCAAAGAAAAACTCTTTGCAGAAAACAATATTTATCTAAACTATGTGGGGGGCTTTTCCCTCCACACCCCTGCTAACTATATATACTAACTCCAGGATCGCACTACAATGGGGAAAAGGGCATATACCTATTACTTTAATGTGTCAGTGTTACGAGTTCAAGTCAAATGAGTTTTCAGTCTTTTGAAGTGTCAGTGTTTTGGTCTCAGTAAAATGAATTTCAGTCATATGAAGTAGACCCATATATATATATATATATATATATATATATATATATATATATCAAAATACTTATAAAAGAATGTAAAAATGCTTAAAACTATTTTATATATTTAGTCTTTCTAACAGTTTGTTATAATGCTTTATACTTAAAATGGCATCATAATATCTAGTAGACAAATAGTTGATACTTAATCTTATTTTCTGGAAGCATCAATTAAATACTAAAAAAAATTAAAAATCCACCTTAAGATGTTAACTTATATCCAGTGGAAAAAAGGCTGCTTGATTAACAATCCATAATTTTTCTATGTAATCTAAAATTTGGTGCCACTCAAACTATTTGTAATTAATACTTCTGCCACTATCCATAGCAATGAAAGTAAGATAACATTCTATTGTCTCAAAGCTTGCTTATAAAGATGTGTTATCGCTTTACAATTCACTTACATGTAATGAAATACCAGCCCATTCTTTGTGCAGGCTATAAAATACCTAATTTCCTAGGTTTTTGACAGATTTACAAAGGAGCACACATCACAAGGACAAAAACACATGGTTGATAGGGCAAAGGATTCTGTGACTGTACCATGATTTATGAGGGATTTTAAACTTACACAGCTGTTGTGCCAAGGATTTGCCTTTCCAATAATTAACTACATACAACTGTGTCCTCATTTGAAAAAATATCTTTCCTTAATTAGTGCCAGTATTTTCAGAAGACCTCATTTTAAAAATATTAGTAGCATAGTTTATAAAAAAAACTTAAAATATTACCCCAAACTTGAACATTTGATTACCTTTATATGTTAAAAGTTAACCTCTTTTTAATTTCTCCACATCTTTTGGGTTTCTAATACCATGATGGGAATGGACCCCATTCCTAAGTCAAAGTACGGTTAAAGTTCATGCAATTAGTATGGTTTCAGTCTTTGATGTTAGCCAGAAATGCTCTTTGCAGCACCCACAGTGTGCCCCCAGTAATGACTCCTCCTGCAATTTGTATGGAGTTACATATATAAGTAACATATCTAAGTATGATTGTAAATTCTTTTTTATAAGACCCATTGCTTCTCCTACTACTAGAACTGTCTTGGTATCTTTCTTCCATATTGCCCTCATTTCTGCTTGCAAATCCTGGTATTTTATGACTTTGTGTCTCTCTGTCTGGGTGTAGCAATTTTAATGATCAATGCTACTTTTGTCTTCTTTTCATGGACTACTGTATCTGGTTTTCTCGCATCTATTTTTTGAACTGTTCATAATGGGTGAGTCCATGTGATATAAACTTCACCATTTTCCATAATGCTTTGTGGCTCATGTTTCCTGTGTTTTCCACTTCAATATTATAATGTTTGCAGGAGCCGAATGCAACATTCTTGCTACATTGTTCCGCCTTTCAGTATACAGTCCTTCTGCCATTAATATATCACAACCAAGATGCGTGACTGTTTCCTATTCTGTTTTATAAAACCTGCATTTGTTTGTTTCTCCCACATGTTCAATGGACTTTTATAAAGTAATGTGTACATATCTTGAGCCCCAATATTAGCCTTTCATCTTTTGGTTTAAATTCACTCCTCCTTAACCATTCCTGAGTTTGATCCTGATCAACATGAGGTTGTTCCAAGAATTTTCTATACTTGCGACTATATTTATGCATTTTCCACTTTTCTTGCCTTCTCATCTGATCCTTCACCTTATATTATTTCTTTTGTTTTTTGGCACATTCAGTTTTTGCCAGATTTTTACCTACTTCTGATTTGATTTCCATTCCTGCTTGATGCAGATACGATTCTGCTAAACTAAGCAGGGAAGTCATTTTAGACTTATTCTCCTCATGCTTCAAAACTTTCACTATGTTTGGGTCTTGTGAGATCAGCAGATATATATGCAGTCATACGATTGCAGATCTATATATATAATCAGCTTTGAGGATGCCCATACTGCCTTCAGAATGGGAAATATATAATCGTGGTGTACACTGATTTTTATAAATAATTTGATGAGTATGAACCATCCTTCTTGTTTTCCTGTCCAACTTAGCCAACATCTTTTGGGGTCAGTCTACCCCTCCAAAACTGTATGTTAGGACAGGAAGAGCAAATTGGTAGCTTGCATTTTGTCCCCAGATATCAACACTGTTTCAGTATTAATTTTAGTTTTCTAAAATATTCCTTACTAAGTTTTATTTGCATTTGTTCATGTTTTAGGGTTAATTCTTCATCAGTTCCCAAATATTTATACAGTCAAGTTGCTCAAACTCTTTTATATCACATGCCTGCTCCAAACTGATGTTTTCTTGGTACTGCAGCTTTACTGCTTTAAAGGCTGCTTTTGCATATTTATGAAGACCAAATAAGATTCTTATATCATCCAAAAAAGTTTTGCCTGCTTGGAGTTGTGCTTTCAGTTCCTCATCTGATGAACTACACAGTTTTTAAATCATCCACAAAAAGAAGATGAGAAATCTTTATGTTTTTTTGTTTTCTGGGAGCCAAATTACAGCCATGACCTAATCTGTTAAGTAGGCAGCTTAACGATTTAAGGGCAGGACAAAAGAACAGCAGTGTTAAAGAGTCACCCTGGAATACCCCCCTTTGAATTTTTTTTCCTTGGAATAATAATTTGTGCTTTATCATAGCTTAACTGCAAAGTGGTCTGCCACTGTTTCATGATCGCTGTAATGTAATCAATCAGTGCAGAGTGTATTTTATACATTTTTATAAGTTTATTTTACAGTTTCTTCTTTTTATAGTTCTCCATTATGACTTTATTTAGCAATTGATGAGGTTTGTTCCATATGACTTTCTTTTATTCCCCTTTTGTTCTATTGCTATGACTGAGTTTTCTTCTAAGTGACTATAAACTCTGTCAGCATCAGTTCCAGTGTATAGTTTATACGTCGTTGGAAGGCAAGTTATTAATCTATAGTATTTAGGATAGCTAGCAGGTTCACTGTTAAGTAGGTTGGTGTCTGTTTGGGGTGCACATACAAATAATTCTTACTCATGGCTAAATCTTCATGTAAAGACGTTAATACTTTGCACCAGAAGTTAGATACTGCTTCTCGGCCCCGTGTTTTTCCAGTTATGAGCTTAACTTTATTTCAGTCACTCTGGCCATTATTTCATCCAATTTCATATCCTGTACATTTGAACTTCTTATTCTTTCTTTTACTTCTTCTGTCCATTTAGCATCTTTGTTATGTTCATAGATATTTCACCAAAATGTATCTGTTTCTTCTTTTTCTGGTGGTGCTTCAATTCCTTTTGCCTTGTTTCTCAGTTCTCTACAAAACTTTTTTTGGGTCATCAATAAATTGCTTATTTTGTACTTTTCATTTATATTTTCTGCCTGTGCTGATATTTTTCATTTATTATTTGTGATAGTGCACGACAGACCCTTATCTGTTCTAATACTGTGTGTTGCTTTTATCAAGTCTATCATTCTGAGTATTTTTGTTGATCTGTTCCCTCTTCTATGCTCTTCTAACAGTGACACTTCTTGTCTTAATTACTTTATATTTTTCTCTATTTGATACTTCCATGATGGCATTTGATTTCTCCACTTCCTTTCCCTTACTGTCCTATGCTTTTGTTGTAAGACTTTAACTGTTATTAATTTAGCTGCACAAGTAATACATCCTATTTACTTCTGTTATATCATATGAATCTATATGAACAGTCCTATTACTGTATTCATTTGTTTTATCAAACATCTAACTTTTTGGGTTTTATTGACTTTCTGTAGCCTATTTCTTTCATATATCTTAATGCCTGTCCATCTCTATTAAATCAAGCAACTCTTTTCTTAGATCATTTTCCTCTAGATTAAGGGCACATTCTTTGCTTTCCTTTTCCTGGGGGCATGCTATAGAAAGTTTCACAGCATATTCCTGTGCCATATTCTCTTCAGTTTCATCCTGCATCATCCATTGCTCTTTCATATGGGAACTCAGTGGTCTATTACTCCACAACATCGACTATGTCAGAGTTGCAACAGTGTCCTCATTCCCTCATTGTGCAACTCCAGCTGAACTTTTGTACTGGTTTCCTGTGTAAGGCTCCAAAGTATCTTCATATAGCAACTGATCAGATGTTTTCCACTCCACTGGTTTCTCCTTAATTTGAGGATCTATTACTCTATCCTGCTGTGATTTTATCAAAGTTACATTTTCTGCACTAAAACCTTAACCTCGCCGGTAATCCATAAATTCAATTTCTATTTCTTTAACTTCTACATTACTAATCCTGTTTTCTGCTTTTCCACCTTATTGTTTTATTTTTTTGTATTGTGAAATTTTCCATATCCAGATGGCTTTGCTTATATTTCTCTTCAAATATCTTTGGTGCTACTTTTTTTGTATTAATTAGTTTTGCTTTCTCATTTGCATAAATATTGCACCATATTAAGTCTCTTTCCCATGTCCGTATTTCTTTTTCAGATGTCTTCTGCTCCTCCTGTTTCTCTTTACCTGGCAGACACGTTGTTCCATTAGACTGTGATATAACCTGTGTTAGACTTTCTACACTAAATCCATAACTTCATCTTCAACTTTTACTTTACTAATATTCTGTTCTACATTCCCTCTTTGTGATCTTAGTTTTTGTATTGTGAAATTTTCCATATTTGGATGCCTTTGCCTGTATTTCTGTGTGAATATCTTTGGGGATGCTTTTTTTGTATTGATTAATTTGGCTTTCTCCTTTGAATAAATAATAGCACCATATCAGATCTCTCTTTCTTTCCCATGTCCATATTTCTTTTTTATACCTTTCAAAAATGTTTAGATTTTGTTCTTTATATTTTTGCAGTTCCTCGGTTGCTTCTTTTTCCAAATGGCCCAAGGTTTCTTGGTGAACATAATGTTTTTCATAAATCTGTTGCATTAATGAACACAAAGTTTTATTTGAAGCTTCTTATAGTTTTTCTTATGCAAGTATTTTTCTTTCCTCTTATTTCTCGTATATCTTCTGTCTGGAAATTCTGGGCTTCTTGCATAACAGTAACAATACATAATTTCTTTCTTATTCTCAGTAGTCTACTCTGTTGTCTTTATGGCTCTTTTTTTGGCCTATCAGTTTTTGTGATTTTTGTGGACTACTCCTTCCTTCTGCAACAGGGGGCCATCCTCCTCCTGGGCCTGGTCTAGCTTTATTGTAGGAATGTTTCCGTGTCTTGAGGATTCTACACAACCATTTATTTCCAGTTCTGGCACCAGTGTACCTACCAGGATAGGGCACCTGATTCTTGTACACCCAGCTATCATTTTTATTTTTAACCTACATCTGTCCATGATATATGCTATATAAAATACAGTCTATATAGCAATATCATCTTTGTGAGATTTTGTGAAAAACAGGGTCCATCTCATGCAGGTACTCACCAAGACTTGAGGATGAATTAAATTCCAGCAATACTACTCTCCTTTACTTGCTGATTTATCATCTCTCCATTAGGACCCCTAGTATTATTGTTACTATGTTAAGGCAGATTATATGACCTATTCCTTGTAACTGCTATGCCTGAATCAAATGCCAAAAATCTCAGCTTTCTTAAACATTTGCTAATTATGGTAATTTCTGTTCATCTCTCAAAAAAATGTAGTAAGGGAATTTTATGAATAGCATAGTGGAGGGGGGTGACAACTGTTTGCTGATAATTACCTAGGAGGCTTATGATACAAGGATGTTTGAACTGAACTATCAATTAATTTGGTCACATTAAGATCTAAAAGGTTAGCTGAAAATAAATCAGTGGTATCCATAAAATAAATCTTAAAATCCTCAGAATTAAGATCTAATAAGAATTCCTTTCAATTCTCCTTAGCACATTTCCATAACATTTATTAGTTATCTAAAATATTGCCAACTTTCCAAATAATGAAGACTTTTATTATTAGAAGCATCATAAATGTGATTCTTTTCAAAATACCACTTATATAAATCAGAGTATATGGGGGCAATAGTATTCTGCATAGTTGTACGTCTAGCTGGATAGGACAATCACTCTAAAGATAAAAGCATTTTTATATGAAAACAAATCTAATTGCTTGAATTTTTCATGATACTTAAAAGACTGGGTCAATTAATAAGAAGATTCCAAACAATACTTAACAAATATCATACCCCACAATGAAGGATGCTGGTGTACAAAGCTTTAACACCTAGGTTATATATGTATGTAGAATATGTAATTAATATATCTCTCTGATAAGATGAAAAATATGAGTAGCACCTTATATCCTGAAAGTAGCATTGATAACAGTTTTAGAAAAATGTCTAAAACATCAGATTGGAGTTATTTGAGAGAGATCCTTTCTGAAACAATAGTATATCCTAGGGTGATCATTTTATCTATTTTTCAGAAACAAATAAAAAACATGTTGTGTCTAGCACTGGCTACATTCAGTTGATTTATTAAAGAATCAGAAATAATTCTCTTTTGACATGCAACTCAAGTTTCAATCTGCATGTTTCTTCTATTGATTGAATTCAGAAGTGATATGTATCTGCATATCCAAGGACTCAAATTATTATAACATTCCAGTGATTCTCCTGTCCTATTCTAGAGGTAACAATCGAACTACCCTAATTACACAAGTACCAAAATATATCAAAATTTTGTGTTATACAGTTACAAGACTCAAATTCCATTTTAAACTGAAAAAGAATGGAAATTACAATGTTCCATAACAAAGACAAACTAACCTGTAATAGACCCTTAAAATTAAACACTGACATTGAAAATGTTAACCAGTACAAAATACTTAAGCTTTATAAGTTACAAAATAAAATCAACCTGCCCATGCTAACATCGTTATAAAAAGTATACAGAGAAATCTAGATGCCTTTTATTGAACCAATGGCTTTCTGTTGAAATGTCAGCACTCTGAAAAAGACTGAAAACCCAGAAGAATGAGTTTTGAACACAGCTCATCTCCTTTAAACTTCAGTTTTGTAGGGGGATCAAGCTCTCCACACCCTCTGAACTTATAAATGTTACATTCAAGGTCTCTATCCCTTGGACAAAAGGGAACATTTTGAGAAATGGTCTCCTTGGACTTAAAATATATGACTGTTTTAGCCATTCAGTCTCCACATTACAGGACTTACTAAAGCAGCTCCAGACATTTTGAATGGTTACCAAATCAATAGCTGCCTCTCCGCACATGCGAGAATCAGATTTTCTAATTTACTATTATTTCCCAGCATGCTTTGAATGCAGTGCCAGTGAACAGAAAATGATCATGCTACAAATATCTACATTTTCAATATTTCCAATAAAACATCTCTAACAAACTAAATTGGATGTTCCAAGAAAACTAAACTAAGTACCTTCCTTATCATTATACATAAACTCACTAATAAAAAACATGGCTCAGCTGTCAATATTTCAATTCAATGGCATAGCACCAGTAGCTGACACAGTTCTAATAATAAATATCTTATACTAACCGATAAATCTAACCCTAAACTTGATGACAGGACACTATGTTACCTCATTACCAAAGAATGGAATTCCACAACAACAGACATTCTTCTATCAAAGAGGCCACCACATTCAGATCCATCCATCCACAGCCCCTTTTTCTCCATTTTTACACATGGGGTCAGGATGTCACTTCAGCAGTGCCAATCATCTAGAACTAATGTTTGCACCACTGGGTGGCTAGCCCTGCCACAGTAGTTCATCCACACCACACAATCACCAACATGCTCACACCTATTGCCAATTTACAGTGTCCAATCCACGTACTGCATGTCTTTGAAATGTGGGAGGAAACTGGAGCACCCAGAGGAAAGCCACGCAAACATTGGAAGGACAAGTATTAATTATCCTACTCTTCATATTTGCTATCTTTCACTAAAGTCTATTTTAGCCTATTAACAATACTACTTTTCTAATTCTAATCTACGGTTTTGTTTTCCTGTAGTCTCTCTAACATTACTTTTGCCACTTTTCCTATTCTCTTCACTTGTTTTTTATCTTTTATTATACATTTTCTTTATCCCTGTTATTTTTGTGCTCCAACATCATTGTACTTTTATATTTATGTTAGGCATGTTATCATGCTATTAAATGAAATGTGCTTTATACAAAATGTATATAGTAGGTTTTATATTTTGCTTAATTAATCTCATTATTGTTAATGCTTGAATGTGGGCGGCCACGGTGGTGCAGTGGTTAGCATTGCTGCCTCACAGCAAGAGGTTCTCCGGTTCGATCCTTGGCTGGGGTGCCTTCTGTGCGGAGTCTGCATGTCCTCCCTGTGGTCGCATGGGTTTCCTCCGGGTGCTCCGGTTTCCTCCCACATCCCAAAGACATGCTGCAGGTGGATTGGACACTCTAAATTGGCCCTAGGTGTGCGTGTGAGTGTGCCTTCTGTGGAAGGTTGGGCGCCGGGCTGGCAACTCGACACCGTAAAACTCCACTGCCATTCAATGTGCGGACAAGGTGATCCGCTGTGGCGACCCCTAACTGGGAAAAAAGCCGAAAGAAGAAGAAGATTGTTAATGCTTGAATGTGCTTTTCCTTTATGTTTATAGGTCCCCTCAGGAAATGGGGTTCTACTCAGCAGATTAATGCAAAGAACAAAAATGCATATTAATAAGTACACCTTACGTATATGTATGTATACATTCATGGATTCACTTTATAAACCCGAAATACTGAAATATCGAATTTCAGTATCTCAAGACTATAAAGCCAAAATCTCACAAACCCGAAAAGCAAAACTGCGAAATTCAAAACTGCGAACATCAACAAAACACTACACCACACATACAAACACAAATACACCTACCTCCCAACACTACAACAAATCAAAACAACACATGCAAACACAACAAACCAAACACATGCACCTACTATTCCTATAAGCAGGGGGTCAAGCCCCTGCACACATTTAGGGGCTGCACCCCACACCCCTGCTACTTATATATACTAACTCCGAGGTCGGACTAAACACTGAAAGACAGGAAACCCACCACCACACATTCTACACCCCCCTTGCACAAACACACATCGCATACATGCAAACACCACCACTCTCAACACTGACACACACATTCTTACTTACCTATCCTAACCCACACCTAAAACTCACCAACACACTCACCAACACACAAACCCTCCCCCACACCCTTAAAAAACATAACACTTACCTAGCGCATCATCAGTACCGCGGGTTCGACATTTCTGGGTTCGATATTCTGCAGTTTTGCACAACTGCAAATTCGACACTTTGGTCTCAAGATACTGAAATTTGACATTTCAGTATTTCGAGCTTCCAAAGGGCCCCCCCCCCCCCACACACACACACAAAAATATATATCATGGCATACTGACTGAGCCAGAGAAGCACACAGGTGATTGCAGAAGGAGTATAAGAGAGTCTGTAGTAGACAGACATACCGTCTTCATCGCAACTAACAGACAACAGTGGCTTCTAGAGCTTTCTTGTCCTCTAAGTCTAGTAAGGATTACCTGAAATCATCAAAATATTTGAATAAAGCAAGAAGACAGAGTTGAGAAGAGGCAGACAGAATTGCTAAGGTTGGGAGATGTGAATTAGAAGACAATTCTCTACAGTATGTTAAGAATTCTGAGTTCTCTCAGTGATTGAGTGAGGGAGTGAGTGAATAAGTGAGTGAGTACTACAAGCAGGCTGAGAAGCTGCTGGGAATTGTTAGAGGTGAGTGAGTGCGTGAGTACTATAAACAAACAAACTGCTGTGAATCGTTAGAGGTGCAGCCACAGAGAGGAGGACACTGCATCCAGTAAATTTGTGGAATAACTACTGTATAAGGTACTGTTTAATTTAATAAGTATTTAACAGTGGGCTAAAGAGTTAAGCACAAGTTTTGTTTTACTTATGTTTGGCTGTACTGTTAAAGAAAAAATGCCAAAGCCTCCTAGAACACACTGAAAGATCTCAACATCAGCACACCAGGCAACAACGCCTTCTCCTCATCCATATAATGCATCTCCTTAGAGATCACCCAAAAGTCAGCAGGAAAGCAGACCTAATCCTGTAAGGCCCATTAAGTCTGCTTCCACACAGGGAAATGTCCTCATCATGGGTGACTCTATAATTAGGCATACAGAATTTGCATTTACCAGGTTACACAAGAACCAGGGTGACTGTAAACTGCTCTAATATCCTTGACCTGGTAATCACTAACCTATTCCCTGCCTGTACCCCATCATGCATCTCTACACCTTGAGTTAAATCAATTAGCTTCTCTGTCAGGCTTAATTGTACCACTCCACCACTGAATGAAAACCTCTTTAGGGACTTCTCCATGGAAAACCTATTCAATTTGTAGAAGACCTATACAATATTCCTAACAATCCCCCACAAATAAACCCAGGTGAGAGGGCTGCCTGCCACATTCACCTCAAATTTTAACTAGTATCTAAATAGCAGCATAGAGATGTCCGTACCCATCTGAAATAAATTTTGTGTCTTTCGGCTTTTCCCGGTTAGGGGTCGCCACAGCGGAACTCCGGTCCGCTAATGATTGGCAGTAGATTTTTACATGCCGAGTTGCCAGCTCTGATGGACAACCTTCAACGAAGGTACGCCCATTCATGCATGTCTCCACACACAAGACGATCTAGCTGAGAATTGAACAGGACAACGTCATACTGTGAGGTGACAATGCTACCGCAGTACCACCACCGCCCCCATTTGAAATAAATAAAATGGTATATTCAGGAATAAATGAAAAGTTGTCAGAAACACCTGTAACCCTACCACAAGCACCAACTAAAACATGCCAGCAAGACACATAATAGTAGTATTAGAAAATGTAAAGCAGAGTAAAAACATAAGGTCACTACAGACAGAGTGTTGATCTTTCTTCAGTTACATCTGGAAATTAAGGAATACTTGTCCAACAATGTACTGAGCTCATCCCAGAATAATAATCACACATTCTGATCCAAAAGATAGTAACTAACAAATTTAGTGCTAAACCACCTACCAGTACTGCTGTACACACTGCTCTTGACAATTTAATTTTCCCTGTAATCATCCTGGAACAAATGTTAGACTCCTTTTCAAAGGCTACAAATAATGACTGTTTGGCACTTAATAATACACAAGGTTTCATTGTCATCAGTTTTAAGTCTGCACTGTCTGACCCTCTACTTACACTGTTCAACTTCAGCCTATCCACAGGGTGTTTCCCCAGTACCAGGATAACAGTGACTATGACTGTTGTACACAATGGTGGCCCCTCCACATACCCAGATAATTACAGGCCTATGAGTTACACCAGCTTTATATGCAAAACCATGGAATATATCACATTAGAACATATTTAATCAGACATAGGCAACCTAACTGTTCTAAATCACACTCAGCTTGTTTTTTAAAGGTCACATCCAGACTCTTGAACCTAGTAAACTTCTTTGAAATGGCTACGGAGGCTGTGGACAGTGGTCCCTCAGTGCACTCAACTTACCTGGCTGTGGGTTTTGACTGTGTCCTCCATGCTGGTATTATTGAAAAGTTAGGCAAATGTAATGCAGATCCCTACATTGTTTGCTGGATTGTAAACTGGCTATCCAAGACATCCCAAGTACGTAGTGAAAGTTGTCTGTACCTCCTATGAAAGTAAAGTTGTAACTAGTGAGGTACCTCAGGGATCAGGCTCCCTCTTCTGTTTGGCATTTGTTTTGTAGACATCCAAGCCAATATCCCTGAAGGTGGTTGACCAGGTTTGCTGATGACTGTAAGCTAGGCTCTGTTATCCACTCATCTACTGATACTGGAATATGCACACGCCTGGGGGTACTGAAAACAATCACAAGCTAAATATAAAAAGGTGCACCATTGTAGTGTTGAGCAAAAAAGCTATTTCTACTACATATGTGGTCTTCAACAGACATGGTCATAAGATTCTTGGTACTTATGTAGAAAATTCTCTCTCATTCATTCATTCATTCATTATGTTTTCACCATAATCAGGAAATCCTTCAGTTTGGCCTGATTAATCTCTAAGAGAATATATTTAAGATCCAAATAAGTCATCTTAACCATTGTTCTCTTTCCTTATCAGGCCGCTCATCAAATACAATGCCCCCTTTAGCATGTACAAATCCAAGCGTGCTGCTTAATTGCTAAGGACCCAACTACATTTAGCCAACAAAATAAATGCCTTATATCCTTTAACTATCACAGAAGATTAATAGAACTTTCCTTATCCTCAGTAATGTGCTATCAGGGCTCAGAACCCACCAAGTTATGTATTCACTCAAGTTATTGCACCACAGGTACCTGTACGATTAAGTCAGAATCCATGTAGGTGTAAATGACCTGAGATATATCTCTTTAGACAATATCAAAAAAGAAATTATGGAGCTCTTGGACAATGTGTCAGAGGCTGGTATGTGCCTTGCATTGAACAGCATTCTACCTTCACCGAGGAAGATGCCATAATACAAATCGAAGATGATTGACTTTAATAATTGGCTTAGTTTTTGGCGTCTTTCTAGGGTGATACATTTGTCAGTGTGGGAGAACATGGATAACAAAGTATGTTGCTTTCCCAAGGATGGTGTGCCCTTGTCCCCTCTAGGGTTTGGAATATTGGCTAAAACATTATCCTCCTCCATAAAGCCTTTTTAGGCAATGCCAAATTGACAAATCTTCCAACATAGCAAAATGTATCCAAGGAAATCCAAGGAAATCCAAAGTTGTTACTACACAATGCTACGAGTCTAAACAAGAAGCTACACCCCCTCCAAGCTCAACTAACCTTGTTGATTGTGGATATCTATGTAGTTACTCAGACATGGTTTAAAGCCACAGAAAATAGCCTGGCAGTGCAAGACTTCAATGCCTTTCACACATTTAGACCAACAACTCCACAGACGGGGACTAAAGGTAGAGGTGTATTGATCTACATCAATAACAAGTATACCTCTAGGTTTGTTAAACAGGATGACACACTGGAGTTCCTCCATGTCCAGAGTACCATAGACAAAGTCCCATAGTATATCCTAACAAGATATACGTCACCCTCTATGCCCCATGAAACCCATAACTCATACTTAGACTTATTGGAGACACTTCCATTTCAACCAAATACCATACTCATGGGGAGACTTTAATTATCCCTCTATAAATTAGGAATCTTATATGACCCCAGAATATTAGGGTCTATATTATTTCAGTGAACGCTTAAAATAGCAAACGCTGTTTAATCGACCCAATAAAGTTGAAATCCCTAAATGTTGAACACACGGAACATGGATTTTTTCCCAGGGAAAAAATCACTGGGCCATGTTCGGGACTTTGCCATTTCCTCTACCGTAGTCCGATCCCAGAGTTGGTATATTTAAGTAGGAGGGGTGTGGAGGCACAGCCCCCCACATTGGGGGCTGTGGGGGGCAAAGCCTTCCAGTTTATTTTGTGTTTGTATTTTTTTTTTTTTTTTTTTTTTTTTTTTTACAGATCAGCCATTTTTTTCCCTGGGGAAAAAAAAAATCACTGTTCCGTGTGTTCGAGATTTAGGGCTTTCAACTTTATTGGGTCGATTAAACAGCATTCGCTATTTTAAGCATTCACTGAAATAATATAGACCCGAATTGTAGGTGCAGAGATTCCTAGACTTTATAAACACATAAACCCTGGTTGAGTTAGTACATACACCTACTAGAAGTACAAATATATTGGACATGGTACTCACAAATATGGGAAATGCTGCATTACCCTCCCCATGTCATATCCTCTCTGGTAAGGTCAGACCACAAAGCAGTCTCCTTCAAAATACAATTCTGTAACCCTAGAAAACCCTGTAACAGTTAGAAACTGCATTTTATTAAGTGTTAGAAAATGGGGAAACTCTATATCAGTACCCTGATTGGAGAACGAGCGTTCTCCAGCAGGGTATTAATGTACATGTAATGCCCACTGAGAAGAACAAGTCCACTGCTTAACGGCAGCATATCTAGCTGCCGTGGAGCTTGGACTTAGAAAATGGAATGGCTGCCATTGTTTTACGCTCACTAAGCAGCTCTTTTACTGTTTAGTGAGTGTAAAGTATAAAAAACAAGACAACAAAAAAAGATCGGTGGCTATGTGTTTAGGACTGTGAGTGTATGTGTGCATGTCAGTGAAAGTGAGAGTGAGCCATTATTTTACACTCGCTAAGCAGCACTTTTCCTGTTTAGCAAGTGTAAAAAAAAAAAAAAAAAAAAATTAAAATAAAGCATGTGTGTGAGAGTATATGTGTGCATGACAGTAAGAGAGAGACAGCGATCGATCGAGCAAACCAGAAAAGTGTGTTTATGTTTTTGTCTGCATGTGTGCATAAATGCATGCATGAAAGCAGAAAGACTGTGTGTTTTTGTCTGTTTGTGTCTGTGTGAGTGAGAGAGAGAGAGAGAGAGATGAAGAAAGTGAGTGATGTGTGACTGAATGTATGAATGTAAGCAGAGGAGACTGTGTGAGAGAGAGAGAGATCAAGAGAGAGAGAGAGATAGAGGGTGAGAAAGAGAGTGAGACCAATCTTGTGTGAGTGGATGTATGTATGAAAGAAGAGGAGACTGTGTGTGTGTGTGTGTGTGTGTGTGTGTGTGTGTGTGTGTGTGTGTGTGTGTGTGTGTGTGTGTGTGTGTGAGTGAAAGCAGGCTAGACTGTGTATGTGTGTATGGGAGAGAGAATTGGCTGTATGTAAAACTGTTGTGTTTCACTTGTTTATTATTTTTTTAACCACTATTATTATTTTTTATATATGTATGTTTGATGTAAAACTCTTCCTCAGCACCATTAACATAGACTACAGCA
Source organism: Protopterus annectens (assembly GCF_019279795.1). Taxonomy (NCBI): domain Eukaryota; kingdom Metazoa; phylum Chordata; order Ceratodontiformes; family Protopteridae; genus Protopterus; species Protopterus annectens. The sequence continues at coordinate 1,427,830,813 of NC_056741.1, forward strand.
AGTATAAAACATTAGGCGGAGGAACTATTTTACATCAAAAATATATTAAAAAAAATAGTACTTAAAAAAATACATAAATAAATAAAACACAACAATTTTACAGACAGCCCATTGTCTAAGCAAAATAATGCCCTCCAGAGTGTGTGTTAATGTGTAATTAATGCCCTTCCAGGAATGTAGAGGCCCTCCACCACAAGCTGGACAGGCATTAATTACACATTAACACACACCCTGTCAAGCATTATTGCTTATAAAACCTATCAAAATTTCAAGTCTAACAAACCCAGATAAAACAGCAGCCCATGTAGCATTATTCACAGAAGCTGTGTAAAACCATATCAGTGACTGAATAGAAGCTGCTCTTACTAGCAGAAGTAAGCCCAAAACTAGCTCAAAATACAAACCACCCCAGTGAAATCCAAAATTAAATAGTTGTAAAACAAAAGATAAAAGTCATAGGTAAAATTAGGAAGTGTAACATCAAAATAAATATAAAAGCTCTCTCAATAAACTAAATTGACAAATAAGAGGACTAATTAACTCCAACAAAGCAAATTCTGAGCTAAATATAGCATCCCATGCCAACGACAATCATAGGGCCTTCTTTAGTGATGTTTGAAACCTTAAAAGCAGCACACAGCAGTCTGCTGGACTGTTGATAAATGGGGCCACATTCACAGAAACAAGAGATATAGCAAATCTGGCTGAGAAATTCAGCTTCAACTTTATCCCTTCTCACCCTCAGTCACCCATCACCCAGGAAATACCATCTAACATAATCCCTCCCACTATCAGTAGGGAGCAGGTCTTAGATATGCTCAATAAATCCAAGAACACAGCTTTGAGAGGCCCCGGTAATGTTCCAGGATATCACCTGAATAGCCAGAAGTATGACCTAGCAGGGCTGCTATTCAACCATTCCCTCTGCACAAACTTCATGCCACACAAATGGGAGGCTGCAACGGTCATCTCTCTGCACAAGGGTGGACTATCAGTGGATCCTGGGAACTGCAAACCTATTAGTCTGACTAGCCTCATGTACAAAGCCATGGAAATGATTAGTGAAACCAAACTAGCCTTGGCTCATGTCTGAAGGATTCCTATGTCATTGTTAAAGGCAGGTCAAACCTACAGAACCAGGTGGACTTTTCTTTCAGAAGGTTACCAAAGCAATGGATGAGGACAAAATCATGAATATTGGCTAGCTTGACCTGGCTAAGTAATTTGCTATAATAACCCACTCAGGCATTGTAAACAAACTAACAGAATTAGGCATAAATCCTGTGTAACTCATTGGCTATCTAGCTGGCTCACAGACAGGAATCAGGAAGTTAGGATTGGAGAGACCACTTCCATAACTAGGCTGGTCATCAGCGGAGTCCTTCAGTTAACTAATATCTGTTTCACAGACTGTTTTCTAACAGTGAAAGCCAATGTCAATGGCCTCTGGTTTACCAAGTTTGCAGATGATTGCAAGATAGGAGCAAACATAACCCACCCCCCTCCTTGCAGATACTAACATCTTAAGGAAAGTCTAACAAAGACAGATAGTCAATGCCAAAGCCACTGCTTAAAACTTAATGCAAAGAAATCCATAACTTTATCCATTGGAAGTTTCCCACCCAGAGAAAATACCTCAGTGATAAAACACCTCTAAAAGTAGAAACACTAGTCATCATTTTGGATACTCTTGTAGATAGTAACCTGGATTTTGACAAACATCTGTGTCTATGGTTGTGAGAAATTATTTCATCTCATCATCATACCCACCATTGACTATAGTTTTCCACTTATGTATGCATATGTAACAATTGAAATGTCCACAGAGGTTCCTCACAAAAAGAATAAAGGGTATAAACACATGTTTTATATAGATCACCTCAAAGTCCTATCTCTGTACTCTGTTTCCTACATACTGTTGAATGACAATTTATGCCAGGAATTCAAGGCATCCTTGGATCCTGCTCTGATGGACCTTTTCCATATCTGCAAAATGAACAGCAAAAGAACTACTAGATTTAAGAATTTAAACTTTTGCTTGTGACTTAAATAGGACATGATGGAGGGACAGGTATATGTCTCAGAGAATCTCCATTCCCTGGAATAGGCTTCCTATCCCTGTGAAACAGAACCTTTCCCTAACCCTATTCAAGTACAAATTGGACCACTGGATGGGAAATTGGTAATTCACCCATGGTCTGACAGCTATATCTCTGATGGACAGAGGCAGCCTTTAAATCATGCCCTAACATACACCACTTAAAATAACCTCTAAGGCACAATAACTTGTGGGATATATTTGAGTTGCATGGCTAGGCTTATAAAGTTCCCAGTGGTTGTTTTAGCTTACTATACACCTATGAACCTATCAACTTATGTGCTCTGAACTAATATTTGTTTTGCTTTTTGAGCCATGAAAGTCCCAGTCCTATTTGTCCTCTAGTTTCTTTGCAAAACCAGTAGCTCTACAAACACCCATACTAAGGACCTAAATTTATAACAACAAATAAGCAGGACTCACTGTAGTGATAGGCTCATAACTCAATGTTTTCCCACCTAAAGGAAAAAATTACTATTGCAGATCAAACAAAGTATTCCTTTGTCATGCCTTTCTGGCTAGTCTTGATTGGATTTGATATGTAAACATAAATTTACACCAGGGTCATAATGTATGGCTCTTCTTCCTTTGGGAGATGGGTACAATTAATTGCTCATAAAGGGTGGTAATAACTTTTAGTGCAGCTATTTTGCAGGGAGAAAAGGACTAGACCTCTTATGGTCCACGTAGTCACTAACCTAATATTGTTTCTATGTTCAGAAGACCTATAAGACTGGTTTGCTAAGTACTCATTTTATCCCAGCGTCCAATCTGACTATGCAGCTGGGGTACCCCCAATGACTGATCTGTTTTCCCATATGTACCCAGTTATAGGTATAGTGCAATTCAAGCATGAAACTATCCCAATTATTATTTGATGTACTATTATTTCTGTCTTCACATTATTTTGTCTACTATTATTTCTGTCTTCACACAGACAAAAATTACTTTATGTCATAGATAGGGTGAGACATCACACAGTTTTAGCATCACACACTTGCACTAGTTATAGGTATAGTGCAATTCAAGCATGAAACTATCCCATTTATTATTTGGTGTACTATTATTTCTATCTTCACATTATGTTTACTATTATTTCTGTCTTCACACAGACAAAAATTACTTTGTCATAGATAGGGTGAGACATCACACAGTTTTAGCATCACACACTTGCACTAGTTATAGGTATAGTGCAATTCAAGCATGAAACTATCCCATTTATTATTTGGTGCACTATTATTTCTATCTTCACATTATGTTTACTATTATTTCTGTCTTCACACAGACAAAAATTACTTTATGTCATAGATAGGGTGAGACATCACACAGTTTTAGCATCACACACTTGCACTAGTTATAGGTATAGTGCAATTCAAGCATGAAACTATCCCATTTATTATTTGGTGTACTATTATTTCTATCTTCACATTATGTTTACTATTATTTCTGTCTTCACACAGGCAAAAATTACTTTGTCATAGATAGGGTGAGACATCACACAGTTTTAGCATCACACACTTGCAATGTTAGTTTAAGTCCAAACCAACCATAGTATTCTTCTTTAGTTTGACCTGTGAAAAATCTCTATTACACCACTGCCTCACAACAAAAATGATAATATTTTTCTCAAAACTAAAATGAAAAGTTGGAAGAAAACATGTTTTGTTTTATATTGTGAAAGTTTATATACATAATTTCATTTTCATGACTGCATTTTTTGTTTTGCGCATTGTCTAGATTCAAAAATAGAATTGAGTTATTAAAGATGATATGCTTCCAATAAGATATTAATCAAACAGTTAAAAGGAACAGCACTCTACTTAACTTGTAAAGAAGCTACTCATCAGTTCCATTTAGTATGGAGAGCAACTGGTGTTTAGCATGTGTGCCCCTATTGTGTCTCCCAGTACTGTATCTCCTTCTAAGTCTTAATTACTTCTTTACACAGTCATAAAGCTACATGTAAAGCTTCTGCTTCAACCTCTCTCAGTCATCCTTTTTTTTCCTCAGGAAGATGTTGATTTCCAGAGCTATGAGTAGTTAAGGTCAAATTGTCAGTTTATTATCCTACAGGCACAAAAAAATAAAATGTTGCTTTTCTTAGCGTTCTTTGCAAACAGCTAGTGGGAAGGCTGCATACCTTACTAAAAGATCAAAACACAGGGATGCCCGATATTGAGACACATGAATAAATATTTACATATTCCATACAGGCAGCTGACCTCTCCCTGCTTGCCATTTCCAACTTGTTTCAGTCATTTTTAATGTATAGAACTCAGAGTTTCATGTTATGGTCAGAGTCATATTTAGATTTATTGGATGATATTTTCATTAAAATATGATGCATTTCACGATGAAACACCACACAAGGATCACTCTACGACCAACAGAGAGTTTGGCACTGCTGGTGATTGCCAGTTGCTGGTCAGTCTAGAAATGAAGAATGAAAAAAGAAATAATGTTTTAATTAACATTCATTTATTATGTGGCGATGTGTATGAGTTAATACTCTGGTCCAAGAGCAACGCATTTGTTTTGGACAGTTTGTGCTCTCAAAAGTGTGAAGTTTAATTTCCTTTATATTTAGGAAGGTTGGGCTTGCAAAATAACTTAAGGGGTTGATGAAATGGATTCATGTTCAGTATCTATTAATAGAAAGAGGATAAAAGGAAAAGAAATATAGATCCCTTGCACTGTGAAATGGAAGAGAAGTATAGGCCAAAGCCCTGTAAAATAATAAAATACAGCCACATTGTCTTTTTTATTTATTTGTTAAACCTGTTAGCTTGCTGAATACACATGTCCTCTTTCACTTTCAGCCTGGGAGCACTGACTGGTGAAAGGACTTCAACAGAGTGACACAGCAGGCATAATGAAGCTGAAGGAACGTCAGCTCATTAACATCTCATAGCTTTAATCCTCTGTACTAAGTAATGGACTCACTGCAAGACTTTATCTTGTTATTTCATGACAAGGTTTCTTGGAGGAAATTATCATATTTGTATGATTACTAGCCTGCCATATTGATTTATGGCAAATTATACAAACCAAAGTGCACTAGGTGATAGCTGTGGAAAGACATTACCATAACTCACTATGTGGCACCTCACAGAGGATAATGTCACCACTCTGTAGTCTACTTTATTTCAGTGGGAGAAAAAGGATAGTTCTGGTCTTGTTTTTTCACCCATAAAGAGTTTGCAGCATATAATACTCTTTAAACAGTATACCCTTGAGATCCAGCCCTCATTTATTTTTCTTTTCTGCCTCAAACAGAATGTTGCAATGGCTGTGCAACTTACAGTCCCCTGTAATGTAATTAATATTCCATGTCTTCTGGGCCCTAAATGTGCATGACAACCTCAGTTGCTAGACTGTATGTAGATTTTTGCTTGAAGAAGAATACAAAACCTCAGAGGAAGAAATAATTTCCCTCCTGAGCACTACCTTGGTCTATAGTCCCTCATGTTAACAATGTCTGCCTCTTTCATAATTTAAAAGACTACTCAGAGCCTAAACAGAAGATTAAATGGGGGTGATTCACTCTCTAAGAAATCTTTCCCAGTCATGCCTGCCTAAGGAGGGGGAGTATCAATATTCGTCAAAGATACCCACACCTCCAGGCTGATGGCACAGCACGAAGCATCAGAGACTATCCATGTGCAACTAACAGTGGGTAAAACTGCCTTCCAGTTTATAGCCTGCTACAGACCACCCTCCCAAACCCAGGAACCCCACTCGGCCTTCCTGAGAACACTGGAAAATATGAAGGTCTCTCCAAACACCATTATATTGGGCGACTTCAACTACCCAAACATAGACTGGGAGCATTACTCTAGCTCCAACACCCTAGCCCAAAGGTTCCTAGAATTTATAAACTCAAATGCTATGGAACAACTTGTTACCACTCCCACAAGAGGAGAAAACATACTGGACCTGATCATCACCAACATGGGGGCTCTATGCTCCAGACCAGAAGTGTATCTCTCACTGGTAAGATCAGACCATAAACTAATCTCACTGGATATTCACATCCCGACCCCACCCCCTGCCCAGAAAACCACAGTGAAAAACTTCTCTAAAGCAAATTTCACACTCCTCAAAACTGAGGTGGAATCCTTCAAAGCCCCCAGGCCTGTGGAAAATACAGCTCAGACCGCAGAAACCTTTATAAACGCATTCTATGAACACCTTCAGGAATGCATGGATCATGCAATCCCAAATAAAACCAAGACCCAATCCTCCAAAGGCAGACGTCCTGTCTGGTGGACCCCAGCCATAAACAAACTATACAACAGAAGGAGGAAGCTACTACATGATAGAGCAAAATCCCAAAAAGGGAAGGCATCTCTGATCAGTATTAGCAAAAAACTATGGGCACTCATAAAATCGTCTAAGGCCAGCTTCGAGAGAAAAATTGCACAGGGCACTAAGGATAATCACAAGGCTTTCTTTAGTTATGTTAGGAACCTGGGTGGGAATTCCCAGATATGCTCAGAATTAGTCCAAAATGACAAAAAATACACCGAACCCACAGACATTGCCAACATCCTTGCTGACAGGTTCAGCGCAAACCCCCCCCCACCAAAAGGGCAAATATCTATCCCAGCAGAGTGCTGCCCCCTGACATCTCAGATGCTCAGGTAAGAGCCGCCCTCTCCAAAGCAAAAAACACAGCATCAATGGGACCAGACGATGTCCCGGGCTGCGTCCTACATGAACTCCAAGAAGATCTAAACCCAAACACAAAACTACTGTTCAATCTCAGCCTTACTACAGGATATGTACCCACAGAGTGGCGTACAGCAACAGTGGTCCCTCTCCACAAAGGTGGTGCCTCAACGGATCCTGGAAACTATCGCCCCATAAGCCTGACTAGCTTGGTCTGCAAAGCTATGGAAAGGATCATCATGGACCTCATAAATAAAGATATTGGGGACCTACAGACACTGGATCCTACCCAGTTCGGCTTTGTTAAGGGCAGATCCTGCCTCTTAAACCTGGTTGATTTCTTTGAAACAGTCACCAAGGCCATTGACGAGGGGAAGGTGGCCCACACAGCCACCTGGACCTTGCAAAAGCCTTCGATATAATACCCCACTCAGGCATTATAGATAAGCTCACTAGCTTAAATATAAACCCCTATGTCACTAGATGGGTTGCAAACTGGTTCAAGGACAGAACCCACATGGTTAGAATTGCTGGAGCCATGTCAGACTCCAAACCACTTACAAGTGGCGTTCCACAAGGCTCAGTCCTGGGACCTCTCTTGTTCGGTATATATTTCTCGGAGGTACAGGCCAACACGGAAGGACTGTGGCTGACCAAGTTTGCAGATGACTACAAATTGGGTGCCATAATCGACTCTCCAGCTGACACAAGCATCCTCCAAAAGGGCCTCATAGAAACAGACAACTGGTGCCAGAGCCATGGCCTCACGCTAAACGCCAAAAAGTGTATAGTCATCCCCTTTGGCAAAAACAAAGTGCCCACAAATTACCACATAGGTGATAATCCATTAAGTTCAGAAGAAGTAATTAGGGACCTGGGGACCCAAGTTGATAGCAATCTCTCATTTGACAACCATGCCCTAATATAGTTAAAAACAAAAAAGGTGATTTCACCATTTATAATTTTACTTCATTGTTTTTTGAGCCAGAATTAATTGAGTTGCTTTCCTTAGGCTATAATTTTGTTCCATCAAGAAACTTCGATGTGGCTAAGGTTCTTATTGACCTGAAGTGCTATGTCAGGAAGCTTAATTTAAAGCTTTTGTTTAACAACTCTTATGAAGTGGAAAGGCCAGCTATTAAACTTCCTAGTATTTTTAATCCCCCACTACACGTAGGCCTGCGTATTTTTGAAAACGCATGTGAACTAGATATCAGGCATTTATCTAAAACTAGAGGCTTGAATAAAAGCTTTTTCAATATAACAACAGAACAATTGCAGGCCTTAAACCAACTTAAGGAATCATCTGTCAGGGTCATGAAACCTGACAAAGGTGGGGGCCTTGTGGTTTTTGAACATGACTTGTATAATGAAAAAATGTTCCAAGTTTTGGATACACAAGCATATAGTCATTCATCACTTAATGAGATGAATACTAGTATCCATAGGACTAAGGGTTATTTTAGGGACCTCTTTATTGAGGGGAGGATAGACCTTGAGACTTTTGAGTATATTAATATTACTCAACCTAGAACACCAGTCATGTTTGGGATACCCAAGATTCATAAGAATCTTGGGGACCCACCCATGAGAGCATTGATAGACGGTAGGTCTTCAATCTCCTACCCAGCAGCAAAATACATTGATTCCCTGTTAAATAAATACTTGGAATATATTCCAAGCATTTGTAGGGACTCATGGAGTTTTTTAGAGAACATCAACAATGTACCTTATGACAGTGAACTTAATTTTGTCACAGTCGATGTTGTAGACTTATACACTTCTATACCCCATTTGGAGGCTATAGAGTGGCTTGAGTTATTACTGTTGGAATTTAAAACACCAAGGGAAGTCATTAATAACATCACAGAACTACTGGACATAGTGCTAACATCTAACTTCTTTGTATTTGGTAAAGATTTCTTTATCCAGAAACAAGGTGTTGCCATGGGGTCCCCTTGTGGTGCCATTGTTGCCAACTTATTTATGGCACACTGGGAGAGGAATTTTGTTTTAAACAATCCAGTATGTAAAAACAAGATAAGTTTTTACACAAGATACCTTGACGACATTTTTGTCTTGTTCAAGGGTAACGAAGAAGAGGCACGCCTTTTGGTGGAATATTTCAACAGTACTACAACATTTTTAAGGTTTACTTCCAAATTTGATAAATATGAAATAGACTATTTAGATGTTAAGTTAAAGAAGGACATTATGAATAGCAAGTTTACTTCATCCATTTTCCGTAAGGAAACTTACATCAACTCTTTCCTACACTACACAAGTGCTCACCCATACAAATTGAAAAAAGCTATTGTTAAAGGGCAATTAATAAGAGCAGTTAGGATTTGTAGTGAATTTAAAGAGTTTGAGGATGAGTGTTTGTTACTTAAAAAATTCTTCTTAGATAGAGGTTATCCTCTTTCAATTATTGATGAAGCAATTTTGGAAGTTACCAACAAAAGAATGAATGGTACTTTTTCTCCCTTGATTTCTGATAAAGGACCTGTTTTAGTTATTCAGCAAGAAGCTCCAACAGAAGGGGTAAATTTAAATATTACACCTGTTACAATGTTTGAGGAACCTAAAAGGGATTTCTCTTTGTCCTTTTCCACAGTTTTTTCATTAAATTCTAAAGAAATATCAGACATCATCTATAAAAATTGGTATTTCATTACCAATAATTCATTTTTGGTTGAAAAATTAGGTGACAAACCAAAGATTACATTTAGAAGAGGGCAAAATATTAAGGAACTACTACAAACACCAAGTGCAGCTAACACTTTTCAAAAAACAAAAGGATGTTTTACTTGTGGGACATGCAATTGGTGTCATGTCTTGCGCACAGGGAGTTCTTTTGTTATTAGAAACAACAAATATTGGATAAACAGTAGAATTGACTGTAACACTAAATCCGTTATATATGTCGCTCTCTGTGTCTGCTGTCCGTCCTTCTATGTTGGAAAGACGGACAGGAAGCTCAGGGAGCGCATATATCAGCATATATATGCAATAAGGAATAACAATTGTGAAAATGCCCTTGCGAAGCATGTTTCTTCCAGCTTAGGACACAGTTTTGTGTTTATGGGGATTGATTGTAAATACAAAACCATCAGGGGAGGTCCCACTTCCTTACTTTTAGAAATTCTAGAACTGCAATGGCAGCTCAAATTAGATGCATTTAATATACCTGGCTTAAACGAGAGCTGCAATATTTCGCCAGTATTGAAATACAGATCTTACCTCCGCTGATTAGCTAAGTTACTTATAGTTTGGTTTTGCACCATCCCCTTATTCTCCTCCTAGACATATTATACGGGTACCTTTCTTCTGGTTGTACATTTAATGTATAGACCAAGTTAGAATTTTTTGTGACATATAGTATGTTTCTTACTTATACACTTATACTTGGGTTTATCTATACATTTATCAAAATACTTTGGGTGATGAATTAAAACACTCTTTATGATTTTTAGTTAAACTTTCTAATAGATTTTTTATAAAAAACAAAATTAATGTGAAAGATTTTTTATAACATATATAATTTTTATTACATTCCTATTGTGTATTAATTCATTTTTTATTTTTAGGTATGGACATGTAGAAGGTTTTTAAAACCTGTGTGATCTTGTTACACTTGTTGACATACCGTGCTTTAGTTTAAAGCACTTGTAGACATTTCTGACATGTTATGAATTGATTTTACATGTTTCAGCTGATTTTAATTAGGCAGCTGTTAGTATAAATTTGGTTTGGCGCCTTTTCCTGTGTTTGTTTTGCCTCTGATGAAGCTACATGTGTTTTGTAGCGAAAACGCTGTCTTTTTAAAGTTTGAACATTAAACCGCGTTAAGGCTTTGGCTTTGTGGACCTGTTTGCATTCTTTTTTCGGTTTCTAAAATTTGACAACCATGTGGCCAAAGTGGTTAGAAGAACATTGTATATAGCCCACCTAATCATGAAGGGATTCACATCTAGATCAGGGGAGGTCACCGTGCCTCTTTACTCATCCCTCATCAGGCCCATAATTGAGTACAATGCCCCTTTTGTGATGTACCTTGCCAGACACCTGCAGCAACTGGAAAGACCCCAAAAGTACCTCATCAAGAGGATCAAAGGGCTCAAACAGATGCCATATGCTGCCCGGTTAAAGAAACGCCAGCTGTACTCAGTGGCATACCGCCTGCTCAGAGGCTATCTGTGCCTCACGTATAAATCCATGTCCAACCCGGAATTAATGGACACGCTGCACCTCAGAAAATCCAAATCCCATCAAGCTATGCGCTCGAGAGACTTGAACCTCAACACTGAAATAAATAGGACATGCTGGAGGGACAGATTCATAACCCAGAGGCTCCCTTCACTCTGGAATAAAATCCCAGTCCAGGTTAGGCAGAGTCCCTCATTGACTCTCTTCAAGAGAAATCTTGATGAGTGGATGGGAGATCGTAGGTTTACCCCGGGTATCACTTCTGTGTCACTGTTAGACAGAGGCACAGTATACTAACCTCGAAAAAGGGCATAGCAAAATTAATTTAAAATGGGTGGCGAAAGCCAAACACACTCTGGTTAGGCTTATAAACGCCCTAGGGCAGATAGCCTAGTAGGAACCTATGAACCTATGCAAATCTTTCTAGCTTCCAAAGTTTCAAAATATCTATCAAATCTCCGAAAACCAGTAACATGCACTGTAAGTAGTCCTGAGCATCCAAGCCTTCTGCTACTATTCAAGTATCTGCATCATTTTTCTGTTGTGCCTTGAGCATGTATCTTGTCTGTTCTACCCATCTTCAACATGTCTCTTGTCCATTCTACTCATCCTCAGTACATCTATTGTCAGTTCTACCCATCCTCAGCACAGCTCTTGTCCGTTCTACCCATCCTCAGCATGTTTCTTGTCAGTTCTACCCATCCTCATTACATCTCTTGAAAGTTCTACCCATCCACAGCATGTCTATTTTCAGTTCTACCCATCTTCAGCACATGTCTTGTCAGTTCTGACCATCCTCAGCATATCTCTTGACAGTGCTACCCATCTTCGGCACATCTGTTGTCAATTCTACCCATGCTCAGTACATTTCTTGTCAGTTCTATGCATGCTCAGCACATGTCTGGTCAGTTCTGCACATCCTCAGTATGTCTCTTGTCCATTTTACCCATCCTCAGCATGTCTCTTGTCTTTGCTACCTATTCTCAGCACAGCTCTTGTCAGTTCTACCCATCCTTAGTATGTGTCTTGTCAGTTCTACCCATCCTTAGTACGTCTCTTGTCCATTCTACCCATCCTCAGTACGTCACTTGCCTGTTCTACCCATCCTCAGTATGTCTCTTGTCCATTTTACCCATGTTCACATTCAGTCTCTGCACTGTCCCCTCTCCTTCTCTCTCTTCACTCTTACCATCCCTGGTTTTCCACTGTTGTATGCCTTGTATTTCATAAGTCCCATTCTGCATGACCCCCTTGAATTATTTTCTTACTTTTCTGTCTTACTCCTTAACCCTTTTGCCCACACTCATTTTCTTTCACTAACTGCCCTTTATGTAAAATCTACACAAGAGGTTTATTACCTGAAGCAAAGGTTCCTTTTCGGTACTTGAAATCTCCCCTTGCATTGTTGATCTTTCATGTTAGCACATTGTTTTTGACTGGATCTTTTTTCCTATGGCCTCCAATGCAAATGTGCTCAGTCCAGGTAGACCTGCTGTCTTTCACAAATCCATTAATTACCTAATTAACCCACTTACATGCACATTTAGCACTTGATCCCTGCTTCCAATTATCTGTCTTGACTCCATACCCCTTAGAAAGCCTGCCTTTCTACACTGAATGCTGATGCTATTGAAACCAAAGTGTGATGTACATTTAATGGTTATATAATACCTGCACAGACATTTCCCAATGTATCTCACCATAATTTATCAGTTTACATTATTGTCTACCATAACATACATAATGATACTTATGATGTATTAACCAGAAGACTTGGAAAGGTCAAACACTAATATTGATGACCAAACACACTCTAAGACATACTTCACTGTTTGCCAATATGCCATATCTGAGTGGGACTACTGCAACATGACTGAGGGCCACCTGTTCCCATTCATAATAACCCAGACCATTATTAGAAGATGATACCACCATGGTCCAGTCCTAAGATCCTCACCCCTGAAGGCCTTATGGAGAAGGACTGAAGGATTGAAAAGGCTAAATTGCTTTGCCAGCCAACTTCACTTTCTCTTTATTATCACCATTTTGTTATTCTTTTAATCTATCTGCATTCAGTCTTACTATGGTCTGAATTTTGCTATGTACTCATTTTTTCATGTAATACTGTTGATTGAAAGACCATGATGTATTTTCTGCTCTTTGAGCTCAGGTGGTGGCTGAAAGGGATCTATAGATCAGTCTACTTACCCTGTGAAGAAAGACTAAATAAAATAAATAATGATCTTATGGGATGGAATATTCTAAAAATACTTACCACTACATGACACCGTAACTCCATAGTATACAAACTAGCTCCTATCAAATTAAACTGAACCAAACCACTCCATCGCTCACAAAAGAAACCAGACAACTCAAGCAAAACAGAGATAAACCTTGGAAGGCATGGTCAACTGACAAAATGCCACAAAGATGGCAATAATTTAGGCAGCTTAGGAATGTTTCTAAACAATAAAATCAAATCAGGCAAAACAATATCATTTTTCCAACTCCAAAACAACCATCATCAAAACCCTAAGCTTTTCTGCAATGCAATCAAAAGACTGTTCCAGGTCAAACTATCGCTCCTTCACCAACTATCAACGGCAACTCGGTCCCTATAATTACCCAATTCAATACACATTTCATAAACTATGTCCTCTCCCTGCTTAAAAACAATCCATCCACCAGCCTCACTATCCCAAGTACTAATCACCACCCAAATCATTTCTGCCTCCAACCAGCATCTACCTCTTCTATCAAAAAACACCTCCTAAAACTAAAAAAGTCCATATTAGCTGCTGACAGCCTACCACCCGAATATCTCAGAATCACTGCAGATGCTATAGCATACCCTGTAACTTACTTATAAATTGATCATTTACAGAAAGCTTCCTGCCTTCCAGCTGGAAAAAAAATTGCACATCATACCTCTACATAAAGGGGAAACATCTACCAGCCTCTCCAATTACTGTTCTATAGCCATTCACTCTTCCTACATGCTCATAAATATTACAAAATGCATCCATTTACAACTCGTTTTCCATCTTCAAAATAACAATTTCCTCTCCAACACTTAACATGATTTCTGACTTCACCACAGCACTGCTATTGCTCTGCTCAGTTTTGCTGAAATTTTAAACTCTAACAGAAAAACTGCAACCTATTATCTTCCCTCTTCTTGGACTTGTCAGAAGCATTTAACACAGTTTCACTCCAATTCCTGCTCCATGAACTATTCTCCCTAAAACTCTCCCATTAATCCCTTAGTTGGTTCCACAGCTATCCCCCCAACAGACTCCAAGTTGTAAAATGGAAATGAGATCTATTCCCCTTTCTGTCTGTCTGCCTATGTTGGTGTAGCTCAAGGATCTATTCTGGAACCTTTGCTATTCAACATGTTCACTAATAATCTTCACAAAGCTGCCAAAGAAGCCTCTATCATATCATACAATACACAGATGATACCATGTTCATATGCTTTGCACCAAATCTGCCACTACTCCACAAGATGACCCAGGATTCCTTTACTTCAGTTCAGGCCTGACTAGATGGCTACCAACTACTTTTAAATGCTGAAAAAACACATTAATGCTGTTTTTACCAAAATTTCTGCAAGCACAGAAATAATCCTTCTACTTCACATCAGTAAATAATACCTCAATTTAAACAGTTTCCAACACAAATCTTCTTGGTGTCTTAATTGATGAAAACTTAAAATACGATCAACACATTACTCAAGCCACCAAGAAAACTCCCCACAGTTTGGGCTTCCGCTACAGAAACAAACCTTTTCTCACTGACTCTTCTAGGAATTCTTTAGTAACATCTTATCTTTTTCCTTCACTTTTCTATACAGCATCCATCCTGACTAACCTTTACTCCATCTTAAAAATAAACTAGAGGTTTGCTACAGTAAAATAGCTAAGTTTGCATCCATCTTATCAAACCATTCACACCACTGCCTAGCAGTGAAGCACCTACACTGAATCAAAAACTCTAATTACCATTCTTACTGCCAACTGCATATTTCCCACAAAATAATACACAAACCCAACACCTGCTCATCAGTACAAAACATCCTCAAACACTACTTCCCTCCTAGGAATCTCCACTTCCAGGACAAATATCTCCTGACCAGGACCAAGTATCATAATGGTGCAGGAGACTCATTTTACTCAACATATGTTCCTAAGCACTGGAATTTCATCCACCCACACTAAAATAAGACATTACATCTCATTTCAAACACAACCTAAAACAACACCTAACTTCCTCATGGCTATGTTCATACTCTTATCCTGACTAAACCCAACTTTCTGTTTCTCTTCCATGCAAATCTCTCCATCAATCACCCTGATTCTTTCACCTTTCTTATCCCTGTCTCTCTCTCTTTCATCCCCACTACTGCTCCTCCAACTAACTGATATCCTTAATTCCCCTCCTACTAATACCCCATCCTTACCTACCTCATTATCCTATTTATCTATTATCTCAAATGCTCCACTGTCAGAACTTTTTCTGCTTACATTTTTTCTTGATTATTTCTGCTTATACCCCTCCTCCTCCTTCTCTATTTTTCTGTTCCTGCCCTAGTGACGTCTTACCTCATTAATGTCAATATATACATATACATATACATATACTGAACCTATGTACATTATCATTGCTCTTGCATGTCCAGCTATTACATGTTAACATGTCTGTGACTTGTGTAAAATAATGTAACTTCTAAAGTATATGATAAATGTCTATTTGTCTCAATACTACCTGCAAAGTAATGCTTAAAATGTTTAACTTTTATTGTTGTTTATTGTAATTATGTATTTTATGTGGAACCTTTCTCCCAGGCCTCCTCTGAAAATGGAGTTTGTTCCCAGTAGGACTTTCCTGTTAAATTTCCTGTTAAACAAAAGACAATAAATAAATAAATACATTTTAGATATAAGTTGTTCTGTAGCATTAGAAACTTGGCTACTGGTTAGTCATGAAATGTTTCCTAAACTAATAATTAGAATGTATTTTTTGATTAATACCCTAGAATCCATCTATTCTTTACATAAACAGTAAAAATTATTTTGTTTCACACATCAGATACCATGCATTCCATATGTATTTATGTAGGTTTAGTATCGGGTTTCATAATGAGTAGCCTTTAGCACCATCATAATACATTGTCAGTCATTTATCTGCACACCAACCAAGTAAATGCAAAAGAGCTAAGCAAATAATCTTTGCTTATTTCTTCTGCACTTATTTGTTTTTGGCCTGCTGTGATTTCTATTAACAGGCAGTCCACCTAAGCAATGAAAAGATTATTTCCCAAAATGAAGGTCCTACAGAGACCATGATTGAGGTTAGCTCCAACTTTGAGACACACTCTTTTGTTGATGTCATGTGTTATTACTAAAGATGTAAGTGGACTAAGGCCATATATATATATATATATATATATATATATATATATATATATGCGGTTCTACCTCACTTCAACGACACGCCGGAACATCGACACGGAAATCGCGAGCCCCAGAAGATCGACAGCGCAGAAGACCGACGCGACGGGACCTAGAAGATCGACAAGCAGAAGACCGACCCGACGGATGAAAGCACCGACGCCGAGGATGCCGAAATGGGAAAAGGCTGTGTAAGTATGCGGTAGTGACAGACGTTAGGGTGCGAGTAAGGTAAGTGTGGATAGGGGTGGGTTAAGTGAGTTAGGGTTAGGGAGCGGGTCAGGTAAGTGTGCGGTAGTGATTGTGTTTGGGTTAGGGGCGGGATAAGTGAGTTAGGGTTAGGGAGCGGGTCAGGTAAATGTGCGGTAGTGATTATGTTTGGGTTAGGGGCGGGATAAGTGAGTTAGGGTTAGGGAGCAGGTCAGGTAAGTGTGCGGTAGTGACAGACCTTAGGGTTAGGGTTTGGGTTAGGGTTGTAGGTAGTTGTGTATGTGAGGTTTAGTGTGGGTTTGTAGGGATTTTGGTGTGCTTGTGTTGTGTATGTGGTTTTTGGATGGGGAATGTGTTTTGTTTGTTGATTGTGGTATGTGAAGTGTATGAGGTTTCGTGTTTGTGTACCGTCGGTTATTTCGTTGTCGGGCATGTGGAATTTCGTGTTTTTGTACTGTCGGTTATGTGGTTTCGGTGATTGTGTTGTCAGTGTTTTGGTGTTTCGTTTATGTGAGGTAGAACCATATATGCATATAGCTTCACTTCAGAATCTCAAACTACTGAAATATCAAACTTCAGTAGCTCGAGACCGAAGTGTCTAATCTGCATTTACGCGGAAGTGCAGAATCCCGAATGTGGAAATGTGGAATCCGCAGTTGTGGAGTCACGTATGTGATGTGGGATTCCCTGTGTTCATGATGTGTGGTCTGCTATGTGGATGTAGCTGGAGATTCAGGTAAGTGATGCTTTACTAGGGGTTTTGGGTAGGGATTTTAGTGTGTCTGTGAGTGTGTTTGGAGTTTTAAGGTATGGGTTAGGGTAGGTAGGTGAGATTGTGAATGTGTAAGTGTTGAGAGTGGTGGTATTTGTACATATGTGATGTGTGTTTGTGCAAGGGGAGTGTAGAATGTGTAGTGGTGGTTTTTGTGTGTTTGTGATTTTAGTGTGACCGCAGAGTTAGTATATCTGTAAGTAGCGGGGGGGGGGGGTGCAGAGGTGCTTTCCTCTCTGCTTATATATAGGGTTGGCGGGTGTGTTTGTTTTGTTTGTGTGTGTTTTCATGGTTTGTAGTGTAGGGAGGAAGATGTATGTATGCTTATTTGTGTGGGGGGATCCGGGTTTTCCACTTTCTGGCTTTACAGTCCCAAGATACTGATTTTCGATATTTCAGTATTTCGCAATTGTAAAGTGGAACCATTTATCTATCTATATATATATATATATATATATATAAGTTCCCAAACAACATAGATGCGCGGAACCAAAAACAGGTGCACGGACCTCAACATGTAATCCACAAATAAATCCAGCACTCAAAACGTATAAAAAATCCACAATCAGCAGAGTTCGAACTGTTTATTGATCAAAACAGCCCTTAAATACACAGACCGGTGGCCGGTTTCGCTCGCAGCGTCTTCAGTGTGCGAATACTAGCTGCCAAGGACCCGGATTATATACGTGAACTGCCACAGCAGTCACGTATTAAAGGAGACAGTGCACCATATAAACAAATACCCTAACATACACCATGTACAAAATTAACAAAACCCAACTACCCTATTTAAATACTTATATAGAACTATAAAATTCAAGTGAAAAACCCCTTTTTTCATTACCATATATTATTACAAATAACATATTTCAATATATGAAATTGAATTGTATACCGGAATGTGACAGAATTAAATAAAGGAATACTATGGATTCTAAGAAGTTCCCAAATAACCTGCATACCACCGGAACAACCACGATATGCACATAGATACATGCATACATATGTATATATACCAAATACACTTAAACATGCACTCACCCTCATAAGCATATATAAATATATGCAACAATACACACACATATATCCACAAACCCACACACATCTATCAAATTTAATTGAGCTACCAATGGTCATTTAAACCTGGCTTAAATAAAGCACCCAGATTAACTATCCATCTGCGCTCCTTTTGTGTTAACATATCATGTTTTCTTTGTTCATTAGTAATCTGTGTGGATACCACATCCAATCCTATGAAAATAAAGTGGGCAGTCTCATGTACCAGTTTATGCTTATAGAGGGCACTTCTATTCCGTTGACACTTAATGTCACTAATATGCAAAGCAATTCTTTGCTTAAAAGTACAAGAAGTTTGCCCCACATAAAAAGCACCACATTGGCAAACCGCCATATATACTAACCATGTTGTATTGCAGGTTATAAGACAACGAATATCGTAAACTTTTTTGGTATTAACTGAAGTAAAGGATTTTGTTTTGGCCATTATTTTGCAATATTTGCAATCACCACAAAAAGTGCTCCCCACAGTAGCTGAATGCATAACAGATCTCACACCTCCTTTTTTAAAAGCTGAGAAATGTTGTCCCAAATTTTTGCCTCTTCTATAACCAAAATGACAATGGTTATCTACGTATTGTGAAAAAAATTGATCAGATTTTAATATGTCCCAATGTTCAGCCAGTACTTTTCTAATACAATAAGCGTTACTACCATATGTGGTTATAAATCTAATAAATTGATTGTCATCCTTATGTTGACAATCCTCCAATAATGTTTCTCAAAACACTGCTCAAGTTGTGCCAACAAATCTGGCAATTGACTATCATAATGTTCCACCAACAACTGTATAAACATATAAGAAGCGGTAGCCTGTATAGATCTCCATTTCTTCATGAAAACTGTATCATTGTTGCCTAAACCAGGTTCTACATAAACCCGTAGTCCCCTTGGAATAATTTTGGTAGACAAATAGGCCTTTAGTAGCTTGCAATGCCAAACACATGAGCGGACACGCTTAGAAGCTTCTGTTAATTCTTTGAAGCTCTCCACTACTTCTATTGGTTTGTTAGGTTCATTAATCACCGTTTTGTTCACTTTCTGCCCAGTAAAACAGGCACTGTCATCCTTATCAGCCGTAAGGCTCTTTATATAACATAAAAATTCGTTTCCTTGAGCCATATTAAGGCTGTTTAATAAAATAATGCACTAATGATCAAATCATCTGCTGATAATGTAAAGATGTTACCTGAATCTGTACCTCCACGTACTAGTATCAAAGTTTATAGTCCCAAACAGTCCCCAGGCCCTTCTTAATAAAGACGATCATCTAGGGAAAGTTCCAGCATCCCAAAAACACAAGTTCCCAAACAACATAGATGCGCGGAACCAAAAACAGGTGCACGGACCTCAACATGTAATCCACAAATAAATCCAGCACTCAAAACGTATAAAAAATCCACAATCAGCAGAGATCGATGGCAGTTCTGCACAATGGGAGCAGTTTGTATTATATCTGAACTCCAATAGATTTGGTATCTATTTCTCTGGCATAATAGACAAAAGGGAAGTCCAGTTTTTGGATGTTAAAGTTGGCAAGAATGATGAAGGTTTGTTATATACAGACCTCCACAGGAAGCCTTTTTCTCGAAATGGATTTCTCTATGCGGAGAGTTGTCACCCCCCCCATACTATCCAAAATATACCAAGATCCCAGTTCAGGAGAATTAAAAAGATCTGTTCCTCAGAAGAAAATTTTGAGCATCAGGCAGTGGATTTAAAGCTTAGATTCCATAATAGGGGATATAATAAACACTTGGTCCAACAGGCTTACAATGAAGCAAGGGCAATTGATAGAACAACATTATTGGAGGATTGTCAACATAAGGATGACAATCAATTTATTAGATTTATAACCACATATGGTAGTAACGCTTATTGTATTAGAAAAGTACTGGCTGAACATTGGGACATATTAAAATCTGATCAATTTTTTTCACAATACGTAGATAACCATTGTCATTTTGGTTATAGAAGAGGCAAAAATTTGGGACAACATTTCTCAGCTTTTAAAAAAGGAGGTGTGAGATCTGTTATGCATTCAGCTACTGTGGGGAGCACTTTTTGTGGTGATTGCAAATATTGCAAAATAATGGCCAAAACAAAATCCTTTACTTCAGTTAATACCAAAAAAGTTTACGATATTCGTTGTCTTATAACCTGCAATACAACATGGTTAGTATATATGGCGGTTTGCCAATGTGGTGCTTTTTATGTGGGGCAAACTTCTTGTACTTTTAAGCAAAGAATTGCTTTGCATATTAGTGACATTAAGTGTCAACGGAATAGAAGTGCCCTCTATAAGCATAAACTGGTACATGAGACTGCCCACTTTATTTTCATAGGATTGGATGTGGTATCCACACAGATTACTAATGAACAAAGAAAACATGATATGTTAACACAAAAGGAGCGCAGATGGATAGTTAATCTGGGTGCTTTATTTAAGCCAGGTTTAAATGACCATTGGTAGCTCAATTAAATTTGATAAATATGTGTGTGGGTTTGTGGATATATATGTGTGTGTATTGTTGCATATATTTATATATGCTCATGAGGGTGGGTGCATGTTTATGTGTATTTGGTATATATACATATGTATGCATGTATCTATGTGTATATCGTGGTTGTTCCGGTGGTATGCAGGTTATTTGGGAACTTCTTAGAATCCATAGTATTCCTTTATTTAATTCTGTCACATTCCGGCATACAATTCAATTTCATACATTGAATTGGAAATATGTTATTTGTAATAATATATGGTAATAAAAAAGGGGTTTTTCACTTGAATTTTATAGTTCAATATAAGTATTTAAATAGGGTAGTTGGGTTTTGTTAATTTTGTACATGGTGTACGTTAGGGCATTTGTTTATATGGTGCACTGTCTCCTTTAATACGTGACTGCTGTGGCAGTTCACGTATATAATCCGGGTCCTTGGCAGCTAGTATTCGCACACTGAAGACGCTGCGAGCGAAACCGGCCACCGGTCTGTGTATTCAAGGGCTGTTTTGATCAATAAACAGTTCGAACTCTGCTGATTGTGGATTTTTTATACGTTTTGAGTGCTGGATTTATTTGTGGATTATATATATATATATATATATATATATATATATATATATATATATATATATATATATATATATATATATATATATATAGGCACCGTGCCCTATTAGTGGGGTATCTACAAGAACAGTGAACATTCTCTGAAAAAACAAGTTAAATTGTGCATTTTTATGATTTTCACCATGGTGGACCTAACTGAATTTTTCACATTCACTGAAGTAGAATTATTTCACCTTACCAAAAATTTATATTATCCATTTGCTAACAGCAGTACTGGCCTACCATACAGACTTCACAAAAAAAGTGCTGCCACAACAGAACTTCACCTTTTAATGCACATGCTTACACAAAGACATATCTGAAAATGCTGAAGGAAAAAGATAACCTCTGTGTTTCTAAATGCATTTATATATAAGAAAATTGAAGCCAACAAATTGTGGTGAATACCCTTAGGTGCTGTGATCTTCTGGCTTTTCCTGGTTAGGGTTCGCCACAGCGGATCACACGTCTGCTCATGATTGGCAGTGGAGTTTTATGGTGTCGAGTTGCCAGCCCGGTGCCCAGCCTTCCTTAGAAGGCACACACACAAGCACTCATGCCTAGGGCCAATTTAGAGTGTCCAATCCACCTACAGCATGTCTTTGTGAGGAAACCCACATGACCACAGGGAGGACATGCAGACTCTGCACAGAAGGCACCCCAGCCGAGGATCGAACCAGAGAACCTCTTGCTGTGAGGCAGTAATCCTAACTACTGCACCACTGTGGCCGCCCTTCTCTTAGGTGCTGTGATAACTGTGGGAATTCTCACCCCCGTGGGGAGAGCTAGTGGAGAACAACTTGCACAAAAAAGTGAAAACTAACAAATCCTCATCCTTTCCTCGAGTGATGTTGCTTACCCTCCTAATGTGCATTGTATTTACTGTTAACCTCACATGTTCCTTCTTGGTCATCTGTAAATTTTTTTGCTTTAGATGTGATCATGGATGAGAAAAATCCATTAGGATCTGCACCATTCACCTTGCCTTCAAACAGCACATGAATCAAATGGCTACAAAGGACACCTACTGTTCTTACAAAACATGACATGGCTGGAGGTTGCATGAGCATCACTAATTCTTGACACCATAGTAATATTAAAAACAAACAATGCAATGTTTTAACTGACCTTCATGAGCAGTTTATGCCTTCTGGACAGCTTCATCAAAAATCTTCTGTAGACAGAGATCGTTTTATTTTACATGCTAAGAACTGTATTTCCCCTCCCATTATTCAGGCAACATGCATTACACCAAAAGATTAATTCATGACAAGTTAATCTACGTTGCTAGTATTCTCGGTACCTGAGGTCATAATGTTTTTATTACAACATCATAGTGTCTCCCCTGGCAACAGAGTGATATTACAGCAGAGCAACAGGACCTTGAGTAGGAAGTACAATACTGAGGCAAATAAACCACAGTGAACATTAGTGTAAATATAACAAACAGTCAGGAAATGGGATCAAAATTACTGTGACTAAAATGAGTATTTTTGAATGGCAGTGAGCACTGACTAAAACGAGTTTCTTGAGTGACATGAGCAGGTTTGGCACTTTAATAGTGATTTACCAGAAAATTATTCTATAAAGGTGTTTCATTATGCATCGGTCTAGTATATTTTATTATGTATGCTGTCCTGAAATTATAAATAAGATAATTTCAAAAATATATCTTGTCATGAACCAGTCTCAGTTGTTCAAACCTCTGGTACTGAAACTTTAGTTTCAGTAGTGGGTGCAGTGTCTCACATGGCAACAAAAAAATAAACATCTTTGAAAGATTCATAAAAGAAATGTACCTGATTTGTTCATAAATTAAAACATAGTACAACATCATTTTCCAGGAAATAGTAATTCTGTCACAAACTTCATCTCAAAAAGTTTCAGGAGTATAACTATCATAATTACAGCAAATCAAAGATTAAAAGAATAAAAAAATGCTTCACAGTTTCTCTTGAGAATAACAGCTGAACTTTGTAATTTTTAAGCTAAGGTTAGCTATTTTTTCAGTATCTCATATTTTTTTTCCAGATGTAACTAAGAGTGTATGATGCATGCTTATTGTTCAGTGCCTATGTAACAGTACTCACATAGTGGTCCTAAATAAATACATACAGACGAAAATTAGAATAAAATTGTGCAATCTGACTTACAACTTCACATGTCACTTCCAGGAGACCATGGTTTGTATCTCTTGAAATATTTCAGTTCTGTGACAGCTTACAGGTAGAAAGTTGTAAGACACTAAATGTGGGGCAACACTGCTAGCTTCATATTTAATTTGTTGTCCTTCACATTTATTTTTAGTAATATATGCAGCTTCAGGGAAAGTACTCCCATCTCACGACTGGAGTACAATATACAACCTGTTAAATTATTTTGAAACATTAATTAAAAATTCCCCCATTTTGTAGACTGAAACAGTTTTCTCTTGCATCAGTGGAAGTTCAACATTCCCATAATAAATGATATTTGCATGCCTGCTCTTGCTTTTTGTGGCCAGGGTTTTGCAACAGGCATTTCATGCCTTGCAGCGGCCTTTGATGGAGACTTTCTGTCTGTTCCACAACTGCTTAAGGCCACATGTGTTTTCAGGCTTTGCCATTGTTGTAGTATGTGTGAATGGCCATAGGATAACATCTGAAGAAACACATTTAAATACTGCTAAAAGTAGGTCACACACTGAAGAGAATCTAATAAGCAAAATGACTTTAGTACCAAGATAGCCTTAGTTCTAGTGAGCCTTTCTACTGCTGTAATTATACATAAACAAACCCTGGGATTCATGAAGCTTGCGCCAGGCGCAGGCATAGCGTAGGTGGTATAACGCCAAATATGGCCATCGAGCAATTCAGGTATGATCCAGTTCCACGTGCACTACCGGCGTACGCCAGAACTGCGCAGCCCCCGGCTTAGGTATGCTAATCACCCCATGTGCAGTGTCACACCATGCAAATGAAGGCATATAGTGATTCATGAAGTGGTGCAGGCATAGCGTAAGCCCACGGAAATGTAAACCAAAAAACACGGTTTACATTTTCCCAAACAGAACATCGGAGCTATGGAAGAGGGCCAGACCCAGGTATCACAACGTTAAAATATGCCAATGACGAAATACATAGCCAATGGCATAAGAAAAGATGCACAACATGTAAATAACAACATTTAATGTCATGTCCACAGTAACGCACAGCACAACCGCAGGGCATGTGTGCGGAAGCTGTAACATAAAGAAATAATATAAAAATGTCATAAAATCGTAACGTAATAGAAATCAGGTTTACAGCATAATACACAATGGTAGGCATGGAACACCACAACCAAGGTGCAAGGGTTGCTAAGGGCCTGCGATAGTGTTCGGCGTGGTAACTATGAATTAGTAGTCAATACCATGCAAATGAGGCAGATAATACTGAATCGCAAATGTCCCGCCGGATGAAGGTTGTACCATACGGCGCAGCAGTATAAAACCGAGGAGTGGCTCAGAGGAGATACATGACATCAGCAGAGGGGTGTGCCACCGTAGCAGTAAGCACATCGGACCAATGCAAATCTGGCTTGTCCATTGCTAAGCAAAGCTGCAGGACAGGGGTGGGGAGGAAGGTATAGAATCGTTTAGCTGAGAGCACACATGGTGCCCAAAAGCGCATGTGTACGGGGATGAAAACATGCCTGAAACCCAGTAATCGGACACACGCGCCACAAACAATAGCACAAACAGGAAGGTCATGGGAAGAAAAGAAGGAAATGTGGAAGTAGGGTAATTGGAGTATTAATGAGCAATCAACACCAATCAACCCATGATGGCCAATCGACGGCAGCTGACAAGTCTGCTTGCAGAAACCTGCAAAACAGGATAGGGGAGGCATTGGAATGCAAAGAAAGGAGGGGAGGTATTGGATTGCAAAGATAGGAGACCTGACACAGCAGAGCAAAGCAAACCAACAGCAGACCGACAGTAGCACACATAATGCAAGATACGCCAGGTCCAGGAAAGTACAAATGAAAGTAGGCTGCAGGATGCACGCCAGAAAATGGTAGGTGCAACATGCAGAAATGTAAAGGGAAGGTCAAGAGGTAATCCACGGCAGGCAAATGTAATACAACACCAAAGGCACCACAATAGTAGTTCCGGCAGTAAAACACATAAGATACCCTGTAGCTACGATCGTACATACACACCCTATGACATCATTGGTGTTCACAGCACAATAATATAAAGTGTGAAACCACCCAACACACACCTGTGTATTCCCAAACACTGCACCATAGGTGTAAACACACGGGGAACTTTTAAAATGTACATGTTGGGAGCTGCCATAGCTGTAATTCATCAGCATGTGTTAGAGACTGACGGTGTTGTGGAGGATGATGCCGACAACCACTGCAGGCCTCGGAGGAGAAGGAGAGTGTTCAGACCAAGGGTAACCTACCAGGGGCTACATGACCTGGAGATAGTAGAGCATTACAGGGTGGACAGGGACATGTTACAGCAAATAGTGGAGCTGTGCCGGCCATGCCTGAGAACCAGAAACAACAGAGGGGAACCCATCCCAGTGGACACGAAGGTATGTGTAAGCCTGTGAATACTGGCCACAGGTACCTTTCAAAGGCCAACTGGAGATATAATGGGTATCTCACAGGCATCAGCATCCAGGGTACTACACCAGTTCCTGGATGCCATGTTACCACATGCCAATGAGCAGATATACTTCCCCCGAACTCAGGAGGAGTTGGCCAGCAATATGCGCCACTTCCACCGTGTGGCACACTACCCGGAGGTACTGGGTGCTATAGACTGCACGGACATACAAATCAAGTCACCACCCAGTGAGCATGGTAAGCGCTACATAAACCGCAAGGGATTCCACTCCATCAACTGCCAGGTCGTGTGCAATGCCCAGGGCATTATCATGGATGTGTGTGCTGGCAGCCCTGGAAGCTACCATGACTCCCATATCTGGCATGCCTCACAGCTGTATCAGGTATTTGTCAGGGGGGGCAGCCCACATGGCCATCTTGTGGTGGATGCTGGCTATGCACTGGAGCCGTGGATGATGACTCCCATCAGAAATGCACACACACCCATGCAAGAACACCATAATGAGGCACACGCACAAACCAGAATCATCATAGAGCGTGTGTTCGGGATGCTGAAATCACTGTTCCAGTGCTTGGATACATCTGGTGGAGCCTTGCAGTACACTCCAGGCACATGTGCCCACATCATCATAGTATGTGCCATGCTACATAATATGATCCTGCGGAAGCAGCTGCAGCAGGGACAAAATGGTGAAGTCCCTCATAGCCCACCACAATTGCCAAGGCCATTACAGGCACAGAGGGATTCAGACCATGAACACACTGTGCCAGCCCCAGTAGGCAGATGGAGGTGTGCCCAATATGCCTATGCCTTGGCAAAGAGGGAACGTATAGCACATATTCTGAAAGTATAGGCCCCTACAGACTGACACCTCTCCACCTGCACACACAGTAAAATGGATGGCACAGAAACATGACCACCTGTAAATTGTAATGTATAGGTGGCCCAATGTGTGACTCCTACATAGACAGCCCTCAAACATTGTAAACACAACAGCTAGTGGAACGCGAAATGCCAACACCTGAACAGTACATGAGCCTTACAGCATATGGTGGTGCTGTGTGCCTGTCATGTTCCCTGCCATATATATATATATATATATATATATATATATATATAGATATAGATATATATATATATATAGATATAGATATATATATATATATATATGTACACATATGCATATATAATACAGATAGAAAGGGCAATAGAGTGATATATGGTGATATAGATGGATTCAGCGATATCTGCAAATATAATAGATAGTTCAACGACATTCATAACACCTTGGAGGTACAAATAAATAGGATACCGCCAACCATGGAATATGTAACATACCGACATGCGTAACCACAAGGCTGAAAGACTGATAGAACACAGTACTGGAACAGTACAGCCGCAAGTAATAGCATGATGATATGAAGGGACATTTAGTCACTGCTGCCGGTGTTGCGGTCCACGTAGGTACTGTGTTCAACTGTGTTTGTGAGTGCCGTAGTCTGTGTAAGTGTGCGTTGAGGGTGCCGTGTTCGTCTCCGTGTAACTGTAATGTGTGTGTGTGTCTGCAACATGTGTTTGTTAGTGCCAAGTCAGAGGCAGATCAGTACGGTAGGTGTGGGTATAGCTAGCCGTAGGCATACGGTTACTAGCTGTCCCACAGTAGGAGGGACAGCCCCACCCTGGGCATGTGTGTCCTGACATAAAACAGTACAAAGGGCAAATGTCCAAGATGGTAGGACATAAATATGTCCCATATATAATGTAATAGTCGTATTTAATAGTTATGCCTGTATGTAAGAAACGTAAATGTTACATGCAATATGATAAGTAGCCAAAGTCACACAACAATAGGTATATATTGAGGATAAAACTATGTGCTAGCCTGTGTACTGACCATGGCTACGTGTTGGCCTGTAAAACTGTGTGTCCCGCAAGTGTCCAACAATGACCATATGAAAAGGGGGCAACCTATGACAAACAGGCTCTTTTACCAACACAACCACAATGACTGCAAATATCTGGGACAGAAATACAAGGGATAGCTGTCACTTACACATATCCCTTGATATATCGCTGCACTTACGGAGGTATACAAGTAGCAAGCTCACCTGCAGATGATATAGAAACCAATTAACAATGGCCCAACGTAAAATCCCGTAACATAAGTCTACTAACTGTTAGCTCTCTAATTAGGGACGGAGCCCACACACACATATATACGGATTATGTAGAAATGCAAGGCCCACAAACCTGTATATGCTGCGTACACCCACCGACACCCCCCACACTAGAAACTAAAGCAATGCAGACTGTAATAGCAGCACAAACATCCAGTCAGTCAATTACAACAGCAGAACCCTCAACATACCGTGTGAGAGACACAATTAAAGGCGTCATGCAAAACTGCAGGCATTGTAAAACGGAACAAACAGCCATGTTACAGGTTTTGTGTGGAATACTCCGTTATCAGACATTGGCATGACAGGTACACCCACATGTTGAACCAAATAATCTACCTGTCACACACAATCCACGGGGGACATGAATCCAAAGTATACTTGTCTCCATGCATAGCAGTTGCAGTTACACATAACAAAACACAATACAGACCATCTCCACGAAGGTAGGGCAAATAGGCAACGCCCAAGTGGTGAATTCAATTATACCCCACTGTTGCCGCGTAATTGGCGAATGGAGTAGCTGCACAGCTGATATGCAAGTAATTAGTCACTCAGGAACACCAATTGGCGGGATGAATCCACATGTTACAGGTATCGACATATATAAGGATGACTTGGCAGACATTCAAACCGTATGCTCATACCAAATACCAGTTGAAACACTGTGAGAGAGATAGAAACGAAACGCTGTAATGATAACAAGGTATGTAGAACACCCAATATGTAAGGTTATGTATAGCATGATCTGTATTAATTAGTTTTACTGTATGAATAGCCTGGTTTGCATTAATTAAACTTGTCCACAATGCATAAAGTGGGGAAAGGTATTTATGTAGTGATGTCCTGCTGAGCATACTAACACTTGTAGAAACTGTGCGTCCAGCAGTGGGATACAAGGTACACAGCACAGACACCGCAAGGGATGCTACATGAGGGCGTTAAACAGAACAATTCCATACAACCCGCCATCAGTGGTAGGGTATGTCCAACAAGGACGTGCCATAGTAGGGGATAGTATGTGTTGATATACTGTCACAGCACGCATGTGTATGGGCATATAACATTAATGACATATCTAAGGTGGTCCCGCTTTGCATTATGGGATACTATGTGAAATATGTGTAATGTATAGTATTGTAGGTAGATATGGCAAATATTCTACACAGCATAACAGGCATATCATGCATACCACAGGTATCATCTATTGGCATGTACAATAACAGGAAACATATGGCTTGTAGGCATGGGACACTGTAATAGCATGATAGCTAATCTAAATGGAAGGGCTACCAAGTAACCATGCACAAAGGACATGTAATAGCTTCACAGGTGCATAGTGGGGTACTATGCAGTCTGGCAAGTCCATGTGTAAGCACAACTACAGTGTTCACACTAGTGGCACCTCTCTAGGGTAGTGTCCTGTGAACAGCAGAGCCATGTGTTACCTGCACCTCTGCACAGTACAGCCACTGCAGTGATCCCAGGCCTACATGTGTCTCCCAACCACCAAGGGAGGTATCACATGAACAGTGCTACTGAGTGTCCCTGCATGATGTACATAGGACTTATGTTCCAAAGATTGTTTAATTTCCTGTTTGGGAATGTAACCCTCAAGCACATCCCACTCATTGTGGCATGTGTGCACATATCCATGAGCATGTTGCTCACAGTGGCTTTTGCTTATGTCGCATATGAGGAGTATATCCATTAATAATGTTGTGGACATGGGCTCTGTCTGATCAGCAGAGGTCACCCCTGAGTATGTAGTATGCAAATGTGTACAGATGTGGTGTCCGTAGTGCAGCCGCATATTTAAACTGTTGGAGCTCAGTAAACTTCATGGCGTGTTAATGTTGTGGTATGTAAAGCTGTAGCTGTTGTGTAAGGTACACCCTAAATGGAGTGGTGTACCCTTGAATGTGTGTAGATGTCTTGAGTTCAGAGGTACAATGGGTGCCTATGTACCAGCTACACACCCAGTACAGATAGGTGTGGCCACATAGAAGGATATCCACACCACAGTGGCAATACGGTAACCACAGGAGTGGGTGTGACATATGTGTGTATGTAGGGGACTACCATCCATGTGATAGTCAGTGGGTGAATAGTGTAATGCAAAGGTGATGTGCATGCACCTTGTGTCATGCAGCTTGATGCCATGATAGTCATATCATGTATCTGTCACAGCGACACCCGTATGGATGGAGTCAGTATCAGCTGGTGGAGCAATCATGGCGCTTTGTATGCAGAGGTTTGAAAGCTAGGCAGGGAAAGTCCCCTGTGCTAGCCTTTTCCGCAGGGAAGCATATACTGAACATGAGGGGTCCTATGACTGAGGACTGTGGTATGCCAAATGTACCTGACATGTAGTAGGTACTATGGTATGCTGGCCTCACTGTGTGTGTCCTGTCCATGAGCAACATTGCATAACATCCTGAGACACATGGTATGATGTGCAGGTGGATGTGTATGTTGTCAATACCAGAATGGGGAATGGTGGTGAAAGGCAATGAGAGGACAATATAGGATGTGTGGACTCCCGTACCATCAGCAACTGCCCTGGTAACTGTATGAAAGGAGTCCACCATGTGTAGGGGCCATGCTCTGGCCCTAACAAGCCCAACCCGGGTGGCAGCAAAGGACGGGAGCCCAACAATGTCTCTGTGAATGACGTCCTTGATGATGTGCCCCATAGCCATGCAGAAAAGTCCAGTCAGGTGTGTAGGACTATAGTCCCACTCGTGCATTGTAGTGCCACCTGTGTGTTGTGTGATAAATGCTGCTGTGTGCCATTCAGGGGCTACAATGTCTGAAACAAGGCTATTACTGAATATGGTGGCCTAGTGGGGAGACATTTCATTCAGAGGTTGGTGGACACCACAGCCTGGGACGTTGGAAGGTGACATGGGGCCAGTGTCCCAGGACATATAGAGTGTAGGTCAGTACTGTGTAGGTGTGACCACAGGGACACCACAATGTTCATGTATGGATTGTGGCCCTGTAGTGAGTGAGAGGGTGTAATGTTAGCATTGAATCCACCATCCAGCATGTTGCCAACATCACCTGGGTCTGTAATGTTCCTGAGTGACTGTTGTATGTGACAGCAGATGTGGGTGTTGCCATCAACTACTGACATACCACCATAATGCCTGGTGGTACACCCCGGAATGTGTGGCAGTCATGTTTACATAGCTAGTCTTGGAGTATGTGATGATGGACCCTGTGGCCCTACCATGGCTGACCAGTGAGCCACCCCACACATGGGAATGTACACCACTGTGCAACAGCCTAAACCTGTTGTTGTACATCATATGTCCATAGAACATGACCACCAGAGTGGCGTCTGTCATCTGGTGTGTACCATCATGGCTCTGTGTGGAATAGCATGATCCATGCAGTTGTGTACATGCTAATGAAGTGCACTGGGGTATGTGTCAGCATTTGTATGTGCATTGTCCATCTGCACGGGTGTCATGACGTTAACAACCGCTGTCAGCAGACGTCTGTAGTAGGTGTTGTAGTACTCATGTACTGTGTATGCTGTAATGGGTGTGGTGCCAAGATGTGGCTAACAAGGTTGATTAGCATATGTTCGGAATCCAACAATGAGGGGATAACCCCAGGTGTGTAACACCAGTCACATGGTGGTAGTGTTCATGCCAAGGTTAATGTAGGTCTTGGAGGTGGTGTGTATGGGTTGATCCAGCAGAGCGGAGGTTATGACTCATGGATGTGTCGGTACATGAGTGGCTATCACAGTTAAGTGTGGGGTAGTGTCAGTCACACATCAGTAGTAGCTGTCTGAGGCCCACTGTCCAATATACCAACAAAGAAGGTATGTTAACTGTGGGGTATGATGTTGATTCTGTAGCTTGTTACAATGTGTATAGCAGTCCTGGACACAGTTAGTTGCACGTGGAGCACCTCTGATGCATTGTGCTAAGTAACATGCCAGTATGTGTGCAAAACATAGTGGGATATGGGAACCCCTCAGCTGTGGGTGTGCCGGTCCCGGTATGTGCCTGAAAGGTATGGTCTGTCTATAACCTGTCATTGCAGGTGTGCTCTGCAGAGCCTAGAGGCAGGTCCCAGTCACTGCAGAGATGTTTGAGTGGTGCATTATAAGGTGTGCCTTGCCTGCGTGCGTCACAGAGGAAGATGCAAGCATTGTGTCACATGACCATATGTCGTGCCTGCCAGTTCCCGTCCTGCCGGTGACAGTTATTGGAAACTGTGCAAGACAGGCAGTATAGAAGCAGCAAGAGCCTTACATGTGAGCTGTACTCCTAGGGCTGACAGGTGCAAGTCATCTGTGCTACAGCATTGTGTTTGACCAGGTCAGTCAAAGCGGACAGATACCAGATGCCTGTGGAATGACAATAGGAGCATAGGCAACTGTTGAAATGACACAGTCGGTCATTGTACAGTGGTATCGTGTCCGGATGAATGCAAAATGCTCCTCAGGGCTTGGCCCACACCCTCAGGGCTATAAGACTGGTGAGCTATTGCATGTCCCTGCACAAGTAGTCTGTGAAGTGGGATCACAGGGCAGTCACACTAACATGGAAAATGACAGTCACATCGTACCTGGTGAGGTGTGGCATGGGTGCATAGGTTATGTTGCAGAAGCAGTTACCCGACAGCAAGATGTAAGCGACTATCGCCTTGTGTAGCCTGCTGTGTGGAACTGCAGTGTGACTCCCTACAGAGTCATCTATGACTGGTGTGTTGTGAATGTTATAACTTCCTATTGGCTGTATGTGATGGGCACACATGAGTCTGTGGGCTATAAGCTGGTGATGTTGTCTTCCATGATGGGGGCTACCTCTGGTGCCTACACTGAGTATGGAGACGTACTGCACAAGTTTTCCTCGTAGGTGTGGCCAGTGGTGTAGATCATGTGAGACTATGTGATGGGTGGGGTGTGTTGCGAATGTTACACATCCCCAAATGACTGTCAGGTGCAGTCAGGGTTGGTGACAGCATTACCCCCAGCCATAGCTGTCAACCTCCTGTCCCCAAAATGAGGAACATTAGCCCTCATACTGTGTGACAAATGGGCAAAACGTGGAACACTTACAACTGGCTTACTAACAGCTTCAACTAGGAAGGGCATATGATGTAGGCTGGTTTTACGTATAAAAAAAGATATTCTAATGAATTAATATGATTCCCATCTATTTAGCCATGGCTAGCAGGTAAACAATTTCCAACAATGAATGTGTGACAGACCCTTTCAATGTGGAACCTTGAGGAACATGCACCTTTTAGAACCCCAAATGAGGTACGTTCCTCGTAACGAGGCACACTTGAGAGCTAAGCCCCCAGCATGGCTGCAGAAGTGCATCCCCCACAGGCTGTAGTGTCATATGTTGGGAGGTGAGCATTGAATGTGTACATGAAACAATTGCTCTATTGCCACATGTACAACGTATCCCTCATATAGACAGGCAGTAGCACTGGTACGTGACAGTTGGACATGCCTGTATATACAACCATGTCCCACAGGATATGTGCGTTACATGTGTACAACAGCTGTTGTACCATAAGCAAGCTGGGAAGTGTAGGACAGCCAGTGTACCTGTGGGAAATGGTGTGGAATGGGTGCTATAGTAATCAGTAGCTTATGACATGCTCACAAGTTCTGAACAAGTGCCTAGCATGACCATACAATACAGATAGGGTGTTGGATAATATCAACCCACAAGTGGTGATGACAGTAATTTTGGGCGGCACCGCACTATAACCCTGCTGAGTATGGTGTGCATGTCCATGAACCATTATCACTGTAGATGTTAGCAGTACAGATGTACAAGACAGCACGGATATTTGATTACAAATACCTTTGTATGTCACAGGAGTGTTCCACCAGTGGCCTGTTGACAGACTCACAACTACAAAAGGTGCAAGAGTGACATGTGCACATCACACCAGTGACAGCTACAGTAGAACAGGGTTAATGTGTTGTACCCCACCCTCATTGTAGCCCATACCACACAGACAAATGTTAGGCATTTGTGTATGTAAGGCTGTGAATGGCCATGACCTATCAGTATAGCTGTGTCAGTGTTGTGAACAACATACAGAATGGGCTGTGTGGGTGAGTTGTGTGACATATGTGCACAGTCTGATGGATGATACCAGCATTGTCACCGCTAGGTGAACATCCCTGTACCCATAAATTACTACCTAGGCTGTGGTCAACATTATGGACACTGTGTAAGGGATGGTGCTATGCAGGGCACCTCCTGACTTGGTGATGTCTCCAGGCCCCTTAGGTAGTCATATGAGGTACCCATGTCATGTCATGGTGCCATCCATGAGCACTGAGATTACTGGACAGGCATATACAGCACTGTGGTGACCAATATTGGATCACATACCACCTTTAAGGGGTAATGGCTACGCATGGATGTGCAATACCAGCCTTCACAATCCTCACCTCCACTATGCAGCATGCTGTCTACCTTGCAGAAAGACATTTGCTACACCATGATGATGGACATGCTACATGTCCATATCCTGACCTATAAGACATATGTCATGGACAGCCACTGTCCTAATATTAGGATCGCCACATGCTGGGCAGATCCCTGTGCCATATATATGACATACTCCCGCCATACCATGCAACCCTGTCCATCAAAGCTGCACATGTCATCCCAGTCATACATGGTGTGATGGCCGCATGGTAGATGTACTATCAACTGACTGGATCAGTAATGTGGCACTGATGCTCCTTGCGGTGGCATAATGGCTGTCTGTTACAGCTTGGAAACCATAACCGCACATGCTATGGTTGATAACCATCCCTGCGAATGTCGTCTGACTAGCCATTGTCCCATGTCTATCACATGTGCAATACAGGCGATCCATGGCAGGATGTTGAACAGTTGTACAGTGCTGTGTAGATGTATATGGCAAAACACATGCATGTACAGGTGTCCATGCATATGTGTGCATTGTCACTGCTCAAGTCCATTACGGCTGTGTATGTGTTGATATGTGACATATACACAGCATCCAGGTCAACAGCAGTACCATGGACACATCCAGGCATGTGCAGATAGGTAAGAACACAAGTGCAGGCAAATAGACATGCCCACAGCAAGACAGCATTTACATGGAGTATGAACACTGTAATGAGGTGACACACATATATGGTGATGATATCCAATGCATAATGGGTGTGACATGTGTGTGACACAAACACGTCAGTCATGTCAGTGTCATGATGCTTTGCAAAGATAACTGTGGAGATGTAGTAGATGTCATAGAAATGTATGTGCAGCAGTATCTCTGTACATCTCTGAAACTGTGACCTGTCACCATCATTATGTCTTATAGATAATGCCCCGTACACGCCTCCCAGCATACAACCGCCAGGAGGATGATGTCCTCATCCCATAGCTCCATCACAACTATGACTTGTTATTCAGCCATGTGCCACAGCATGCCCAGCAGCGGGATGACCTGTGGCAGGATCTACATAGGAGGGTGAATGATGTGGGTGGCCATAACCGCACCTACCAGCAGGTGCGCAGACACTGCACGAACTTGATATGACATGCAAAACAGCGTGCCACTGCAATCGCCAGGGAACAAGGTGGAACAGGTGGTGGGCCACCAACCCAGCCCCCACTCACACACACCGAGGAGCTACTGGCCAGTCTGGGGATACCAGATCAAGAAACACTAGCTGCCATCGTGGAGGTGGGTGTCTCCCAACCAATGAGCCTGGAGTTGCCTGGTAAGTCAGTACTGCACATATGGCTATTATATCCCATGTAGTTGCATGTGTCACTGTACATTATGTAAAGTAACAACATATGCAAGGTATGTGGACACACATGCTGCATACTACAGTATGCTACGTTGTGTATGCACACATGTGCATACTATATGCTATTACACAGGTGAATGTGTTCACATGCACAGTGCAACCTGTGGCTGTCATACAGTCATGGATAATGTTCATACTAGTGTGTCACCCCTATACAGGTACCTCTGGCGTGCTGCACAGACATGAGTCCATTGCAGGTGAGACTGTCATCAGTATCAGGCATGTTACAGTGTAGATCTATTTGCCATGTGGCCAGTTAACACTTGCACACCTGATGTTTGTTCCAGTCACGATATGCAGGTCGCATCACCCATCATTCCCACAGGCCACCCATGTGCAATATATACAAACATAATGATACACCGACTTGAAACCACAGTACTTGTCATTGCAACATGTGTGGTCAGCTGTGCATACAACGGTGGAGGTGTTCTACAATGGAGGCATATGTAGTATGCATTGGAACAACATATGTGGTACGCACACAGTACCACACAGTGAGCTGTGATATTGGCAGCCCACAGGTGTCACCATTGTCATATGCCCCTGCATTGGGTGCACACATTGTGATGTGCCACCTGATATGTCCCAGACATGTAGTGTTCTGTCTGCATTATTGTCACACTATCACATGACCTATACCCCACATACCAAACGTACAACCCATTTTCTGCATAGCCCTGTGGATTGTGACATATATGACATCTATGGGTGTATGTCATATGGGACAACACAGACATGTGAGATAGATGGCCATCACACACAATTGGCCAACACATGTGCACATATGGCCATGGGGGATGGCCAGAGACATATAGCCACACAATACATGGGATGTGTATACACCCTGTTGCACATTGTCCACACATGGTCCAATTATAGCCTTAGTTGACTGATTATACAGTTGATGTGGTACACTGGACAACCTAAAAGCCTGTGCACAGCTACTGGAGCTGTCACTGAAGTCTACCATATACGATCTGTTGAACATCACAACTGTGTTGCAGTTATGGCTATGCAATGTGTACATATTATGCATTCTACAGCGACATAGATGCCTCATGATGCCATGCAATGGCACAGTGTCTGTACTTCACACTGTATAGCAATGTAGACGGCTCACACTACCCTCCCATGCTCATGCACATTTGCTAAACATGCATTTTATCTGTAGGGCATACACACAACACTGCAATGTGAAGCCCATTATGATGCTGTCAGCATCATTGTGTCAGACATGTATGCATGTTAATGCACATGTCAGCAGATTACATGTCAAGGTCACGTCAGCTATGTGTACTGTTATCCTGTTCTGGGCCACATGGTGTATCACGGGGATGCATGCATACTACCATGATTGTGTGAACTGCATGGCTAGTGATATGACACCTGCTTGCTGTAATGTGCACCCCAGGGAGGTTTAGGTTCATAGGTTCATACTAGGCTATCTGCCCTAGGGCATTTATAAGCCTAGCCAGAATGTGTTTGGCTTTCGCCACCCATTTTAAATTTATTTTGCTATGCCCTTTTTTGAGGTTAGTATACTGTGCCTCTGTCTAACAGTGACACAGAAGTGATACCCGGGGTAAACCTATGATCTCCCATCCATTCATCAAGATTCCTCTTGAAGAGTGTCAGTGAGGGACTCTGCCTAACCTGGACTGGGATTTTATTCCAGAGTGAAGGGAGCCTCTGGGTTATGAATCTGTCCCTCCAGCATGTCCTATTTATTTCAGTGCTGAGGTTCAAGTCTCTTACTAACACTATTAATGTCTGAGCTGCATGCCCTCTGCTGTATTGCAGGCATGCTGCATGCCATCTGACAAATCACATGCATGGTGTGTCTTTGTGTGTCTGTGTGTGTGTGTGTGTGTGTGTGTGTGTGTGTGTGTGTGTGTGTGTGTGTGTGTCTGTGTTTGTGTGTGTGTGTGTGTGTGTGTCTGTGTTTGTGTGTGTGTGTTTGTGTGTGTGTCTCTGTGTGTGTGTCTGTGTTTGTTTGTGTGTGTGTGTCTGTGTTTCTGTGTGTGTGTGTGTGTGTGTGTGTGTGTGTCTGTGTTTGTGTGTGTGTGTGTTTGTGTGTGTATCTGTGTTTGTGTGTGCATGTGCATTTGTGTGTGCGTGTGTCTGTGTCTGTGTGTGTGTGTGTGTGTGTGTGTGTGTGTGTCTGTGTGTGTCTGTGTCTCTGTGTGTGTGTTTCTGTGTGTGTGTGTGTGTGTGTGTGTGTGTGTGTGTGTCTGTGTCTATTGTACTTTACAGTATTTCTTTGCATTCACAGGTGGTGTAGGTGCGTTACCCTCCTGCGGTCCATCTGATGTTAGTGTCCCCACAGATACTATCAGTGATGAACATATGCATAAGGTACAGGCAGGGTTGTCAGGGGCTGAATCTGTAACAATGGTTACCATCCCAGCTATGTCCCCCTCTTTCCCGCACACAGTTCTGCTGCCAACACATACCACATCACCAGTAGCCATAGAGGAAGGACAGTCAGTGTCTGTTAGCATGGAACAGGAACGTGTGGTGGCTACAGAAGGTGTGTCTACACACCATGGTGTCAGTGTAATGACTGCAGATGTGCCACACAGGCATGTGGCCGGTGCTGCTCGTAGGAGGACCTCTGGCAGACATGCACCTGCAAGACAGAGCACAGCAGCTGGTATCACCAGACGCATGTTCCAGACTGTAATGGCGGCACAGGCACGTGCTGAATGGCAGAACAGAGAAGGGCAGAGGCTGCAGAGGGCTGCTATCTATACCCTAAATGACAACATCCAGGCATTGGCAAACGCTCAACAGCAGATTGCTGATGTTCTGGATAGGCGATTAGGTAAAATGGTCGGAATCCTTGACCAAGGCATGGCAATCCACAAGCGGGAGCTGTCTGTGCTGGAACAACTGGTAGGAGTGAGGCGTAGGCCATGTGGACGTAGGCCAGCAACACCACCTAGTGTAGGTTGACGTGAGCGTGCCACCTCACATGCCTGCTCCCATAGTGCCGGTAGCAGTAGCAGTGCAGCTGGTGCTGCGCTGTCAACACCAGGACACAGCAGGCCATGTGGACATGGCCCTGGATGTTCTCAGTGGGGAAACGGTTCCAACGGACATGTGTCGTCGGACAGTAGCCACTCTGTACCTCCACCTGGTAGTGCCCGTGCAACCCCAGGCAGGCACAGGTCACGTGGCCGTGGACGGACACAGTGAGCTGTACAACCTGCTCTGTATAATCTGGGGCTGTCAATTATACCCCGTGTAGGCCTCACAAATGGCAGAACTGTGTACACACATACACGCACACAGCAAACACAACTGTAGGGCTCTACAACATCCACATGCATTCTGAACAGACATGTCCAATCAACTCACCTGCCCTTACACACACATGATGTTATCCATTGGTGCAGCCTATGCCACTGGCAAACATATCACCCTGTGCATATGATGAAGCCTGTGCCGCATCCCTGTCATCCACACCATCGATGCAGGGTTATGCACAAATATTCTGATGCACAGGGTGAACAGAATAGTGAGAGGTGTATGTAATATTACCTGTGTATGCATAGTGAGGGATGTGTATGTTGCAGTGGTTGTGTGTGAATACTGAGAGATGTGTATGTGACATAGGTTGTGTACTGTCGACATGCACCGGTCATACCATGTAGTGCAGGTGCAGCATGCATTGTGATGTGTTCACGGTATGTGTCTTGGTTACATCTGTAACACCATGTTGGTTGTGATACCCTGGTTCCCTCCTATGGTGTACTTGCATGTGCCTACAGGTAGCAGTGTTTGCAGTCCCCCACGTGTAACTGTGGATTACTCACAGGCACGTCTGCCAATATCAGCATGCTACATGTACCCTCAACCTGACTGTTGGAAACACCAACATGACACAGATGTCCGCACATGTACTGCACCTGATGCATGTGGTCAGGGCCACAGGCTACACTGGACAGAGATGTGACATACATAGCAGGACACATTACAGGTATGGTGACATGGTGCAGGGGTTGTACACAGCGGTCTGGCCAATGATGATGTGAGGTGTCACTTGGTAGCTGGAGGCCACACTGTGCAGCAGTAGGACCCTGTAACAGTATGGGAACATGGCCACATTCACGGGGTGTACACCACTATAACGCACACCCCATAGTGTGCAGGTGGGGACCCTTGCCTATGTGGTCATCACCCTCACAGTACTATGCACCCACACGATGAGTCACAGAGAAGGAACATGCACAGGTAGCCAGTATGGCTGGGACCTATGGCATCAACAGGGTAGTGCACTGCATCACCATTATGCGTTAGTCACCACATGGGGTTAGTGATCATTTCTCACCGTATATTAGCATACACCCTCACACCAAGCACCAGACATAAATACAGACACACACCCACTGTGGTGACCACACATGTGTATACGGACAGCCGATGTGTGTGATGCACCACACCGGCCAACGTCATGCTTCCCACACTGACGTATGTACCGATCTCTACAACGGTGTACAGGGGTTTGTAACAACTGGGACATATTCCCCGCGATATGTGGCATCTCTGGTCACACATTCAGACACACATGGCAGTGCTGGGAATGATACACCTGCCATATGATGGCACGTTTGATAGACATGCAGCGGTATTGATTGCATTATGTGTACCAACGCTATATCTGGCAAATGTGCTGTTATACGCACACGGGAGGTTGTAGGTGTTACAGGTGCCATGTGACATATAGTTGGTAACACCTGACCGCTGTGTATGCATTATGTCAGCACCGTCACGTAACAGCGACATAGCGTACTGTTTGCACATGGCATGATAGGATGGCGTGTGACACAACTGTGAGCCACCCCCTGCACACATACATCTACACAGGTGGTTCACCACATTATATACACACATCCCTCCATACGTGCTGTTTGTATGTCGCCGTATACAGGTGTCAATGATGGGTCTGCATTGTGACTGCATATCGTAGCTAGGTGCAACTATGTTACGGACATCGGCCACTGCACATGCATGGTTGCTGCATGCACAGTACAGACGTCACATGTGTCTCCTGTTGCCATGTTTGTATGCATTGCTATTGTTGGGCATGTGTGTTGACATACATAACACATGGACTGTGGTATGATATCACGGGTGTCACAGTCGACCAGTACAAGGGTATGTGTCCCGGTCAACATTGCTACCCCCTGTAGTGTGAGCATTCAACAGACATGGGCCCACCTTCCATTCGCGTGTGTAGCATTGATTAGGCCACTGTTATGCACGAGGCACATCAAAGGCTATGTATGTATGTGTTGTGTGTGCAGTCCATGCACACATCCACACAATCACATGTATGACATATCCAGACGTGTGTTCATTGGTGTACAGCAACAGTCAGGTGTCCCAGCTGTGTAAGGGCCGTGGTATGTCTTGAGCCGACCTGTTCATGTATACTGGTATCATTGCAATGCATAACACCTGTTGGATCCCTGTTGGTACATGTGTACTCTGCACAGCTGGTGTACACCTCTGTACAGCCCAGTGGTCATGTGTCACATGGTGTTGTGGTACTGTAAGGTTGTGTAGTGCTGCACCAATGACATGGTGCTGACTTGACAGCTACAGTGTACACTGCAGTGTGTACGTGTGACCTGCACCTGTGACAGCTGTGATGGCAGCTGTGTGTGTACAGGTCACTGCATGTGTGACCACCCTGTGCGTGAGGACAGTTATACCTTACTGTGCCCTTCTGTACTGTGCCCTTCTGTGTGTACACTCCATCTGCATGCACGACAGGCCTTTGCAACAGCTAAGTGTGTGAGCATGCCCAGTATGCTGTTGTGTAGATGGACACACAGTACAGTCCATGTACACAGTTGTGTAGATGGACACACGGTACAGTCCAATCTGAGACCTTCCGTGTTTACACTCCATCTGCATGCAAGACGGTCCTTTGCAACAGCGAAGTGTGTGAGCATGCCCAGTATGCTGTTGTGTAGATGGACACACAGTACAGTCCATGTATGCAGTTGTGTAGATGGACACACAGTACATTCCACACCTGCGCCCTTCTGTGATCAGACTCCGTGTGCATGCAAGATGGCCCTTTGCAACTGCTAAGTGTGTGAGCATGCCCAGTACGCCGTTGTGTAGATGGACACACAGTACATTCCACACTGTGCCCTTCCGTGATTAGACTCCGTGTGCATGCAAGATGGCCCTTTGCAGCTGCTAAGTGTGTGAGCATGCCCAGTACGCCGTTGTGTAGATGGACACACAGTACATTCCAAACTGCGCCCTTCCGTGATTAGAATCTGTGTGCATGTAAGACGGCCCTTTGCAACTGCTAAGTGTGTGAGCATGCCCAGTACACCATTGTGTAGATGGACACACAGTACATTCCAAACAGACGTGTGATACTAAGCGTGTGGGCATAGCCATTGACATCCTGTATAGCCATGGCGGTCATCCAGGCAACAGATGTCCATTTTCAATGTCACGATGGATGCCTACATTGAACACACTGGTTGCTGTCTCGAAGGGTGTATTGTCTGTGGCACATCCCATATCTATTTAGTGTTGTAGTGCTCCATAGATATTTAGTTGCCCCGATGACAGCACTGCCGTGTGTTTGTCTACGTCTACCTTGGGACAGTAATATGCTTTCAGACTGCTCACTCTCTAAACATTCCCTATCAGCATCTTTGTCTTTGCGGATGATGTCACCCACCTAGAAGTATGCCTCTGGGAGTGCTGTGTTCAGTAATCTCGGTAGCGCATTCTGTAAATGCATAATGCTGTAGTGTGATAAGGTAGTTAGGTGTATGTTCAACTCCCAGTCCTGCCAAGTGTGTGTGTGTGTGTGTGTGTGTGTGTGTGTTTCCAGCTGCCTGGGGACACAGTAATGCTTTTAGATGCCTCACAACACATACATTCCCTATCGGCGTATTTGCCATTGCGGATGATGTCACCCACTAGAAGTATGCCTCTGGGAGTGCTGTGTTCAGTAATCTCAGTAGCGCGTTCTGTAAATGCGTAATGCTGTAGTGTGATAAGATAGTTAGGTGTATGTTCAACTCCCAGCCCTGCCAAGTGTGTGTGTGTGTGTGTGTGTGTGTGTGTGTGTGTGTGTGTGTGTGTGTGTGTGTGTGTGTGTTTCCAGCTGCCTGGGAAAACAGTAATGCTTTTAGATGCCTCACAACACATACATTCCCTATCGGCGTCTTTGCCTTTGCGGATGATGTCACCCACCTAGAAGTATGCCTCTGGGAGTGCTGTGTTCAGTAATCTCAGTAGCGCGTTCTGTAAATGCGTAATGCTGTAGTGTGATAAGGTAGTAAGGTGTATGTTCAACTCCCAGTCCTGCCAAGTGTGTGTGTGTGTGTGTGTGTGTGTGTGTGTGTGTGTGTGTGTGTTTCCAGCTGCCTGGGGACACAGTAATGCTTTTAGATGCCTCACAACACATACATTCCCTACCGGCATCTTTGCCTTTGCGGATGATGTCACCCACCTAGAAGTATGCCTCTGGGAGTGCTGTGTTTAGTAATCTCGGTAGCGTGTTCTGTAAATGC
The DNA here is from genome assembly GCF_019279795.1 of Protopterus annectens. NCBI lineage: Eukaryota > Metazoa > Chordata > Ceratodontiformes > Protopteridae > Protopterus > Protopterus annectens. Next base: position 1,427,874,598 of record NC_056741.1, read on the forward strand.
GTCATGCTGTAGTGTGATAGGGTAGTTAGGTGTAAGTTCAATTCCCAGCCCTGCCAAGTGTGTGTGTGTGTGTGTGTGTGTGCATGCTTCCGTCTGCCTGAGGACTCAGGTTATGCTTTTAGATGCTTCGCACCACAGATATATCCTGCTGACGTCTTTGCCTTTGCGGATGTTGACACGCACCTAGAAGAATGCCTGTGTGTCTGCTGTGTTTAGTAATCTCGGTAGCACGTTCTGTAAATGCGTCATGCTGTAGTGTGTTAGGGTAGTTAAGTGTAAGTTCGATTCCCAGGCCTGCCAAGTGTGTGTGTGTGTGTGTGTGTGTGTGTGTGTGTGTGTGTGTGTGTGTGTGTGCATGCTCCCGTTCACCTGAGGACTCAGGTTATGCTTTTAGACACTTCGCACCACAGATATATCCTGCTGACGTCTTTGCTTTTGCGGATGTTGACACGCACCTAGAAGAATGCCTGTGGGTCTGCTGTGTTTAGTAATCTCGGTAGCGCGTTCTGTAAATGCGTCATGCTGTAGTATGATAGGGTACTTAGATGTAAGTTCAATTCCCAGCCCTGCCAAGTGTGTGTGTGTGTGTGTGTGTGTGTGTGTGCATGCTCCCGTCCGCCTGGGGACTCAGATTATGCTTTTAGATGCTTCGCACCACAGATATATCCTGCTGACGTCTTTGCCTTTGTGGATGTTGACACGCACCTAGTAGAATGCCTGTGGGTCTGCTGTGTTTAGTAATCTCGGTAGTGCGTTCTGTAAATGCATCATGCTGTAGTGTGATAGGGTAGTTATGTGTAAGTTCGATTACCAGCCCTGCCAAGTGTGTGTGTGTTTCCAGCTGCATGACAACAGTGCATTGCTTTTACAGTATTCACTCACCATAACATCTATGCGGCGTCTTTGCTTTTGATGCCGCTGTCTACAGGCTAGACGTATGCCTGTGTGATTTCCGTGATCTACTACTCATGGTTGCACGTTCTGTCAATGTGTAATGCTGTTGTGTGGTACAGTGGTTACGTTTGTGTTCTGCTCACAACCCTGCCACGTGTGTGTGTGTGTGTGTGTGTGTGTGTGTGTGTGTGTGTGTGTGTGTGTGTGTGTGTGTGTGTGTGTGTGTCTGTGTGTGTATGTCTGTATCTCTCTCTCTTCATATATATATATATATATATATATATATATATATATATATATATATATATATATATATATATATATATATATATTTTCTGCCCATAACTCTGCTCTTGCATGGACAGCTGACTGTTTCATGTATCACATATTTGCATAGCTTTCACATACCAATGGGGTATGTTGCAAATCCCAACATTGTCCATGCAACGTCCGTGTTACAGGTGGTGTTACACGCCCTTACAGGCATTTGCTGTATATCCTGGCAGACATCTATCCTTGCTGTACTCTCACTGTACTCATACACGCCGGAGGCTTCATGTATCATAGCCTGGTTTTGCTGTTTGTATGTCTATTTGTGCTGTGTGCATGGCTGTGGGTATGTCCATGTCTATTTGTGCTGTGTGCATGGCTGTGGGTATGTCCCACTATCATCATTTGTAAAGGTGACAGCCCTATAGGTACTTCATGTAGACTGCTGTGTCATTTGACATGTCAGCACATACCTGCGGACAGTACTGAACGTCCTACTGCAGCTCTTTTCATACCTTTTGCGTTATCTTGCAGTCGATAATGCTGTTTCCTCACATGTATCTGTTTCTGATCATACCACTCCACCTCCTAGAGCAAACATCTGGACAAAGCCTTAACTGATAGTGGGACACATAGGGGCAGTATTGACATGTTGCTCTTACAAACGTAGATAGTTGACCCAATAATAGGTTTTGCATTAGTATGACTTTTCTGATGGATTTGGTGTCTTAAACTCACATGTTTGTCATTATTTCATGACTTCAGTTATCAGGAATGTGCAAGAATGGTACTGATGTTACGTGGAACACAGCAAACATATGAGGCAGAACTCTGCACATTCTGCGTAAATCTGTACAGTTGCAGAGTATGTGTCTGATACAAGATATCAACTTTCTGACACCAATACACACACTGTATGGCGGCATCACAGGCCACATGCCATTACATTTATATTGCAGGACACACCCACCCAGAGGGTTGTGTTTCTCACACAGGCCAACAGCTGCTTATCCACACTAATTAGTCTATCATATACCGCATGTGTACGCTGGTATTTGCGCTTTCCATTAGTGGCAGAGCTCACGTACGAGTTCATAGGTTCATACTAGGCTATCTGCCCTAGGGCATTTATAAGCCTAGCCAGAATGTGTTTGGCTTTCGCCACCTATTTTAAATTTATTTTGCTATGCCCTTTTTCGAAGTTAGTATACTGTGCCTCTGTCTAACAGTGACACAGAAGTGATACCCGGGGTAAACCTACGATCTCCCACCCCCTCATCAAGATTCCTCTTGAAGAGAGTCAGTGAAGGACTCTGCCTAACCTGGACTGGGATTTTATTCCAGAGTGAAGGGAGCCTCTGCGTTATGAATCTGTCCCTCCAGCATGTCCTATTTATTTCAGTGCTGAGGTTCAAGTCTCTCGAGCGCGTAGCTCGATGGGATTTGGATTTTCTGAGGTGCAGCATGTCTATTAATTCCAGGTTGGACATGGCTTTATACGTCAGGCACAGATCGCCTGTGAACAGGCGGTATGCCACTGAGTAGAGCTGGAGTTTCTTTAACCGGGCAGCATATGGCATCTGTTTGAGCCCTTTGATCCTCTTGGTGAGGTACTTTTGGGGTCTTTCCAGTTGCTGCAGGTGTCTGGTAAGGTACATCCCAAAAGGGGCATTGTACTCAATTATGGGCCTGATGAGGGATGAGTAAAAAGGCACGATGACCTCCCCTGATCTTGATGTGAATCTCTTCATGATTAGGTGGGCTATATAAAATGTTTTTCTAACCACTTTGGCCACGTGGTTGTCAAATGAGAGATTGCTATCAACTTGGGTCCCCAGGTCCCTAATTACTTCTTCTGTACTTAATGGATTACCACCTATGTGGTAATTTGTGGGCACTTTGTTTTTGCCAAAGGGGATGACTATACACTTTTTGGCATTTAGCTTGAGGCCATGGCTCTGGCACCAGTTGTCTGTTTCTATGAGGCCCTTTTGGAGGATGCTTGTGTCGGCTGGAGAGTCGTTTATGGCACCCAGTTTGCAGTCATCTGCAAACTTGGTCAGCCTCAGTCCTTCTGTATTGGGCTGTACCTCCGAGAAATATATACCGAACAAGAGAGGTCCCAGGACTGAGCCTTGTGGGACACCACTTGTAACTGGTTTGGAGTCTGACATGGCTCCAGCAATTCTAACCATGTGGGTTCTGTCCTTGAGCCAGTTTGCAATCCATCTAGTGACATAGGGGTTTATATTTAAGCTGGTGAGCTTATCTATAATGTCCGAGTGGGGTATTGTATCGAAGGCCTTTGCAAGGTCCAGGTAGGCTGTGTGGACCACCTTCCCCTCGTCAATGACCTTGGTGATGGTTTCAAAGAAATCAACCAGGTTTAAGAGGCAGGATCTGCCCTTAACAAAGCCGAACTGGGTAGGATCCAGTGTCTGTAGGTCCCCAATATCTTTATTTATGAGATCCATGATGATCCTTTCCATAGCTTTGCAGACCAAGCTAGTCAGGATTATGGGGCGATAGTTTCCAGGATCCGTTGATGCACCACCTTTGTGGAGAGGGACCACTGTTGCTGTACGCCACTCTTTGGGCACATATCCTGTAGTAAGGCTGAGACTGAACAGTAGTTTTATGTTTGGGTTTAGCTCTTCTTGGAGTTCATGTAGGACGCAGCCCGGGACACCGTCTGGTCCCATTGATGCTGTGTTTTTTTGCTTTGGAGAGGGCACCTCTTACCTGAGCATCTGATATATCAGGGGGGCAGCACTCTGCTGGGATAGATATTTGCAATTTTGGTGGGGAGGGGGTGGAGAAGTTTGCGCTGAACCTGTCAGCTAGGATGTTGGCAATGTCTGTGGGTTCAGTGTATTTTTTGTCATTTTGGACTAATTCTGACCATATCTGGGAATTACCACCAAGGTTCCTAACATAACTAGAGAAAGCCTTGTGATTATCCTTAGTGTCCTGTGCAATTTTTCTCTTGAAGCTGGCCTTAGACAATTTTATGAGTGCCCATAGTTTTTTGCTAGTACTGATCAGTGATGCCTTCCCTTTTTGGGATTTTGCTCTATCATTTAGTAGCTTCCTCCTTCTATTGTATAGTTTGTTTATGGCTGGGGTCCACCAGACAGGACATCTGCCTTTGGAGGATTGGGTCTTGGTTTTATTTGGGATCGCATGATCCATGCATTCCTGAAGGTGTTCATAGAATGTGTTTATAAAGGATTCTGCTGTCTGGGCCGTATTTTCCACAGGCCCAGGGGCTTTGAAGGATTCCACCTTGGTTTTGAGGAGTGTGAAAGTATGGGGGACTGGACATTGTAACGGTGACACTGCTTGACACCCTGAGGGACACATTTCTTTTGAGTCTATTAACCTTCCACATTGACTTTCACAGGGTATACGTTGTCATTCACATTTGTCGGAGTACATGCGTATGACTTGTACATGTTTTGTCATTTGTCCTGATGTCTTTCTTCTCACCTGTCCACCTAGTATCACTTGTTCTGTACATTTATTTTGGACAGGTTACCTTCATACCCCTAACCTGTACACATTATGGGTAAACACCCTGATGTTTGACCTTTGCCCTTGTTACATTTGTCATAGTTATGTGCCTTTCTGGTAAATTGCTGGCAAGGCATTAAGAACTGTGCGGTTAGATAATAGTGACTGACATTTCTGTTACATGATTAGTAACACTCATAACATTCATATTCCTGGCTACGCCAGTATTCTATCAATGTTCTGACTTTGTCTGGGGTATATCTAATATAGTCTCTATTTGTATTTCATGTACTATGCCTTAGTGCAGTTGTCTTATTCTGACAGTTTGCCAGTTATGGTTACCATCTTGGTCATACGCATGTCCATCCATGATAATCGCCTACATGACACTGATATAGGGCCCTACATATTCCCACAATGGTTTACGGAATATCCAGTGGATGGTTTGCCCCATTATTGAGAATATATGTGTGTGCTATACCCACATCACTCCCACGGGGCGGGCCTACTAAATCTCTGCCAAACAACACCTAGGCCCATTTCTGCATACCCATGATTCCTATACCTGACACCCCTCCACAGTACCCATTACACATGTTTAATGTGAGCGGTACTGAAGTGTGGAGACACTTATATGCACTCCCCACTCTCCAGATATCAGTTCATATGTCATACATTCTATCGATACATGTGTCATTACCCTTGCACCTGCTACTGTTGCATGTACAGCTATATCGTAGTTGCTGAGGTCACTTATTTTGTGTCAATGAGGGTTAACACTACGTATGGATCAATTTTTGGGGTCCTGCAATGGACACCTATATGCATGTTTAAAATGTAGAGCTTGCTGGACTATCACTTTCTGGCCAATGGTTTGGAAGGCAGCAGTTTATTCACCTTTCCTGCATGTCTGTTTGTCTACCCATATTAGCTATGCCGTGGCCTATTTATGTACATATGTCATATCTACGGGACATATGTTTGTTGTGTATACATATATACATGTACAGTCCTCATTTCATAATTTGCTTTGGTTTACATTTGTGGATTATGTGTATACACATATATCTATATCCATACCATACCTTTCCACTGTACAGATTGTCGCAGAGTGTACAGCTGGTTGCCTCTTTATCTTCGGTGTGTTTTTCATAAACTTGTGTCTATCTGGCAATGTAGTGGCATTTCATTTAAGACTTATGTTGGGAAATACTGGCAAGCAGTTCAGGTTATGACTGCATACCCTTCAGAGAATCCATGCTACTGACACACCCGTTATTCTATCCACTTTCTATGTTTGTTCTGGCACATATCTGGGGTTTGTCCCTATTTGTACCGGTAGTTTGCATGCCTTTGTCCGGTTTCATACTTTACGAGGTTAACAGGTTTGAGCCATGTATATCTAACGTGGGGGAAACAGCATTCATTTACTATGCTGTGAGCGGATCACACGCACAGGCACTTGCATTTCCTTATTGTGGGTTACAGCAGGCGCATGCATATCCTTATTGTGGGTTACATATGTTTACTAAGTCTTTGTGCTTACATGGGCTTTATTACTTGTGACAGTACCAGTAAAATATCTGTAATCCGGTTAATGGACATATGCGAAACACACGTTCACCTTTACATATTTAAATGTCTGTACAGCACAGACACATTCATTACACTTTAACATTATATGTGCTGTAGTCGTAGTTGAACCAGGACTGCATTCACGTTGGCCAGATGCTGTAACCACTATACTTTTGGTGTTCTGACTCATTTATATGCATACCCATAGTACATAGCTACATTAGCATATGCCTCACCGCTTCACTTACGACACAGGCATCCATTCTCCTGCTGGGAAAAATGCGGTACTACATATTACACATTCCCTATTCCCTACTGCTCTGGACCCAAGCTGCATATTTAATCACTGCAGGGATATTCAGAACCCCAAGGCTTATAGTCCTGACACATACAAGTCTTTAATTGTCACGGTGTTCATGTGGTGATCTGGGTTTAGGCTTGTCCGCCTGGTGAACGGAACTGCCCTGACCATGTTCAAATGTCAGACAAAGCACATGGACAGAGTTTGTCCATTTTAAACATTTTATCTGTGTTTACAGACACAGGTGTTTGGGCACCTGTCAGCAGCTTATAATGTTGGTAATACATAATATGGGTGGGGGTGGTTACAATACATAATCCACGGTGAGTGGTGTTCCCATTCACATTGTTTTATCTGTGTTTACAGACACAGGTGTTTGGGCACCTGTCAGCAGCTTATAATGTTGGCAATACATAATATGGGTGGGGGTGGTTACAATACATAATCCACGGTGAGTGGTGTTCCCATTCACATTTGACTATTTCCTGTATTCATTCATACGAGGATTATTATTTTGGACATGAATTAACTATGAATTAACTACAGGTATGCAGTAGTACAGTAAACATATGTGAAGGTTTGTTACAGTAAACATGTAACGGACCTCTGTAATACTGGGACTACCCCACATCCTTCACAACATTTCATGCTAATGTACATACTATTATTCTGTGAACTTTTGAAGTTTGTGAGAGCAGTATTTACATCTGTCCCTATTTGTCCACCCATCATTTTAGGCTTTGTCCAGATTTTGTTGCTGTAATAGGTTGAGAGGTGGTGTCGGTATGTGATTGAGTTGAATATATACTGTCGATAATTCAGTGGGGAGTAGGGTTACCACCTATTCCTCTTTGCAGGGGAAGTCCCACTTTGGACAGTTGTGTCCTGCGATGAAACCTAAGACATGGCAAATGTCCTGTGATTTTAAGACAAAAGTATATTTCTTATTTTCTTTAATAGTTGCATGATACAGGTATTTTGTATCTGAAACACATAACTATTATTTGGGATAGCATAAGCAATTCAAATGCTATGAAATAAGCTTTTATCTTGGCAAACAAGTGTAATTCTGTCCTTTGCACTGGCCGGGGGTATGTTTTATCCTGCAAATTCTCACATTTCTACAAAAGATGTCCCACCTTGGGCATCTGAACAGGTGGCAACCCTAGTGGGGAGACCTGCATGGTGGACAGGTGTTCCATCCTGTGTAGTATGTTTTGCATGTCTGTCTAGAAACTGAACAGTATCATGACTACACATACATGTTTTGTCCAGATGTGTACAGTACTAGACACCGTGGCGTGTAAACAACTCTGATGTTTCAACAGGTTACTTATCCCACATGGGATGTACACACATTTTTACAAAACATGACCGCGCGGGCATTTGGATTTACGTAACTGTGATGGGATGTTTACAAATGTGGGATACATATTTGCAATCCTGACACTGCCTAGGACGATACTTCCTACTACATATGGGGAATACTCGCTATGTGTAGGTGTATGGCTGCGCAAGGCTGGTAGCTGGATTTAGTGGACATTTGGACATGGGTGCGGGTTATGTGCTATACAGGGGATGTTGCGTATTGCATTTGCATGCATGGGTTCTGCATTTGGATGTCCCGGTTCCGCATATAGCATCCTATGTGTATGTGCCGGTTATGTTTCTGTTCATGTGTATAGCACATTTTAATATTCATATGTTTGTGTGAGTTTGGTATACAATATGGACTGTCAGGTTTCTTTACGGTTGTTATATGGCCACAACTGCCCAGCTGTGTACTATCACTACCACTGTGGGACTGCTGGTGACCCTGCCCATGGGGCTAGTCGTGTGTATTGGCGGCGCGCTGACATGATGCGCTTCACTTCCACTGGGTATAACTACTTACAGTGCAGTACATTACGGACACACAGTTTTAAATATCATTTGTTCCATGGACGGAAACTCATATTGTGTTGCGTGCATTTCTGTTTAGTTCTCAATTTTGTGTGGCTGGGAACTGTCTTGCATGCTTTGCATACGTTTCATTATCCACAGACACTGATAGGTGCGATTACTATTGCAGGCAGACTATAATATTCAGCAGTTTAGGTTGCTCATCGACAGCCGACATTGACACGCCTCCGGGCGCAGCTTAGTAACACCCCATGCACTCGTGCACATGTCCTATGCACGTTGATGTGGTGGCAGCGCACCTTCATTAATATGCATATGGTGCTACTACACCAAATATACGCCGCACGGCCGGCGCAGGCCTTACACCGGCCTTGCGCCGAGCTTCATGAATCTGGGGGAAAGTGTAATAAGTGATGGGATAGCCAACAAATTTCCCAATACACTTTCAAAGGAATTGTAAAGGAACTTAATAAAACAAGCTGTTTATTGACATATAATTTAACATATAGACGTCTTACAACTGTTTGAGTTTTATTTCACTCTGTACTGTATAGTACATTATTTGTTATCTTGAATATAATGTAATTAATGTATATATTTTTTGTTAATCCTTTGTTCTACTGCAAAATGTTGTTGCATACCCTACAAAGAATGCAGGCTCCTGTTTGCCAACATACTATGAACATGATGAATACCTGTTCTATATCCTAAGGCTGAGAGGATCTACCACAGATAACTGAGAGTAAGCAACTTTACCCAAGGAAAGGATTAGGAGTTGTTAATTTTCACTTCTATGTAACTATTCAGGCCATACTCTGTGATAGATGTTCCTTTATTTCTATAACCAACTTTAAAAAACTGAATCAAAAATACTCCTGTAGGTGCTACACAGTAGGTAGCATCATTTAAAACACCTTCCTCTCCATCTAGGGTTTCATTTTCTTCAAACTATATTCTGGCATTCTACCCCAGAAGTTTCCATTTACCCCCCCCCAATTCTTACCTTTCCTGCCTTCCTTTAATTCTATCTTAATTTTCCCTCCCCTGTAAATTCCTTCACCTTCTCCCAAATACCTAATTGTATGTACTGAATATATTGTACGTTGCATTTTGAGCCGGTAGTATAACTTGTGTTACAGTTTAAATGCTGACATGTTGCATTTGTTTAGAAATAATTTTGTATTTCACGTCTAGTTGTATGTGTAATTGTAGTACTGATAGCCTGCTTGTAAGGCATTCTTAACAATCCATTATTATGCATGCATCCATTTGAAAAAGTTAACTTTGTTATTTTCTGTCTATTGTATTCCCCCAGGATATGGGGTACTCAGATCAGGTTGAAATAAAGTAAGTTATAGCAGCATCATTTGTCAGTAAAGACTCTGTGATGGATGAATCAGTAATGGAAGATGGCTTTCAGCAAAAAGGAAGGAACCAGTGAGAAAGAAGAATATAATGGATGATGTCATGAAAAAAGGGAACTCATGAAAGTGAAAAAACAGCTAATAAATAGTGATGACACATTATTATGGCTGACAACGAAGGCAAGAAGAGATGGGGATATACTGGGTAAAGAAGAGAGAGAGATTACGACACTGTAATTTGCAGGAATCTACATGATGTTTTTATAGGTCAGAAGTGAAACATTACAACAGAATACACCACAAAAATCTACTTGACATGCTATGGAACAGAAGTGAGAGATTACATGAGGATTTACTACAAAGAAACTAAATGACAAGTTAAGGAGGACCCTATAGGATTGCACAAAAAATATTCAGTTGAGACATTAACGAGCTGCAGGTTGAGACAATAAGGAGCTGCAGCAATATGGATGCATGAGAAGGCAGAAATGGATGCTGGGAGAAAAGAAAGTAAGCAGGGAAGAAGCAGCAGCAGCCACATAGGGGTGAGTATAGCTGACTCAATGATCAGAATCAAAAGAAGAGTATATCAAAGGAGTAAAACGATGGGGAATTACAACGGGAGCAGGAATACTCTAAAAAGAATGGCACCAAGGTAAGTTAATGGATCCAATGTTAGTTCACATCGGTGAAGTATGATTTGCGAAAGTGCATTTTTGCTTAAATGCACTTTCGAAGGAATGGGTTTGTATCTAAACTTCAGCACTGTAGCACTCCTTCCAGGTAGAATATAAACTGTAGCAAATGTTTGCTACATTTTAAAAAGAAGAATTTTTTTTTAAATATTATATAATTTTAAAATATTAAAATTTTTAAATATTATATAAATATACAGTCCCAACTCATAGAGGCCTTCAAAATCCTTAAACAACCTGAGAATACCCCAGCACTAAAAAACTTAATGACTCCCTACTCCAATCTAAGCTGCCTTCGCTCAGCAAACAGACTCCTTGTCCAAACAGCTAAATCTCTCAACCTAGGTGGTGACGCGCTATTTGCCAACACCACTGGTAAAATATGGAACTCTCTCCCAAATAACATCACGCTTTTTTCTCTAAGTCAATTCAAAAATAGTCTAAAACTCCACTTCAAGTCACACTGGCTATGTCCTTGCTCAAACCTAGACTAGCTCTGTGCCATTAACTAAAACATAAACAACTAGCTAAGATGATAAGTACTTTGTATACTGTGATAAAGAAATATGTATCCTGTCTAACTCTATGTCATTATACTGCCTACTGTCCTTGCTAATATGTTAATAATGTTACATTAATTATCAATGTAGCTCTGTTGGAGCTTTTCTCCCCGGGCCTCCGCTGAAAAAGGACATGTATCCAGTCGGACCATCCCGGTTAACAAATGTAAAATAAATATAATAAATAAATAAATAATTAAATAAAACATGAGCTCTGTAGTGCTCTATGCAGGTGAAGTATTAAATGTAACAACTGTTTGCTACATTTGGTGCAGTCAATTTGCAGTAGATTGAAAGAAGAAATTATTTTTTTAATAAAATATATTAAAGGAGAGCTGGGGATAGGGCACAGAAATGGGACTTGAATTGCTGCAGCAGGAGGGTGGAGGTTGTGTGCCAGGAGATGGAGCATCCAGTTTTTTTTTTGTTCCTCAGTTAAAGAACTGGGGGGGTTGTATATCTAACTGTAATAAGCCCATGACTGTGTATGTGTACACAAAGAAGGTACAGTGGCATACAAGCTAAGGAAACTACAGGACAAGTGAAGAAATGGAAGTTCAACTCATATAATTAGGGAGTTGAGTAAAAACTAAATAGTCAGCATGCAACTAATGATGCAGAAGAACAAGATAGATCCCGGGGATGAGGATACATTTAAGGGTTGACAGTTATGCTATTAAGATCATAATAAGAAACAACTGGAAAACTCTAAAAAGTAATGCAACCATTTCTGGAGTTTCGGATGAGAGCCTTTATTTTTATAATATCAGGGAATGGTAACTTATTAGATAGAAATGGGTAACATACAGCAAATAACTTGCAGAGATCTGAGCTTATTCACTCAGTATGTGGAAGGCAGAGACCGAGAAGTAATCTTGTCTGGAATGCCTGTTTATTGCAGGATACAGGCAAAAGACAGACAGGCACACAAACACACACTAACGTTATTTTCGCATGACAAAAATAAAACTTAAAATGCTGAACCACAGTCTTTTTCCCAGGGCAAGTAAACACTTGACTATCATGGGGAAATATGCCCTTTTCCCCACTGTAGTGCGATCCCAGAGTTGGTATATATAGTTGGTGGGGTGTGGGGTGCAGCCCCCACCAAGGTGGGTTTCAGATGGTACGATGTGTATTGTGTAGTTTTGGGCAAAAAGAAGTAAGGGATAGACAAAAGGATTAGGAAACAACAAGTCTAAGAAGGAATACTGGTTAGCTACCAAGAAGGCAAAGAGAGAAGTTGCAGTGGCAAAGAACAAGGTATCAGAATACCTCTTCTAGCTTCTGAAAAGTGACTCAGCAGATAGCACAAAGAAACTTTATCAGGTTGCATGGCAACAACAGAAGGATATAGCCACTCTTTGCATGGCAACAATAAAAAGATAAAGAAAGACAGTCATAAGCAGCATCCATAAGGGACACCAGCAACAATCTGCTCATCATTCCAGAGGACATCAAAGGCAGATGTCAGGATCTCTTTAAGAAGTTTCTGAATGAAAAAAAAAAAACACAGAAGCTGTGCCACCAAAAGCACAACTTACAACAAGAGAGAAAGAACCCCCACCCTGCATGTGTGAAGTACACTATGTAAAGTAAAGCAGCAGGCTCAGATGAAGGCATGGCACATATGATCAAGATGTGGTAGGAGAGAAATGGCTCCTGAGGGTACTTGTATCAGTATTGGGAGAAATTGGTATCCCAGATGATTGGAGATTAATTACCAATGTGTAAAAGAACAAAGGGGATATTCATAACTTTGAACAAAGATCAAAGTTATGACCAGCACATCTCCTGTGACCATGCGTGAATGTGCTGGATATAGCGACTGATAAATGAATAAGCAATGTAGTGGAAAGTAATGTGGAAAATAAAGAGCTTTGATTCAGATCAGAATGCAGAACAAGATACTGGAGAAGAAGCTGGAGATGATTTCTAGATGTGGGGAAAGCATATGGCAAATGTCACAATAAAGCTAATCTGGGCAGTCTTGTGATAGTGTAATGTCCCTGAAACATGTAACATTAGTCCAGGCAATGTACTAGGAACTAATGACACAAGTAAAAATAGTGTTGATATTGGCAGAGGGGATCACAGTGGAAGTGTGCATGCATTAGGGTTCATTTCTGTGCCCACTCCTATTCATATTAGCATTGGACTACATCAGCAAACAGGTCAAAGGCGACATACCAACAAAGTTGCTATATACAGATGATGTGGCACTACACATAACTTTGAACAGGCATTTCAGCAAATGACAGGGAAATGATATGTAAAACAACTGAAGGCACATGGGATGGAACTGGATGCAGACAAGACAGTGGTCATGGTAGCAAATAGAGAAACTCCAAAAAAATTGCAAACTGAGATAAAAGGGAAATAGTAGAATGGGTTAAGGGCTTGAAGTATGTGAGAGCTGTGGTTGAGTTGAATGAAAATCTGAATTAGGAGTTTAAATATAGAATCAGAGGTGTTACAGCAAGATGACACACAGTCTCAGGGGAAGTATGTGACAGAAGAATGCCAAAGAAGCTAAAACGTAAAGTGTACAAAACAGTGGTGTAAACAGTGTTTCTGTGTGACACAGAAACCCCAACAGTGAGGGCACAGTAGCTGAGAAAACTTGAAATGATAGAGATGCAGTGTCTGAGATGGCTAGTAGGAAATACAGTGTGGGATAGATGAAGACATGCACACATCAGAGTGGAAGCAAAGTAGGGTAGCCTCAATTTTTTGGAAATGTCAAAAGGAACAAATTATGGTGGTTTGGTCACATGTACTGGTAAACTAATGATGATTTGTTAAAATACATTTTGGAGGGACATGAAAAAGGCAAGCGAGATGAGGACACCCAGTCAGGATAGATGGACTACATTTAAGACCTGTGACATTGAGAATGACTGTTTAAGAAACTAGGAGAGTGGCTTGGAATTGAGAGAGGTGGTAACAACTAATGCAGCAACCCGCTCCCCATGAAACCAGTTGAATAACATTTTTATTTTTTTATTTAACATTTGTTGACTGGGAAAGTCCGACTAGGTTCCACAGATCCTGTTTTCAGCGGAGGCCCGGGGAGAAATGCTCCAGAAGCATGTCTTTAGAATGTGGGAGGAAACTGGAGTACCCGGAGGAAACTCACGCGAATGCAGGGAGAACATGCAAACTCCGCACAGAAGGCACCCCAGCCGAGAATCGAACCAGAGAACCTCTTGCTGTGAGGCAACAGCATTAACTGCTGCACCACTGTGCCACCCATGATGCTACTACTACACATGCCTTAATTTACAGGAGTAACATTTATTAAGCAAGACTGTCTGATACTTAACAAAGAAATGTACTGTTGATGAATGCAGTAAAGTCTGCACAAGCTGCGATCCAGTGTAAATGCTGATGTGTCAGTCTTGCTGCAATAAAGTCTGTGACTCAGCATAAAACACCTGAAATAGTATATTACATGTTGCATAGATGGCAGTTGATCTGAAAGACTGACTTCTTTAGAGGACAATGGTGTTCCTTATTAGGGTATTGCTTCATTTTGGAACTGTAAACTACACTTAGTAATATAAAAATGTAGTGTTTATAAGTTTTATTATAATGTGTGATAGTGGAATGACTCCCTACACACACACACACACGCACACACACACACACACACACACACACACACACACACACATACTCTGAGAAAGCATTTTCTCCTGCTAGTAGTTTTTGAGTAGGAATTATATAGCTGTTCCTAAGTTTTTAGATGGTGAGAGGACACTGGTATAAGGTGTAGACTTAAGTCTGTTAGTAGTGGGTTTTACAAGTCCAAGAACAAAACCATGCACATAAGAATTCACAAAGGGTACTTCACCCAGAAAGACAGGCAGCCTTTTAACATTTGAATCACTGTAAATTACATCATTTTCAATGTAATTCTGGAAAGATTAAGACATTTCCTGTCTATAAAGATACACTACTGTAATACTAATCAGTATACAGTTCAGCCTAAACTGCAGCAGATTACTTTGAAAACTATGGTATTATTCTGAACGTACATCATAAATTATTATGTATATCACCTTTTGTGCATTTTCCATTAGTAACAGGTAAGATCTACACAAATATGAACAGAAGTCTTTTTGCCTATGCCTTCTGCTCTGTAGATTTCATCAAAATTATAAATCTTCTATACCAGCAAGGCTTTTGCAAAAATTCCATATGCTTCCCCCAGTCAGGCTGCTAATGTGATACCGGGACCATAGTTAATAATCAGTCTTTTAATGAGCCAACCAATACTACTTAAAGAAAAATGATGGCCAAACTGTTTTTTTTTTTTTAAAAGAGCAGATAGCAACAGTCACACCACTGCTGTGACAACCACTCTTCATGAGAAAAGAAAGACATCAGCCGCACTACCTGTCAGATGAACAAATGAAAACTCTTCAGTTTTAAAATATCTGATTTCATATACAACTCAGCTTGCAGATGCATGAAGAACGAACTAAAAACAAAAAGGTTTCTTATAGACAAATTGCTGACAGAAAAACTCTAACTGCATCTGTGTTTGTTTCCAATTATTTATAGTTGGTGACTGAAGCTTCAGAATGAAAATAAAGTCCAACAAGTCTATAATCCAAGTATTTTCAGAAAGCAACCTCCACCAGTTGGGATTCCCAAAGTCTCTCTATAATAGTTCCAGAAAAATGGAAAGAAAAGGACGTCAGTTGCTCTGATGAAGTACATTGCTCATGTCGTTAGACAGATTTTCAAAGGCTAAAATAACAGTCACAGACAAGGACAACAAAAAGAAAAAAAAAAGGACAGCAATTCTGATGCAGCACACTCCGCAGAGGTTAGAGATATTTCAAACAAAAGTAGAATCTGTCTTTTCATTTAAAACAAGCTACAGGATGTTTAGAACATTCTGTTCCTTGATAATGGAATATAGTTTCTGAAGGAAGCAGTGAGTTGTTGTTCTTGTTTGTCTTTCGGCTTTTCCTAGTAAGGGGTCACCACAGCGGAACTCCGGTCCGCTAATGATTGGCAGTTGTTTTTTTTTTTTTTTTATGGTATCGAGTTGCCAGCCCGACACCCAACCTTCAACGAAGGCATGCCCATTCAATGCATGTCCTTTGAATGCCCACTCGACCGCAGGGAGGACATGCAGACTCCACACAGAAGGCACTCCCAACCCGAAAATCGAACGGGAGAACCACGAAAGAAGCAGTGAGTAAACAACCATAAACAATTTCATAATATTAAAAGAAATCAGTTCTATATATCTAATGAAATAAACAACTATTTACAAAATTTAAATCCAAGACAGCATGTATCATCTGACAATTACTGACTATCATAACATTCAAAAACTTTTATAAATTACTGTAATATTGTGGTGGCGCTGCGGTAGTCTTGTCACCTCACAGTAAGACGCTGTCCAGTTCGATTCTCAGCTAGAGCGTCTTCTGCGTGGAGGCATGCGTGAATGGGTGTACCTTTGCTGAAGGTTGTGCTTCAGGGTTGGCAACTCGGCATGTAAAAATCAAGTTGGGAGGGTGGCCTAATGGTTAAGGTGTTTGCCTTACAAACACAAGGTGCAAGGTTTGAATCTCACAAGGGATAATTGGCTAGGCTTAAAATGGCTCACAAGGGCAGTTAGCCTAGTACTAACCTATGAACCTATGAACTGCCAATCATTAGCGGACCAGAGATCCACTGTGGCAACCCCTAACCGGGAAAAGCCGAAAGACACAACAACAACATTCTCTGGGATAGTTCATGCAGAAAAATCCTGTATGTTTCTTAAAGCCAAACAGCATAGATTGAAAGTAGTAGTAGTTTATAACATCTGAGTTACAAGTTCCACATCAAGTCTAGTACTCCTAGTCAATTTATCTAGTATGCAGTGTGATTTTGTACCAAAAGTGAGACTCTGCAGCTAGGTAAGGATTCATAGAATCTAGCAGCACTATAGGGCAACAAGCTAAAAGGTGTGGAAAGAGGTGTATGCAAGAGTGTGTAAAATTACATGCAAATAAAGAATTGCCATCTAATTAGCACATAAGATGCACACAAGGATAGCTAAAAACAAATAATTCTTCATAGTCATCAGGAGCAAAGTCACAGATATAGTTACTTCTGAATATAAAGGCAAAAAGGATGATGAAACGTTTGGGAGTTGCATCTAAAACAAATACACCAACTTGTTATAGTATGGTAGTAATTGCTATTTATAAGCACCAGTAGCAGCCACTCAGGAGCAGGATACAGAGAGAGATGGATCTAGTGAAAATGTTACCGACTAGATAGCATCTCATCAACTGATGGTTCAGTAGCTGCAAGACTGTCTTTGCATGAATAAAGTTATTATACAGGTGTTTTTGACCTTAAAATGCCCAAACTGAATCTGGAAGTATTCCCATAACAGTAAGTACCAAAGTATGTGTAACTCTTGCCATTCTAGCAACAGGAACCTTCCAGAGATAAAAAGGGTACGCACTACGTATAGCACTAGCATCAACATGTAGAATATTGAAAACATTCCAGAATATGTTGCTAACACATGTTTATGAGTACATCCATTTTCCCACTGGAAGAGAAGAGAGCCGCCACCACCACCACCATGTGTGACTTCTGTGACACTGTTCACCTCCCTGAGGTGGAGTTTGATGTATATTGCACACATGTGGCAATAAAGGCCTTGGTCAGTGGCCATGGACAATGGTACATCAATGCTAAGGGCTATCAATTAATCATCCTTCAGACAGTGTGTGTGGTGCATATCACTGTGGCAGTGCCCTTGAATACTACAGATGGAATTCAAGTCATCTGTATCACTAATTCATGCTCAAAGACATTCCATAAGGCCATCTAGCTGGTAAGTGTATGCACACTGGTGCACTCACATGTTTACCAACATAGACATTGTGCATAAATGTCTCACACTCTCTTTGTAAGTCTGTACTGTGTTAAAGATGATGCAGTGTACCCTCTGGAGCCCTGAAAGATTATGTCCTTAGGGAACCCAGAAAGTATTGCAAAAAACAATATACCACTAACCATGCACAAACCAGGAATATAGTGGAGTAATGAAAGCCCAATTCTGCAGCTAGACGCATCAGGGGGCACTGCAGTATGTCCCTGCCACAGCCTGCAAGCTGTCACTAGCATGTTTTAGGCTACATAATATGATTATGAGTAAATAAGCAATCCACTTATCAATCTCAGCAACCTCTACATCAGCAGCAGGTGCTGTTGTAGCCAACAGTAGAACATCCACTAGCAGTGATTACAGTGACATGAGCAGACACAACCTAGTGTCTATAACAAGCCCCTAGACAGGATATAGCAATAACCCACGCCTGGTAGGTGTTAATTACCTACCACAGTTGTGGTGCGTGGTAGGTCCCGAGGCCGAGGAAAAGCCACCCGTGGGTAAATTTAGCATTACCCACCCCACATTAGTCTTATTGCTATTATATTATTTAATTAAAGAAATAAAAGAATTTCTACTAAAATATTTCTTAATAATATTACTAATTTACTGCCCTTCCGCATCCCGCATCCAAGATATTGCCCAGATGTACGGTGCTCGGGCGCCAGTGCACAGCTCTAACAGTAAATAAGAAAGCAAAGAAAGCAACATCTTTTAGAGTGTGGGTCATGGTATAATAGCCTATAGTTTATGGCATTACAAGTGAAGCAGCAATGACTAGTCCACCTCTATGGACCTTGATATGTACACAATAGCAGTATTGCATCACATAGTACCAAATGACGCATGTAGTGTTATATACAGGCTATTCCATGTAGTGCAAGGCCTAATCTCACTCCACATAAGGCATCACCATTTCCATGACTTGGGATAGAGGAAGGGTACAGTGGCTAACAACTATTATCATTTCCAATGGTGACTAAGGACACAAGAACAGATAGCTATATACACAACCTGGGGTGGAGCTGAATGATAAGGGGAGATGCAGACTTGACTCTCATAGAGAGGTGGTATCACAATCATATACAACGTCCCTTGAGGACCAGGTAGGTGAGCTACTACATGCCTGAGCACTATAGCCACTGTAATGGTCATATGTAGCAGGATTACAGGTCACCTAGAACACCAGTATAGCAATACTGGCGGCTCATGATGTGAAGATGCATCACTGATGGGCTCTCCTATCCCTGGCACCTTTTAATTGGTGCCACCACTGACATGGGGTTGAGGGACTGCGATAACCCTAACACCACAGTCACAAACTGTGTTCCTTGTGCCAGCTTCCCTATGCTTCCACTCTGGGTACAGATATGGACATGGCCTTGTCATGGCCATTTCTCATGGGTGGGCACTGAATGGGACATTTGTTATCCTCCACATGCAGGTAGACATTGTGGATACATGTGCCACCATAGCCCTCATGAGACTTATCATGGCATCATCTCTGGTCTCCATTACATCCTGAAGGCATTGGTACTGCTGGGTCACACCCTCTCAAAGGCCATGCATGCATAGCTATGGAATGTGCCCATATTGTAGTCCTAGACTTCTGATGATTAATGCCAAGAGGTTCTGCATATGTGGAGCTGGCTGTGACATTTATCAGTTCCAAGAACTCTGGCCAAGCTGACATATAGTTGGTATACACATACCCAATGAAGTGTGCCTGTCTGTTGCTGCTGCACAGACAAGCAACAGCAACAGACAAGCCCACTTCATTGGGCATGTCTGTTACTGCTGCAGCCAATGGGGGAATGGTGTTAGTATACTCAGTCACGTGGGAGTCCCCGATAGAGATGGTAGCAACAGTGTCACCATAACAATGGGTATAGAACGATCCAGAAGGGAGACAGAGTGTGTCATTGTGTCTTGTGAATATGATTCCTTCTGTTTGTTGGCATTATAATCAGGTGACATCAGTCTGTAGTCCTGGCCCAGTCTGTAGGCTTTTCACCTTAGCATGATGTTGTCCTGTTCATATATAATAGAAGAAATTGAGTAATTATGACCGCCCCTACAACGTGTGACTTGTGTTGTTTATACAAATGGCAAGTTTATACACATGCAGGCAAAGCACATGGACATGCCAATGTCAGTAGTTCCCTGTGTCTTAACAACCAGTGTAACTAAGGAGAAAATATGAAGTTGTCAGTGAGTATTTCTTACAATCATTCTGTGGTGGTCACTAAACTGGTTAGTCTCCCTGTGATTCTTGGGAAAATCAAACACTACTAGAACCTGTGTCCTCATGGTAAGATATCCTTTTTCTCCATGTAGGGATGCTAAGAATGACTCTTCATATGTAAGGCTTGAGAGAGAGAGAGGTGTCCCACTTCAGTTGCAGACCCTTGCAGTATGGTTTTGTTGATTTCTGGCATATCCATGTTGTTAATATGCTTCCAGAACTGTTGTATTATGTGATTCCTCCCACCAAAGGCAATGACAGCCTTAACAACTATATCCCACGTGTAGACCTGTAGAGACTGGTGAATTACCACTCTCCCCAAAAGGCTCCTCCTGTAGGTCCAATGTACCTGAGAAGGGTGTCATTTGCAGCAGGGCTAAGTTAATCTAACTTTATCTAGAGGACATGCTTATGCCTAGGAGGAGAGGATACTACAGTTGTAGGCCAGTGATATCCGCATAAAGATGGTTAGTGATTACACACATCTTGTTTTGACAATGCTTAATAGGCTATAGTTAGACTGGTGCTAGGAAGGCAATGGAGACAAAATATATTTTATGGACAGTGGTGTACACCACTGTTAACCAAGATGAACACTGGTAAGGATGGACCTGTGTAAGCATATAACTAGGGCAGATAATGCAAAGAGCTCCACATGGTTGACAGGGGTGCTTCAAAGGCTGAAAAGATGGTGGCTTTTTATTGAAAGAGGGGATGATGTGGAATTAAAGCTAGATGTAAAGGGAGTCTATTGGCAATTGAATGTATTAAACCAGTTTTAAAGTCAACAATGCTAAAACATGGAATGAGTTAATCTGATAGCTAATTAACTTCTTGAAGAAGTTTTTTTTACAATTCATCTTGATTAGCTGTGCATTAAAATGGATTTGTTTTAATTATGAATTGTTTGTTGAAGTCCTGTGTTTGTAGGATGAAAGCACTAATCAGTATTTTATTTTGAAGTGAAAGTGTTGTCTTGTGCTGTGATGGTGTCCAGTGCTGCTTTTTGTTTTCCTTATACATACATACATACATATAGATATATATATATATATATATATATATATATATATATATATATATATATATATATATATATATATATATATATATATATATATATCAATGCAGGTAAATCAGTCTAGCTCTGTGACACATAGGAATGGGGCCCTGACTGTGACTCAGGTGAGCAGGATTTGATTAGTGGCCCCAGCACTGGAGGATCCAGTTAGAGGTAGAAGTGCCAAGTAGCCTGTATCCTTGCCCCTCCCTGGGGATGGGGTTGGTCATGTATACACAGCAACACATTGGGAGGTATGATTAACCTGGAGGAGAACAGAAAAAAACATTTCCTGTGCTTTAGGGATTTGGGTCTGGACATTTGTTGTGGAAGTGAGGGAACATCCACTGGTGGAAGTCCACTGCATGCCAACTTCCCTTATGCAGGTGAATGTGCATAGGATTGTAGAACTATAAAAACAGAAAAACCCTAAATCCAACCTTAATGGCTGCCTAAATGATGGCCCCTATTGGCTAATTCTGACCCTCAGTGAAGAAGGAGTGAATAAGTCTCTTTGCTAAGAGGGAATGATCAGCAGGCAGCAGGGGCAGCAAGAACAAATAAGCAAAAAAGAATACAAGTACTTCAGCTATACCATTGGTAACTGTGGATACAGGCTGCAGGCAAGCACAGTGCAGACATGTAGTGGCAACAGACTTTCAATAATTTAACCATAGGATATTCCCAGGCACACACTCATATGTATCTCACACTGTTGAAATATAGCCTAACAAAGTATGGCACATTACTGTGTATCTCCTCTGGGTTTTAACAAGCTGAATTGCTGTTTCTGTGCTGCCAGATAAATGTGAAGCTGTTCAGATATTTTTGCACCATATATATGCTAATGAGGTTAGATTCTGCCAAAGAATAGTCGTTTCTATATTTCAGGAAAGTGCGTCAGAGAAATAAGGCACAAAGATATTTACTGCAAGCCTCTGGCATGCTGTACATGCCCACGTGTACAAGCAAGCTTTGCATGTTTGCACGTCATGTCCAGGTATGAATTAGACACAGGCAACAATGTAAAAATACAGCTACACGTGTATTTGCAAGCAAGTAGAAGCCTGAGATGATGTCCATAGACACAGAGAAATACTGTACTTCTTTGTGTATATGCAGCAATGCAGATATAAGACACAGTGCCTACAGCATGACAACTTATCTACACTACTTGCACATACAATGATGGTATGGGAACTGCTGGTCCTTTCATCATATTTTCTCTTCCTGTCCCATTCTATACCTATTCAGTTCCTGCTTGTGAAGTTTATAGTACCACCTTCTTAACGAGGTTACTTTTTGCCTTTTCAAGTAGTTTTTAAATGTTCTTTATCAGTAATTTTACTCCTGTAAAACAGCTTTAATTTGTGTCTCAATCCTGATTTGTGTTTTGTTTTATTTTTATTATTACTTATTATGCAGTTTTAGTAATGAATTTGAGGTGGGGATGTGTGTTCTGATTTATTGTTTTTTTATTTATCTATTTGTTACTTTTCCCTTCCTAAATGACTTGAGTGAATTTTCAAAAGGGAGGTATTTTACTGAATTTTGAAATCTATAAGGGAGAAGAATTTTGTTACTGTACATGAAGCCCATTGCTTATCTCTCTCTCTCTCTCTCTCTATATATATATATATATATATATATATATATATATATATATATATATATATATATATATATATATATTAATAGGTAGATAGGTGTAGATACATGTGTATGTGTGTGCATATTTAACAGTGGGATGTCTACTCTTTTCACGGCCAGTCAGCTGATTGTTGTTGTCAGTCAAAGGCTGCTGGTGGCCTATAATGGTGGTTACCCTCTGAGGTAGGTAGGCAGGTAGGTGAGGGCTGCATTTTCCCCTTTCTCTGACTCTGTATATATATATATCAATACAATAATACATGCTTAGGGAGCAAAGCTGGATCATGGTCAAATGAGGCCCTAGGCAGAGTAATGGACTGGGCACCCCCCAGCAGCCCCCCTAGCCATTCCTATTTCTCCCCAGTTACCACAAACGCTGTTCAAACCTGTCAGTGTGCATACTGTTTTCTTCTTTACTTCTACAATGATTTAAAACTTTTATTTCACAATTTTTAGCACAAACACAGTTAGATATTTGCTAAATAAAACAATACAGTCTCACAATAAAAACAAAGCATTAACAGTAAACGTCTTTGCCGTTGAAACTCACATTCATTGAATTGGCATTGAAACCCACATTCAAAGAAAAAGTATCTGGCCAGTGGGGGATTAAGTTTACCTTTGGGCTGTTTTCAAACCATAGGCTCCTTGCACACATTTAGGACTATGCACACATGCATGTGTTCTTTGATTCACCATCCTGATTATATTAAATCATATTATTTGTATAATACAGCACCACTTGTTAGAGTGTTTTAAATGAGCATTTTCCCAGTAAGCAATGAAACAAAACATATGAATCAATGATGACAGAACTTCCCATTTCAGAGCATTTCAACTTTAAAAGGCTCCTCAAACTTCTGTTATTACAATCCACCAATATCAGTCAATATGCATAATCTCTACAGAAGTAAAAGTAACCTGAATAATTCCACAGTAAAGAAATCTGTAACTAATGAAGAGGTTGCTACTAGCAAACAGTTCCATATTTCAATGTTTCAACTACAGATTAAGTGCCTGCTGCCCTTGAAAAATAAATGGGTCTAGGACTCTTGCACAAACGCACTTTCCACCGAATTGCTAATGGGCAGGCATACTTAGATGAAAATGTTTTTCACTGAAGCAGCATTTTAGCGTAAGCATGACTGTTGTGTCGGTCGTATTACAGTGCGGATAAGGAAAAATTCCTTTTACCACTGTAGTGTGATCTCGGAGTGAGAATATTAAAGTAGGAGGGTGCAGGGGAGCTTGCCCCCTGTGTAAAAGTAGATTTCATTTTTTTTAACACACTTTACCGAAAGTGCTTTCATTAAAGTGTGTTCGGTGATAGTGGATTCTGACTGTTGAAGTTTCGTTCAACAGTCCTAGATGCAAATAAATTGCCTATGTTACATTAAAAAAATAGTAAGTTGCTAATATTGCAATAGGGAATGGATAGCAAAACAGTAAGAGATTTATAGTTACAAGGCATATCATCCAAAAAGGAAAACACTCAGAACTCCAGCTCCCCACCTCACAAGCACGAGCAATCCATCTACATGGTGTGGGAGTAGAACCCATAGACCTCTGCATCAACAGCCAGTATGTTACCTGTTGTGCTACTAACACTGCTTTCAAACTCTCTAGAACAAACAGTAATGACCATTTATTAAACACAGCAGTTGCACATCGAAAACAGACTTGGGATGAGCAACAGTAAACTTCTCTTCCCTTGATGCTCACAATTCCTTGAAAATATACTGAAACTCACAATTCCTTGAAAATGCACTGAAACTAATAGTCTGGTAGTTGGTGCAGAAGATTCAGGCTCTTGTCACCTGTAACTAAGATCCAAGTTTGAGCTTCAAGTCTAGTTAACCTGTCACTCATAAGTAGGGCATTTCACACACAAACCTCTTAAAATGCTTCTCCTACAGCATAACCTTCATTTGGAAATTCCATGCTGCTGCTCTGATCCAGTTTAAATGTGCATGTGTCGTACTAAGGATGCATGCACAGATGCTACTAATGACATACTCTGTGTGTGTCCTTAAAGAAGAAATGTAAATTTGTGGCAGCCCCCAGGCCAGTGGTCCTTAGGCAATAGCCTTGGTCACCTAGTGCTGGATCCAGCTCTGTTAGAGAGTGTGGCGTCTTGTCCCCATGTCAAGAAGTGCAAGAGAGCCTGCTCCCTTAAGAAAAATGTTGTGTTTTGGGACCTGTGTCTCTGTTTTGAATAGCAGCCTCCCAAGATTTTTGATGTTTTGTGGTTGAAGTATTTTATGTTGATTAAATAAGATAGGGTTTATTCATAGTAAACTACAATATGAATGTATTACAGACACATCAAATCTAGGTCCTGCACCATCTGGTACATGGAGTACTGGGGTACAGCAACTAAGTGTGTCTTCATACTCTAGTGTATCCCCACTTTCAAGAAAACCACCCAGTTTCAGACAATGGGTGCTACCATGCTGCTGGATGCCCTCAGACACTGTTGTAAATCCCTCCTTGCAATGTAATCATAGCACAGAATGTTAGCAGTGTGCCACTGACTACTGTATTCATGAGTGCCATAACCTCTTGACTGTAAATATTTTCGCAGACTGTCCAAATTTTTGCCTCATATTTTTTTCACTTTTCCTCATAACATTTGTGATTTTTCTGACAAATCATTGAGGATCAAAGTGACTAAATAATGACATACATTTGAGTTTAGGACATCATACCTTTCAGAAAATGCATGCTAAACACAAATCTAATTGTTTATCAACTTTCTAAGTTTATAAGAGCAATATTTAAAATCTGTCCCAGTCTGCCCTGTTCTACTGGAGGAATCAACTTATCCCACTTGACTCTTGCTGTCTTCCCCTCCCAGATAAAGTCCTTCAGCTCTTTATTAATTGTTATCCACAACTTCTCCTCTGGATGATAAAAATATGCCTGACCTGTGTATAAGACTAATAGGACTAAAAACTGCTTGTATCTTACTATCCATATCCATATAACAAAGCTTCCATGTTCTCAGTTTATGTATTATCTTCTGTTTAGTCTCTTCCCACATATCCTTAGCTGCCGCACCAGAATAATTTTTAATCTTTACTTCTGAATACTTCATTTTATCATGTCCCCAATAAATATGAATATTGCTGAACCAATTCATATGTGGGTACATAATTTACCAGTGTTGCCTTTGTTTTAGCTTCATTAATTTTGTATTCCAAAAAGATTTGAAACTGTCTCAAAATGTTCCACAACACTGTAATATCTCTTTCTGGTTTTGTCCCGTATATAAAATGTTATTGTCTTTCGGCTTATCCTGGTTAGGGGTCGCCACAGCGGAACTCCGGTCCGCTAATGTTTGGTAGTGGATTTTTACGTGCCGAGTTACCAGCCCTGATGCACAACGTTCAATGAAGGCACGCCCATTCACGCCCATTCACGCATGCCTCCACACAGAAGACGATCTAGCTGAGAATCAAATGAGACAACGTCTTGCTGTAAGGCGACAACGCTACCGCAGCACCACTACCGTGGATGTCACGTATATAAAATGATATCTGCAAATACAGCCAACTTTTCTTGACTACCATACCAATTATATCCCTGAATTTCTGAGTTCCTTATTTTTTTTTTGCAAATGGCTCTAAATATAATTCAAACAAAAAGGGGAAAGAGGGCACCTTTGCCTGGTTCGTCTGCTCAAGCAGAAATTATCAGAGATGACCCCACCCACTTTAATTTTCACCTCTGATTCCTCATAAATCCTCCTAATCAACCTTACAATTTTTCAGTAAAATGCAAATGTTTCCATTGCCCTGCTCATAAAGTTCCAGCTTACTCTGTCAAATGCTTTCTTTGCATTAAGACCCACCAAAGGGGGAATTTGACCAGAGCTGATTATGTACCAAGTACACATCTGATAACATGCCAGTAATGCAGATAAAAATATCTACATATAATACACACATTTGTATTATATATTCATATTGTATTATATATTCATATATATTGTGAAGCTTTAGACAGTATCCACATTTAGTTTCTTCCAAAACAGAAAGTTTGTACTAATAGAACATACAATCACAGTCTTTAATTTCACCGAAACAATAAGAAATTAATACATGATACCAAAAAACAAACTTGCAGTTTAAATAAATGTTCAGTCTATCTGCTGCTTTTGCAGTCAAAACTCTGCAGAGGTGTTCTAGACCTCTACTTACAGCTGACAGTCTAGTGGATTGGCACCTTATTTTAAAAAAACAAACCAAATAAAGTGCCTCTGCATATCACAGCCTTTTCCATGAAGAGTAAACTCCCAAAGAGAGAGGCCTAATGGTTAAGGTGTTTGCCTTACAAACACAAGGTGCAGGGTTGGAGTCTCATAAGGGATAATTGGCTAGGCTTAAAATAGCTCACAAGGGCAATTAGCCTAGTACTAATCTATGAACCTAATATGGGTTCAATGAAACAATTACACAGAAGTTTTAAAATATTTAAAGTCTCCCGCCACCTTAAATATGAAAAATAGTCTATCACAGGATGTCCTCTGGTGCAATACAAGTAACATACATGCTCCCCCTTTCAAGAGTTCCACTTAAACATTTTGACCCCCTCAGGATTCCTGTTTTGGAGGAGATTACCTTGCCTCAAACAGTCTGTCTTCACAATGAACAAATCTACAAATAAGTCATCCAGACTCTAAGCTTCCCAAAGATTTGTCACATTTTGAACCTGTCTACTCCTTAAATAAGAGCAAGTTGTCAATAATCCCTCTACCCCAGATTCAGGTGTGCTGGTTAAAGAGAATAGACCTCATTACTCTGCTTTGTTAATGTCCTTTTGTATTAGCCTTTCTAATGGTGCAAAATCAGCTAA
Organism: Protopterus annectens; assembly: GCF_019279795.1. Taxonomy (NCBI): domain Eukaryota; kingdom Metazoa; phylum Chordata; order Ceratodontiformes; family Protopteridae; genus Protopterus; species Protopterus annectens. Next base: position 1,427,902,403 of record NC_056741.1, read on the forward strand.
ACACCCCCATTTGGGCCTAAGCCTTTGTCATTGTGCCAAATTATACTGCTTCTGCCAGGCCTGTCTTATCTGTTGGGCAGCTACCTGGTGCAGTCATTATGCTGTGTCACAAATTACTTCACAAGCTTGCACCTCCTGGCTTCAAGCAAGCAGAAAAGTCTGTGAACCCTAAATAGACCATCCACATTGTGGTAAACAACACTGGGGTGATGTTGCAACCAGAAACAAAATGGCTGTAAGGTTATGGCACCCCACATGGCATCAAATTCCCTTCCATTTTTGCTAATAAAGGCACTGGATGGAGGCATGATCTGTGAGTAAGATGAACTCCCTGCCCAACAGGTAATAAATAGCACAGGGAGCCTAAGTCCTATTTGATAACAAAACACACTCTTTCAGTGGTAGAGTAGTAGTTTTGTCTTATTAAATTTCTTACTAAGGTAGTATACTAAATGTGCCTCATTGCCCATTTTGTTTTGTTCTAGCAAAGCACCCAAGCTGACCTTTGGCATATCTGTATCCATAATTAAAGGGTTGGAAAAAGTCAGGTGAATCAGGACTAGGTCTGCATTGTCGTACTGTATGAGCCACTCATATGACTTACCCTGGTAACTTTCTAATAGTTAAGGGCATGCAACAAAAGTGAACTGGGGATATATTTCCAGTAGCACTACAGTAACCCTATTAAGACCATTTTTTTATTTTAAGGACAGGCCATTCCCTATTATCTTCTAACTTTATTTTCTGAGGCTTTATTAGACGTCTTTCAGTCACATGTCTGTGGTACCTCACAGTCATTTTGCATTTAAAGCTGTTAGTGGAAAGACCTGCTTGCTTCAGCAAACTAAGCACTCCTTTCACCTAGGGCACATGGAAACTCCAATCTTCTGAAGTGGAGATGAAACATTGTACAATTAGACTGTGACGTAAGATTTGGTAAGGTTTTACTACTTTGTCCATCAGCCTCTGATGATGATGGCTGACTAGTGAGACTGAGGACAGTATTCTACTGAACTGCTGCTTTATTCAAACTGTTTTTTTTTTTTTTTTTTTGCTGTTGTGATTGTGATCATATGGACTTGGGATTTCTGGTGCTCCTGCATTTTTTAGCATAGGCTGGATTCAGACTTCCTGAATCTAGACTGTTTCATATCACTTGAGCACTAAAACCAGCTCTTCACTGAGATACTGAAAGATCTGAGGCATCCGTTGCTCTTAACTTTAAGTGCCTGTTTTTGCTCTGATATTGCACTTTTAATTTGTATTTGCATTCTACTGTCTGTATGAATTGTCTGAACTGTGTTTGACACATTTTACTGTACGAGTTCAGCTGTAGCATAGCCCAGTTCCAGGTTTGCTGTTTCTGGGTCTATTTTGTAAGTGCTGAGCACTAAATTCAAGCCATCTTTGTTGGAGGGTCTAACTGTCTTCCATTTAAACATAAATTCAGTCTCTATATAACAACACATCTTTATCTTTTCTGCTACCCCTTTTTCCAACTCCTATATGTTCCAGAATGGTAAAGCCCCGGTGGTACAGTGGTAGCGTTGTTGCCTCACAGCAAGAGGTTCTCCTGTTCGATTCACGGCTGGAGTGCCTTCTGTTTGGAGTCTGCATGTCCTCCCCATGGTTGAGTGGCCTCCAAAAGACAGGCATGAATAGGCGTGCCTTCACTGAAGGTTGGGCGTCGGGCAGGCAACTTGGCACCATAAAAAATCTACTGCCAATCATTAGCGGACCCGAGTTCCCCTGTGGTGACCCCTAACCGGGAAAAGCCGAAAAGACCAACATATGTTCCAGAATGGTAACTTTCAAATGAGAAGCAGTAGATTTCTGTAGTACATTATATTTAATAACTCTCAAATATTTATCTATTTATTCATTTATTGACATTTGTTATCCAGGTTAGTCTAGCTGAGCCAAGGGCTGACTTTCAGTGGAGATCCGAGGAGAAGGAGAAAAGCTCCGGATAAGTAACAATTTTACAAAAGATAATCAAGTACATAATATATGTTTACTGCACAATACAGTTCTATATACATTAAAGTAGACAGAATATCATTACAAAGGAATACCATAAATGAAGTACATTCTGAGAGTGACAGTAATTAAACAAAGTGTATGTTTTTTTCTTCACTTATAAATATAGGAAGAGAGGAGTACAGTTAATTGATAGAGAAAAATGGAGAGAAAGAAGGTGACATGTCAATGAGGAAAAGAAGATGCATAAATAAGAAGAAAACTAGACGTCAAGTGGGGGTTTGACATGGACAGGACCAGGTCTTTTGTAGATGATGTTTAAGTTCTTGTTTGAACAGGTAGTTTTAAGGAATGCTGCTTACATTGAGAGGAAGTGAGTTCCAAGCATGGGCTACAGAATATTTAGAAAGGGACTTTCCAATATTTTATTGGGTTTGTATATGTCAAGGAGGTGTTTGTTGGTTGTACGAAGGTGATGGTGGGAGTTATAGTAAGACACTAGATTAGAGATGGAGGGGCAGGAAGAGGGATCATTTAGGATAGAGTGTGTAATATGTAATTCATATATTCAGCTGTTGGATGGAAATACTAGTTATAGATTTATAAATGTCTAGCTTGTTTTAAATACTATGTGCTGATGTACACATTGTGGAAATGGTCATCTGTATTCTACGCGTACCACATGGAGTTGTTGTAAGCTATCCCACTTCTGTGAGAAAGAGTTGTGTTAATCCTTAATGTACTTCTTCAACTTAGAGGGTTATTTCTAATTAGTCTTGTGGCTCATACATTGCTGGACGTATTTTGTACAGAACCAGTTGCTAAATGGTCATACTCCTGTAAACCTCTTAGTTGTGGTAGCAGTCTCTATATGACCTCAGGGTAATGCGAACATTTTATCTCACTCTAACCATCTACAGGTTTTGCTAGTACTGCTCACACTCTTCCACTACACTAGTTAATTGTTTTAACCTGAGAGAATCTAAGGCACTAGCTGTTGGTCTGAACTGAAGTGCCCTAAAGATTCAAACTCTTTGCGTGCCAAGGATCTCACCTCAACAGCAATGACAAAGTACTAAATTCCTCCTTTGGGAACTTAGCATTGAACAAAAGCTGCACAGAACTCTAGTTCTCTAAATATTCAGTACTCTTGGCACTATAAAGATCTCCCCATAACAATAGGTATAGTGCACAAAATTACCTCCCCTGGCTACATTGAGTTAAACACATGCATAACATAACATCGGGCATCGTCAAGGTTAGGGTAGCACTGTTACTTATACATTGTCCATGGGCACAATAACCTAAAGCCTCCTTTCTTCATTTAAATAGTAGTATGACATTTACAATAAGGCTTCAGAGCTTAACGTGTCCTAGCAGTGATGTTAGCCTAGATTTGTGTTTGGCATAAGCAGCTTTAGCTTCCCTGTTGATAATCTCAACTCCAGTGAGGCATCTATAGAAGTGGAGAAGAGCTTGCGGTACCTCAGACTTGTGTGGGCAGTGATACATGTAGCTGTCGCTAGCTACTAGCTACTAGACATTAACCTTTTTACTCCATATGTTAGTATAAGCGTACTATCTTCTATGCTATGTGGAAATGCTTTAATTGGCCTGAAATGGTATTGCCTATTCCTGTACTGTTGTGGTCATTAGTGAGGAACTAGTTTGAATGTAATACCTCAAGGGTTTGCTTCCACTTGGTTCTCATGTGGCAAACAGCCTCAGTGCCCCTATAGCTCACTGTTTATACCATTTAATGACCTAGCAGAACATAGCTATACTTTGTAAAAGCACTCCTAGCTAGACTGTGTTAAGTTACTTGGAACTCTACCCTAATTTTTGATAGATTAATCTGTGCCATTTTAGTTTGTGTACTGGTGCCTCTAGACTTAGATACCATAGTATGCCTTGCTATTTGTCTGAAATCTTAATAATGAATGTTTATAAGTGTTTTTGATCTGAAATGCTGTGTTTACTACCCTAATTCTATGTAAATGGCTATTCTTACCCCTTCATTGTTTCTCTTTTCCTCACCGTTCCTAGGTTTCAATTCATCTATCTTGCATTAGGGTTTTGAGAATCTACCTACCTGGTGAAAAGGACCCCTGCAAACAATTCTAAACAACTCTTCCATATAGAAAGAAACTTGCCTTCCTGCTTATGAACCCTGTTACCGAAGGAGGCAAGAAAGTACCTGTTACCTAAGCCTAGCGGTAAAGCTGAACACTTGCTTAATAACTTGTGTATGCATTCAAGCACGCTACTTAGCCAGGATACCCAGCAGCCATACCCCCTCTCTACCCCTTAATATGTAAACTTTTTCTTCTCCTTGTACTATCTCCCGCAACTGCTTACAGAGCCTTCGCAAAACTTCTACCATCCATCTCTGCTCTCTAGTTTCAGCTGTAATATACTTTTTGCCCACAAGATGGCACCCTAAACTAGGCTAGTTCCTACTGCATCTATCTTTTCTCCCCAGAATTAAAGATCAGACCCTAAACTAACAAAGAAAGACTAAGGAACTTTTTCCTGGCCTTTCTTTCCCACTCTATCTGCTGCTTTCCTCTGTAATTGCACTCAGCTATCCCTTACTATCACTACTACTGTTTCCTCCCCTCCATTCTTACCCGTACCAACTGAAAGTACCTCAGTAGTCAGCTGCTCACAGATTGTTTTTGCTGACATTTCTTCAGTTACTTGTAACCCGCTCCGTTCGCCCTGCGGGCTCACTCTGCTCCCCTACCCTACCCCCAATTCCCACACATACCCAGAGGTCCTACCCATATACCTCCAATGCCACACCCCCATCCCTAGTCATCCAATAATATCAACCTATACATTATAGTATTAATTGCTATACATCCAATTACTCACAGATACTCCTCAAATTGCTAAGTTCAAAACATCCAATTTACATACTTGACTCTTTAAGGTAATACAATACTAAGTACAACCTCCCTTCTACCATCCTCTTTACAGGTCCTAACTCCTAGTAGCTTATTTACATTATTTCCGCACTATGCCAAAAACACCCATGTCTAAACACACACAAAACTATTTCTCTTATATGTACTCCTACCTTTATCTATACCCTATGTCCTACCTAATTACGAGCATGAAACCTTTACAGACTTTCACAATCCCTTTAGGCAAACCTCCCTAATGAATCTGGCACCTTCTCTAAACCACATAAACATTACATCGACACCCACCTATCTACGACCAAAGTTTTATCGTTTATTTCACATTACCTATCACCAACCCAAGAAAACAAAAAAACACATCCTGTAAATTCCTAAATATCATACATAGACTTCACAAATACACCCTACTAGATGGAAATATTCACCCCAACCCTGGTCCTAACACTACAGGCACCAATGACCCACACAAACCAAATCCCTCTACCTCTCAGACCCCTACAAGAGCATCTAACTCTCTCCTGATAGCACACCTCAACATACAAAGCTTAAACAATAAAGTTGCCCACCTCCCTGCTCTCTTAGATGTACACTCCTTTGACATCCTATGCCTAACAGAAACATGGTTGAAACCTGTAACTCAAGGCAATGAAATCACCCCACCTGGATATAATATCCTGAGAACAGACCGCAAAAGCAAAAAGGTGGAGGGGTAGCAATACTTTATAAAATAGAGCTACAAGTTACATCATTATATATGCAACCACCTACAATTAATAGCACTGAAATCCTTATTTCTAAACTCCAGATCAACACCTGTAAATCCATCTATATCATACGTTCCTATCTCCCTCTTGGTAACAACATCAACACCCCTGAAAATGTCCTTTGCTGGCTCTCAACTAACTTCCCACAAGAAACCATAGTGCTGGGTGACTTTAATATTGACTAGAATACCTGCACTGCCGCCAGCCATACTACCCATATAAACCTTTATGGCTTTTCCCAAACTATTACCTCCCCCACCAGGATCCATAAACCTAACAATAAAGAAACCACTTTAGACTGGATACTAATAGTCTCCCCCTTTTGTATAAAGCAGGTTCCCTTCCTGATGACATCAGTGACCACTCACTGACCTGTATAATCAGGCAAAAGATCAATACTCACAACCCATTCATATATAGAACTATTCAATCCAACAAAAATTTTAACCCTGTAAACTTCCAAACTGAACTTAAAGCATGTGATTGGTCACCTATAAAACACCTCCAATTAGACAAAGCAGTATCATACTTCAATACCAAATTCTTAGAAATCCTAGACTACCATGCCCCTACCCGTTCAATCAGAAATAGGACTAAAACTGCTCCTTGGCTTACAAAAGAGACTAGGCATAAAATTCTACTAAGAAATAAAATCTGGGCCAAATGGCGAACAACTGGAAACCCGGCAGATCATCAAATATTTAGACAGCTAAGAAATGTTACTGCAAAATCTTTACTTCTAGACAAAAAAAACTTTTACCATCACATCCAGTAAACTAACCAACATAAACCACAAAAGTTCTGGGCAGGTATAAATAGACTCCTACAACCAGGTCAGTCCAAAACACCAACCCCAACAGGCTCCCCCCATGAGAATCCCAAGCATATTGCTAATGCCTTTAATACCTTCTTTACTGAGACAGTCCAATCTCTAGCTAATTCATTACCTCCTGTTAGCACAAGCCTGTCATCCTCCTGGACTTGTTTACCTCCCACATTTCATTTACAACCAGTCCCAACATCCCTCATCTACACTCTTCTTCAAAAACTTAAACCTTGTACCCCGTCAGCTGACCTTCTACAAGCAGAATATCTGCAAATAGCAGCAACAGTGGTAGCCTTTCCTATTTCCATTCTAATGAATAGAACCATTACTGAAGGAACCATCCCATCTATCTGGAAAATCTCCCAAATTATCCCACTACATAAGGGTGGCAACTCAACTGAACTCTCAAGCTATTTCCCAATAGCTTTACTCTCTCCTTTAGCAAAAATAATGGAAAAATGTATCCACCAGCAACTACTAGACCACTTACTCCAAAATAACTTACTAGCTAACTGTCAGCATGGCTTTAAACCTTTCCACAGTACCACCACAGCCCTCTTATCCTTTTCAGACTGCATTAACAAAAACCGTAACAACAATACTCTATCCTCTGCACTCTTTGTCAACCTCTCAAAAGCCTTTGATATGGTTAACCATCAGCTACTTATAAATATACTCAAATCCCTTTCACTAGATACACAGGCATTATGTTGGTTTAAATCCTACCTATAAAACAGGCAACAGGCCGTGCTTTGGGAGAATAATCTATCATCACACCTTCCTATTACCCTAGGTGTCCCTCAAGGCTCAGTCTTGGGCCCTCTCCTTTTCTCAGTTTTCATCAATGATCTAAATGTAATAATTCCTCAAGCTACATGTATACAATATGCAGACGACTCAACACTAATATGCTCTGCCACCTCTCCACCTGAACTCCAGTCCCTTACCCAAAACGTGCTTAACATTGTAGAAAACTGGTTCTTACAACACAGCCTCCTCCTGAACCCCAAAAAGACAAAACTATTGCTCTTCACTCCCACACAAAAGTCCTCCCTAATAGACTTCACAGTTATATCTAAAAAGGGCATTGTCCTATCTCCTGACCCAACCACCAATCTCCTAGGTGTAACAATAGACCATAACCTTAACTTTGACACACATATCAACACTACAATAAAATCACTTAACAGAAAACTAGGCTCCTTCTACAGGATTAAACCCTTCCTTACTCCAACAGCCAGAACTACTATTGCCCACACCCATCTAATCTCTACCCTCTTTTACGCCTCTCCCATTTATACCAAGCTATCAACAAACAACCTCAACAAACTGGCCACCTCCCACAATAACATTGCCAGATTTGTTACTGGTTCCTCATTTAGAACTCACCACTGTCAAAACCTAAAGCAACTAGGATGGCTAGAACTACATAATCAGCTTCAGTTTCACCAACTTATTATTGCCCACAAGATCCTCTATCATCCCAGTAATACTCCAATACTTACTAGCCTTCTCACACCCTATAAAAATTCTATAACCCTGCACTCAGCAAATAAAGTACTAGTATCTACACTTAAATCCAAAAATAAGGCTGGGGATTCACTGTTCTCCAACACCATGGGTAAAACCTGGAATCTGCTTCCCAGTGAACTCTCGTCTCTTTCTTCAGTCCAACTTTTCAAAAAGCAACTCAGAGAATACCTTAAAATCTACTGGCTATGCCCGTGTAGTAACCCAGACTAATAACTCCCCCCCCCCCCAACTATGTCTAATGTATATCTATCTAACCATTTGCATTTTTTATGTCTAACTCTTCTTTAGCCATAAAGAGTAAAACCAGTTAAGCTAACTAAAGTCTGTAAAAATTTACTCTTATATAAGAACCACTACAGAGTATAAACTTGGATAGTAAACATTTTTACTGTATGAACCTGTTTTCACCTGTATATACCTATATGTGTGTTTCTGTCTCTTTCTTTTTATTATATGCTACTTTAAAAGTTGCTATGCTGCTGTATATCAATTGTATTCTAGACTGTAAAATAGTACTGTACCTGAAGTTGCTATTATTCTGTTTTTGTGGAGCTTATCTCCCCGGGCCTCTACTGAAAATGGACATATATCCAGTTGGACTAGTCCAGTCAACAAATGTAAAATAAAATAAAATATATAAATAAATAATTGAGGAAGGAGTAGTTGTTTAGAAAATACAGGCCATTGAAGTGCACTAAGGGCGAGGCAATGATGGGATTTGTAAGGAAGATTGGAGGCAAATCTGGTTATTTTGTTATATGTTTGTTCTAGTTCACAGAAGAGTGATGTTTGAGCATTAGTAAGGACTGCATACAGAAGACAGGGTAAAAGGAGTGACTGAGCTAGGAAGGGTTTGGAGGAGGGTGTAAGCCATTTTTGGTTGCGATAGAAAAGACCAAGTTTCTGGTGTTTTTTATTATATATATCGGATATTTTTTTCATCTTTTAGTTCCTCATCAGTGATGACTCCAAGCAGTTTGGTATGGGGCTCGGGTTTAATCACAGTGTTGCTGAGGCAGGTGATGGAGAAGGAGGGTTTGTAATGTGCTGTAATTAAATCAAAAGGTGTCTCAACAAAGTATTAGTTTAAGGATAGATGGCAAAATATCATCTACAAATCTAACATACATCAAGATGTGATCCTTAAATATTCATCATTTGATATTATCCATTTGTTGGATATAAGGTTTTAATAAAAATCTATCCATATGGAGTAAGTCTCTTCAGTGATACTAAAGTTGTTCTTCAGTTAGCTAATCCCTTCAAAGCTGTGGTCTGCTCTGTAGTTAAATTATAATATTTGGTATTAGTTTAAGGATGTGCACACTTATGCAACCAGCTTATTTTAATTTTTTTTATTTTTTATATTTTTTTCCCCTAACAGATTTGTTTGTTTTTTAATTAAATTGTACAGGTATAGGTCAGATTAAAGGTGGGAAATGTTATGAAATGACTTATTGTGGTCTCATTGTTTTTATATCAGAAAAACGTGGCATTTTAACAGGGGTGTGAACACTTTTTATATCCACTGTATATGCAAAATCAGTCCTTTCCCATCAAATGAAAAACTAAACCTAAAACCAAGAATAACAGATGACAAAATGGAAGAGTCCAGCTGTCTTTAGGAAGGGAACGTAGTTTAATTCAGTCACTCTTGTTAAAAATGGACTGTAAAAACAGAGCTTAATATTTTCACACAGATGTTATACCCACAGCAACCTTGGCAAGCACAAACAATTATTTATTCATGAAGAAATAAGCTCTTTCATTTCATACAAAAAGTAATTTCATCAGATAAAAGTATCAGCATCAAAACTTCAGCTTTATATACACCCCTTTAAAATGTCAGTCATTACAAAGGTAGACTAAGACACCCTCCAGTTCCATTCATGATAAAAATGCCATAAAATCCATTTTTACAGCTAATCTACATAAAATAAAATATATTCATATACATATCTGCACATATTTATCTTTAAAAACACATTCCATATATATTCAAATAGTCAAGTAACTCATCTCTCCAATGCTTTAAGTTTTAAATACTACTAATTGATTGTAACTGATGTGGATGATGTTGATTGTTTAGAAACAGAGGGACAACTTCTTTCCAGATGTTCCAAATGTCTGGGGAATTTACAGTAGAAGCAGAGGCATTCTGCCCCTCAATCGAATGCATGTTATCAGAATAATCCACCTCGTTGAGGGGTTTTCAAGGCCAGGAGAGGAAACACCAGAACCAGGTTTTAGAGTTGATAGTACCAGCTATAGATGATGGATATGTCATCACCTTTTAAAATAACCTTAAATAGTGAGGAAGACTTTAAAATGTATAATTATTCATCAGTACTAATTGATATGGTTTGGGGTGATTTATTTGCAAAGGGCCTCACATTTGTGCCCAGCAAGAAGATGGATTTGTCAGATGTGTTAATCAATTTGAGACTTTTTGTGAGGAAACTCAATTTGAGTTTTTTGTTACAGGATGTGAGGTTGATTACAAAATCATTTAGTATTTCAAGCACTTGTAACCCCCGATCTATGCCACCCTTAAAATATTTGAAAGACTGTGTGAAATCAACATACATACGATTGGTATGATGGGAATTATATAGAACATAATACGACTCAGGTTGAGAAGGTAGAGCTGAAAAGACTTAGTGGTGAGAAATCTATATGAATTATGAAACCTGATAAGGAGGATAGTGTGATGATAATGAGTAAAGTGGATTACAATGCTAATATGAAAGAAATTTTAGTAAATTAAACATATGGGCTTAGTTCTTTAAATCAGTTGAATGGTGCTTATAGGGCAATAAAATATGTCTTGCAGGATTTATTCATTGAGGGAAGTATCTCTATTGAGGAATTTATTTTTTTTGGATGTCACTTTTCCTAGGATTCCAACAATTTTGTGGTTGCCTAAGTTGCATAAAAATATCCTCCAACCACTAATGCATCCAGTCGTAAACACAAGAGGGTCTATCACATACCCCATAGCCAAATTTATTGCTGTTAAGTTTAAGGATTTTGTGATGAAGGAACCATCTATTTGTAGGGACTTATGGGAATTCTTGAACAAAATAAATAGAATTCAGTTCAAATATAAACACTAGGCATGACAGAGCAGGAGAGCCACAATATATGCAGATGAAACAGCTGTAGTTCCACAGTACAATTTTAATAAAAATCCACAGTAAAAATACAATAATTGAGCTCTTTCATCTCTGTCACATCAGAGACTTCTTCAGAATAAGAACTGTAAGTAATAAGTATTGTGGCTATTTCATCTGCATATATTGTGGCTCTCCTGCTCTGTCGTGCCTAGTGTTTATATTTGTTTTTTTGTGTTTCCGCTTTATCGTTTGTTTAAAGAATTCAGTTCAGCACTGATTTTGTTTTCATCACTGTGGATATTAAGGATTTGTATTCTGTAATTCCACATGATGTAGGAATTGAGTGGTTTCATGAGTATTTAGTTAAAAAGGTGTTCCACAAATACAAATTAATGTTTTGGAACAATTATTGGAGATAGTTCTGTTTAATAATTACTATAGTTCTGTTTAATAATTACATCACATTTGAGAAATAATTTTGTATATAATGTGAAGGGGTGGCTATGGGTTCACCATGTGGTGGCATATATGCAAATATTGTAATGTTATGTTTTTGTTCAATTCAAGATTCCACCAATACTGTCATCTTTACACACATTTTTGGATGACATGTTTTTTATTTGGGATGGCCCTTAAGAAGTAATTCCACATTTTTTGGATTATTTTAATGGTACAACATCTTTTGTGAAATTCACACATGCAATAGGTGAGGAAGAAATTGCATTCCTGGATTTGTTTCTATCAAAGGATAGAGTGAATAATAGATTTGTTTCCAGGATTTTTAGAAAAGAAACATGCTCGAACACTTTACTACATTTTTCTAGTGCAGACCCCTTTAAGCAAAAGCAGGCTGTAGTGAAGGGTCAATTCTTGACGGCAGCAAGACTGGTGTCCACTATGGAATTTTTCTTGGACAAATGTGACCTTCTGAAAGGTATGTTTCTTTAGTGTGGCAATTCCTGCTCTCTAATAGATGAACTTATGCTAAATCCTGAATAAAAGAGAAAGGGGACATTTTGTACCTATTGTAAGAGAGGTACAAGTTTATCCAAATGAACCCTACTGGCCTGGAGAGAATTTTATCAACTGATAACATGATTTGATTCCTGTGGGCAATCTTAGTAATAATGAAAAAACTACTGATGTGGAGTATAAGAATTCTTTCATCACCACATTTTGTGTTAATAGTAAGCAAATAACTATCACATGGAAAAAACTGGCAAATCTTAAAAATTGCTAAAGATTGAAGGGATCTTATTACTGAAAAACCTATTATAGTATTGGAAACTTTGCAGCTAAATGAAAGGGGTGGAGTGGTTTTTACTATTAGAAAGATGTGAACTGATCTGGCAGCTACGCTTGAATGCTATATGCTGGCCAGGTTTGAATGGGCAGGTTTCAATTAGTAGTATTTTAAAACTTAAAGCATTGGAGAGATGATGTACTTGACTGTTTGAATATATATGGAATGTGTTTTTTTTAAAGATAAACATGTGCATATATGTATATAGGTTCATAGGTGTTTACTAGGCTAACGACCGCAAGGGCTTTTTAAGCCTACCCATGCATCCCAAATCTCTGACAAATTTTGATACCCTTGATAAGTGTAAGCATGGGCCTGGGAGATAAACCATTAACAGGTTACCTCTGTCCATTAGAGACATAGGTGTCAAACCAGGGATGAATTTCTGGTTTCCTATCCAATTGTCCAAGTTGCACTTGAATTGGGTTAGGGAGGAACTCTGCTTCACATGGATGGGGAGATGTTCCATAGATGGGGTAGTCTCTGGGATGCATACGTATCTCTCCAGCAGGTCCTATTTATATCACAGGCAAGGTTTAAGTCTTTAGAACAGGTAATTCTGGTGCTGTTAGTTTTGTGAATATGCAGGAGGTCCATCAGAGTGGGGTCTGACAATGCCCTGTATGCCAGGCATAGATCTCCCCTAAAAAGCCTGTAGGAGACAGAATACAGAGATAGGGCCTTCAGGCATTCTGCATAAGGATATATTACTTACACCCTGTATGCTTTTAGTGAGGAACCTCTGTGGACATTCCAATTCTTGGATATGCCTGGTTAGGTACATACCAAAGGGGGCATTGTATTCAATGATAGGTCTCATGAACGCTGAATACAGTGGAACAATGACTTCCTTGAACTTAGATTCCATACCTTTGTTTATAAGTTGCGCAACATAGAATGTGATTTCCTCACCACTGTAGACATGTGATGATCAAAGGCTAGATTACTATCTGTGTGTGTCCCTAAGTCTCTAACTACCCGGTCAACTCTAAGGGGTGTGTTGTCAATATAATAGTTGCCAGGGATGGATGACTTCCCAAAGGATACTATTATGCATTTCTTGGCATTTAGTTTTAGTCCATGGCTCTGACACCAGTTGTTTGTCTGTGTCAACCCCTCCTGGAGAACATTTGTGTCAGTGTGAGATTCAGTGACAGCTCCTGGTTTGCAATCATTTGCAGATTTAGTCAGACTGAGACCACTGACATTGGCCTTGACATGTGAGAAGTAAATGCCAAAAAGAAGCTGCCCAAGGACTGATCCCTGAGGGACTCCACTTGTGACTGGCCTCTTTGTAGAGGTGGACTCCCCAGTTCTAACTTCCTGGGTCCTGTCTGTGAGCCAGTTGGCTATCCACCGGGTGACATACGGGTTTGTACCTAACCTCTTGAGTTTGTCAACAATACCTAAGTGGGGTATTGTGTCAAATGCCTTGGCCAGGTCAAGGTAGGCAGTGTGAATGACTTTGCCCTCATCCATTGGTTTGGTGACCTTCTCGAAACAGTCAACCAAGTTGAGTAGGCATGATCTGCCCTTGACAAAACCAAACTGGGTTGGGTCCAGTGTTTGAAGGTTTACTATATCTTTATTGATCATCTTCATAATAATTCTTTCCATGGCTTTACATATAAGACTAGTAAGACGTATGGGTCTGTAATTTCCAGGGTCTGTAGATGCCCCACCTTTGTGCAGAGGGATGATTGTTGCTTTTCTCCATTCATGAGCCATGAAACCTGTTTGGAGGCTACAATTAAATAGTAATTCCAGACGCCCTGCTGGATCATGTTTCATGCTATTAAGATAGCATCCTGGGATACTGTCTGGGCCCATTGATGCAGTATTCTTGGTCTTAGAGAGAGCATTAAGGACCTCTTCCCTATTGATAGTAGGGGGAGTTATATATTTTATTTTATGTAGATTTGCTGTAAAAATGGATTTTATTAGGGTTGCCACCTTTCGTTGTGGCTAAAACTGGACGAAAACCACACCCCTTGCACAGTCTGTAACCCCACCCATTTCCACCCCTCTCCTGCCACTTCCCACCCATTATGTGACATCATAATGACATAGGCTGATGAGGAATGCCCTGTTTTTTCCATTCCTGATGGCTTTTTTCTGCCGATTTAGTATGCTTTTCTGTAAAACATGCATAGCAAATCTGCTGATTTAATAAACTCCTATAGTCTGTTCCTTATTTTGAAATAGAATACCAGAATACCAGAGTTTGTACAGTGTTTTCTACAAGACAATTGGCTTGATTTCCAGATAGTCCGGAAAAAAAACGGATAGATGCCAACCTTAATTTTATGGCATATTTTATCATGAATGGAATTGGGGGTATGTGTCTTAGTGTGCCTTTGTAATTATTGCCATTGTAAAGGGGTGTATATAAAGCTGCAGTTTTGATGCTGACACTTTTATCTGCTGAAGTTTATTTTTGTATGAAATGAAAGCGCTTATCATTTCTTTATGAATAAGTAATTGTTTGTGTTTGCCAAAGGTTACTGTGGATTTGTTCAGATATAACATCTTTGTGGAAATATTAAGCTCTGTTTTGTAGTCCATTGTTAACAAGAGTGACTGAATTAAACTACTTTCCCTTCCTAGAGGCAGCTGGACTCATATATTGTAAATGGGTATTCTTGTTTTTTGTTTGTTCTACTTTTTTCATTTTGTTGGAGAAAATAAACCTATTGTTCTATAAATTGCTAAAAAAGCTTCATCTGAATGTGTTTGTACCTAAAAAATTAAATCAGCAGTAAAACAGAAATACCTCACTACATATTTCCCTGTAAACTAATTATTACAAACTATCATGTAATACTAGAATTAGATTTGCAACATGGAGATAAACGGGTACCCATAACAGTACCTTTCCATTGATGATACACATCATTATCCAGCACAAAATAGTTGTTAGTGTAACAGAACCGAGGTCATTGAATAACATCAAATAAAAATAGTAAAGAATACATAAAAAGTAAAAAAATAAAAAATAACATGTGGTATGGGCAAACTGGATTCCCAAACAAATAGTAAAATGCAGGAAAAAATATAGGAAACACCAGACCACGGCAGATGATATCAAACAAAACTCCAAAGTTTAATCCAGTAGTGCAGTACAAAAAATGTAGATTTGCAGAAAACCTGGAAGTTTCTTTCAAATTTTAATGAGTTACGCAATATTATTGGGGAGGCGAAAAGGGGAAAAATATGAAAGAATGTTTTTACAGAAATGTTGAAGGAAACATAACAGAATCAGTTAAAGGTATGAAGAGATGTAAAGGATGTAGGTTCTGTCCGTTTATTCTGGAAGGTAAAGAAATAAAAGTGGTTGCTATAAATTTTAATATTAAGCTAAGTCATTGTTACAACTGCAAATCTAAATTTGTTGTATATATAGTGTTATGTGGACTGTGTTCGGCTTTTTCTATAGGGAGAACCAGCAGAGAATTTAATAGAAGAATATATGAACATCTTAGGGCTGTAGATATTAAACAAATAAATAACAGCCTAGCCAAGCATGTTATTAATAAACACAGTTCAGAAGTTGAAAAAGTTGGTTTTAAATTTTCTGTGGTCGATCAAGTATCGAATTATACTAGTAGGTTTGATGCTGAGGATGACTTAAATTGGAAAGAATACTGTTGGCAGGTAAGATTAAATGCATGTAATTTCCCTGGACTAAATGAAAGTGAGAATTACAAGGTAGTCTTAAAACGAAAAGGGTTAATTCATTGATTCACTTTGGTCAACTGTTTCTGATGTAATCTTTTAAATAAGGTTTCTTAAGTCTTTGACTTGGTCTGAAGAAGTTCCTTTTGGAATGAAAGCGCTTACCAGGTTTATGTAATAAAGTTTATACTTTCGTGGTTCGTTATTGCATTGTTTTTCTTTTTATACGACAACTGTTTTTATTTGTGAGGTTTTTGGTTTAATAAAGAAATATGTATGATATTTAGTACTTTTGAAATGCCTTCTAAATACTGATATTTTCTAGATATACACTGCATTATCTGATCTGAAAAAATATGCACCCATTTAATATCTGTCTTTTACTGAAAACAAATATGATGAAGCATTGTGTTCTGTCACACTATAAGGACTGTGGTGGCATCAGTATGTGTTTACATAAGGGAATATCTCAAGCACTATTTAACCTTTCTAGTAAATATATCAAATAACTATAATGGCAGGCTAGGTGTGCTCTGTCCCTCAGTTATAATTCCAAATGCAGACAATGACACTCACCTCTTCATTGAATTATTTTATTTTTATTTGACATTTATTTACCAGGAAAGTCCGAGTTGGAAAAAGCCAATTTTCAGCAGAGGCCCAGGGAGAAATTCTCTGGATTCATATCTTTGTATGTGGGAGGAAACCAGAGCACCCAGAAGAAACCCACACAAACACAGGAAGGACATGCAGACTCTGCACAGAAGGCATCCCAGCCAAGAATTGAACCAGAAAACCTCTTGCTGTGAGGCGACAATGCAAACCACTGCACCACTGCTCCGTTTAGATATGCTAGTCCTGTATATCATTTTAACAAACCTGAATGGAAGCAATACATATTCTGCCTTTATTTACATAAACCAAAGGAAACAATGGTTCCCAGGGCATGCAGGATAAATTTCAGTGTTCATTACCTATGCAGTACACACCTCACAATCAGTATAGATTCATAACATTGTGACTTCATGCTTTCACTGGCATCAGGTTCAGTCTCATCAGAAGTTTCTCGAATCTTTCCACTATTGATGAAAATGCATAATTTTGTTCACGGCTGCAGGCAAACCCATACCACTCTGCGTAATTGTAGACGTTATGTTGTCTATTGCTCTGTGTGTCCTCAAGGTCTGTATTTGTTATGACAGCTAAAAGCAAGAAAACTGGTAAGTGCTACTGAACTGTGCCACTGACAATACTTATTTTCCTTCCTTCCTTATGCCTTTTGTCATCTAAGGAGTTGGAGTAATAACTGCCTCTATCCTGTATGGTGAAACATGATATACCCTATCTCTGCTATGCACAGGTAGTATATAGACTGCTGGTATGTGTGCCAGTGCTAAGCTGAAATGTTGTCACTGAGCTCATTATGTACTATTTTTTATAATCTTAGAAGATGGAGTAACCCTCGAGACTTGAGTACCTTGGCTAACATTTGACACTATGGCACCTGTGTAACCTTTCGTAATGACAGCTCCCATGCTAATGCAACATGCATCAGTGAATTTTAAAATGCCTGTGGCTATCCCTTGCATAATCACTATATCAAATACATTGTCTTTATCAAGTGGGAAAACTAGTGACCTGTTCTGTTCCCACAAAGTCACATTATGCAAGTAACTCTTCCAAATGAGAAGCAGTAGATTTATTATGAACAATTATATAAACAGATTAAAAAATTAGCAACAGTAAATTGAGAAAAAATACAAAAAAAAAGAATTTTCATACTCAGAAATCATACTTTGATGTTTTAGATACTGAATCAGCAAACCAGCCAGCCATAACCATTATTCCCATATTTTCAAATGAGATTGGGGTGTCACATCAACAATGATAAATCATCTAGAGACAACATTCTGGCCACCAGATAGATAGGCCCTGCCACTGTTGTTTTTCTATACTGCACATGCACACACACACACACACACACACACACACACACACACACACACACACACACACACACACACACACGCACACACACACACGCACCTATAATCAGTTTAGAGTGTCCATTCCACGTACTGCAGTTTTTTGGTACCCACGCAAATAGACAGAAGACATACAGACTTTGAACACACGGCACCCAGTCAAGAGTTTAACTGAAGAACCTTTTATTGTGTGGCAGTAAAGCTACCTGCTTAACCATTGTACCATAAGTAAGGGAAAGATATAATCAAACCAATAGCACTATGCTTACCACTATGTTTATCTCTATGTGTGTGTGTGTGTATTACAATATATAGACATATTTATTGTTATAGTTATATATTTGTCAAAAGACAACTTGTCAAATTGGTAAAAAAGCCAGTACAGTTGATCAAAAATCCACAGATCAAACATACTGACTTTTTACATTTCGAGATCATGGTGCAATGGGGTTCAGAAAATTACCCCTTTACCTGCAGAACTGCAGTCTTGAAGTTGGTATGTATAATTAGTAGGGGCTGTAGGGTACAACAATGTTTTTCTTTTTTGTTTTATTTTAGACAGGCTGCTGATTCACAAGTTGTGTTCTGTCAGTTGTCCTTCAATGTGTTGACATACAGCCATATATGTAAATACATATATATTGTCACACACACATATATATATATATATATATATATATATATATATATATATACATATACATACACACACACATATATAGATATAAATATAGATAACAGCATAGCTTGTGCTAGAAACTTTAAAAAAAAATCTGAGAATGTTTCTCATTAGCAAATCAAACTACAGGTAGCCTGGCATGAGGGTGGCGCAGTGATATAGTAGATAGTGTTGTTGCCTTGCAGCAAGAGGTTCTCTGGTTCGATTCCCAGATGGGATGCCCTCTGTCTGGAGTCTGCATGTCCTCCCTGTGTTTGCATGGGTTTTCTCCAGGTGCTACAGTTTCCTCCCACATTCCAAAGACATGCAGTAGGTGGACTGGACACTCTAAATTGGCCATAGGTGTGAGAGTGTGTGGTGTGAAAGAATTGCCATGGCAGGACTAGCCACCCAGTGGTGTAAACCTTGCCTCTAGGTGGTTGTCACTGTAGAAGTGACAACCTGAACCCATATGCAAAAATGGGTAAAAGGAGATTGTGAATGGATGGAGTAGTTACTTAATCATTATACCTCCCATTGATGTAGACAGTGACAGCTACAGGACATTACATCATTCAAAGCTTAAAGTAATGGTGAACATTAAAAAACGTAAAGTAATGGTGAACATTAATGTACCATGTGTTTTTCTTCTCTGTAATATTTCTCTGCAAATATCCACTGTAGATTCATGTTTATATCAACATTGAATGGTTTTAGACTGGGTAGATTTGTAGCAGATTATGTTTTTTGTTTTATGTTATATAAGATAAAAGTATGAATATTAATCTGAGGAAATTGCCTCTTTTTCAATGCTTTAGAATGTTCTGCACTTGTTTGTTAAGTAGGTATATTGTATTTAGGACAATGTGCTCAGTATTGATGTTCTAGGCTACTAAAGACTGTGAATGAAAACTGTTTTGTATCACCTTATATTGACAGTTTAGTTTTATACCCTCACTTTGGTAAGCATAAAGGCAAAGCTGAATAGTTTGGTTACTTGTCCAATAAATGTACAAGTATCTTTTAATATTAATACAACTTAAGTAACTATTTTTAACCGCATACTCAAACCCCTTCACCTAAACAAAACGTGGTAAAGCAACCACTCACTCTAGATCCCTAAATCCACGCTGCCACAATACTAGCAGCTGGTATTACAAACACCTAACCCAATATAGCCCCCCATTTCTGGAATAGGTTCCCTTACATATGAAGCATAGCTGTTCCCTAGTAGTATTTAAACCATTCTGGTGACTGTGATAAGTGACCACTCATTTTCCGTTTGGATCTGTGGGCAAACCTGTTTAATTGCGGACATTTTCTTTTCTTTCCAGTAGTGGGTAATATGGCCCTTGTTCTTGATTTTCTTCGTCGCCATAAACATACTAACAACCTGCATATGTATGAACTTATAAAAGCTTATTTAGCCTTTGCTTGTATGAGCCAAATGGGAGATGGACAACTGCATGTTGTCAGCCAGTATAATAAGTCTAGTGTGCATAGATGGTTGAAAGAAATTTGAAACGTCTCAGGTAACTGCAGAGGAGGAATCTGCTTTTTTCTGAGGTGCAGCCAACTCTGAGTTTATTATAACTAAGCCAGGGTGCAGAGGATAGAGGCCCCCACATTAGATGTGTTGTGAAATATTTGCTGTCCAGGAAATCATAACATATTTATAAAAAAACTTTTTTAATCCCACTTAATACTTTGGTATCTTTCAAAATATGACTAAAAGACATGTCTGCTAACGAGCAAAACAAAAATACATCAGACACTCTAATGTGTAAGTTTGCTACTTTAGCCTGTATATTAATTTTAAAAGACTTCATTATTACTTATGAACCAGGCACAGGATAAAGATAAAAGAACAATAAGTGCCTTGGCCACCCTTAATATATTGCTTGCTGTGGATTGTCCATAAAACTTTGGCTTTGTGTAATAAAACAGTGATGCATTTCAGGCTTTTTATGGTACAGAAAAAGAGGACCATTCAGTCAGAGTACATGAAGCAGATCTGCACTCTATTATATCAACATTTTGTTTGGGCTCCCTGTTGAAATATCAGCACTCAAAATGCCAGGTGCCGAAAAGCCAAAAAACCCAGACGAGTGAATCTTGAAAATCACTCTTTCCTTAAAACTTCTTTTTGCAGAGGGGGAAGCCTTCTTCCCCAAACATATATAGACAAACTCTGAGATTGCTGTACTTCACAGAAAAGTGAATATTCTAGGAAATGGCATCTCGGACTTTGCATATGTAAGTCTGGTCTTTCAGCCATTCAGTCTCCATGTTTATGGACTCGCTCTAGCGGATCCTCACATATCAAGTGGTTAACTCTTGCTTTTCACCCTTATTTCACATTCTGCACCTAGGTAGACAAAAGTAATCAGAGACTTATTGAAATTACATGAAGGTCTGTAACTGTCCAGAATACCACTGGAGAAGAGCAAAAGACAAGAAAGCATAGTGCTAGAATGTATGATACAAAGTAAGTAAAGCCTAAGGGATGTCCATCTGATGACCAAATCAGAGATTAAAGGAAACTCCAATGCTGCAAAGGATTGCACAACAGTGCAGCTTGGAACATAGGAACTATGAACCAAGGTAACTCGATATGGTTAAGGATGAGATGACTACAAAAATAAAACATTGTTATATTGGGAATTAGTGAACTAAAATGGGCTGGACTTGGAAATTTTATTCTGGATAATCAGCAAAGTTTCTGGTATAGTCAACAACCTTGTAGAAGAAATGCAGTAGGCTGCTTAGTTAATAGAAGTGCACCAAAATCAGTGTTCAGTTACAACTCAACAATTATAGAATTATATTAATTTGACAAGATAAGCCATTCAACATTACCATAATAACATGTTTACTACAAATCCTAAGGAGGATGAAGCTTACCAGTTTTATGAAGATTTGATGCAACATATCAAAAAAGATTTTACATTCATCATAAGTGATCGGAATGCTAAAGCATATAGTCAAAGTTTGCTGAAATAATGGGCAGGTACGGCCTTAAAGCAGGTAATAAATTGACATTCTGCTAGGCTAATTCATCCATCCATTATCATCATGTCAGCATTCATTTTTTTATTTCAGTAGTCTGTTTAAATGAAGGAATCTGCGAATATCAATCCTCTGTAAGTTTAGCACTAAGAATGCTAAGTACTGTTACAACAAGGAGGACATGTTTCAGGAGGTACGGGTCTGGGGAACTGCCCAGCTTGCCAATTTACCTAGCTCTGACAAGATATAACTCTGGGAGTCATACACAGGAGTTGTAGATGTGAATTATTTGAAAGTTATTTTTTGTAAAGATATATATATATAATTATATAAATATAATCCAGCTTTGGCAAATCACTGTACCACTGGTGACCAGAGCAATACAATTTATGTCATGGACATGTTTTAATTTAAAATATAAGTCTTGTATAGAAAATGCATTCAGTAATATTTTGAGGCCACAGACAAATGCAGAAATGATGGAAATTGTATTTCTCCTTTTTAACATAAAACATATTGGCTACAGTTAGACTATGTGCAGATTTGATAATAAATGAATATAAAATGAAACAATTTGTGCACATTCTGATAATATATGATTATGTATGGTTACATACCTCTCAACTGTACAGATGTTTGCAGAATGTCCAGATTTTGGACTTATATTTTTGGTCTGATTTTCATAAAATTTGGGTTTTCTGGCAACTTAGTGGTAAATCATTAAAGACTGAAGTTTAAAATTAATGACAGACATTTGAACTTCAGACTTCATATCCTTCAGAAAATTCATGCTAATGCAAAACGTTATTCTATGAACTTTCTAAGTTTGTAGAGCAATATTTAAAAATTGTCCCTATTTTGGGGGCTTTGTCCCATTGTTATTTATGGCTTTGCCAGATCTCTTGCTGTAAGAATTTGAGAGGTATGTATTGCTATTATTATACATTGAAGCTGTGTCAGTAAATTGTTATTGATACTTGTGTCTGACATGCTTTCTGTATTATATTTGATACATTTGTTTGCATGTCTTATTTGTTACTGAGCATGACTGAAAACAGTCCAACAAAATGCCCCTAACAAACAGCGAAAAAAACGGCACATAAACTAATAAGCAACACAAAACGCTAAACCAGCTCACTGACTTAGGACGAAAATATTTAATCCACAAAGTGACACCGAGAAGTGTCTGTAAAATCCAACAAGAATTTAAAAATCTTTAAAGCGCTTTTCGTTTGTCAACAGGCAAACTTCATCAGAAAGTAACAAATGAATTTAATAGACAAACTTTTAAATAAAAAAGTGCGGGAAACCTATTCAAAATTTGAAGCTGTATGCACTTGATAACTATGCAAGTAAATTAGTCAACAAACTTATAAAAATCTTATTGTAAGTCATAAAACATACATGAATAAATAAAAATAAATAAAAAGTATATACTCAGACATCAAGAAACAAAATGCCCCTACCATGTTACAAAGACAAATTAAGTAAACAGACAAAAGACAACAACAGATGTTAAGCATATTTCATTAGCATTACTGGGGCTTGCTGAGCTTTTTTTTGTCCACATTAGTTTATGGAGGTAGGAAAATCCTTAGACCATTATTTTGCATCTGGCTACTTAAAAAGGGTTCTAGGGCACCTGTTCAGGCACAATGTCAACAAATCTGGACTCTTAGCCAAACAAATGTCATGTTCATTCTATGTGTGTGTGTGTGTGTGTGTGTGTGTGTGTGTGTGTGTGTGTGTGTGTGTGTGTGTGTGTGTGTGTGTGTATAGCTATATGGATCTACTAAAGTTAATTGAAACTTCAGTAGATCAGTATCCTAAATGCTGACACAAAAAAGATTAGCAAAAAAAACTTTTTGACAGACAAGTGCACATCCTTATAGAAATAACATAGGAGCATACAACACAAAGACATTTTTTCAGGGGAGTAAGCTCCCATGCACCCCCATGTGGGAGCGCCCCTAATACTGGAAAAGGGCATATACCCCAACCCCAACATTATATTGCTCGTGTACCATTTTTGACAGCTTTCCTGTCATCCAAATCCAACAGGCAAACAGGCAGAAAACCTGCTGACATTATCACAAGTCGAAAATGTTATCTCAACCATTAAGGTTAACATTTAGGTTACATGTGAGACAGCCAGTCTTAACACTAATAATTTGTTGGCAATGAATTTAAGAAATAAATAATTCAGAGAAGTTTTATATAACTGATGCACTTAATTGCAACATTGTTGATGCTGTTTGCAGAACAATAGCAAATGTTGTCTTTGCAAACAAATGTCCATGCATTCCAGTACTGCAAAGTTTCATAGGATTTATTTATTTTTGAAGTATGCAAGCATCCATCCAGTTCCCCACATCCTAATAAAATGAAAAACTTCCACTGCTTAGAAAATAAAGGATAGGAACTATGAAATTTCAAAACAGAAGAGAGCATTTTAGTAATTGCTCTTTGTATATTCAAAGAAATATGATCTTCAGCTAGTAAAGGTTTAATCTTACTGTAATCTGTTTGGGTTCAGTCATTTGTTTTCTGTGTGTGTTTTAGCTGGCAGTTTCCATTGAGCTGACTTGGCTAATAACGTTTGGCTACCCATGGTTTGTTGCTTCTAAATACCTTACAAAGACCTGGTACCCTACTACCTTGTGAATTTCTATGTAATGAATTCTAATGGTGTATGTATTCAAATTCAGCAATGAGTAATCAAGTGCCCCTAATACTGGGAAAAGGACATATGCCACAACTCCAGTATTATATTAATCTTGTACCATTTTTGACAGCTTCCCTGTCATCCAAATGCAACAGGCAAACAGGTAGGAAACCTGTTGATCTTATCACAAGGTGATACATTTATCTGGACCAATAAGGTTACCATTTAGGGTACATGTGAGACAGACAGTCTAACACTTGTAATGTGTTGGCAGTGAATATAAGAAATAAATAATTCAGAGAAGTGTTTTACAACTGATGCATTTAATTGCAAAATTGTTTTATGCTGTTTGCAGAACAACAGCACATTTGCTTTGCAAACAAATGTGCATGTATTCCAGTACTGCAAAGTTACCTGGAATATTTATTTTTGGAGTATGCATGCATCCAACCAGTTCCCATCCTAATGGAATAAAAAACTTCCACTATTAGAAAATAAAGGATAGGAACTATGAAATTTCAAAACAGAAGAGAGCATTTTAGTTATTGCTCTTTGTATATACAAAGAAATATGATCTTCAGCTAGTAAAGGTTTCATCTTACTCTAAGCTGTGTTTGAGTTCAGTCATTTGTTTTCCATGTGTGCTTTAGCTGACAATTTCCATTGAGCTGACTTGGCTATTAACTTTTGTTTGCCCATGGTTTGTTGCTTCTAAATACCTTACAAAGACCTGGCACCCCACTAACTTGTGACTTTCTATGTAATGGATTCTAATGTTGTGTGTATTAAAATTCAGCAATGAATAGTCTACACAACACATTCTATTTAGTGAATTTTGTTTAAGTAAAGTTTAGCGGTTACACCTGAAAAGCAGTCATACCAGATATGATCGTCCACCTGCAAGCTAGTTGTGTGCACCATTGTGTGGCAAAAATAGATTGTGGTGCAGGCTTTATAAGGCTGGTTTTGTTAAAAAGATTATATAAGCAAATATTGAAAAAGCAAATTACACGTGTTTTAAGTAAGGCAGAACTCTTTGAAGGTACAAGCCACTCTTTTGAGTACTGTAAAATAAAGGAATAAACAATGCTCATTTGTTTACCTAAAGAATGCATTTTAGTTTCTGATTCTGCTGTGCTTTGATTTTCATCTTGCCTTTTTACAAAGCTTTTATCTATTGTTTTTGGCAGAGCACCACACACACAATGAGCCTCCACTACACAGAGCATGTAGCACTCGTTTAATTTGGCTTATATTCCTACCACAAGATAGGAACATAATGATATATGATTTATGGTTCTGATCCACCTTGGTGCTACAAACAGTCCAAAATGAAGAGCTGGGAACAACATATGAGTGCTGAATACTTCTTCTTTTTCCCGGTTATGGGTTGCCACAGTGGATCACTTGTCTGCTCATGACTGGCAGTGGAGTTTTACAGTGTTTAGTTACCAGCCTGGCGCCCAACCTTTCACAGAAAGCACACACACACACTCACTCACTCACATCTAGGACCAATTTAGAGTGTCCAATCCACCTACAGCATGTCTTTAGGATGTGAGAGGAAACCAGAGCACCCAGAGGAAACCCACTCGACCACAGGGAGGACATGCAGACTCCACACAGAAGGCATCCCAGCTGAGGATCAAACCAAAGAACCTCTTGCTATGAGGCGACAATGCTAACCGCTGCACCATTGTAGCCACCCATGAGTGCTGAATACTAACAAAATAAAATATTGAAATTTAAGGCATTAAAAAATTCAGTGAATAAAAGAATATGAGATTGCAAGGATCGTCTGTATATTTCAAATCTACCAAAGACTGTACATCAGGATCAAAGGCTATACAGTTTTTCACTGAAACGTTTTTGATCATCATTAAATAGCAGTGTCATTCCAGGTCACTATTTTTCTTTGTGTATGTGTGTCTGCTCGTGTGTGTGTCTTCTAAATACAAATGTCTTTGTAAGAATATGAAAGCACTAATGAGTAAACAACTTAATTTGCTGACCTTATCTTGTTGTGCAAGTACATTAAATAACTGCCCCACTGTTAACCTGCCCTCACTTTGGAATTTGTTTCAATGCTGTGAAGTTCTAGATGATTCACATTCCCATTGCAACTTTTGTGAAAATTGTCAGAGACTTATTTTTTCCTGTTTCCCTATGTGTGTATTTGTGTAGTGTGCATGTGTATGTCTGTAATTATGCAGTTACAAACATAAAATGGACATGGCTGAAGCTCTTAAATTTCCTACTCTGTTTTGATGTGCAAATGTAGAACAAAGCTGACCGATCCTTCACCTACCATATGCCTGGACTTCCGTCTGTCTAACTCCCTTTTATTTGTGTATTTTATTTTACAAACAACTGGACTGGACCAGTTAAGCCATTTTGAGTCACCATGACCTAATTAAACTAAAAATATTAAACAAAATATTCAGTTTAGATGGTTAGGGGAATTCAGTAATGCCTACACAGAGTGATTTTCTGTGTAGGCAGAGTGGCATGAAGCTAACACGGAGTTGAGCAGCCGTGTGATCCAGTAAACAGAGCAGAGGGGCATGCACAAGTGTGCAGACATGGAAGTGTTGGTGGCATGCAAATCACATCATAAACAGGTGAATTGCATGCAAATTAGGTTGTTTTGCAATCCAGGAAGTAGATAGGTATTCGTGCAGAACCCATTTTGGTGTTAGTAGTGTACATGGAAAATTTAAATGTATACAAATATAAAAATTGAACATTGGCTATAAAAGCCCAATTAGAAGATCATGAATGTCATAGTAGGCACAGATATGTGCAAAACTGTGCCCTTTGAGTCCAAAAACTAATGCAAAATAATATTTTTTTTAATACCCATATTACGTTTGCACAGCACGCAGCAGCGTGCAAACATGCAGTTATACATAAAAATATTAAAAAGTTAAAAACTAAAAATAAGACATATGTGAGAATAATGCAGTATAGAGCCCACATGGAGTATGTACAGTGGTAGATGGCAGTGGTTGCTAAGGAAGCAGTCCCTGGAATAGTGAAGTATCCAGGTTATGTGCAAGGATCTGTATGCAAATGAGCTGAGGTTACTGAATAGCATAAATGGGCCACTGTGTCCACAGATAAAGCCTGTGTAGCTCCAGAACTGTGTTGGTGTCTGCAGAAGAGCTAGCTGACATGAAAGGGGGGGCACTATATGTTTAAGCAGATTAGAGCTCAGCTGCACCGGTTTGCGTGCCTTTTAACTCAGCTATGCAAGGTGGTGTGTCCAGACTGCTGAGCTATGTCTATGCCAGTGCCATGGCTTTGTGTGCTGCACTGCAGTGCTTAGCAGGCAAGGCAGTATTAAAAAAAGGAAATAGCCTGAGAAAGCCAATCATATATAAATGACTGATAAGCCCTATTCCACTGACACTGGGCCATTCAAACCCCTCAATGGTATACCTGGCAAGTGGAATGCATCATAGTTAGCCAATCACACAGGCTGCATCTGCAACACACCACTATAAAGTATGCATACACCGTACAATCTGTTTTTTTCCCACATAATCTGCACCAGACTTGGGAATTTTAACTGACAGAATGCTAGGGGCTACTGCTGCTCTGCTACAATTGTATATGCTAGAGGCTAAGGTCACTGCTGATGCTGCTGCTGACAATAGGCCTAGACTGAGAAGGAGAAGAGTGTTCAGGCCCAGGGTAACCTAGAGATTGTAGAGCACTACAGGTTGGACAGGGACATACTACAAGAACTCACCGAGCTCTGCTGCCCTCAACCCAGACCCAGAGCCAACAGAGGGGAACCCATCCCAGTGGAAACAAAAGCTTGTGTAGCCCTTAGAATAATAGCTAAAGGTACTTTTCAAACTCCAACTGGGGACATGATTGGGGTCTCACAGGCATCTGCATCCAGGGTACTCCATCAGTTCCTGGATGTCATGCAAACACATGCCAATGAACACATACAAATAGAGTGGAGAATGTGGAAAACCGCTTCCAAAGGGAGAATAGACCCATCTAGTAGATAGCAGTATAGAAGTGAAGAGTCACAGAGCATTTGGTAGGTTGTGAGTAAGTGGGAAAAAAGAATGAATCTCACCAGAAAAGGGTCCAATGGAGAGATGTGTGAGATGTGGACTGGTGGGAAAAGATACTGATAAGAGGTAATATCTCTGTGACTACAATAATAATGGTAGCCTGTAGGGCTGGGCTTTGTTTAATTGTCAGTAGTACTGTACAAAGAAATGTATTTTTCTCTTTCTCTCTCATTTTTCTTTTTATAGACAGTTGTTATAAGATCACAAGACAGATGGCCTCTGAGAGTAGGCTTAGGTGGCACTGAGCAACATAGCTCAGCTTTTCGCAGAATGTCCAGATTTTTGACTCACATTTTTTTGTCCATTTCTCATAAAATTATAGTTTTCTGTCAAATGACTGGCAGATCATTGAGAGCTGAAGTGAGAAAATAATGTCAGAAATTTGATTTTCAGACTTTATATCCTTCACAAAATTCATGCTAATGCAAACCCAGTTATTCTATAAACTTTCTAGGTTTGTAAGAGCAATATTTAAAAGGTGTTTGTTTTTGGCCCTTTGTTCCCCTATTATTTGTGGCTTTGTCCAGATAGATAGATAGGTTGCGAGGTATGACCTAGTGCCTTCAATTTGGTCAGAACGTTGTATTAAATTGGTTCATTTGCAAATACAGTCTGGCTAAAGGCATTTTTTTTTCAAAAATAGAAGTATTGTCATTCTGCAGTCACTGCATCTCAAGAATTATTTTTTTCCTGAATTGCTGTGAACCTGAAGCTGTTGATATAAGCTAGTACAGATTTTTCTCATTATAATTTAGTGCTCCATACCACTATTGTATTTTTGAATAGTTGTTTGGTCACAAGTGTTCATAATTAAGAGTTCTAACTTGCTTATTTTTCATATTGCCAAAACTTGACAGATATCCATATAAACCATTCTCTGTGTGAACAAAGTTAAGGGGCAGGATTCACGAAGGCTTGTAAGAGACGTGCAACACTCCATGCAAACCTCGCGATCCAGGAACAGCCCTAAACTCCGAGTAAGAGACCAGCTAAAATGTCTCTTACACGGACTGGGCGTGGACATGCTAAATACCTCACTTGCATCCGAAAGGTTTGCAAATGAAGTATATTAGCGATCCACGAAGCAGAAACCAGTCCGTGTAGGAGACGGTTTAGCTGCAGAAATGTACTCAGTTGACAACTGAGTACATTTCTGCAAAATCCACAACGGAGCGATGTCAGCTCCAAAAAAAGGTTGCATATGATTCAGGCAGCATGCCAATAGCCAGATATGTGGCCATTGGCAAGATAACCCGAAGCAACAATTATAAAAATATATATATTTTTTTCGGCGATCGCCCATGTTTAAACCCAGCGCAGCCCCGCGCAAACGGGCTGCGCTGTATAAAACCATGAAAAAGAAGGTTATAAACCCACAAATGTGGGTCTCATGCAATACATGGAATGACAATGCAGGGACCAGCAGACTAAAACCAACATGGCCACCGTGTAGTGGTTGCTAAGGGGGGAAGCTGAGTCTAAGACATGTAACTAAGCATTAGTAGGCAATCTCATGTAAATGAGGGCTCGGATACTGAATCTCACAGTCACATACCAAATGAGCACAGTCTGAGTAGTGTAAGAGATACAAAAGGGGGAGGAATAGAGTAGGAGATAGGTGACATCACAGAGGGGAATGGTAGAAAGAAATACAGTTCATTGGAGGCCAGTGTAACATGACAGATGACAGGCACAGCTCAGGGAAAGAGGTGTGTCACTAGATAAGTCATGGAAAGTCAAGAAATGGAAGGTGTACACTGTTACCTACACCAAAGTTTCTTGCTGGCCATGCATGCACACGTGTGCACGCCATGAAGCGCGAGTAGGACAGTGTGTGCACGTGTAAGGCAGTGTGAGCATGTGGGAGCATGTTGGGAGATGTTTAACACTGTTTGCGCGGGTGTGCGCATGTGTAAGGCAGGCTGAGTATGTTGGAGGCTGTTGGCAGATGTGTAACAGTGTTTGCGCGGGTGTACGCGCGTTTAAACCCAAATAAGTAGATTCTGAACCATGTAAGCACGTGTGCGTGCGTGTAAGCCACTGTGAGCGTGTTTCTGATAGTATGCAAGTTGCTCCCCCCTGAGGAAACAGAGAGGAAAAAGGAAGCTACAGAATTAATAGGAAGCTAGCAGGGATAACTGCTGAAGCTAGCAGGTGAAAACAATTAGAAGCAGGCAATTACACAGGCAGAATAGTAGCCCAGCCCAGCACTTAAAACTCTGCAAACAGTAGTGCAGGATGTTTCCATTAAGAGACACTGCAAGACAGGAGTAAGCTAATAGAAGTGAAAACTGAAAAAGCTTCACACAGAGCAGAAATGTTAGGGGCTGCCTTAGCTGTCATAATGAGACATAGGCGACTTGCTGAGGGTGGTGACAATGCAGATGGTGCCAGACAACCCACAGTGAGGAGACAGAGAAGAGTGTACAGGCCCAGGGTCACCTACCATGGGTTACATGAGCTGGAGATAGTAGAGCGCTATAGTGGACAGAGAGCTCCTGCAGCAAATTTTTGAGCTGTGCAGGCCACGCCTCACACATAGAACCAACAGAGGGGAACCCATCCCAGTGGAAACCAAGGTATGTATTGGCCTAAGAATACTAGCAACAGGTACCTTCCAGAGACCAACTGGTGATATGATGGGGATATCACAGGCATCAGCCTCCAGGGTACTACACCAGTTCCTGGATGCCCTGTCAGCACATGTCGGTGATCATGTATATTTCCCCAATGCCCGTGAGGTATTGGCCAGCAATATGCGTCTCTTCCAGCAAATAGCGGAATATCCTGAGGTACTGGGTGCTATAGACTGCACGCACATACGCATCAAAGCACCAGCCAGTGAGCGGGGTAGGGCCTACATTAACTGCAAGGGCTTCCCCTCCATCAACTGCCAGGTCGTGTGTGATGCCCAGGGCATAATAATGAATGTGTGTGCTGGCTGCCCTGGGAGTTATCACGATTCCCACATCTGGCATTTGATGCAGCTGTACCAGTCATTTGCCAATGGGGACATCCCACACGGACACCTAGTGGGGGATGCAGGTTATGCAATGGAGCCATGGCTGATGACACCCATCAGAAATGCACACACACCTGAACAGGAACGCCATAATGAGGCACACGCACAAACACGTAATATGATAGAGCGTGTGTTTGGGCTGCTCAAGTCACGGTTCCGGTGTCTGGACACATCTGGTGGAGCCTTGCAGTACACACCAACTACATGTACCCAAATTGTCATTGTATGTGCTATGCTACATAATATGATCTTGCGAAAACAGCTGCAGCAGGACCAGCATAGGGCTGGGCCAAACAGCCCCCCACCATTGCCAAGGCCATCACAGGCAGAGCGTGACTCGGAGGAGGAACAACCTGAGCCTGCCCCAGTAGGCAGAAGGAGGCGTGCCCAGTATGCCCTGGCCTTGGCAAAGAGGCAACGCATAGCACATACACTGGCTCAGTAGGAACCCTGGGAATGTTACCCCTCTCTGATTCACTCATATAGTAACAGGGATGCCTAACATGACACAACCTGCTCTCAAACATGTACAGGGAGTGTAGTATGTGCATCCGACAGAGGCAGCCCTGCAGCACCACCTGAGGCATGATTGCCATGTGTTAAGCAATGTAACACCATCTAGTATATGCAAACATGAAGACCCTGCCTAACATCTCACCCTCACCAAGCATGATGCCACACTATGAAGACAAGAAGATCAAGTACAATAACTGGCTGAAGTAATGCAGTCAGTCAAAGGGGAGCCAATGTGGTACAGGCTGGGAAGATATGCGGAGTTTGACATGATGCACCACCTGCTAGGGGTGGTATGCACTTATCATGCCATGCCCCATGGATACTGGCAAAGGCTGTCAGTACCCACAGCATGCCCTGAATAGGTAAGTCTCAAAACACAAACCCAACCTCATAGGTTCTACAAGGGATAGGAACCTAGATGTAATACTACCCCATGACAGATGTACAAACAGCAAGATGTGTGCAGTGTAAATGCACATAGTAAGGAGAATGTAGATACCAGTCCTGTAATAGAGAACTGGGCAAGGCTCACATCAGCACCCTAACACTACCAGGTCACACCTCATACTGTGCTGTACAGCCACAAAACATGGAACAAGCTACAAAAGGAGGGTGACTAGCAAGAAATGGCAAGGATAACCACACCCCCATGTTGGTACCACAACAAGAAGCAGCATGGAATATCCATGGTCAAATACCAATGGCTAAAACTGCCTCGCAGTATATAGCCTGCTGCAGACCACTGTCCTAATACCAGGAACAGCACCTGGCCTATGTCGGAATACATGAATATATCAAGCCCCCCAAACCACATTATATTGCTCGACTGAAAATACCCAGACATACACCGGTAGCATTGTACTACCACCAACACAGTAGGAGAAAATTACCCAGATTCCATAAACCAAAATGCCCAGGAACAATGTACTACACCCACAAGAGGGGTAAGCATACTGGATGTGATAATCAGCAACATGTGTACTGGATGGCAAGATGAGAAGTGTACCCCTCACTGGTAAGACCAGACCATAGGGTAAGCACACTGGATATACACACCCTGACCCCAGTCCCTGGCCAGAATACCACAGTGAAAAACATGTGTAAAGTATAGGTTGCAGCCCTCAAAACCGATGTTGAATCCACAAAAGGCCCTGTGCAAGTGCAGAATATGGGACACACCACAGAACATGTTATACAGGCATTCCATGAGCACAGCCAGGAATGCTTGGAGTATGCAATCACAAATAACAACAACACACAATGCCATACATGCAGGCATCTGGCATGCAGGCCTCCAGATATTACCAAACCATGCAAGAGAATGAGAAAGATACCACATGATAGAGCAAACATAAAAAGGGAAGTAATCACTGACCAGTAGTATGGCAACAACATATGTCCACACATACAATCCACTAAGTCCAGCCACAACAAGTATAACCTATGAATCCAGAGGCAATGTGACGCCAGTACCAAGTACACAGACAACCACAACACCCCCCAATAAATACAAACATATGTGATAGATGCATCCATGTATCCAAAGCAGAGGTTGAGCTCCAACAACTCAGTACTGTCAACACTAGTCAGGAGGAGAAGGTAACCACATACACCACAAACTCAGTCCTACATAGACCTACCACAACTGTAAACCAAACACATAAACACAGACAAATATTCCCGGAGGCCTTAATTACAAACACACCACACCAACAGACGCCTCCAAAGTAGATCACAAGCAACCACAACCTTCAAACATAGCACATGCAATGGATAGTACGCAAAGCTGGTGTGCCAAAAAGTCACAGGCCCGAAGGAGAAACAACATGCCTGATACAGTCGTAATAGGTGTCTGCATAGGCGGAAACACAGCTGTCCCACTCACCAGACTGAACAACGGAAAGGGTAGAGTAAGCTGCTTGTAGGTAGCCACAAAATGCCACTTAACACAAGTACGCAGATCACCCCAAAGCAAGCAGAAATATGATGCACTCAATGTCCATGCTGGTGTGAATTACCTAAGATGTACCTCCCTGGTCAACATCAAATGAGACATGGATGGTCCCTCCGAGTATGTACCCCAGGGCGGGATGACACTGGCTTTGTGCAGCATCCAACCCTCACCAAGAATGATGCCACAGTACAAACACAGAATGCTCATGTTTAACAGCTGACACAGTTACAGCTGTCAGTCCAAGAGGGTGTAATGTGTGTCTGCATGAGATGTCAAGCATGACAAGCCATGCTG
Organism: Protopterus annectens; assembly: GCF_019279795.1. Taxonomy (NCBI): domain Eukaryota; kingdom Metazoa; phylum Chordata; order Ceratodontiformes; family Protopteridae; genus Protopterus; species Protopterus annectens. The sequence goes on from NC_056741.1 coordinate 1,427,936,724, forward strand.
CTGTTACAGGGGTGGCTGTCAGCTGTTACCCGTGTGCATCTGGATACTGGATAAGGCCTTTGCCACCTCCATAGAGCCGTATGTAGGCAAGGCCAAAAAGACTACCCACCACCCTAGAAAACATAAGTGGTAGGAAACATAAGGGTAATGCTGACCAATGCCAGATATGTAAACTGCAATATGTATGCCCCTGAGGCACTTCCCATTATGGAGAACATTGATGCATGTCCAGTGACAGAAGCCTGCTGCAGGCCTTGTGACACCACACCAGCACTACTAGGTTATACCACATACCATGTGTTATGGCCCCAATACCTGCACCAAGACATCAAAGGAGGGGGAGTATCCATATGCAGCACAGACACCCATATAGCCAGGTAACTGACAATGCACAAAGCAGCGGACACCACCCATGTGCACATAACCGTATTCAAAACTGCTGTACAGTCTGTAGCATGCGACAGACCACACCCTCACACACAAGAACCCCACCCAGACATCCGAAGACACTGGACAGTATGGATGTCCCACCAAATACCAGACAAGGTACACAAAGTACCACATAGGTGTCAAACCATTATGTATGCAAGGAGTCATCAGGGACCTAGGGACACAGGTCGACATTAATCTGTCATGTGACAGCCACAATGCCAATGTGGCTATGAAGACTGTTGATACTGGACACCGTATCATGAAAGGATTCACACCAACATCAACAGAGGTCACTGTGCCACTGTACTGTTCCCTTATCAGACCCATAATCTAGTACAATGACTCATATGGGATGTACCATACGTGACACCTGCAGCGGTTCAGAAGACCTCATAGTTACCCCACCAACAGGATAAAAGGTGTGAAATATATGTCATATGCTGCCTGGCTGTAGACACTCCAGCAGACTGCAGTCACACACTGCCTACACAGAGGCATTGTATGTCTGTTGTACCAGGCCATGTCCAACACAGGAGTAATGGACATGCTACACCACAGGAAATCAAAGTCATTGGAGCTGTGAGAGTCACAGATGTCAACCTCAACACTTAATGAAATAAAATGTGCTGGAGGGATAGATACATAACCCATAGGCTCCCCAGACCCAGAAACAGGATCCCAATCCATGGTAGGCAGAGCCCCTCACTGACACCCCTCAACAGGAATATTGCCAAGTGGATGGATGACCGTACATGTATACTGGGGGTCCCCACTGTGACACGACCAGACAGAGGCACAGTGAAGAACCTCATAAATGGCCATAATTGAACATAGCAAGGGGTGGCGAAAGACACACACACTCTGGCTAGGCTTACTAATGTCCTAGGGTGTCTAGCCTACTATGAACCCATGAACCTATGAAGATACAACACTTACAGGACACTAAGGATAATCACAAGGCTTACCCAACTGATGGTATGAACCATGTTGGGCATCCACAGATATGCTCCGAATCACACAGATATTACAAACGACATACCAAACACACACACACATATTCTAACATACAACCTGTCAGGTGCAGTGCAAACCCCCCCCCCCCCTGCTGAGTGCAAAATACCTATCCCAGCAGATGGTCCCCTGACATTGCAGATGCTGAGGTAACAGCCATCATCTGCAAAGCAGAACACACAGCAGCAAAGGTATGTGATGGTGGCCTGTGCTGAGGCCAACATGGACCCCAAGAGTAATGGAATGCAAAATCACACTACTGGCCAATGTCAGCCTTACCACAGGATATGTACCCAAAGAGCAGTGTACAACAACAGTGGTCCATCACAACAAAGGTGTTGCCTGAATGGATACCCCAAACTACCACCCCAGGATCCTGACAAGCTTGTTCTGCACAGCTATGGAAAGGATCAGTATGTACCGCAGACAGAAGGCTAATGTGGACCTACTGATACTGGACCCTACACACTGTGGCTGTTGTAACTGCAGAACCGGCCCCTAAACATGTCTGACCCATTTGAAGCAGTCATTAAGGTCATTGATGAGGGCTATGTGGTCCACACAGCATAGCTGGACCGTGCACATGCTTCTAGACAATACCATACATGTTCAGTATGGATATGTTCACCAGCTTAAATATACACACCTATGTCAGTAGAGGGGTTGCAAAGCAGACCAAGGACAGAACTGACATGGTCAGACATGCCACATCCATGTCAGACTACAAAGCGGATATGAGTGGCATCCCACAAGGCCTGGTCTTGGCCCCCCCCCACCCCCGGCCTGTATACATGTCCCATAGGTATAGGCCAACATGGAAGGACTGTGACTGAGCATGTATGCCGAGGAGTACAAACAGCCCACCATATCCGAACCCCAGCTGACACAAGCAACCCACAAAAGGGCCACCTACAAACAGACAACTGTAGCCATAGCCATGTCAGCAAGCTAATCGCAGAACTGTGTATAGACAACCACCGTGGATATACAGTAAGTGCCCACAAATTACCACACAGGTGTTAACCCATGAGGCACCTAACATGTAATGTGAGACCTGGGTACAAAAGGTGATAAATATCCTGCACTGGACAAACATGTGTCTGTAGTGTTTGCAGAAACATGTACCATATACCCACCCAAACATGAAGGCTGGCAGATGTAGATAAGGGGAACTCACTCTGGCTCTGCAGCCATCCTCCATCAGCATCACAACTGACTACAATAGCCCCTGTGGGATATACTGCAGCAGACACCTCCAACAACTGTAAAGTCCACAACAGTACCCCACAAGGGGTAGCAAAGAGCCTGAACAGATGCCATGTGTTGCCTGAGTAAAGAAACTGCAGCCCCACACACCGCCATCCTTCCCAGCTACAGGAAAGCTGTGCCTGATGTATGAAGCCATGTCCAACCTGGAATGAATGAACATGTTGCACCATGTACAATCTGAATGGCAGTGAGCTATGCACATGAGAGACCTGAACCCCAGCACTGACATACATAGGACAAGCTGTACAGAATGATCCATAACACAGAAGGCACCCCCACACTTCAGTAAACTCCTGGTACAGGGCAGCCAGAGTGCCACATATTGACACCCCTCAAGAGGCATCCTGATGAGTGTATGGGAGATGGTAGGCTACCCTGGGTATCACTGTTATGTCAGAGGTAGACAGAGGCACAGTATACCAACCATGACATATTTAATGGCAAACTCCAGTTACAATGCATGTCGAAGGACAAACACACCCTGTGACTACCATGAGAAATGGCCTACGGAACATCGCTAGTGTTTGCCAATGTCCACCCATGTTGTGGAATACACTAGCAATGTTGGACGAGCCTGGTGTAGGTAGTCCATATCTGAACATATTGCAACATGGTCATATGTGCACTACTGGCCCCTACACAGTCTGTTGTGCTCACTATGAAGATGTCAAGCAGTTATAGGACTAAAGACCAGGATACTGTCCACTACAATGAAAGTACCGAACCAGTACACTATACGGTACTACAGTGTTAGGTCATTATGAAAGTATGTTGAGAACTGTCTGCAAAGTATCCCATGCAATTCCTGCAGGCACAGTATAATCCCTGTTGTGGCAGACACGAAGCAGTTGGCCAGTTAGTACACAACATGACACCCAGCACACAATCATAAACGCATGATAATGTCAAAGGTCACACACACCCAAATATGTGTTGGACTTCAGAGTGCAACATATGGAAAGCTCACACTGGGCATGCTTGCACACTTTGATAAATGAGGCATATGTCAGACAACATGCCATGGAAAGGCTGAACTGGGCATGCTCACACACTTAGGCCATATCTCCGTGTAGCAGTTGGCCACACATATCTGGTATTTGTACCTGTCAGTCCAGGAACCAACCACAACACAGCAATCAGCCCAGTGCACACAGTAAATGACCACAGAGACATAAGTGATATAGTGGATCGCCATCATATGCAAACATCTGCCACAGATACACAAGTTGGTCATAGGAACAGGGAATGCTATGGCAATAAAGACCTGCAAACAGTAGAACAGCACAACAAATATTGTGCATCCGACAATTGAACATATGGGTGTAGAGGTCAATACTAGGCTTCTTGCCCCAGGGAATGGCAGCTCAGCCAGAGTGTGCTTGGCATCTGCATCCCCAGGATAATAGGCTACCGTGCCACTGTAAAGTAGGTCACAGAAGGCAACATGTGAGGCTAGTGAGCTGTGCCTCTGTCAAACAGGGGCACCGTGGAGGTCTCAGGGATTGAATGTGCTAAGCCACAGCCATGTTGTCGGTGTGTGCTGTGAGAGGGTTGCCGAGGATCTCTGAGAGTAGGTGTCCGTCAATAACAGACTGAGGGGAGCACTATCTGCATTCTCTGGACGATTCCACTGTCAACACTGTGTTGTAATGAGTATGTGTGAATGAAGTGCCATGCTGGAACCATCCACAGATGTCCTCCCTCTGTGGGCTACAGCTCTGCAATGTATTAGGTCGCTCTGTCTGTTGAACGGCACATATATAGCTGGTGTACAGCTGACAGGTGTCTTGTTGTGGAGCAGTCATGGGTATATGCGGGATAGCATGACCAATGCAAACTGTACACATGCTCATAGGATGCAAGTGTCAAGGATTATGCTGAGTGGCCAGTATAGTCCTCCAGCATGGGTCCTCTGAAGTCATCCACCCCAGTCTACACAAGTGTAGAGTCTGCTTGTGCTAAACACAGTTTGTGTGCAGTGACAACCTTGCCTGGGGGTGGAGATGAGATATGGATGTCCAGGGAAAGGTGGTCATGGTCAGATATCAACAATGGTGGTCTACCCCTGGTCTGGAACAGTGAGTACCCACGTTGCAGATGGACAGGTGCAATATGTATTCACCCATGTGGCTGTGGTGTGTGGTTCTGCCATAGCACATGGACCCACAAATTGTAGTGGCGGTAGGGTAAAGTGGTAGAGGCCTGAGTAGTTCTTACACACAATATGCCTGTACCTGATGTTAACAACTGGAATGGTGTATGTGAATACCTGCATATCCTGGCACTGTTCCCAGGGAAGCTAAGTGTGTGTCCTGGATGTGGGTGTGGTGTTCTGGACTGGTTGTGTTGTGTGTTACAGGGCCTGTGGTCCCAAAGCATGGTATAGAACATAACCTGCCAGTGCGATGTGCATATCTGACCCTGTCATAGGTGGCTGCAAATGAATATATATGCTATCCCCCACCTGACAGGTAGTACTACATCTACATACCTCTGCGGAAATAAAGATGTCAGCACCCTAGAAATACTACAGGTGCAGAGCAACTGCCCAGTAATTCGGATAGTGTGCTCTGCTAATGCGTCTCCCTCAAGTGTCATAATATAGTTAGGTAGGGGCTCGAATCCTGCAAATGCTCTGTGTGTGTGTGTGTGTGTGTGTGTGTGTGTGTGTGTGTGTGTGGGTGTGAGTGAGTGGGGTTTGTGTGTGTGAAAGGCTGTGAGAAGGAAATGTCCCTTTTGGCAACTGGGAAAACACACTACAGGATGCACACTCCCCTTTCTAAACACAGATGATGTCAGCACCCTATAAGTACAGCAGGAGAAAGGAAGCCTCCCAGTAATGCGAATAGTGCGCTCTGCTAATGCGTCCGTCTTGAGTGTCATAACATAGTTAGGTAGTGGTTTGAATCCTGCAAATGGCAAGTGTGTGTGTTTGGATGAGGGGGGTTACTGTGTGTGTGCAAATATGTATGAGGGAAATGTCCCTTTTGGCAACTGGGAGAACACACTACAGGATGCACACTCCCCTTTCTAAACACAGATGATGTCAGCACCCTATAAGTAAGGCAGGAGAAGGATAGTCTCCCAGTAATGCAGATAGCACGCTCTGCTAAAGCATCCATCTCGAGTGTCATAACATAGTTAGGTAATGGTTTGAATCCTGCAAATGGCAAGTGTGTGTGTCTGGATGAGGGGGGTTACTGTGTGCGTGCAAATTTGTCTGAGGGAAATGTCCCTTTTGGCAACTGGGAGAACACACTACAGGATGCACACTTCCCTTTCTAAACACAGATGATGTCAGCACCCTATAAGTACAGCAGGAGAAGGGAAGCCTCCCAGTAATGCAAATAGTGCGCTCTGCTAATGCGTCCGTCTCGAGTGTCATAACATAGTTAGGTAGTGGTTTGAATCCTGCAAATGGCAAGTGTGTGTGTTCGGATGAGGGGGGGTTACTGTGTGTGTGCAAATATGTGTGAGGGAAATGTCCCTTTTGGCAACTGGGAGAACACACTACAGGATGCACACTCCCCTTTCTAAACACAGATGATGTCAGCACCCTATAAGTACAGCAGGAGAAGGGAAGCCTCCCAGTAATGCGAATAGCGCGCTCTGCTAATGCGTCCGTCTCAAGTGTCATCACATAGTTAGGTAGTGGTTTGAATCCTGCAAATGGCAAGTGTGTGTGTTTAGATGAGGGGGGTTACTGTGTGTGAGGAAAATGTCCCTTTTGGCAACTGGGAGAACACACTACAGGATGCACACTCCCCTTTCTAAACACAGATGATGTCAGCACCCTATAAGTACAGCAGGAGAAGGGAAGGCTCCCAGTAATGCAAATAGCGCGCTCTGCTAATGCATCCGTCTCGAGTGTCATAACATAATTAGGTAGTGGTTTGAATCCTGCAAATGGCAAGTGTGTGTGTTTGGATGAGGGGGGTTACTATGTATGTGCAAATATGTGTGAGGGAAATGTCCCTGTTAGCAACTGGGAGAACATGCTACAGGATGCACACTCCCCTTTCTAAACACAGATGATGTCAGCACCCTATAAGTACAGCAGGAGAAGGGAAACCTCTCAGTAATGCGAATAGCATGCTCTGCTAATGCGTCCATCTTGAGTGTCATAACATAGTTAGGTAGTGGTTTGAATCCTGCAAGTGTGTGTGTTTGGATAAGGGGGGGGGGTTACTGTGTGTGTGCAAATATGTATGAGGGAAATGTCCCTTTTGGCAACTGGGAGAACACACTACAGGATGCACACTCCCCTTTCTAAACACAGATGATGTCAGCACCCTATAAGTAGAGTAGGAAAAGGGAAGCCTCCCAGTAATGTGAATAGTGCACTCTGCTAATGTGTTTCTCCTGAGTATCGTAATGTTGTTAGGTAGGAGTTTGAAACCTGTAAATGGCATGTGTGTGTGTTTTGATGTGGGGAATTCGTGTGTGTGCATTTCCGTATGAAAAACAAGTTAGTTTTGGCAATCAGGAGACCACACTACCTGATGCACATTACCCTTTCAAAATACTGATGTTGTCAGCACCCTATAAGTATAGTCAGAGAAGAGGAACTATCTAGTAAACCGAATAGTGCGCTTTGCTAATGCATCTCTCTCACGTGTCATGACTTAGGTAGGGGAATGAATCCTGCAAATGGCAAGTGTGCATGTGTGTGGGGGTAGTAGTGTGTGTAAATGCAAGTGTGAGAGAACAGATCCTTTTGGCAAATACTACAATACACCAGATGCTGCATACTCCCCAAGTAAACACAGGGGATGTCACCACACTATCAGCACAGCCAAACAGGGCTAGTTGGCTAGTAATGCCAATAGTGTGCTTTGCTACTGTGTCTATTACCATTGTCAGAGTACAGATAGGTATGTTTTGGTAACCCACAACTGTCACGTGTGGTTGTGTCACACAGTATGACCTTGTGTGGGTGTTTGTACATAACAATGCATGCCATTGCCTAAACCAGCAATGGCATTGCACACATGATGTATGTGTGTGACACATACACATAAATACCTGTGACCTGCAGTAGTCACCATGTCTGACACATGCTTCGTGTGGATAAATGGTATTTGCAATGTATACCAATATGACTGCATTATACTGTGCAGGGTCCACACGTGGTATGTCCCTGTACAGTGTGGGTGTCTATGGTGAAAGACCTGCAGCAGGGGATACACATCTGGTCTGGGCCATATAGTGTACATGTAGTCGATGTACAGGTGCTGCATGTTCCCACCTGTTGTGGTAGTGGTAACATGTCATTCCACTGCAATTCGGTGACCACATGCTGTGAACTCTTCAACTAGTGTGTTGTAGCTACAGTAATGCTCACACACAATGTTTGGCTGGATGCAGTACGGCCTTATAAACACAGGTCATGAGACTGTCATATTGCTGGTGTTGTTATGGAGGATAGGTGGTCTTCCTGTGTATGTGAGGGTTGTGTGTGCCAGGCTATGAACCAGATGGCAGTCCGACACACGGTCAGCTGCACATTAGTAGGCCCTGATGGTTTGTGCTGTGCCAACAACCTGGAGGTGTGTATATCTGTGTTACCTTGGGATACCACCCCCCTATCCATGTGTGTTACATGTGTAGGGGATGACAGGCATGGTATGGGGCATAACCTGTCAGTGATGGGTAACACCTGTGAGCCATGAATCATGAATCTGGTACTGCACAGACATTGCAGTTCACCATGCTGAGGGCAGTGTCTGGTGCATGCATCTTCCGGTGTACACTGCTGTTGTTGTGTAGCAGCACTGTTAGTGTCCTAACCTGTGTGATACCCATGGAGGTTGCTATGTAAACCATGTCCTGCAGCATAAGGCAGTATGTGTGTACCAAGGAGCTTTGCCATTATACATCGGGCCATGGGTGTCACGTGCAAGATGACCCATGCACATCATTGTGGCTTCCCTAGCATGTAAGCACACATTGACAGCCAGTGGATACCCTAAGAATGACAGTGGAGACTGAGCATAATGTAGACATACAACACCCTTCCCACATATAGTGGTAGAATACCTGGTGAGGGTATGTTGGCAACCAACATCAGGCTCATACTGACCTGTGCCACATGCTGAGAGATCCATTCTATGTTTCCTATCATGTAGTCCAGGGAGGTATGTCTCAGGCAGCCACACTGGCATGGTCAATGAGTGAGTCATATCTGTCCATGCCTCTGACTGACCTGTATGCATGTGTGCTGTGGTGGACCATAGTGCCCCTGAGTCATATCACTGTGACCTTCACCAGATACAGCCTGTTGAGCAGGACCCCAGTGCAGCACACAAGACAGGTACCTGACACGTCTGTAGCAGGTGTGTTGTGTAGCCCTACAGGCTGTGAGTGTGTGGCACACGGGATGTGCGTGCCGTGTGTGGCATGTGCTCTGTTCCGACGGAACATATGCCTGTGTGCCAGGTGCTGAGGTGTGTGATGCCCAGGCAGGCTGCTAGTCTGAGTCCCCACGTATGCCCCAGTGTGTTCAGCATGCTGTCAGTGTGTGTCAATGTCTGACTGGTATTGTCGTCACTGTAATTTATTGTATTGATTTATTTATTTATCCTACATTTCTTGACTGGGATAGCCCGACCGGATGCATATCCATTTCCAGGGGAGGCCCGTGGAGACAAGCTACGAGGGTAGCAGATACAGCATTACATAATACTAGCATTACATATTACAAACAGATTATTTACAAAGATCACATAAGTAAGCAAGTCAAACATGTTCCACAGGTTAATGTTAGACCTGAGCACAAGCCAAGATTAAATTAAAATCACACAGTAAAGTGGTTCACAGAAGTTACACATTCGAGTTAGCCAGGCTTGATACATTGACATAGCCAGTTAAGTGACAAATGTTGTTTGAGTCTACTGTTAAATTGACCTAAGGTGGACAGTAGGGTAATATCAGCTGGAAGTGAGTTCCAGGATCTACTTACAGGGTTTGCAAAGAGAGAATCACTGGCTGTGTTATTACACTTGCTAGTCTGAAGTAGTACTTTGTTAGAGGATCGAAGCTGTCTAGGATTGTTATAGGGGGTGATAATATTTGAAGTGCAGGAGTATTGTCTGGATTATAGAGGATTTTATAGGCCATAATCAGTTGGTTATACTGTATTAGGCTGGGTATTGCAAGCCAACCAAGCTGATTTAAATTGATGCAATGATGTGTCCTAAAAGGCAGCCCAGTGGCAAACCTGGCAATGTGGTTGTAGCAGATTGAGTGTTTGTTAAGGACAGTCTTGTTCATATTCGAGAGTAGAGGGGATGCATACAGAAGGGTTGAAACAAGGTGTGAGCAAGCTATGGCACCTTTAGCTGGAGGGGCTAGGAAGGCTTTAATTCTGTAAAGTGACCCTAGTTTTCTATTGATGGCTTTGATAATCTGGTTAACATGTATGTCACATTTGAGATTATTGTCTATGATGACACCTAATAGTTTTGGAGATGGGTCAGGGGAGATTATTGTGCCATCAGTTGATGTTATGGTAATGGTGAAAGTGTTAGACCTACGTGTTGGTGAAATAACAGCAGTTTAGTTTGATTGGGATTTAGGATCAGACGATGTTCAGAAAGCCAGTTTGCTATTGTATTAAAGGTGGTCTGGGTAGCTGACCATAACTCTACTGGAGATGTGGCTGAGCAGATCAGAGTAGAGTATTCAGCATATTGGATACAGCTGACTTTTGGGATGACAGTATAACGGTCGTTAATGAAGATGGAGGACAGCAAGGGCCCTAGTATAGAGCCTTGTGGTACTCTGAGGGTGTTAGGTAGAAGGTTAGATAGTTTGTTCTGCCAGAGGCCGGCCTGCTGTTGACCATGCAGGTAGGATTGAAACCATTGGAAGGCTCCAGTATCTAGACAGTCTTTGCAGGGTGTGGAGTACAAGTTGGTGATCAACCATATCGTATGCCTTTGAAATATCCAAAAAGAGGGCTGCGGATATATAATTATTGTTGCAAGTATGGCTTATGGTGTTAGTAAAGGCTAGGAGGCCTGACGTAGTGCTGTGAAGAGGACATAAGCCATGCTGAGTGTCTGCCATAATGCGGGTTTGGATTAGGTGGTGCATGACTTGTCTATGACGAAAGTTGCCATAATCTTTGCAAGTGGAGAGAGTATAGCTATTGGTCTATAATTGGAGACTTCAGTAGAGCTGCCTCCTGTGTGAAGTGGGATTACATATGACATTTTCCAGATGGTGGGAAAGTTAGAGTCTAACATGATTCCTTTGATTACCTTTGAGACAGGGTAAGCAATAGCATCATCTGGTTTTGATAGGTACTTGGCAGGGAGTTGATCAGCAGAAAGTGTAGTGGGTTTCACTGTTACAATCAAGGTACGGAGAAGTGAAGTGGTGACTGGCAGCTGGACACAAGTAGTTTTCTAGGGGTGCTACTTTCAGGAGCAGGGGAGCTAGGAAGCAGATGGCTAGCTAGGGCCTGAAATGTCTCAGTAAAGAACTGGTCAAAACTATCAGGAACATCTTCAGGGGTATTATCAATAGTAGCAGCAGGGATTGGGGTTGACGTTTGTCCTGGACATAGTATATATGACATGCCACCTGACAGGGTATGGCATTACTGGGTTCAGAGAGACCAGTCCCCAGATTGGCTGTGTGGTGGCATCCCCACATGTGTTGTACATTCCCGGCCAAGGGTGATGGCTGACTGCATACATGTGGCAGCTGTGACAATGACACATGACTCACATAAACCACAACTGGACCATAGAGGCGATTCACAGGTTACCTTTGCACATGCTACCCTAGTAGTGTGATTGCCATGGTGAGTACCAAAACACATAGGGCCAATGGGGAACAACATACTGAAGGTGTGTATGTGTGGGTGTACCGCTACTGTTTCATAGCACTGACATATATGACTGCACACGTGGGTAAATGCCAGGTAAGACATGTGCAATGTGTCACAGGCAACGTACATGCGTACAGGACAAACAGTGACGTTTTGTCATGTGTAAAGTTGACATACGTATCGTATGCTATGCAGATGTCACTAGAAGTCTACAGAAGCACTGTAACTCTGCATTGCAGGTGTAAGCAGTGTTCCATGGGACCCCAAGCGAACATGCATGCAAACAAAGCTACAGTAAACAGGGCTGGAAGTAGTGCATTATACAACAAAGAAGGGGTAACAATAACAGTAAGAAACAATGCAAATATGTAGGCACTATCAACATGTACCCAGGAATACGCAGCACAGATACCCATGGTAGAACCGATATTATGTCATACTTATTTGTGATTTGGATTACATTGGTACTGCACACATATCTACATGCGCGAACATCCACATGGCATAGTCGTTGTGGGCAACTTGACACCATTACTGGACATGTCCACCATTGCATATCACTACTTGCATTAGCTTTCCCCCTGTGCTACCCATGTATGCGGCTATCTGTTGACAACCTTACCACCGGCATGCAATTATGTGCAGCTGTTATACTTTGGTATGTACTATGGGTGCAGATAACAATTCAGGACATTCATACAGTTACTGCAGCAGGCATGCTGGGATAAACACACAGTCATAGCAGCACACTGTACTGTTACCAACATGATACTACTAATACACTTCTATGTAGTCACCCTGTGCATCAGCAACGTGTTTACCTGTTCCCGCAATGATGTTGGAGATTGCAGGAGGTGGCACAGTGTCATCATATGCACAGGGTGTGGATTAGGTATGCCTGAGTCAGCCACTGATACCACCAATTGACATGTGTGTGTATGTGTGTTGGTGAGGGGCAGCAGTACAGGGTGGGGCAGTGTTGGTGCAGTGTGTGCGTGTATGTGGTTGCCCTAGGTGTTAACATTTTGCATGTGTGTATGCACGCACACAGTTCCACCTCATGGCTGCCATATACAGGGGTTTGTGGACAGCCACATACTGCACCTGGCAGGCCATACAGATCAGTGTCTGTGTGCACGGACACGGTACCTGTGCCTGGCAGGGGTGCTACGGACCGTATCCAGTACAAGGCCAGACTGGGTACTGTCATCAGAAGCGGGAGTGTGTTGACTGGACACAAGTCCCTGTTGGGACTGTCCAGAGCCACGTGCATGTGGTCTCCTGGGGCGTTCCAATGACAGCACAGACCCAGCATTGCTGGGGCTGCTGCAGGCACTATGGGGGCATGCGCGAGCCTGTTGTCGTCCACGCCGACTGCCAGCTGCTGCTGCTGCCGGCATAAGGCCACGTCAACGCCGCAAACGCCCACCATTGCCCTGGCTCATGGACATCTGGTTGTGGACCTGCTGTAATATGTCCCCACAATGTCTGTCTATGACATCGGTGAAGTTACGGATAGCATCCGCAATGTCACGCATACTGTCTGTCATGGCTGTGCGACATGCTCTCAGCTCCCTCAGACCCTGTCTGGTGTACCTTTCCATACGTGACTGTGCCTGCATGACAGTCCGAAACATAGCTGAGGTTGACAGACCTCTTTGGGCACGTCGGCCAGAGGCAGTACGCCCATGGATGTTCCCACGAGAACCCATGGGCAACTGTCTGTGTGGTACCAACGGAGGACCCTACCCATGGCTGCTGTGTGGGGACGCATGTGCCACAGGTACCACATTACCCTGGTCTATGCCCACTGTATCCTGTCCATCACCTAGGGACAATGGTGACAAAGGATGTACAGGCAGGATGACTGTGCGCAATGATGGGGTTGACAGCTGTATACTGTCAATTGGCTGACCAATGGCAGACCCTGACACACCTTCCTGTACCATTACACAAATATCATCATTACCAGTAGCCATGGCACAGGATTCAGGTTCCCTGCTGCAGGTCACCAGAGCAGCCCCAGAACCTGTGGGATGAAGACAGGAAACACAGTTTACAGTCTCCAGACATAGTTACCAGTGATGCACTTATACACACATGCACACATGCACACATGGACACATACACACAGGCACACATGCACACATGCACACATGCACACAGGCACACGTGGACACATGCACACGTGGGCACATGCACACATGCACACGTGGTCACATGCACACATGGGCACATGCACACATGCACACGTGGTCACGTGCACACATGCACACATGCACACGTGGACACAGGCACACATGCACACATGCACACGTGGACACAGGCACACATGCACAGATGCACACATGGACACAGGCACACCTGCACACATGCACACATGCACACATGGGCACAGGCACACCTGCACACATGCACACATGCACACCCTGCAGTATACACACAGAGCACTACTGAGTTACACTACTGTTACTAGCATTATCAGGACTATTATAGGTTATGTTAAACACACTCACCAGCATGGATGGCCTGTCTTGCTGTAACCCTGGAGGGACCTGCGGAAATGATGAGATTAATGTCAGTGGGCACAACTGTGCCATTGATATTGCATATGATACAGTGTACAGAACAGTCAGGTGTACATATGGCATATTACCTGCACACTCCATGTCGTGCTGCTGTGTGGAACCAGCCTCCATCATAATGCAGGTGTACTGCTGTTGGTGTTCTGGGGCTGGAGCCACAACACTTAGAAGTAGCCCCTCCAGTCTGGTGAGGGGGGGATGTGTGGCCACCCCACCTCCTGTGGCGACCTGTTGCCTGTGGATATCTGATGCACGCTGCCGGACACTTCGGATTAAATCACTGCAGTGATGTCGTACCTGCTCATATTTCCTGTTATGCGTGCCAATATCATTTACCCTATGGACAAGGTCTTGCCACAGTGCGGCCCTCTCCTGCTGATTCTGACTGGTGCGGGAAAACAGGATGTCATACTCCCGCACCAGGCTCTGGAGGATCTCCTCATCTTCCTCCACAGAGTAGGCGGGGTTACGCTGTCGCACCATCTCCCTGGAAGAGAACACAGACAGGATATCAGCAGACCATGTCAGCAATATATGACACACATACTATACATGATACTCATGTGTAGTGATATACTACTACTCCCATATGTTGCATGTGTGTGTGTCGTGGTGGATACACAGGTACATGGCCAGATATCAGTGCTCAGCCAACACCTGTGCAACAATACCTGCCACATTCTACACAACATAGTAGCATGCCCCATCGGTCAGCACACACTGACAGGTGCAATGCACAACCTCACTCTGGGGGTTCATCCCAAGGTACTGTATGTGGGACACCATCCAGTACTGTGATGTGGACAGACGTTACTCGGCCTGGATATACATATCCCACCACCACCACCAGCACAGTAGACTACTTTGATATGTATGTGATTAGACAGTTATTCACTTGCTAGGACTGAGATGGTATCCATGCAGCACACTGGGCCAGTGGAAGCCACAAGCCACACTGCTGACCCCTTTGCAAATGCTTACCACAGACATGCCACGGATTGCATGGAACTTGCACACACATGTCTAACCCAGACCCTATGCACAAAGGTTAGGCATCCTGTCCGGTGGACCCCAGACAGAGGCAGATTGAATAACAATAGCAGGAGGCTACTGCAGGACAGAGCACATTCACATTAAGGGAAGGCATCTGTGGTCAGCACTGGTACTATGCTACGGTCCGTCATAACAACAGCCATGGCCTACTCTGGGAGGGAAATGGACACAAACACTATGGATGACCACAAGGCCTTCTTCAGTTATGTTACACATATGGACCACATGCCTCAGATATGCTCTGTGTTAATCCACACCTACTTAACATTCACCAAACACACGGATATTGGCAACAATCTTGCAGACATGTTCGGTGCACATATCCCCCCTCCTTCTCCCCACCTTTAAAATATTTATCCCAGCTGGATGTAACCTCCCTATCATCTCACATGTCCAGGTGAGGGCCGCCCTCAGCAGAGGAGAACACACAGCATCACTGTGACCTCGTGGTACCCCTGGATGTGTGCTACCGGCACTCCGAGAGGACATACCACCGCATATAACACTGATAGTTTATCTTGGCCGTACTACAGGATATGTACCTGGACAGTGGCATACAGCAACAGTGGTCCCACACCACTAAGGGGGCACCTCGACTGACCCTGGGAATTACCACATCATATGCATAACGGGCCTGGTCTGCTAGGCTATGGAATTATGCAGTATGGGATGCATATGCAGTGACATCAAGTACCTGCAGACACTTGTTCCCAGCCAGTGTGCCTTTGGGATGGGCTGATCCTGACTTTTGAACCTGGCTGACCTTTCAGAGCAGTCACTACAGCCATTGCTGGGCCAACACACAGACAAATGCTGCCAGGATCATGGCCTATGACTGTTTGACATGTGATGTATGGTCATCCCCTTTTGGTGGAACTACGTACATACAACATATCATATGGACATACCTATGGATACAGACCTACGACACATTTGGAGGGTTCACAGTATGCACACTATTAACCTGCTACTTTGCATTACCTCTGTTTGTTGCAGCTGGTTGCATTACCACAACTTCTGCTTGCTGCTGCTGCTACTGTCAGTGCTGACAGCTTCGGGTGACAGTGTCACAGTGTCTGATTTTTTTTTTTTTTTTGCTCTCTCTCTCTCTCTCTCACTTCTCGCTCTCCCTCTGTCTGCTTACAGACAATGCAATGAATGTATTGCATGTGGGGAGTGTTAGCACTGGATGCTTTTGTAGGTATTTGCATAGGTCCATGTGATGGCCTCTGCACCAATTGTAAGCCAGCATTTGCTAATTGCATACAGCCAGTTGTGTACTGATTGCAGTTCTCACTGTGATTTCAGGTCAGTGCTATAAAAGGGTATGTGGGATAGGCATTGCCCTTTCAGATTGTGAGGGCAGGGACCATGCTGGTATGCTGTGGACAGTGTTCTGTGAGTGAAAAGGTTAGTATCTCTCTCATGCTTCAGGCTGTGTTGTATATTCACAATTCTCCATTCCTCTCTCATGTTCCCTGTAGCAAGTGTGTATGCACATTGACTCCTACAACTATATATAGATATATATTTATATATATATATATATATATATATATATATATATATATATATATATATATATATGTACATATGCATACATATATCTATGTACTTTAACTGACCTTATTATCTACAAGCTGCCAACTAGCATGGCTGTTTCTGTTCACACACTACTATTATGGAAATCCAGTAGTTTTGACAGTAATTTTAAATGACATGCTTTGTGTACTACACATCCTATATTCATCCCTACTATTACATGTTATATTTATTTTAGCGCAATGTTTTTGTATAAGAGTCATGGCTTAGTGGTAGGTCGTACAGACTAGTGTTTCTGGGGTTCGGGACTGACAGTGGGATTTTATTTTTCTTTTGAACTGAGTAGAGGACCTGTCAATCAAAGTGACTAAGGCACTTTTAAGCAGTTGTAACCGGGTTAGCGCTGGTTTGCACGGAGCTCACGCATGCGCACTGACGGTTAGCTCTGTGCACACCCATTTACAACCGCTTAACGGTGCTTACTCTGGCACACACCCATGCTATTTTCTTTGAAAGAAAACAAAATGGGGAGACAGGAAAGTTGTGAAAAAGGGGTCACAAAGAGGGTAAGACAGTAGGGAAACAAGCTTGGGATGTGCAGGAGGGATGTAGGTAAGGCCCATAGCTGCCCATTTCTTAATCAGCAACAGCTGTGCATATGTATGTAATTTGGTGTGACATTTGAAACCTTCCACCCCTGAGAGAGGTGTCAGGACAACAATAATACTTGTTGTACAGCCAATTGTAATTGATAGGTTCCATGTCCAGCAGACATGTGTGCGGAATGGGCAGCTATGTATGGGGCGTAATTTTTGTGGGTACAGAGTGCCCTTTTTTTTCAGGTGAGAGTGGTATGTCAGGTGAAGGAAGTCGGTACAGCTGGGGAGGTAGGTTGGGTAGGTAAACAGACAAGACAAACAAGACGAATACAGGGGCGGTGTTTGACACATGTGGGGGGGGTTACACAATTGACGGGGATGGAGGTTTGGATATCCAGACCCCATGAGCCCACAGATGGCAACAGTGGAACTGATATCCCCACCCACAGGCAGTTGCCACTGTTCCTTCACTGCCCAGGACGGGGCTGTGCTGGGGGCTGTGTAGGTGGGGCAACAGGCATGCCCATTAGTTGCGCCACCCATGCCTCGAGCTGGCATAGGGGCTCAAGAACAGAGTCCCGAATCTCCCTACGCACCACAGTCCGGATGCTACGGAGGGTGAGTGGTGGTTCTCCTCCGGCCACACTTGCAGAGGGGGGGCGAGCCCCATCCCCTGCAGCGCTTCCACCCGCAGGTGGCACAGGGCCACCGGAGGAGGGTCCGGACTCGGCACTAGTGCCAGGTGCACTTGCCAGCTGAGGTGGGAGAGGTGGGTCTGCTGGAACCCGCCTTCCCTGTCGTCCTATGTTTTGCATTATGTCATGACAGTTTGGGTTAGTGACATATAATACCATTCACAATTAGTTGTAACAGCATGCATTAGTATTCCCATTAACCAAACACCCAGATATTCACACCATTGAACAGCGTGCATAACACATGCATAATTTGAATGGAAATACACAGTCCAGCAACATGCAGGGTTAATTGATGGCAACAGGCCATCAGGTGCGGATGTATGAACAGGGCATATGCATCAACAGACATGCAGATATATATGACCCAACAGGACAAACGTCCAGGGGTGTTAATTGTGATTGCACATACCATTTTCACGTGGAATGGGTTATATGTGGTTATAGGGTGGGGTAAAGAAAGTAATATTAACACCTTTGAATAACAATACATATGCTGTACATTTCTAATAGCTACAGTTATATACACACTACTGTTCTAACTACAGTTTCCTATATGATAACTATTTCAACTTGGTGATAGGACTGTCACTGCAACATCAATATACATTTTAGTGTTCTTCATACACATTCATATCTAGCTTTGTTCAGCTACATCATTTTGCTACATTTGCTTTATATAGCTGTAGACAAGTGTGGATGTTTGGTATATCAGACAATCATCCTATCTGCATATTTCAGACTGAGAGCAACATATCCAGATTTTGGGATACACATTCCACATCTAGCAACACTTTGAACAGATTTTGCTGTTTGGTTTTGAATCTCACATGCATTTCATTCTGTCTTGACTGCAGTATACTTTATTCAGGGGTTATTACTACTGTATTGCTGGATTCATGACACTTTCTCACACTCTCTCAATTGCTTTCATTTTACTATTCAGGATGGTACTTACTTCTAAGCTTTATTGACATGTTTTACCTGTAGTTATTACAATCCTTTCCAGCAGTCTCACTTCTGTCATGTTTCAGTATTTCCACAGGGATATAGTTCACACATGTGATTTCATCATCTTCTGCAGCTATACTTCTCAGCCTGCTGCAGGTTGTGTACTATTTTCTTACAGGTAGGGCAAATTTATTTCAGAATATATGTCAGACAGTTTCATTTTTCAGGTTAACTTACAGGCTGAAATACACTTTTGTAATCAAGCATGACTTGCAGACAGTTTCACACTGTTACTTGCAGATTTTATTCCTTACTGACTACACTGCACTCTTTTGCTGACTGTCATACTTTTATATTTCTTTACGGTTACTGGTAGTGGATTACTGACCTGCCTGGTAGCGCAACCGCACCAGCCTATCGCCATAGGCTCTGCAGTTCACAGAACGGACACCTGCAGTTGTAATATAAATGAAGTAATATTGGAATACACATCTCCATAATATCAGCTCGTTTAATTTCTTACATACATAATTAAATGTTACTTACTCAGTAGTGGGGCGTTGGGTGCTTGCAGGGCCTCCTGGATCCAAAGGTTCAGTTGGTCCTGCTTGCGTCTCTTCAGGTCTGCATGGTGGTGACGGACCTGCTCACCAGTCCTTGGAATCCCTGTGGCACTGGTGAGATCATGAGCCAACCGGTCCCATGCCTCGGCCCTGTATGCTCCCCAGAGGACCTGGCCCTGCATGAGTTGGGCCTCATGATTATGGACTAGGAGCCAGACCATGTACCTGGACTCCTCAACACCCCACCTCTGTGCTTGGAAGCAACTACCCTCTCCTACTCCTGTCATTCTGCCTGCAGGTCAGTTCTACAATCGTTTATGTTGTGTATTCCCGCCTATGGGGCTTATATAGTCCGTTTTTCCCGCACATATCTGTGATTGGCCATTTTGGAATTGTATCAACTTCAGTAAACCTGCATTGTCATGCTGTAGTTTGTATTCATTCCTATATATTAGCTATTATTGCATTTCTAGGTACTCCTGTCATGGCTAAGTGGTTCTGTACCTTGACTATGGTGTATAGTATCCTGGGTTCGAACCTGGCCACTGCTTTTTATTTTTCATGACTGTCTAGACATGCTGAGGGGTGTGTCTGTGTAAAGGCAGTTTTGATACGGCTTGCTCAACGTTGCCCGTTGGTTAGCTTGTTTGTGTGGGGTACGCTGGTTTAAGCCTCATTTGGCTATCGGCACGCATATTACACTCAGCTCAGTTAGGGGCACATAGATTTAGTGTGTTAGACCATTGCTCAGCTATGGGCACTCATTTTGCACCAGTTAAACCACTGCTCATCTACGGGCACATGCACTCACTCTGTTAAACTGTAGCTCAGCTATGAGCACTTCTGGCATTTTTTATTCTTTTGTTACCTCACATGTCTTCAATATAAATGGGCTATTTCATTACATTTTACATAAATTGTGGTTTTATGTGTACATATTTGTCGGGGACTTGTTTCCTGCTTATTTTGCAAAAAAAAAAAATTGGTGTTGTGGGGGCTCGAACCATGACTGCCTGCTCTTCAGCCAACATCTCTATTGCTACGCTATTGCTTCCTGGCTTATTTTGCATGTTTAGTTCTTATATGCTTTCCCACTGACTGCTAACTGTAGCTGCGCTACAGGCACACCCGCGCAAACGAGCGCACTCACGGTTAAACATTTTTACAATTTAAAAAAATATATAAAACATGTTTATTTATATGTTTTCTGTTCATAGTCTGTGGGGGCATGTGTTGTGTTCTGTTTATTCACATTTCCGTGGACTCTGTCATGGGTGTTTACTTTGGGTACTTTTCCTCTTCTGGGGGCGTGTCTGCTTACAGGGCTCGGCCTACGGACACGCCCCCTACTGTCTTACACGGACCGTGTTGGCCTTAAGTGTGATTTAGCATGCTCTCATTAAAATGCAGAGCATGCTGACATCACTCCGTTTAACTGCAGCCTCCATGTATGAGTTATAACTCTTACACGGAGGCTTCGTGAATCCTGCCCAAGGTGTTTCAGCAAATAATAGCAGGTGAAGTAAGACAAAGCAAAATGTGATATTAACTACTGAGATTGTGATCCTGATTAGGCAGATAACAGATTATAACTGTAGTTGAAATTAAGCCATCACATTGTGCAGAGGTTTGTACTATGCAAGTGCAATTTGGAAAAGCCATCTGAAAATTGCTAATTTCTGGATACAGTTAATTGTACAGAAAGGATAGTGATGCAAAGTATAGCTGAACGCTGCATGCAATGGTCCTGACCAGAGTCAAGAGTCCAGACCAATCCTGATTCACTGCTTTATCAGTATGAGATGTTTGTTGTTTGCTTTCATGTTTGCTTTGTACAAGGTCAGAGATGCAGTTACATTTTTTTTATAATTTTGTCTGTTCTTCAATTTGCATTTAAAAGTTGATATCCCACAATGCCATCGGGGTAGGAGGGGTTACATTATTTGGTATGCAAAGTTTATGTTAATCATAGTACAGATTTTTGGCCAGTTGTAATTACTTTTCATGGGCCTTTGTCCAGATTTTTGATGATTCCAGATCGAGAGGTGTGGGGCCACACACTGGAGGTAGAGGAGTCTGAATTGCTCTTGTATTTTCCTTCTCCCTATGAGTAATTATTCACAGTTGCAATCCATTAGCTACAAACACTGAGAGTGTGCCTGCACTATGTTTACATCTCTTATATGGGGCCAAGTATTTGGGATTCAACAGTTCTAAGGAGTTCACATCTCATTTGCATCATCACCATGTTCACAGCCCTGAATCTATACTATAAAAAGGGAACTGTGTAGCCAGGGAACCTGAAGGTGAGGAGAATTGTTTATGTCAATAACTCAGATGAAGCTATTACTTTGGGATTTATCTGGTCAGAAGACTAATGATCTTGATAAGGTATGCTTGCATTTTTTCAGCTATATACTGCATATGCTGAAATGCTAGTAAAAATATGTTAATATATATATATATATATATATATATATATATATATACACACACACACACACACACACACACACACACACACACACACACACACATTAGTAAATGCTAACTTTATTTGTCCGCATTTCTTAGAAGTGCACTGATGGCACAGACATGTTTGCCATGGCATTTTACTTTCTCAGATGCACAGCCTTATTAATTATCATCACAAGTTCTAATGTTACAACTTTTTTTTCTCTGTATACTCTTCTGTTTTTATTTCTGTGAAATGTAAATGTCCTATATTGTCACTAACATAAGGGTGTTAGCCTTCTAGGATTGCCCATACACACCTCTAGGGGAGTGCTGGCTACAGGTAGAAATGACTGGCAATTGTTTAAAATGGAATGTTCTTTGGTAAATGTGTACACGTTTCAGGGACAGTTTATTTGAGAATTATTTCATCATTTCACTCATGGTTTGTTAGCAAAATGTGTCATTTGCCTGTTTTTTGCAGGGGGGAGCCAAGCTGCACTTCTGTTTCGGCACAAACAAGATCTGCTATTGTTACTGTCCTTGTTTTGGATCCAACTTTGCTTTGTCTGTGATTGTAATATTTTACAACCATACAATTCCTTTTTTTAAATATTTAAATATCTTGACTGTTTTATGTTTCTCCAGTGGGTAATAGTGAAATACTGCATTTTATGTGTTATACTGAAGCAGGACTTTTATTTTTGTGATACTTATGTGTATTATCCTTCTTTTGTGTTTTATGTTACCTAGAACTATGATACCCAGGCATCACAATCCTTGCAAACCCCTCTTCAGTGACAGTGAAAATGAAGTCATTGTGGAAGCATTTGGGCATCATGGTGCCTTTCTGCTTGAGAGGGGATGTGAGGATATGTCTGGCAGAATGTACATTTGGCAGCAGATAGATGCTGATGTGAATGCAGTAGGTGGCCAGAGCAGGACATATCATCAGGTGCACCGTAGGGCCACTGAAATTATTTCATTTTTCCAGAGGAGAGCAGCTACAGTGGCCTGTGAATAGATGGCTACCAGGAAGGGCTGCTACAGAGCCACCACTGACACCAAATGAAGAGTTCCTGTCCACTGTAAGGGATGCAGACAGCTCACTGGAAACTACACAATGACATGTCATCGATGTTAGTGCTGCTGCTGTTTCAGGGAAGACAAGTTTGTCCCAGGAGGAGTTTCCAGGTAGGCTTACCTAAGTCTATAAATCCAAAAAAGGCAAATCCAAGCAAAGAAGTGAACAAGCCCGGCACCACAGGACCCGGAAAATCAGTAACCAATGTAGCTGGAACACACTGCGTGCTAAATACCAGAACGATTAAAGCTTTTAAACAGAACTTTTATTAGAAACCAATATAAACCAAGCACTTTTGCTCGGGTAATACCGAGCTTTATCAAGGTGAAACAAGTACTGCTTCACTTCTAGGCTTTAAATAAACATCTCCAAGGTCACATGACCTCATTAATTAAACCAACAAAATATTAAATCTCCATTTTAAAATACAAGCACATTAGCCTCAAACAGTATTAATAAATTCCTTTCCTGTAAGTAAAAGATTTAAAAAACAGTTCTTATGAAACAAAATACTTATTTAAAAATATGAATATAAATATGTGACGTTGTTAGAGTTGTTGTAATTGTTTTTTAAAATAAAATCATAGCACATAAAGTGACATTGAATATACATATAACAATAAACATTAAAATAGTCACAACAATAGTCTACTAAAAATCATCTTACTACATACGTACTATGTTACTGTTATGGTCCAAAACAACTGTAAACCTAACAACCGCACTAATATAGCCATCTTACCTATGTCTATGTCAATTGTTAAATACTTCTTGTATAGTAAAATATTAACAGCAGTCCTTAAGATCAATTTAACATTAACCTTGTTGTTTTTTTTGTGTGTGTGTGTGTGTGTGTGGGGGGGGGGGGTAGTTGTAGATCGATACAGTTAACACATTCTGGTTGATTGCACATGGGATTGCGGTGGACCTGTTATCCATCTTCTTGTTAAAAGTATTGCTAGTGTACATATAAAGGGCAAAAAGTTTTAACCCCTGTGTTACTGTTCATTCGGATGATGGTGCCCTTACCTTTTGTTTAACTGCTTCCAGGACCATCCAGCATAGGGCACCTACAATCATCTGCACATGGTAAGCGAAACATTTTTATGTCAGTACTGAGGAGCAGTTCAAAGAAATATTTAGTTTGTGATGTGGGTGTCAGGACTGTTGTGTGTCTTCCTATACTGTAACTAATAGTGGACCTACTGTTAGCATATATTGGACTATAGTGGTGTAGATATAATTTTTTTTCCTGTGTCTGTTGCTTATTATCACTGAACCTGAAAGAGGAATTGTGGGACTCCTACCAACTGATATCAGAGTATCAGCAGACTCTGATGATGATGGTGGCTAAACACAGGCTCAGTTGGGGGGTGCAGAGGTTGACTCAGACACTGATGTTGACATTCAGCCATCCACCATAAATCTATTGGACACAGCCTGGAGGCCAACACCTACCCATTCTGGTGAGCCCACAGATATTGGACAGGTGGAGGGTGAGAGACTCGATCAGGGTAGTGTGGTTACTGTGGCTTCAGTGACTGTTGACTCTGGTCATAGCCAAAGTATGGGCAAGGTGTCATGAAGCAGGGTTGTTAGGGTGCTCGGAGGAGACCTGCTGTCTATCCTCCACCTGATCCAGGTGGGTCTTCTTGTGCCATTCTATGTATGTTTAGGGGCATCATGGAGGAGCAGACACATTCCAATAGGTCCTGTAGAGAAATGCTTAGAGTTGTAGATGTGACACAGGCTGACATGTCTGACTGCCTCCACTATGTTGCTGATTCAATGGATCACATGAATGACACATTGGAATGGGCAGTGTCTATGACGGAATGTCTGCTGGGAGGGGGATGGCATCCATGTGGGATTAGGTCAACCACATCATATGATGTTAGCTGATGTGTCCATGCCTGATTATGATCCCATAGTGACACTAATTCCACTGCTCCTTCAGTTGTTGAGGTGTCCACACCCAGATGTGGCAAGCCGTGGGATCGAGGTCCTGTGGTATCTTCATGACAGGACCCCATTCAGCAGACATCAGTCACATTCAGGTAGCAGCAGTGCATCTGACCATGGGTGTAGATGTGCCAGTGCAACTTCTAGCATAATCTGTTCTTGTGGTCTTGTATGACAATGATGACCTGCCACCTCTACCATGCACACCTCACACTTGTCCAACATACCAAGACATAGAACTAGTACAGGGCTTGGCTGTGTTCTTACACACACACACACACACACACACACACACACACACACACACACACACACACACACAAACACACCCTGGAGAGCCCATACAGACACACACTTGACCTGGAGAGCCCATACAGACACACACTTGACCTGGAGAGCTCATACAGACACACACACACTTGACCTGGAGAGCCCATACAGACACACACACACACACACACACACACTTGACCTGGAGAGCCCATACAGACACACACACACACACACACACACACACACACACACACACACACTTGACCTGGAGAGCCCATACAGACACACACACACACACACACACTTGACCTGGAGAGCCCATACAGACACACACACACACACACTTGACCTGGAGAGCCCATACAGACACACACACACACACACACACACACACACACACACACACACACACACACACACACACACACACACACACACACAACAGTTACATGGTTCAGCTGTGAAGCTTAAATTCATTCTGTCTCACTGGCCATTTCTTACTTTATCCAAATGTCTGATTGCTTCTCTTTCTTACTCACATGCACTCACTTATCTTTTGTGTCAGCCTAGGCTTCCTGCTCCTCCCCTCCCCCCCGCCCCCCCATACACACACAACACCCTCTGCATAAGCTTTGTGTCTGATGCACAAGGTGCATAGCTGACTTAGTGCTTAGTGTATCTGTGTTTGTGATGTTGTTTTGCTAATTGTACTTTTGACATATTTTGGTGTTAGAAAGTTAGACACTTGATAGAATCTAAACAGTTTTTTGCATCAGTATTTTTAAGAATCGTCTGAGGGTTGTGAAATCTGAAACACATATGTGTCTCATTACTTTTTAATTTCTCTCTTTAATGATTTTCCAGTACAACAGTATGAGACCACAAGTGTATGTGCAATTCTGATGGGTATCATCAGTCACAGTTCCAGTGCATAACCTGAATTCCCCAAGTAAATTGACCCTGTGGGATATCACCGCTAGTGAGCATAACCTGAATTCCCCAAGTAAATTGACCCTGTGGGATATCACCGCTAGTGAGCATCTGATATAGTTGAGAGTTGTGCCAGATATGTGAGTTGTAGTAACTGCCTGGGTCACCAGGACCCAAATTCGTCATGATTCCCTTAGCATTACACATGAGTTAGCAGTGAATAGAGTGGAAGTGCTTTCTATTTATGTAAGCTCTTCCCAGTTCCCTGAGCAGTTCCTTTATTTCTATATGTGTACAATCTATGGTACCCAGTACTTCAGGGTAGTGTGTTACAGGGTAGTACTCCTGCATATTTGTGGCCCTGTGTTTAGAAGCATGAGGAAAATATACGTGGTTACTGGCATGTTAGAGATTAGAATTCAGGAACTGATGGAGGATCCTGAATGCTGATGCCTGTGTCACCCCCAGCATGTTCCCTGTTGGTCCCTGAAAGGTTTCTGTAGCTAAACTTCTAAGTGCTATGCATACCTTTCTCTCTTATGTTATGGGTTCCCCTCTGTTTGCCCTGGGTCTGAATTGAGGATGAGAGAGGTTACAGAGTTTCTGTAGTGTGTCTCTATCCACCCTGTAGTGCTCTACAGTTTCCACCTCATGTAGATTGTAATAAGTTAAACAGGGTCTGAAAACTCTTGTCCATCTTGACCATGGTCTATTAGCAGCAGCAGTATAGACTTCAGCCTGATGCATTCACAGAGGAATTAAAGCAACAGCAGCCTCTAAAATTATTTCTGTGTACTCTCCTTTCTGTGGCTATATTCCAATAGGTTTTGAAATTCATAGGGAAAATCAGCAGTGAGTCTAAATGGTTGCTTTATATTTTGTTGAATAGCTCTCCATATTGGATTGGTTCATTAGCATACAATTCAGCTGCTTATAGGTTCATAGGTAGATAGTAGGCTATCTGCCCTAGGGCATGTATAAGCCTAGCCAGAGTGTATTTGGCTTCTGCCTCACTATTAGATTAGCCTACTGTGCCTCGGTAAAGTAGGTCACAGAAGGTACCCTTTTAAGATTAGTTTACTGTGCCTCTGTCTAGCAGGGACACAGAAGAGATCCCAGGGGTGAATTTGCGATTTCCCATCCACGCGTCCAGATTTCGCTTGAAGAGGGTCAGCGAGGGGCTATGTCTATGTTGCTGTAATTGGATTATGCTGTAATTGGATTACCATGGTGTTTACCGTGGTTGCTCAGCTATACACACCATATAGATCCAGTTACTGAATACAAAACAGCGTGCTGGTGTGTGATCGTCGTGGCATGACATACACACGGTATTAACGGACAGGGAAGGGTTTCTTGTGGTTCAGTCATGATCAGCATCAGTATGAAAAGAACCTTATTGACAGGGCAATTTCCAGAGAGTTCACAGATACTGCGGTGTAGATCACAAGAGTTGGCAAGCAGTGACACCTTTGATCCTTCCAAACATATCAAACATTTTATTGTAATATAATTAGCTGTTAAAGCACTAAGAAGTGATTGGTTCTTGTGCAAGTGTTTTCAGTCAAATTACGGCCCAGAAGGGCCAAAAAAATGTTCAGATATATTTCATTTATTTATTGTTCAGTTAACCAACATGAATATTTGCAGTTCTTAACAAACCAGTGTATATAATGAAGAGCAGATAACAAGTGGGAGAATAAGCAAGCTGCAGACAGTAACAAGAGGCCAAGACTGAACTACAGACCTAGAAGCTTTGTAGTGAAAACATCAACCAATGAGGCACTGTGTTACCTCTTCTTCATTCAAATGACTCGATCCTTGCTGTTTTTGTCAGCAGAATTTAGATAATGCCCATGAATACCTGTAAATGGCTAAGCTTCCAAAGATCTATATTTCAACCATAGCAATACCAAAGTCATACTATTGGCACTTTTTATCAGTGTGTATTTGTTTCCCTGGTCAACACACAGCTATGTATAACAGCTAGGAGAATCTGGAGTCTGATATTTCAAGGTGAGATTCCAGATTCCTGGCAGTTCTGTCTATTTTGAGTTGTAACCATAAGTCGTAAATGACCTAAAGAAGAAATTCTGGACTTACAGCTATTGGTGGGGGAAATCAGGAAGAGAATGGCTAGAGGAGGGAGTGAAGGAGACATAATAGAAGCTACAATAGAGGAGACAAAAGCATGAATGACTAAAGTTGGACTAGGGAATAGATAGTGGATGGACAGACAATGTAAAAAAGGAAGATGAGATGGGGAAGCATGACAAACCAGGGCAGAAAGGACATGAAAACCTGGAAAGGAAAATGGTAGTAATCATTACCTGACAGAATAAATAAGGCATGTGACGAAGGCGATGGGAAACAACGTATATACAATAAACTGAAGATTAGTATTTGGTGAGAAGAATTCGAAAAATGACAGGAAGTGCTGTGTCAAGAGAAAAGAGGACTTGGGTAGGGTATAATGGACAGCAAAAGGGGGAATAAGGAGCACTGTCTTATTAAACAATCCGAGAGAAACCGTCATTAATGCAACACATTAAATGCTTCCAGATACAGAGCTGGTTTGTCTAGCACCTGGGGTTAATTCCTGATGTAGCTTCCCAGCAACTCTACTCTTCACTTGAGCAGGAAAAAAAAAGTGTCCCTTTTCTATCGCAGTCAGCTTACCACAGCCACATTCCTTCCTTCCTCCTAAGCTGAAGACCAAATTAAAAAAAGAGCTTATACTTTTTTTAACTGCTGCCAGCTTGCTAGAATTTAACACACATGAAGTGCTACAATTCTTTTCTGACAGCACCCTGGGTTGGCTGTGCACCCCTCATCTCACCCTTTTTATGCTTTGTTTAAAGTTTGAGTCCTGCTTATGGAAACTATGAAAAAGTAAGATGAATAAGATGAGAATATTAAAATGTGCTGAAAAAAGTGAAATGTGGACAATAATAACATTAAAAAGACAAAAAATAAATAAATAATGTGTAAATCCACTAGGCACAAATTCTTTGTTTTAGGGACAGCACAGGAGTACTCTCTGGCTAACTGTGCTCCCTGTTAGAAGAGGGAAACCTAAATATCTGAGTACTGTACCTGAATAATAAGTTACAGTTCAGGACAAATTACACAGTATGTCAAAACTCACTGTAGTACCTTTTCAGAACTTCTGCAGCGGCATTTCTCCTGTACTCACCATTGCAGGGAGCTGTGGATCACCATACAATTTCTATTTATGTAGATGACTGTGGTTTGATGTAAGGTAACACTCCAAGGTGCTGCAGTCTCAGACTTGGTATATATTTCCAGTCTCCATGTTTCTCATTTTATAATTTTAGTGATAATAGTTATGTCCCTCAGATATGACACTTTCAAAGAACACAGTTATGTCCCTCGGACTATAGCGAGGCACTCTGATGACTAACTTGTTGACAGTTTCCTAACAAGTAAATTGAAGCTGAAGAAATCAACTCTAGAATTACAGGATAAAGTCTATTTGCCATCCATAGCCCTAATACTATGTTCTGTACTGCCACACCATAGTAAGATCACTGATGTTTCAATGTATCAGGATTCTAGGAACTGGGGTTTGAATAACTTACCACCACGACTGGTATACTTTGGGTATTTTACATGCACAGGAATTTAGGCTGAGAAAATCCTATCTCTGCCCACCCATATAGATGCGTTCCCAGCAAGATAAATTGGTCTGACTGCAAAAGGTTAAAATAGAAAAAGCTTAATCTTTTAAGGCCAAATACAAAAACAGGCTATTATATTGACAAACAGAAAATTCCAGCGTTGAACAATTTGAAATCTTGCTTTTCTACATATGGAAATACATGTATTGTGTTAAAGTTGATCATTTTTTCATAGAGTGAAATCCTTGTGCCCACAGAGTGACGGCCACCCTCACAATCCTCAAACATCTTTTACTTCTATTCTAAATTTGTTGTCACACAAACATGGAGAAGGGTCAGGGATTTGGTTTTATGCAGTGTTTTGTATTCTTTTCCAAGAATGTGTGACCACTAAGTGAGCGATAACATTTAAAAGTGATTTGATATTCTGTGTGTCCTGTTTACATTTAAATATAGACATTGGAATGATATAGTGTTAACCTTCTGCACTGCTTTTTGCTAAAGCATGCTGACATTTAGTACATTGTTAACAGTACTAAGTTTACTAGTTATACTGCTACTGTTTCTTCATGCCTTTATAAGGGAAACAAATATATCTTATTTCAATGATTTTGATACACATTTCAAGCTGTAATGCCATGCGTTTGGTACCTGAGTAAGTGACTTTAAAAATGTTTTGCTTTTCTTTCCTTAATACATATAATAAACAAGGTTTATATTTTTAGTAGCCTATCAAACCCTTACATTTGAGTGTAACATAACATAACGTAACAGATCCAATAATCTGTCTATAATAAATATGAACAAGTAACACAATTGCAGTAGTGTGTCTATAATGTTTAAGCAAGCAGTAAAATTTGTCTAACTTCTGGAATTCTCTACACTGGGATTTTCTGTTTCATCTTTTAAAAGATTTGAATGTTTGTTTTTGTGCATGTGGGATTTTGGTGTGCTGAACTTTAGCCTTTACAAACAGAAGTTGTAAATCTGTGTCTTATAAAGCATTGGCAGATTGCTATGCCATGAAACCAGACTAAGTTTCTGCAACATATTCCTTATACAAATGTGAAACTTAAACCCCCCATTATTACATTTGTTTGTTCCTCATGCCACCGATATCTCAGTATAACTAATTAGAATTTGCAGGGCATTGGTCTTCATATTACTGATTGCTTTTCACTGAAGGAAGAAAGAAAGAAAAAGACGGCCTTTTACTGCAAAAGGGTGCAGCCTAGTGCTATGCAGCCTTACCTTCAAGCTATCCAGCCTTAGCATTTGTCTCTCTTGTTAGTTCCATTGTGTAGCTACTCTTAAGCTTTCTTTACTGTGCATCCAGTGCAACAAATGCTCTCATCTATTACCGTTACAGATCAGTGGTAGGAAACAGTGTTTTCTATTCCTGGACTGACTTTGGCCTAATTCTCATGATATTGTTAATTATCCAAACACTTGATAACATGCACAGAAAACACTTTGAACTTGAAATAAGTAATACTATTACACTTCAAAGGCATTTGTATTATTTTCCACATGTACAGAGTTGACAGTTTGTCTTATCTGGTGTTATATACTTTAATAATGGTGTACTGCGGGGAAAGTGTTTAAGAATAAAGGGTGATAATATGATACATACTATTAGATAATGCTTATCACATAAACTTTTAAATGCCTGTTGTTATAATTTACTGTGATTGATTGCTCTGATCTTCTATCATTTATTGCTATATTATTTGTCAAAGTGCTTATATATGCTCGTACTTTAATCTTTGATTTTATGATATTTCTCAAATGGCTCCTTTCACCACATGATAGTCAATAATTTTCCCCAGTTTTGGATTGTAAAGCATATTCTAATAAATTAAATACTAGTAATTCCCATAGTATTTATTCTTGGCTGATATCTGAATGAAATAGCCAAGTAGGAGGATTTTAATAAAAGTAGTGAAGATGGACCAGCCAAGTAGGGTGAAAGCAAAGCTTTGGTCTCACAGGAAGACAACAGGGTTCCTGCTAATCAGAAGTGCTCCCGACAGAGGATGGAGACATGCTGTGCATTTCTGGCTCGGGTGCAGGATGAGAAATGGATATATTATGGGCAGACACAGACTTATGCTCCCTCACTATTATGTCATTGGATTTAAGTCTACCTTAAAAGTAAGGGAAGTGTGCAAAACTCTTAGTAAAATATAAATGTCTCCTGGAACTGCCATGGTGGAACTTAGCTAAGGTGAATGGTATTACGGACATGAATATGATGACCTAAGAGGCAGAGAAAGCACAATAAAAAGACAGATGTGCTTACAGACATGCAACACCATAAAAATACATTTAAATGTTGTGGCGTGATCAATGAAAAGTTTAATTTGAGCCATAAATTCAGATTCCTGAATGCCTAATGTTGGGAACACGCTGATCCAACATGAAATATACTGAAGAGAAATGGAAATGCTTGGGTGACACTAGCCGGACAAACCTTGTCAAGTTTTTTGGCCCATTTAGTAAATATGAGAAGAGATAATTCTAAGTACAAGTGCTGTGAAGAAAATAGAATGGACAAGATATAGAAAGAAGGGTGTACTTGCATTTAAGCGTGAGCGAATAGCTTTCAACATTGGTTTTGTCAGTATATCGAAGGGGAAGACAGACGGCTATGCAGGATCTTTGGTAAAAATATCTGACAAATTTCACACTGAGTATGGTCACTGGTAGCACCTAGACAGAGAAAGCACTCCTCACGTCTAGCTTTATGGGGTCTGCCTCCCCCACTCACATTTTCCTTTTCTGGCTGACATTTAAAAGGTAATACAACAAAAATGAAAGGGGAAGGAAAGGACCCTCATTGGGTACTTATCTGACCTCATTGGGTACTTATCTGCTGAAATCTTGGTAACTGATGCAATACAATGAACGACTTGCAGACTGAATTCATAAGGTAGTGTTTTGATTGACAGCCAAGACGTTCTGAGGATTAGGTGCTCGAATGTCACTTGTGTACCTTGTGCATTAGACGTAGGACATACGTCTGATGTACAATACCTGCAAGGAGCTTTGGCATGTTTGCTGGACTTTTAGTATCCTTGGCAGGATATCCTTAAAATTAAGGAAAACTGCAACAGTGATAAGGAAGGGCATCTTAAGATGTTGAATTGATAAGCTTGAGCAAATATGAGGCAAGCAGCCTCACATCAAGCAAGAGCATTTGTGCCAGTAAAATCTGTTGCAAAAGTCATTTATAGTTAAAGAGTACAAAAATAATATTATGGGATCTGGATTGGCATCCCTCCATCCACAATCCCTTTTACCACAAGGGGTAGGGGTGTCACTTCAACAGTGACAATCACCTAGAGTCAAGGTTTACACCACTGGGTGGCTACATGCAGATTCCACGCAGAAGACACTCCAGCCAAGAATCAAACCAGGGAACCTCTTGCTGAGGTGACAATGCTATTTGCTGTGCCACTGTCCCTCCCTAGGATTGGCATCCCTGTTCAGACAAATTATTGTTGTAAATGCTGAAAAGTTTGCTTCACATCTCAGTTTCTGAAAATATTTGTCATAATTTAAACTTTTGTGAAAAAAACAATTCTAAGAAAATAGCCAGACCGTAATACTTGTTGCATCTCAGTCTCTTTTCTTTTTATTTTCCCTAAATCATTCCTAACAAACATGAATAATGCATAACTAATTGTAAAGATGTTATACAGTGTGTAGTAACCAAATATTCTAAATAGGAGATTACAACCAAAAGTTTTGAGAAGCTTTTTCGTTTTTCAGTTTTTTCAATAACCACATTTTGTGAGAGCTACAATGACTATATGTCCCTAGTTAAGAAACTAAAAATTACAAAAATGTTCATATTAATAACTGTCTATTAGAAATGTAAGACCCAGTGCTGTGAGTTGCAGCACTCTGAAAACATACCCTATGAATCACACGAGTGATTTCTGAAACTTGCTGTTATACTATACAAGTATTTTTGCAAACAAGGGGGCTTCACCCCCCCACATACCTTTGCAACTGAAGTTTACTAATTCCATGATTGCTGTAGCTTGATATGAGTGGTTTGCTCTGAGACTGTGTGTGTGTGTGTGTGTGTGTGTGTGTGTGTGTGTGTGTGTGTGTGTGTGTGTGTATGTGTGCGTGCATGTACGTGAGTGTGTGTGTGTGTATCTCTCTCTCTATAGATATAGATATGTATAGATTTAGGTATATATAGATATAATATGGGTTGCAAGTTTTTGAGAGTTTGAATGAGCGGCTGCACTGTTTGAAACTTAACTTTCCAAAGAACTTTGCTGCTGTTTATGTGCTTAAGATCACAGTACAGTGGGAATCATAAATATTCCCTTTCCCCCCTGTAATGTGTTAACAGAGTTCTCAGAGTTGCTATATATAATTAGCAGGAGGGTGGGGGGGGTGCAGAGGGGCTTGCCCCACTCCAAAAAATATTTATTTATTTATGTATTTGCAGTTGGTTTACCAGGATAGTCCATTGGGCCAAATTAACCCGTTTCCAATGGAGTCCTGGGGAGAAAAGCTCCAAAACTAAATAGGTTACAATAGGTTGTTCTTAATAGTTGCACAAATTATACTCTTATACAAAGGTTAAAGATACAGAAGAATAATTTGCAAGTAAATACATCAAAACTAGAATGAATACAGACTAGTGATGAATTTAATAGAAAATACAGACTAAAAGGAAATTTAGCATGAAAATATTGAGAAATAATAACATATTCGGAAGCAAACACTTAGGAGGTATGGCTTAGAGCATTATTTCCAATTATCATAGGAATAGTAATATGTAAGAGTTAAGGGTGAATAACAAGGAGAGTTGCAGGAGGAAACAGAGGAAGGAAGGAAGATGGAATTTGTAAGAGTAAGTTATGTGGGGTGGGAGCAAGAGCATTCCCACTGGGATACAAGATGTGAATGAAGAGATCTTTTAAAAATAAAATGGTTGTGGGTGGTGCGAATGGAAGGTGGTAGGGAGTTCCAAAGGCGTGCAAGGCCATAAGACAGACGATCTTTAAACAAAATAAAAAAAGATTTTGTTTCTATCGAATCTGTGAAATTCAATACTATGTGTATTCAAATCTTTGTGATTCGATCTCTTTCAGTAACATGACAGATGTTCAAAGTTTTGATACTTGATATTGCAGCAGAAAGTTGTGCACTGTGTAACTGTGACTGTTGTATTTCTATTATCATATGACTTTAGTTGTTACAGCAAGGATCAAGCACAGATGCCCATTTTGCAAAGGAACAACTAAGCAAATGTGGTGACAGCAGTTAGTAGCATTATACACAGACATCAACTCATGTACCACAAAGATGGGCTGTGGTTTCATAAAAAGAAAAGGGTACAAAGGACAAAGTTTTGGTTTTAAACAGCTGAGATGTAACATCAAAGTACAGACAAGCCAGCAAATGTACAAACAGCCCATGCCAACAACACTGCATAAAGACAAAGAATATAAGAGTTTCTCTAAAGTTAGACAGATCAGTTGTGCAGATAAGACACCTTTCAGGTATCTTCGCAGCCACAAGTGCATACCTTGTGAAGCCTAATGAACAACAATGACTCTGGTTTTCAGTGCAAGAAGGGCCAAGCTGAGCTAACAGGTATCACACTGCGGAAATGAATTCATTATGCAGATGTCATGACTCCTCGGCAATTAACATTTAATTCACTGTTTAGCAACAGAAGATGAAGGAGATGTGATGAATATACATAGGAACCCTAACTCTGAGACAACAGCTTAGCATATTCAAAGGAATCGTAACAATAGCATCAGATGAAGCAGGAGCAGTACCACAGAAGAAACCAGTTTTTAAATTGAAAAAAATGTATTAATAATCACATGGTGCTTGTGTCAAAACACAGTTACATCTAAGCATGGACAAGGGACCAGAAAGTAGCTGAAAGCAAATATACAAGTATATTTGTGCAGTCTCTATTCCACTGGCAAAGAAAACCTAGGCACATTCAACAGAGGGAGATTTGAGACCATATCAATATCTTGTTACATGAGGAAATTTTGCAGTTCAGCATAATGGAATAGAGATTGTAACTGATATCAGTACCATGTTGGACCATCTCATTATCAATTACTGGTTTCCTTACATATGTTATCATACAGACCGCTTATGTAAGTCACATAAAAAAAAGCATGTCACCAAAGGCAGCTGTGAAATATACTACAGTACAGTCATCAAAATACTTTGCTTCCTGCATCAGTCAACATAGCAGTACCATACTGGCTTCCAGACACGGTTTAAAATGCAACATAATCCATTGGGTATGCACACTCGGTGAGAAATTAATCTTCCTGAAGATGTGCACCACATGCTCCAGAGACCTCAGCCTCATTACCACAATCAACAGAACATGCTGGAGGGACAGGTTCATAACCCAGAGACTGCCCATGCTATGGAACAGACTTCCCATACATGTCAAGCAGAGCACCTCGCGGACCCTCTTCAAGAGAAATCTTGATGAGTGGATGGGAAACAGAAAATTCACCACGGGGAAAACACCTGTGACTCTACTCAACAGAGGCACTGGGAACTAAGGTTGGGTGGCACTATACTAGGGTAATCCTATGGCTAGGCTTGTAAAGGCCCCAGGGCCATTAGCCTAGTACACACCTATGAACCTATGAAATCTATCATACACTTGTATGTGTGTGTGTGTGTGTGTGTGTGTGTGTGTGTGTGTGTGTGTGTGCATATGATTATGCCAAAAAGTGTAGCATGATACCATTAGCTTACTTACATAACTTAGAAATTAGTCAGTACCTAAAACTGCTGATTGTTTATTCTGAGATGAAGTTAAAGATCTGTTGTATTGCAGTTTAACAAAGAACATTTCCATATGAGAAGAGAATTTGCATCACCCAGAATGATACCACAGTACAAGGGCAAAATCATTGACTTCAACAATTGGCTAAGCTTCTGGTGTCATTCTAAGGGGATCCAGTATCTGTCTGCCTGGGATGACATGATTGACAGACCACAATGCTTTTCCATTGATGGCCTGCACCTGTCGGCCTTGGGATTCTGGATACTGGCTAAGGCTCTTGCCACCCCTATAGTGCCTTTTTAGGCAAGGTTCAAATGACAAATTCACTACCGTAACAGGTACAAGCAAGAAAAATCTGAGGGTAATTCTACTCAATGCTAGAAATCTAAACCTCAAAATGCACTCACTCGAGACACTCCTTAAAATGGAGAACATCAACATCTGTGCAATGACAGAGACCTGGTTCAAGGCTCCAGAAAGCATTCCTGCATTACCAGGCTATAATTCATACCACACCTTTTGGCCACCTAACCTGGACCGAAACACTAAAGGTGGAGATGTGCCCATATTCATTAAGGATATCCACACCTCTAGGCTAGTTGCTCAGCATAATGTATCCGAGATTATCCAAATGCAACTAAATCTGGGCAAGACCGCAATCCAAATTGTAGCTTGCTACAGATCCCCCACCATGTCCCAGGATTCCCACTCCTCATTTCTTGAGGCACTGGAAAATATTAGGGTACAACCTAACACCTTAATAATGGGTGGTTTCAACTACCCCACCATTAACTGGGAAAACTACTCATGTACCAACTCTTTTACTGAACGTTTTCTGGAATTCATAAATTCCAATGTCTTGGATCAACTTATCCACACCCCCACCAGGGGCAGCAATATCCTAGACCTGGTCATTACCAACATGGGAAACTAGTGTTCCAAACCAGAGGTCAATTCCTCGTTGGTCAGATCCGACCACAAGCTAATCACCCTAGACATCCATATCCTGCCCCCAACCCCCATTAGGGAAACCACCGTAAAAAATTCTCCAAAACCAACTTCACACTTCTTAAGACAGAAGTGGAAAACTTCATGACACCCATGCAGATGGACAATAGATGTATGACTGCTGAATCCTACACAAATGCACTTTATAAGCACAAGTGCATGGATCATGCTATCCCTAACAGAACCAATATGCTATCCTCCAAAAAAGGAAGCCAATCTGGTGGCCCCCTGCCATAAACAAACTCTGCAACAGAAGAAAGAAACTGCTGCAAAAAAGAGTAAAATCCCATGATTGGAGGAACTCCCCGGTCAGCCTCAGTAAGAAGTTGAGATCCCTCATAAAATCCTACAAAGCTAGTTATGAAAACAAAAATTGCCACTGCTTCTAAAGAAACCACAAAGCATTCTATGGCTATGTGAAGAATCTCAATGGCAACACTCAGATATGCTCTGAGTTACAGCACAATGGCACTAAATATACAGAACCAACTGATATTGCCAACATCCTGGCAGATAGGTTCAATGCTCTATACCGGAAGAATGCAAAGTTCCTGTAATCATGGCTACACAGGAAAAAAACACATTCTCCAAAGCCAAGAACACAGCATCCATGGGAACTGACAACATCCCAGGCTGCATTCTACATGAACTACAGAACGAACTGGCACTCCACCTAAGTACCATGTTCAGTCATAGCCTCACCTCAGGTTTTGTGCCCACTGAATGGCACATAACGATGGTTATCCAACTCCACAAAGGGGGATCCACCATGGACCCTGGGAACTACCACCCCATTAGCCTGACCAGCCTGGTCTACAAGTTCATCATGGAACTTATAAACAAAGACATTGGTAATCTCCAAACTCTGGACCGCACCCAATTCAGGTTTGTGAAAGGAAGATCATGTCTCATAAACCTGATAGACTTCTTTGAAGCAGTCACCAAAGCCGTAGATGAGGGTAAGGTGGTTCACACAGCCTATCTAGATTTCTCCAAGGCTTTTGACACCATCCCCCACTCTGGAATTATAGATAAACTCAATAAACTAGGTATAAATCCCTATGTCACAAGATGGGTTGCCAACTGGCTTACTGACAGAACCCACAGTGTGAAACTAGCAGACTCGAAATCCGACTTCAGACCAGTGACAAGTGGAGTATTACAGGGTTCAGTCCTGGGTCCTCTCCTGTTTGGTATCTACTTCTCTGAAGTACAGGCTAATACAGAAGGTCTTTGGCTAATGAAGTTCACAGATGACTGCAAACTAGGAGCCATAATCAAAACTCCTAACGATGTGGACATCCTACAAAAGGGCCTTTGTCATCCCTTTTGGTAAAAACTTTGTACCCATGAACTACCACATAGGCAGTAGTCTACTTAACACCAAAAGTGTGATAAGAGACCTTGGGACACAGGTGGACAGTAGTCTCTCCTTTGATAATCACATCACCACAGTAGTCAGGAAATCCTTCTACGTGGCACACCTCATCACAAAAGATTTCTCATCCAGGAAAAAAGAAGTAATTGTTCCCCTCAACTCATCACTCATTAGACCTATTATAGAGTGCAATGCCCCTGTTGGTATGTACCTCACAAGACATCTACAACAACTGGAAAGGCCACAGAAATACCTCACAAAGAGGATTACCGGCCTCAAACAGATGCCCTACGCAGGCCGTCTCAAAAAACTCCAGCTTTACTCCATCACATATCACCTACTCAGAGGCGATCTCTGCCTAACATACAAAGCTATGTCAAACCCAGAGCTGTTGGACATGCTCCACTTAAAGAAAGCCCAATCCCTCCGAGCTATACGCTCTAGGGACCTAAACCTTGTCACCCCAATAAAACAGAACATGCTGTAGGGATAGATTCCTGTCCCAGAGACTTCCCACACTCTGGAACAAACTGCCTATCTATATCAAACAAAGCTCCTCATTAGCACTCTTCAAGAAAAATCTTGATGATTGGATGGGAAATAGGAAATTCACTCCAAGGATCACTTCTGTGGCTCTGCTCGACAGGGGCACAGGAAAATAATTTTCTTGGGTGGCGAAGGTCAGGGTGCCTTTTTGGCTGGGCTTGTGTGGGCCCTAGGGCCAATGGCCTAGTACCTACCTATGAACCTATAAGTTAATAGAAAACAGACACTGCACTTGGCAGTTCTGCAGCCAACAGAATGTCAGTTAAGGTGGCATCTACCTAATTAAACTGAACAACCAACCATCACAAAACTGTTTATTCCAAAAAAATAATTTGTTAAATAATTTTACTAACACTTTACATAAACAGTATTTTAAACATATATTTAACGTTTTACCATTAATTGATATTCCACTGCTTATCTGACATTTGTTTGTGGTTTTGTTCTACTTAATTCTTCATTCAAAACAAAAGATATAGTGTTAATTTAGTTAATACATCATCTTTAACAAAACTGTATTAAATGTCATGCCTTTTTCAGATGTGACCAGGGTATGTGAAAAAAAGCGACTATACCAGCAACTTGCATCTTTCTCTAATATCTATAAAATATCATCTCATTAAAAAATACTCACCTATCAGTTCATCAATAGTTCAATGCCCTAGCAATCTGTGTTACAGCATTTGATAAAACAAAGGCTCAGTTACAGAAATGTATCTCCTCCTTATAACTGTGGCCTGAAAGGTGTAACATTTCTAAAGAACATCAACAATAAAGAAAGATAAATCATTTAAACAAGTGTTTCACTCCCCCCCCCCATTGGGGGAGGAGGGGTTGCAGCCCTCACCTCTGTTTCTTATGCTATGTTTGAATCACTATATTGTGGGGAAAAGAGTTAATCCCAAGATACCATAGTTTTAATCTTAACTTCCATAATCACAAGACTTGCAAATCAGTAGAACTCAGTAATGTGCCACATTAAAATTTGGTCCAAATGTTGCCAAAACAGATTATCTTCAAATTACGTTTGTGGCATCTTTCCATTTCATTTGCGTGCCATATTTAAATATAACAGTTAC
The DNA here is from genome assembly GCF_019279795.1 of Protopterus annectens. Classification (NCBI taxonomy): domain Eukaryota; kingdom Metazoa; phylum Chordata; order Ceratodontiformes; family Protopteridae; genus Protopterus; species Protopterus annectens. Next base: position 1,427,977,423 of record NC_056741.1, read on the forward strand.
TCGTCTAATACAGATTGTGAATGATCTTAATCGGCTGCCATTTGTTGTAGTTCCCCATATATGGATATACTTCTGAACTTAATTAGAATCCTCTGGAATAAATTTCTTCCATTAGCACTGTTATAACATTACTTAAGTGGCTAAGGTAAACAACCATCCTCTTTATCAGAATAATACACCCCTTTACTCTGAGTTTGTAATAGTAATACAAGTGCAATTTGTCACGTATTTTTCACCTGGACTGTACCATATGATATCCTACTAGTTTCAGTGGTAATCAGTGTTCTGTTCTAATTTTCTCTGGCAAACTACTTAATATATCTCATCTGTCCTTTACCTGTGAAGTGGTAAAATTGTTTACCATTGCAAATCCTAGTAAGTATTTCACTGGGTATGGAAGTCTTAAGCTCTAAACCTGCTACACTTAACTTTACAAGGAATTTAAGCACATACTTTGTTAAATGTTTAGTGAAATATGGATTGACTAAATTTGTTTGTTTTGGGAAACCTTATAAAATAAAATTATATCACAGAATGTGTGCATTGCAAAGTATATTATAAGCAAGTTGAACCTAATAATTGTTTAAATTGCACTAAACTATTAGAACTTTTGAAGGTCATTGACAGCGAGTTCTTCTGTGATAATAATAAAGATTTTTTCTGTGTCACTTTATAAAAGCATTTACTATGATTTCTGAATCCTTAATTGATTAGAGATTGACTTATGAGTATTTGAACTGGAATAAACAGAATGTTAATCAGAAATCACTTCTGGATGTCAGTGTGAATGAGAGCTTACGTAATTCAGATTCTCAGACAAAGAAAGAAGCTAAGGTTATGCAAAGGAAGAAAGGGACAACAGATTGTATTACAGAAAAGAGTAAAAATGCGGGATGTAATGAGACAGAGAAGCAGGCTGTGGATGCTACTTCTGAACTCCAATCAGATTAAGTACTGTTGATGGGGTGGTTAACACAGAAAACAGAGAAAATAATTCCGTAGATAACTTCAGTTCAGATGAATTACATATCTCCCTGTATAATATTGATTCAGGTTCATTTGTACAAAAACCTTATCCCTATATTTTATTCCCAGAAGTTGTTGTATTTAAGGATGGAAGGGAAGTTAATGATACAAAAGCTTTAAATGAAGTTTAGGCATAATCACATTGTAAATTTAGATTGTGTAACTGTAGAGAATTCTCCTTGTGTTTCATTGGAACCTGCATCAGAAACATGTAATAAGAATATTACTATTAGGAGACATATTCAAAGGATAAATCAGACAGACCCTCATGATACATTAAATTATGCTGATGTTAAAGAAAGTGAAGAGATAACAGCTCAAGGGGTAATTGAATCACATGGTGTTAATTTTGGGGAACTCAATACTGAAACCTATTATTAAAGAACTATAAAAAATGGATAAATCCTATCTTACTGTATCTGTTCTCTTGGGGTTGAGATTAGTGGACACCCTTAAGCTTTTGCAAACACTTAGACTAGTGACACTGGTATATAGTCTCTATGTAATACAGGTGGGGACTAATGATTTAAAACACACACCAAAGAAGCATATGATGAACTCACTGTTGAATGTAATAGAATATCTACAAAGGATTAATGCCAATTATATCCTGAGTGAGCTTTTTCTATCCTTTACTTGGAAAGATCACTTATGCACTAAGGTTCATGCATTTAATAATTGGTTAAGAGAAACTTCATTGACATTTAATGTACAATTACTAAAGTACTAGGAAGAGAGTTTTCATGATTATAAGCTATTTGTTCAAGACATTTTCACCTAAGTGCTGCAACCACCAAAGATAAGATGAAATAGCAACCACAAAACCAGTAGATCCAAGAATTTATTAAAACAGAGAAAGCTCTCTGGCGCCTCAGCTCACTGGCATTTAAAGAGTTATTAAACAAGTTTAAAACACATTCTTAAATACACACACACCAATTATCACATTTAATAAAACAATAAAACTACCTCTAATCCAATAATCACTACAATTATAGCAATAGCTTCCAATTACAGTCTACATTGACACCTACTGGTCTAAATGCAGACTGTAATTGGAAGTTGTTGCTATACTTGTAGGGAGTAATTTTACCTAAGTATCCTGAGGCAAGCTTCATGGCTAGTATATTTATTGACCAGCTGCATCCTTTTTTAGTATTAGAAGAAAAAGGAAATGTAAGGTTGCACAGTAAAATGTCTTTTAAGTAATGCTATAAGTTGAGGAAAAAAAGTTCACAGAATTAAGCTGTTTAAAAGCTTCAGAACAATATAAAACTATAGTGATAGCATCTTAGGATTCTTCTCTTTTTCACTTTTTTGTTAAATATGAATGCTTAAGGTTCAAGAGGTGGTGGGGTAGTTTTATGGGTGCATAGCTCTATCAGATCATCCCTGTTTAAGAATATGCCTATGTATGAGACAATGATTGTTTGGATTCCTACAGGTACATGACAGCTATATATAGTACTGTCATATCGTACACTGAATATCGACATTATTTTGTATAGGGTGTATTTACATAATTTAGATGACTGCTTGAATTGTAAAGTGATATACTATTATTGGGTGATTTTAATTACCTTGGAATATGTTGGGAATCACTAAGTAATAGCTGTTGCTTTGCCAAAGAATTTGTTGAACTTGTCTCATACTATGGAATGACTCAGTTGGTAAAATTCATTAGCAGGGAAAGAAAATATCTTGAACCTTATATTGACTATGGTACAGACTAAAGTTCAGTCCATAAAGATACTCCCACCATTAGGGTCATTAGATCATAACTCTCTTACATTTGTCACTGGTAATTCATTAACTGGAAATACACTTTTAAAATGATATGAATAATGAAAGTTAGATTTAAAAAGTTTTACCAAGCATTATGCAAGATGTAATTGAATGACTATAGCTGGTAGATCAGATAGTTGCTATGGATATAATATTTTGGACAAGCTGCTTCAGGAGGGAGTTACTACTACAGTAAAACAAAAGACAAACAATTCTACCTCAAATAAAGAGTTTTTTAAAGATACTTAAATGAAATTAATAGTAATACTATCTCATTACTGATGTTGTTAATTAATGGTGAGACAATTTTTAAGCCTAGTAAAATTGGCAATGAATTTAATTTATTATTCTCAAGCATTTGGCAAGATAATATAGATACGGATTATGTCTATAGCTGTTCTGTAACACAGCCATGCCCAGTCACAACAGGAACATTACCCAACAATAATAAATTATGGGTGTATAAGTAAGCTGATGATTTCAAGATTGGTTTCTCAGTTCAAAACCCCTCTGATGTAAATGAGTTAAATAATTATTTACAGCTTCTAAGCTGTTGAGCACTGGAAACAGGTTTAACATTTAGTCTAAATAATAAGTGTAAAATAATGTATTTTTCAAATAGATGTCCAATTTGGTGCCTTCTCCATAAAATGAGGTACAGGAAATAAAGATGTGGGTACACTTATTACATCTAAGTTGTTCTTTAGCACACATATATATCAAATTTCTATAAAGACAACTAAGTATATGGGGTACCTGTTAAGGAGATAAACTAAAGATATCAGTACAAGCAGAAAAACTTAGAACATAGGAAGACACATATAAAGGAAAAGTCAAAATAAGTAAGTCATCGATGACTGGCATTGATGTCTGGCAGCCATTTTCTGCTGATTGTCTTCATTATTATTGAGAGTAACAAGGCCTCCTGACCTTCTGTAGTACAAGTGATTGGGTAATAGCAGGGGCTGAGTAGTAATCTGATCTTCCAACTCCTCCATTCTTACTGCTATATAAACCCTGTGTCTTATAAAGGTTCTGCTTGTATTGTCAGTCTCTGGATTGCATTGCATAAGTGGAAATACCTTAAGATTCCAAGAGCAGGCTAAGTTATTTCTTACACTTATTTCACTGAACTGCACTTCTGAAATGCTTATAATTGTGCTATACAGTTGATCTACTATATTTTTGCACTGTTATAAAGCTTTTTTATTGTTTCACTGCATTTATGTACTGTTTTATACTGTTTTAACATTACTTAACTGAAAACTGCTTTTTCATACTGAGAGTTGTATTTTCTGTTTGTGAGTGCTCTATTCGAGCTTTTCTGTGCATTTTTGTCTGTTACAGTTAAAAGCATTCTCAAGTCTGATCCTTGATCTGTTTAAAACTTTCATTTAGTGGCTACAGCTAGGAAATGTAAGAGTATGCATTACTATAATTGCTTTTTTATTTAAATTACTAAATTGTAAACTGCTTTTTCATACTGAGACTTGTATTTTCTGTTTGTGGGTGTTCTTTCTATGCTTTTAAAGTGAGGTTTCTGTGTTCTGCTCAGGTGGCATAATCTTGATAGAGGCCTGTTGTCTAGGCTGGTAGTTTTGTTTGAGTTTCCTGTGTTTCTGGCAGACATTTTCTGCTGATTGTCTTCATTATTATTGAGAGTAACAAGGCCTCCTGACCTTCTGTATAAGAGTGATTGGGTAATAGCAGGGGCTGAGTAGTAATCTGATCTTCCAACTCCTTCATTCTTACTGCTATATAAACCCTGTGTCTTATAAAGGTTCTGCTTGTATTGTCAGGCTCTGGATTGCATTGCATAAGTGGAAATACCTTAAGATTCCAAGAGCAGGCTAAGTTATTTCTTACACTTATTTCACTAAACTGCACTTTTGAAACACTTATAATTGTGCTATACAGGTGATCTACTATATTTTTGCACTGTTTTAAAGCTTTTTTTATTGTTTCACTGCATTTATATACTGCTTTATACAGTTTTAACATTACTTAACTGTAAACTGCTTTTTCATACTGAGAGTTGTATTTTCTGTTTGTGAGTGCTCTATCCGAGCTTTTCTGTGCATTTTTGTCTGTTACAGTTAAAAGCATTCTCGAGTCTGCTCCTTGATCTGTTTAAAACTTTCATTTAGTGGCTACAGCTAGGAACTGTAATAGTGTGCATTAATATAATTGCTTTTTTATTTAAATTACTAAATTGTAAACTGCTTTTTCACACTGAGACTTGTATTTTCTGTTTGTGGGTGTTCTTTCTATGCTTTTAAAGTGAGGTTTCTGTGTTCTGCTCAGAAGGCATAATCTTGATAGTGGCCTGTTATCTAGGCTGGTAGTTTTGTTTGAGTTTCCTGTGTTTCTGGCAGCCATTTTCTGCTGATTGTCTTCATTATTATTGAGAGTAACAAGGCCTCCTGATCTTCTGTAGTATGAGTGATTGGGTAATAGCAGGGGCTGAGTAGTAATCTGATCTTCCAACTCCTCCATTCTTACTGCTATATAAACCTTGTGTCTTATAAAGGTTCTGCTTGTATTGTCAGGCTGTGGATAGCATTGCATAAGTTGAAATACCTTAAGATTCCAAGAGCATGCTAAGTTATTTCTTAGACTTATTTCACTGAACTGCACTTCTGAAACACTTATAATTGTGCTATACAGTTGATCTACTATATTTTTGCACTGTTATAAAGCTTTTTTTATTGTTTCACTGCATTTATGTACTGTTTTATACTGTTTTAACATTACTTAACTGTAAACTGCTTTTTCATACTGAGAGTTGTATTTTCTGTTTGTGAGTGCTCTATCCGAGCTTTTCTGTGCATTTTTGTCTGTTACAGTTAAAAGCATTCATGAGTCTGCTCCTTGATCTGTTTAAAACTTTCATTTAGTGGCTACAGCTAGGAGCTGGAATTTTTCCCACCCACCCTCCTTATTATTGTGTGTTCTTATACTTGGTGGCTTTGCAGTTGCCCGTCCATACTGTATATTTGATCTGTCACACTCCTCCCAGTCTAGTGTCATTAGTTCACTCAATCTAATAGAGAACATTTGTGAAGGCCAATCCACTCAGATTCTTAACATTGAATTAACTTCTGTTTCAGCCTTCTCCATTTCCACTTTACTGGAAAAAAAAATTCTAAGCTTGCTTCCCCCTTTCCTGCGGCATGTCAGATACGGATTTGCTGTGTCCAGGACTGTTTGTGAGCTCCTAAGCCCCCCCCCCCCACTTAACTGGGGTTAAATTATTCCTGGTGCCATAAAGTCTGTTTTTCAAAATTTCCCTTGCAACTAGCCAGCTCTTTAGTTTTAGCAATCATCTGTTTCTTTGATCTCGGCACTTGTTCAGAACTCATTGTAAGCACTAAATAAGTTACAAATTACTACAGTACTCAACTTTCCTCAATTGTCTAGAGGAAAACAGTTTTTAGTACTTAATAAATAAGCACTTATTCAGGCATGTCTAAAGGTCAGCTCCAGTGTTTTCTCCTGTCTACCTGATGAATCTGGGCATCTTGGGGCAATGCAGCAATTGCCTCATGTACACAGACCTCCTACCACCCAACACTACGACCTGTGAGAGATGCACTTATATAGCCAAACTGGAAGCAAAGCTCTCTTCATCAAAGACTGGCCTAGACAGTCAAGAGGAGAAGGCAAACACTTGCACTGCACCACACTCATCACACAGTCCCTCAAAACCTACACCACCAAAACACACACAAAGAAGCACAAAACACGCACCTACATTCACATAGGCTCTCAGTACAAATCTGCCCAAACAACAGAGACCGTCAAAGCAGAAATGCAAGCAACCTTCACCCCCCAACACAACCCAAATGACACATAGCCCACATACTCAGTGTGCCACTCAACTATAGCCCATGAAGCATAATGTACCCAACACTCTAGTCATAGGTGACTCTATAGTCAGGCACACTGATGTTCCACTCACCAGGCTAAACAAGGAAGAAGTTTGTCAGCTGCCTGTCAGGTGCCAGGATCCACCACATAATGCATGCACTCAGGTCACTCCACAACAAGTACAAATATGACTCTGTCATTGTCCATGTTGGTGTGAATGACTTGAGACGTACCTCCCTGGACTACATGAAAAGAGACATGGAGGAGCTCTCTGATCTTGTAGCCCAGGCCGGTATGACCCTAGCCCTGAGTAGCATCCTGCCATCACCCAGAATGACACCACAGTACAAGGACAAAATGAGTGACTTTAACAATTGGCTAAGCTTCTGGTGTCATTCTAAGGGAATCCAGTATCTGTCTGCCTGGGATGACATGATCAACGGACCATGCTGCTTTACCAGAGATGGCCTGCACCTGTCGCCCTTGGGATTCTGGATACTGGCTAAGGCTCTTGCCACCCCTATAGTGCCTTTTTTAGGCAAGGTTCAAATGACAAATTCACCACTGTAACAGGTACAAGCAAGAAAAATCTGAGGGTAATGCTACTCAATGCTAGAAGTCTAAACCTCAAAATGCACTCACTCGAGGCACTTCTTAAAATGGAGAACATTGACATCTGTGCAGTGACAGAGACCTGGTTCAAAGCTCCAGAGATCACCCCTGCATTACCAGGCTATAATTCATACCACACCTTTCAGCCACCAAACCCGGACTGAAACACTAAAGGTGGAGGCGTGTCCATATTCATTAAGGATATCCACACCTCCAAGCTAGTTGTTCAGCATAATGCATCCGATATTATCCAAGTTCAACTAACTCTGGGCAAAACCACAATCCAGATTGTAGCTTGATACAGACCCTCCACCATACCCCAGGATTCCCACTCCTCTTTTCTTGATAAACTGGAAAATATTAAGGAACAACCCAACACTCTAATAATGGGTGATTTCAACTACCCTACCATTAACTGGGAAAACTACTCATGTACCAACTCTTTTGCTCAACGTTTTCTGGAAATCATCAATTCCAATGCTTTGGATCAACTTATCCACACCCCCACCAGGGGCAGCAATATCCTAGACCTGGTCATCACCAACATGGGTGACTGGTGTTCCACACAAGAGGTCAGCTCCTCGTTGGTCAGATCCGACCACAAGCTAATCACCGTAGACATCCACATCCCGCTCCCACCCCCCATTAGGAAAACAACCGTAAAAAATTTCTCCAAAGCCAACTTCACGCTTCTTAAGACAGAAGTGGCAAACTTCACGACACCCATGCAGATGGTCAATAGAGGTACGACTGCTTAATCCTACACAAATGCACTTTATAAGCATTTACACGAGTGCATAGATCATGCTATCCCTAACAGAACCAAGATGCTATCCTCCAAAAAAAGGAAGCCAATCTGGTTGTCTTCTGCCATAAACAAACTCTACAACAGAAGAAAGAAACTGTTGCAAAAAAGAGTAAAATTCCACGATTGGAGGAACTCCCTGGTCAGCCTCAGTAAGAAGCTGAGATCCCTCATAAAATCCTCAAAAGCTAGTTATGAAAACAAAATTGCCACTGATTCTAAAGACAACCACAAAGCATTCTATAGCTATGTCAAAAATATCAATGGCAACACTCAGATCTGCTCTGAGTTACAGCACAATGACACTAAATATACAGAACCAACTGATATTGCCAACATTCTGGCAGATAGGTTCAGTGTTAACTTTACCCACCTCTCACCCCCTAAAGGGCCCATCTTTATACCAGAAGAATGCAAAGTTCCTGTAATCACGGCTGCACAGGTATAAAACTTCACTCTCCAAAGCCAAGAATGCAGCATCCATGGGACCTGAGAACATCCCAGGCTGCCTTCTACATGAACTACAGAATGAACTGGCACCCCATCTAAGTACCATGTTCAATCATAGCTTCACCTCAGGCTTTGTGCTCATTGAATGGCGCACCGCGACAGTTATCCCACTCCACAAAGGGGGGGTACAACAGACCCCGGGAACTACCGCCCCATTAGCCTGACGAGCCTTGTTTGCAAGGCCATGGAACGTATTATCATGGAACTCATAAACAAAGACATTGGAGATCTCCAAACTCTGGACCCCACACAGTTCAGGTTTGTAAAAGGCAGATCATGTCTCCTAAACCTGACAGACTTCTTTGAAGTAGTCACCAAAGCCATAGATGAGGGTAAGGTGGTTCACACAGCCTATCTAGATCTCGCCAAGGCGTTCAATACCATCCCCTACTCTGGAATTATAGATACACTCACTAAACTAGGTATAAATCCCTATGTCACAAGATGGGTTGCCAACTGGCTTACTGACAGAACCCACACCGTGAAAGTAGCAGACTCCAAATCAAACTTCAGACCAGTGACAAGTGGAGTATCACAGGGTTCAGTCCTGGGTCCTCTCCTGCTTGGTATCTACTTCTCTGAAGTACAGGCTAACACAGAAGGTCTTTGGCTAACTAAATTCGCAGATGACTGCAAACTAGGAGCCATAACTGAAACTCCTAATGATGTAGACATCCTACAAAAGGGCCTCACTGAGACAGATGCCTGGTGTCAAAGACATGGTCTCAAGCTCAATGCCAAAAAGTGCATTGTCATCCCCTTTGGTAAAAACTCTGTACCCATGAACTACCACATAGGCGGTAGTCTACTTAACACTGAAAGTGTGATAAGAGACCTTGGGACACAGGTGGACAGTAGTCTCTCCTTTGATAATCACATTGCCACAGTGGTCAGGAAATCCTTCTACGTGGCACACCTCATCACAAAAGGTTTCTCATCCAGAAAAAGAGGTCATTGTTCCTCTACTCATCACTCATTAGACCCATTATAGAGTACAACGCCCCTTTTGGTATGTACCTCACAAGACATCTACAACAACTGGAAAGGCTGCAAAAATACCTCACAAAGAGGATTACTGGCCTCAAACAGATGCCTTACGCAGACCGTCTCAAAAAACTCCAGCTTTACTCCGTCGCATATCACCTACTCAGAGGCGATCTCTGCCTAACATACAAAGCTATATCAAACCCAGAGCTGTTGGACATGCTCCACTTAAAGAAATCCCAATCCCTCTGACTACACGCTCTAGGGACCTAATCCTTGTCACCACAATAAACAGAACATGCTGGAGGGATAGATTCCTGTTCCAGAGACTTCCCATACTCTGGAACAGACTACCTATCTTTGTCAAACAGAGCTCCTCATTAACACTATTCAAGAAAAATCTTGATGATTGGATGGGTAATAGGAAATTCACCCCGGGGATCACTTCTGTGGTTCTGCTTGACAGGGGCACAGGAAAATAATTTTCTTGGGTGGCGAAAGCCAGGGTACCTTTTTGGCTAGGCTTGTATAGGCCCTAGGGCCAATAGCCTAGTACCTACCTATGAACCTATGAACCTGTGAACCAAAAAAAAAGTTTTATAGAGAATTGGGAAACAAAGCTAAAGGAATAGAAACACCACCAAAAAAAAAAAAGAAAAGACACATTTTGAAGAAATATTGATGAAGACCCTGTGAAACAACAAAAATGCTGAATGAATAGAAGAATTAAATGAAACAGTAAGAAGTTCAAATATGCAGAATATGAAATGGAATGAAGTAACAGCCAGAAAAACTGAAATAAAATTAAGAAAAGCTCCTAAATGGAGAAAAAAAAACAGTTCCAAATACAGTACCTAACTTCTGGCTAAAAGCATTAACATTTTTACCTGAATATTTAGGGTTTACTATCATATAGTCGCCACTCACAGAAAAAAATCACCTGAAATGTCAACTAAAAGGTTGAAAACGTAATGTTGACAAGGTGAAAATGTCACAAGCACACCTCCGTTTGCAAATTCAAACTTACTCGACATTCAAAGAATGCAGTCCTACACTGCACAAGACAAAACATGATGATTTTGCAGGGAGGCAAGCCCCCCACACCCCATGCAAAATATATATTCCAACTCCAAAAACAGTGGGGAAAAGGGTACATTTCCCAGTCTCCACTGTAGTGTGATCTCTAGTTAAATGGCCAATCTCATCTTTGTGAATGCACTGAACATTCGCTGAAACGGAACTCACACAAGGGAAGAATCGGCAACATGGGTCAGCCAACCATCATTCAACAACCCGTAGTTGCCAAAACTTCCCTCAGTATTTCAAATGTAAACCAAGATTTAGCCCTGAGTAAGAACCTTGTACAGACACCAACCTGGATAACAATAGGAAAAATGATACTCCACACTGAGAGTGAACCTACAAACTATCCTAAAAACTTGCCTTCCAATGATGTATAAACTTTATACTGGAAAGGATGCTGACAGAGTTTATAGTTATTTAGAATAAAACTCCATTATGACAATAGAACAAATGGGTAACAAAAGAAAGTCATATAGAACAAAGGATCATCTGTTGTTTAATAAAGTCATAATGGAGAACTGTAAAAAGGTGAAGTATCTAGGTATGGCATGGGTAGATTACAAAACAAATCATTTGACAGCATTCCACACTCATGGATAAAACAGTGCTTACAGGTATAAAAGACACACCCTACATTGATCATTACAATGTCCATGAAATAGAGGCACACCACTTTACAGCTAAGCCATAATAAAGGATAAAAATTCAAAGTGGGATATTCCAAGGTGACTCTGTTACCACTGCTTTTTTGTCTTGCCATTAACCCACTAAGCTGTCTACTTAAAAGATTAGGTCATGGGTACAAGTTGGCCTTTTATAGATGATTTAAAACAGTATGGTTCATCAGATGAGGAGCTGAAAACACAACTGTAAGTGGTCAAAACTTTCTCAGATGATATAGGAACATAATTTGGTCTTGATAAATGTGCAAAAGCAACACTTAAGGCAGGAAAGCTGCAACACCAAGAAAATATCAGCCTGGGACAGGAATGTGATATAAAGGAACTTCAGCAGGAGAGAATGTATAAATATTTGGAAACTGATGAAGGATCAACAATACAACATGAATAAATGTGAACAAAACTCAGCAAGGAATATTTTAGAAGACAGACAAATTAATACTGAAAACAGCCCCGATTTCCAGGAACAAAGTCCAAGCTATAAACCAATTTGTTCTTCCTGTTCTAACTTACAATTTTGAGGTGACTAACTATCCCCAAAAGGTATTCAATCAGTTAGACAACAAAAAAAGAAAATTGCTTTGCTTATAAAATGATATACAAAAATCAGTGTATACCAAGATTATATATCCCGTTCTGAATGAGGTATGGTCCTCTGCAAAATTGATCATATGTATAGATCTGCAATTGAAGGACTGCTTACATATCTGCTGATCTCACCAGATCCAAACATAGTGAGAGTTTTGAAACTAAATAAAATAAAGAGAAGAAATCTAAGATGACTTCCTTGCTTAGTTTAGCTGAAGCATATCAGTGCCAATTGGGAATGGGAACCAAACCAGTAGTAGACAAAAATTAAGCAGCAACTGAAATGTGCCTAAAACAAAAGAAAGAACATAAGGAGAAGGATCAGATGAGAAGGCAAGAAATGTGGAAAAGGCATAAATATGGTTGCTAGTACACAAAACGCATAGAACAAGCTCATGCTGATCAGGATCTGACCAGGAATGGTTAAGGAGAAGTGCAATTAAAGCATAAGATGAAAGGTTAATATTAGCAGCCCGGGATAGTGGACTATGTACATGTTGGTTTACAAAGTCCCTTGAGCATGTTGGAAAAACAGACAAATGCAAATTCTGAAAAACAGAATTGGAAACAGTAGCACATCTTGTTGCTGGGTGTGATACCCAGTGGCAGAAGGCCTATATACTGAAAAGCATAATAATGTGGCAAGACTGTTGCAATGGAGATTGTGCAAACATTACAATAGTGAAGTAACTGAGAAGTATTGGAAAAATGAGCCACAAAGCATTATCGAGAATGATGAAGTTTATATCCTGTGGGATCATCCATTGCCAACAGTTCAAAAAATAGATGAAAGAAAAACAGATATGGTGCTCCATGAAAAGAAGACAAAAGTAGCACTGATTACTGAAATTACTACACCCAGTGATTACAGTGTCTCACTTACAGACAGACACAAAGTCATAAAACACCAGGATTTGCAGGCCAAAACAAAGGCAATATGGAAGAAGGATATTCAGACACTTCCAATAGTAGTTGGGGCAATGAGTCTCATAAAAAGGAATTTACAGTCTTATTTAGATATTCTATTGATACATGTAACTCTATGTGAATCACTAGTCAGGTCTGGGTACATCACGGGTGCTGCAAAGAGTAGGTTTAGCTAACATCAAAGTTTGAAACAATACTAGTTTCATGAACTTTAATAAACTTTGACTTAGGAATGGGGTCCATTCCCATCATGATATTAGAAACCCAAATGACTTAGAGAAATTAAAGTATGCAGATAATATTTCTTATTCCATATTTGAGAACATCATATATAAAAATGATGTTTCTGAAGCAGGTTCATTTACTAGGTATCTAAGATTACCTCTTTCAGGTCACAAAAAATTAGAGGCATTTGGAGCCAGCTGTTCCAATTAGCATCTGCAATATTAAGTTTATTAATCGATAATACTTCTTTTGTCTTTGGTGTCTTAAAACTGCTTTTGGTTCTTTCCTATTGTTTGCCTCATCATGAGGAGTGTTTCTGTTTATAAATCCTTTGCAGGCTGTCTTGTCATTTCCAGTCCATAGTGTGACCCATATATAATCCACTCAATACTAGCGTGTTTAATTACTTTGGTCCTTTTACTATATGTAGGACTCAACCCCCTCTACCTTTTTGTTTTCATCATCTCTCTCTTTCCTATAATTTTTACATCCTGGTATATTTATGTGTTCTTATAGTGCTCCATATGCCACATTTCTTTTTTTCTCCCTAACGACATATCTATCACTTACTTTTGTGATAATAAAAGAGATGGAGCTAGGGTTTCCCTTCTGCTTTTCTATAGTCTCCCCTTGGCAAACATAAGTGCTTGCTACTAAAAATGGGTCTATATTAGATCCACGAATGCTTAAATGTTCGAATCTCTAAAGGTCAACCTTTAGAGATCGAACAGTTAAGCGTTCAAATTTCTTAAAAATTAAAAAAAAAATCACACGTGAAAAAGAAAAACTAAATGGTTTAAGCAGGGGGACAAGCCCCCCTGCACCCCCAGCTACTTAAATATACCAACTCCAAGATTGCTCTATAGTGTAGGGAATGGGAAATTTCCTATTTCCACACTGTAGTCCACTGAAGTGCGATCTCAGAGTTGGTATATTTAAGTAGCGGGGGTGTGGAGGGTGCAGGGGGCTTGCCCCCCTGCTATAACCCTTTCATTGTATTTTTTTTTTTTTACAACTTTGAAATTTTAACTGTTCGATCTGTTAAGGCCGACTTTTACAGATTCGAACATTTAAGCATTTGTTGTTGCAATACAGTCCCTAAAAAAACACAAACCCATTACTTAAGATTACAGTTTTCCACACAGGCAAAAGGAGAAAAGAATGCATGTTATTAACTTGTATCTTTCTGTATTGGTCTTCCAGCACCATGAACCAGTTATCCAACCAAATGATGAAATCTATTATGTGACACTTCTTCATCATATGTTAATGTGTGTATTATGTGTCAAATTCCCTCAGATTCCAATCCCTCCATGCCACACACTCCAGGGACCTTAACCTCATTACCACAATAAACAGAACATGCTGGAGGGACAGGTTCCTAATGCAGAGACTTTCCATACTCTGGAACAAACTTCCCATTCACATCAAGTAGAGCATTTTACTGGCCCTCTTTAACAGAAATCTTGATGAGTGGGTGGGCAATAGGAATTTCACCCCGGGGATCACTTCAGTGGCCTTGCTTGACAGGGCCACTGGGAACTACTTTGGGTGGCAAGATGCCAGGGAATTTTCTTGGGCTAGTCTTATATAGGCTCTAGGGCCGTTAGCCTAGTACATACCTATGAACATAAGACTCTCCTAATCTTCACTGAGTGTTCTTTATAGGTTCATAGATTAAAACTAGGCTAACTGCCCTTGTGAGCCATTTTAAGCCTAGCCAATCAACCCATGTGAGAATCAAACCCTGCACCTTGTTTCTGTAAGACAAATATCTTAACCATTATGCCAACCTCCCTCTTGTGCTTTTTCTCTGTCATCTGTTCCTTTGTGGACAACAACATTTAATTATTTCCTTCTCCTATGATGCCAATGATTCACTAAATGATTTTCCAAGCTGTGGTGCCATGCTAACATCTTATTACAGTATCATATTTTACGCATAGAACTGTACTGTTAATAATAAAATCCCTACTTAGAAGTTTCGCTCTCATTTTGGGTCCTGTTTTTTTAATCCTGTGGGTAACATCTGAACAGGTTCCCATCACTGTCCTCAATCTCCTTTATCGTTAACCACACAGAGATAGCTACACTTGTAGCGGGATATCATAACTATAATGAAGATATACACTTGAACTAATGTGCCTGTATTCCAGAACTTATGGAGTCTTCTTATGTTTCAGCTGCTCTTTTTCTTGTTAACACCAGGGACATTTGGCAAATCTAAATCTCTCTGGGGATGAGAAACTTCTTTTCTCAGCCCAGAGTGGTACCTACTGATGGGGAAACATCACAGCCCCTGAAATATCTTCTAGATGATTGTTTCTGAAATGTCACTGCACTGCTCCACACTTATAGCGTTTCCTGCTACTTTTGCTTCCTTAGCAACCACGGTTGACATTATTGGCATTTAATCTCTCTATACCTCTAAATTTGTTTTTGTTTCTTGTTTATGTAACATTTTTAAGAGTCCATTCATCAATAATACAAAATACATTTAGAAATAGAACCTGCTGCTTATAAAAGTTTTCAGTGATTTAAACACTGACATTTTAATTAGATGGCAGCGTCTTACACTGGGCAACATGTAATTGATTAAGATATTATTCATGGCACTGCTAATATAAAAAGGATTCCTTAGCATTGCTGTCTTACAGAACATTCATTCATTCATAACAATATTTCACACTCACATACACATTCAGTGTTATGATAAGTCCTCTTCTTATCTATGTTAGACATCAGAATGAGACTAGAGAATGCCAAAAAATAGTTTACTTATAACACCAGACTTACAAAAGTTGTGAAGATAAATGAGCTTTCCTGCACAGTTACATAACAGACTTTTTGTGATGGGTAAAGAGGCCTCAACCATGGGTTAGTGCAAAAAAAAGTAAAAGGTTGCATCACCAGTTCTGTGGCATAGAGGGTTAAAGCCCTAACCCAAAAATCAATCAATGACTCAGAAAGCTGAACTAGCTGGGGTGGGATGGGGAGAGACATGCAGCTTAAATCAGCTTGTTCACTTGGGAAGGAGGATTGTTGTGGCTCCACCCCTGTGGTGGCTTGTTTTTTCAGTTTTAGTGGCATAGGCTACTACCTCAAGAATAGGCCTTGGGTGACAGGAACATGAGTGTCTCTGCCTGAGCTGGGGGTATGCCACAAAGTGGGTGTACCTCTATAACAGGGGCATAGTCAGTTCCTCAGCTGTCATGTGAACCAACATCACTACTGGGGAAGAGTTTAGACAGTGTGTTAAAATACTGCTGTACTAGTTGCCATGATGATGGCTCTGCGATCATCTCCCATCTCACTGAGAACAAATTATCTGAGAACAGCTCTCATCCGTTGAGGAAAATGGGCCATCTGATCACAAGGAGCTGATAGTTGGCAGGTAGCAGGGTGCTTAAAAAGTACAAATTACATAAAAAGTGCAAGGTTGTGAACCTTAGTGTGTGTTGCAGGGGAACCAGTTTATGAGTACCAATAAAAATGACAGAATTAGAAAAATGTATTTATGTTTTGATGATAAATCATGGTTTGTAATGTAAGATGATAGTAGTAAAAAGCTAATAAAATGCTTAATGACTCTGCTAAGTAGGTGGATAAGCTTTGATCTAGTTGCAACCCACTTGCAAATGTTACCAGATTAGTCCATTCCTGCATCTGCAAGCTTCATGTGTTCATATCTTTTTAAAAACTTAGAATGACAATTCATCAGGGGATCCATCCTTGGACCCCTACTCTTCTCTGTTTACACCAATAATCTAGCCTCTGCCACCAAACATGGCACACTCATACAATACGCAGATGACTCGACCGTCATCTGCTCAGCCCAGTCCCTACCAAAACTGCAAAAAGTCACACAGGAAGCCTTTTCCTCTGTTGAAACATGGTTATCCGATGCCCGATTAATACTCAACCCAAACAAAACTAAATTACTCATCTTCCAACCCACCAAACATACTCAAAACAACTCTCACTTTAACATCACGGCAAAAGACAACACCACTATATACCCAACTGAATGCACCAAATTGCTAGGAATGGAAATAGACAATAAACTAAAATATGGCATTCACATATCCATGACTATAAAAAAAGTCCACAAAAAACTAGGAGCGTTATACAGAAATAAGCAATTTCTCACCAAAGCAGCAAAGATTTCAATAGCAAATTCCCACCTTATCACCACCCTACTTTATGCCTCTCCAATATATACCAACCTAAGGCAATGTGATCTAAACAAGCTAGAGACCTGCTACAACAAAATCGCCAAATTCGCCACAGGGGCATCCTACCGTAGTCACCACTGTCTCTCACTTGCTGAACTGGGCTGGCTTGAACTCCCTCACCTCCTTCAGTGGTATCAACTCTCACTCGCCCACAAACTAGTAAACCATCCACTAAATGTCCCATCCCTCCAGAATCTACTCCAACCCTATCGCACCACCAGACCACTAAGATCCAGCAGCAAAAATCACTTGCAGATCACTAAGGCCAATAACTCTGCTGGTGAAGCACTATTCTCTTGCGCCATAGCCAAATTATGGAACTCACTCCCACCCACAATTACCTCCATACCATCATGCCCCCACTTCAAAACTTTACTAAAAGCGCAACAAAACATGCTGGCTATGCCCTTGCAACTCCCACTCTAATATCATCCACCCCATACAACCACTACCTTTCTTTCCACTCCACTAATTACCTTGATTATAGCAAGCTCAGATGCTCATAAGCCAGTACTTATTATACAGCACAAACTGCTTCTTCTTGTAACATTTGTTAATGTCTGGTATGCAATTCACAGATAAAGATTCTAGTTGTCTACTGATGTACTATGTTCTTCATCTGGAAATATGTTGTAAGTAATTGCTATGTAAATTGTTATTCACTATGTAATCCAGTGTATATACTGTCTGTTTATTTTAACTGTGGAGCTTTTCTCCCCGGGCCTCCGCTGAAAATGGACCTACGTCCAGTCGGACACTCCCGGTCAACAAATTTAAATAAATAAAATAAATAAATAAATAAATCAGTCTATCCATCCATAACCCATTTTCCCATTTCTGCACATGTGCTGAGGGAGTCACTTCAACCGTGACAGTCACCTAGAGCCAAGGTTCAAACCACCTGGTGACTAGCCCTGCCGCAGCTGTTCTTCTGCACCACATACTCACATGCACACTCACACCTATGGCCAGTTTAGTGTATCCAATCCACCTACTGCATGTCTTTGGAATGTGGGAGGAAAAACAGCACCTGGAGGAAACCCCCTATGAATACAGAGAGAACAATCAGACTCTGAACAGAAGGCTCCCCAAATGAGAATAGGCACCAGACAGCCTGTTGCTGTCAGGCAACTACTCTATCCACTGCACCACTGTGCTGACCTTGGAATGACAAGACCACATCAAAGTGCAGTATGGTATCTGCCTCACTTTTGGGTATACTTGTGACACATCTGTTGCATCTTTAGTTCAGAAAAGAATGTGCAAAACTACCATATGCTTGGCATGAGTGGGATATATGAGATGGTATAGTAAGCAGTAGGGGTACCTAATGGGTACTTTGGCATTTGCCCATTAGAATGCTTAGTTCAGCCATTTCACTCAGGCTATCTATTCCTGGCTTTTAATATTTATTGGCCAAATCATTGTTGGATGGACACCCTATGCCTGAAGTGACAGTAGTGCAACCATGCTGTTTCACTCTCATTTCTGCTAGTTTTTCTGCACAAGAAACAGTAGCTGAAACTGCACCAATTTAACAACTAATGTAAACTGCATAGTGCAATCCATAAGGACCTCAGTGGCACAGGACAACAATTACATAACAGAATATAATTTGCAGACAGAAATGTCCGTGTCATAATCACATACACTGATCTCTGACCACAGCAGCATTCACTAACACAGGTCATTGACTACAGTCATGAACATTCACTGACTAGATATCTGGCCCGTGGTCACAAGCAGTCAGTGAAACAGATCACTGGCCTTAGTCATGAATAGTCATTGATACAAATCACTGACCCACAATCAAGAACTTTGTCTGACAGATCACTGTCATGAGCATTTATTAGCACAGATCATCATAAACATTTACTGACACAGCTCACTGACCTCATGAATTCAGTTAGAAATCAATGATTGCATGAATTAAATGATACACACTAATTGTATGGACTCACACTACCCCACAGTTATGACATTCACTGATACAGATATTTCACCCATGGTCACAGACAGTCACTGACACAGATCACCGACCCTTTGTCATTAATAGACACTGATGTAAATCACTCACCCAGAATCAAGAACATTGATTGAAAAATCACTGTCACAAACACTCACTGACATAGATCAATGAGCTAAGGAGCAGTCATTGACACAGACTTCTCACCAATGATTATGAACATTCACTAATACGTATCATTGACCGCATGAGCATTCACTGACACAGATCACTGACTTTATGAAATCACTAACACAAATAACAGACATCATGAAGAGTTACTGACACAGATCACTGTGTCACAATCATGAACATTCACTGACAAAGATCACTGACTTTATGAAATCACTTACACAAATAACAGATATCATGAAGAGTTACTGACACAGATCACTGTCACAGTCATGAACATTCACTGACAAAGATCACTGACTTTATGAAATCACTAACACAAATAACAGACATCATGAAGAGTTACTGACCCAGATCACTGTGTCACAATCATGAGCATTCACTGATGCAGATCATTGACCTTATAGGTTCATAGGTTCATAGGTAGATACTAGGCTATCTGCCCTAGGGCATTGATAAGCCTAGCCAGAGTGTATTTGGCTTCCGCCTCCCTATTAGATTAGCCTACTGTGCCTCTGTAAATTAGGTCACAGAAGGTACCCTTTTAAGATTAGTTTACTGTGCCTCTGTCTAGCAGGGACACAGAAGAGATCCCAGGGGTGAATTTGCGATTTCCCATCCACGCGTCCAGATTTCGCTTGAAGAGGGTCAGCGAGGGGCTATGTCTAACATGAATTGGGATTCTATTCCAGAGTGAGGGGAGCCTCTGGGAAATGAATCTGTCCCTCCAGCATGTCCTATTTATTTTTGTGCTGAGGTTTAGGTCCCTGGAGCGTGTAGCTCTAAGGGACTTGGATTTTTTGAGGTGGAGCATGTCCATTAATTCTGGGTTTGACATGGCTTTGTACATCAGGCATAGATCGCCTCTGAGTAGGCGGTAAGCAACTGAGTAGAGCTGGAGTTTCTTTAGTAGAGCTGCATAGGACATCTGTTTGTAGCCCATGATCCTCTTGGTGAGGTACTTTTGGGGTCTCTCCAGTTGCTGCAGGTGTTGGGTAAGGTACATCCCAAAAGGGCCATTGTATTCAATTATGGGCCTGATGAGTGACGAGTAGAGGGGCACAGTGACCTCTCCTGATCTAGACGCGAACCCTTTTGTGATAAGGTGGGCTATATAGAAGGTCTTTCTAACCACTTTGGCAACGTGATTATCAAAGGAGAGATTACTATCTACGTTGGTCCCCAAATCTCTAATTACTTCTTCCGTACTTAATGGATTACCACCTATGTGGTAATTTTCTGGGCACCTTGTTTTTCCCAAAGGGGATGACTATGCACTTTTTCGCATTTAGCTTGAGGCCATGGCTCTGGCACCAAGCATCCGTCTCTGCGAACTTTGTCAGCCATAATCCCCCCGTGTTAGCCTGAACCTCAGAGAAGTATATACCAAACAAGAGAGGTCCCAGAACTGAGCCCTGTGGGACATCACTTGTAACTGGTTTGGATTCGGACATGGCACCTGCGATTCTGACCATGTGGGTTCTATCTCTGAGCCAGTTTGCAACCCATCTTGTGATATAGGGGTTGATATTTAAGCTGGTAAGCTTATTTATGATGCCTGAGTGGGGTATTGTGTCAAAGGCGTTTGCGAGGTCCAGGTAGGCTGTGTGGACTACCTTGCCCTCATCTATGGCTTTGGTAACTGTTTCAAAGAAATCAACTAGGTTTAAGAGGCAACATCTGCCCTTAACAAAGCCGAATTTGGTAGGGTCCAGTGTCTGGACGCTCCCAATGTCTTTGTTTATGAGTTCCACGATAATACGCTCCATAGCTTTACAGACCAGACTAATCAGGCTTATGGGGCGATAGTTTCCGGGGTCCGTTGTGGCACCACCTTTGTGGAGTGGGACCACTGTAGCTGTACGCCATTCTTTGGGTACATATCCTGTAATAAGGCTAAGTTTGAACAGTGACTTAATGTGAGGGTTCAGTTCTTCTTGGAGCTCATGTAAGACACAGCCTGGGACACCGTCCGGTCCCATAGATGCTGTGTTTTTTGCTTTGGAGAGGGCAGCTTTCACCTGTGCATCTTACGTAAGTGCACCTTATGAAAGCACTATCACAAATAACAAACATCATGAATAGTTACTTACACAGATCACTGTGTCACAATCATGAACATTCACTGACAAAGATCACTGACTGAGATCACTGACCCAGGCACAAGTTTGCCCACATTGTCTGATGGCATAGCTTCTATTTTGAGGGATGTTTTCCTGGAAATTCACTTATGAAAGTGGAAATTACTCATTATAGGGTTGCACTCCTGAGTGTGTGATCCTTTGCATGAGATGTTAAACTAAGGTCCCATCTGTCTGTGTTAATTGTAAATCTTTTACATCCACCTGAGCTATCAAAAAGAGTAGTGGGAAGTTCCCTGATGCTTTGACTAAATTTCCCCTAGAAGTGTAAACACTACCAAGAGTCTCCCCTGAAAGAAGTTACTAGTCTAATGGGACTAGCCTGGTCAACAAAAGATATTTAAATTAAAAGTATTAAATTAAATCCATATATCTGCCTTCATTTTGAAAGTAAAGAAGAAGAAAACCATGCTCTGGCTCTGTCAGGAAGGTATATGTGTATCAATATTTACTCTTGCACATATCTTTGAAATCTTTTTACTACTTGATCTTTCTAGTGAGAGCTGCTGAATAATATATTACTGTAATAATATTACTGTACCTGCTGATGAATACTATACTACTGTAATAATGTTACTATGACCACTGCTGAATACTATACTACTGTAATGATATTACTATAACCACTGCTGAATACTATACTACTGTAATAATATTACTATAACCACTGCTGAATACTATACCACTCTAATATTACTGTACCCTGCTGAATACTATACTAGTGTAATAATATTACTGTAACCACTGCTGAATAATATGCTACTGTAATAATATTACTATAACCACTGCTGAATACTATACTACCGTAATAATATTACTGTAACTGCTGCTGAATACTATACTACTGTAATAATATTACTGTATCTGCTGCTGAATACTATACTACTGTAATAATATTACTGTACCTGCAACTGAATATGATACTACTGTAATAATATTACTGTATTTATTCTTTACTGTACTCTTGTACCAAGGTGGTGACTGAAAAAGTAAGCAGACCAGCCCCATACCATCTTGTAAAAATAAAAGACATCTCTGATTTTATACTTTGCACATGTTGTTTGCAGTTTCTTCTGTCTGCAGTACAATAAGTTTGTGATGGGTTCCTTGCTAATGTATCTGTCCTAGATAATATTTTTTTACTGGAACCGGGGATGGTGTGAATTGCTGTAAAATGCATTCTAATCAAGTGAACCAAGTCACAAACTGATGCATTTTAATCTACTTTTTTCCTTAAAACAGATTACTATTTTGTATTAATAATATATAGTAATCATATTATTCAGGCATCATTAGAACTAAAAACAACAAGCTTGTACATTTTATCATAGAACAAACTTGCATACAGAGATGCGTATACTGAACTGAATGCTGTCACAGATGTTGATATACTATCAAACCAGTAAATGCTTATTCATAGACATATGATGCTATATTTATTTATTTATTTATTTTATTAATTTTACAATTGTTAACCAAGATTGTCTGAATAAGCAAAAGCCCTTTTTCAGCAGAGGCCCAGGGAGAAAAGCTCCAAAAATAGTTACAAAAAAATATAACCATTGCAAACACAGTTAACGTTATAATCATTCATAATAAAACTTGTAGAACAGTTATCATATATATATATATATATATATATATATATATATATATATATATATATATATAAAGTTACAATTATCTATAAAAATGTTATGAAGAATACTGCAGGAGAAGGAAAGGAGATAGTGTTAGGTAAAAAATGATGAAGTAGACTAGTTTAAGTTGTAAATGTGTTTTTTGGTATAGAGGAGAAGGAATGATGGTAGGACAGAGGAAGTTAGGTTTATTTAGTGAAGGTATATTCAAGGAGGCTGAGAACTGGTACAAATCCAGTAACTTTTTAAGTACTCTTTAGTGGCTAGTTGGAATACTTTAGGATGTGAAAGTGATCTAACTTTTTGTGGGAGTTTGTTCCAAGCAATAGAGGGATGGTAGCTGTATATAATCGCTCCTATTTTGGACTTGGGCTTGTAAATTTGTAAAAAGTCTTGGGTGGAGCTCCTGAGTAATCAGGATGGGACATAGTGGGATATTATGGCGCCTAGTGCTGGACAGTAGGATGGTGAATAAATAATGGTGTGTATAATTTGGAGCTGAGAGAGGAGTGGGAGGTGTGGTAGTTCGAGCCAGTTTAGATGTTTGGGAGAGATACAGTGGTGAGATTTGTAGGTTTGTTGTGCAGCAAATCTGGCTGTTTTGTGATAGGTTGTTTTGAGTTTGCTAAGTAAGGTAGAGTTATGATTTGTGAGTATTTGGGAGCAGTATGTTAGGCATGACAAAATATAAGCATGGGTGATTGTGGTTCTAGATTCAGGGATTAGGAATTTTTTATTTCTGTAGAGTAGTCCTAGTTTTTGATGAGTTTCCCTGATACAGTTATTTATATGGAGGTCGAATTTTAGTTGCTCATCAATGGTTACACCAAGAAGTTTAGTACTAGAGTCAGCAACTATGAGAGTATGATTTAGTGATTTTATTTGAAAAGTAGATTTGATATGAGTAACAGTTTTGGGAAGAAAGAGTAAGAGTTTGTTTTTTGGGGGATTAAGGATGAGCTGATTATTGGCGAGCTAGGTTTCAACAGAGTTGAAAGAAGACTGGGTAGCTGTTAGAAGTTCAGAGGGTGGGTTAGCAATGGTAATAACTGTGGAGTCATCTGCATATTGGACTAATGAGGATTGTGGACAAGAGGAGTAGAGTGAGTTGGTGAAGATATTGAAAAGTAGTGGTCCAAGGATGGATCCTTGGGGAACACCCATTTTCACTGGAAGGGGAGATGATAGTGAGGAGTGCCATCTTACTGATTGCTGTCGGTCAGTGAGATAGCTGGAGAACCATGCTATTGTTGTAGTAGAGAAGTTGAGATCAGAGAGTTTATTCAGTAGCAGGGGATGTGAGACAGTGTCAAAGGCTTTTGAGAGGTCAAGAAATAAGCATGAGATAAGTTTATGATTATCTCTAGCTATAGAAATGGTGTTGAGAAAGGAAAGTAGAGCTGTAGTGGTACTATGTTTGGGTCGGTAACCCTGTTGATTGGTAATGAGGAGTGTGCCCTTTATAAGATATTGCATTACTTGTGCATTTTTCTAAGACTTTAGACATAGAGGGAGGATAGCTATTGGTCTGAAGTTTGAGAGTTCTGTGGAATTGCCACCTTTGTGTATAGGTATGGTGTAGAATTTTTTCGAGATAGCAGGTACTTTAGCTTCAGAGATAGAACGGTTGATTAAAATAGATACTGGCAAAGCAATAGAGGGAGCAGCAATCTGAAGAAAGTAAGATGGGATACTGTCAACAGAAACAGAGCATGGTTTTAGTTTGGAAAGAAGGGTTTTGATGTAAGCAGTAGGGACTGCTTTAAGGAAAAAAAGAGTTTGCAGAGTTGGCTGTAGGTGGAGGTTCCAAGCAATTTGGAACATTGTTACTGGAGTATTTTAGATTAGGACTGAAAATGTTGGCTATTGACTGAATGAAATAGGCATTGAAAGTGTTAGCAGTCAGGTGAAGTAGGATTACCAGGATGAAGTATTTGGTTTATGGCATTCCAGAATTTTTTTGGATCTGATTTTAGGGCATCTGGAGGGTTATAGTAGAAGTCTTTTTCATCTTTATCAATACATTTTTTGTCTTATTTCTCAGTTCTTTTTACTTTTGCAGATCTGCTGGTAGTTTAGTTTGGGTCCAAGTTTTCCAGGCTCAGTCTCCGGCTGTCATGAGAGTGTGAGTGTTCTTAGATAGCCAAGGGGATATAGTAGCTTTTATCCTTACTTTCCGTAATGAGGCTAGTGAGTTTAAGATATTTAGGTTGAGTTAAAAGCTTGAACTGCTTCATCAAGTGGGAGCTGGGTGAGGAAGTTCCAATTTATTCCGAGTAAGAGATTATTAAAAGTTTTTGGGTTGAATATGGATAATTTACAATGGGTTATCTATCTATGTGGATTAGATAAGTGGGAGGTATGTCCAAGTACCTTTATTGGAGGGTGGTCACTCAGGGAGTCAGAGAGTGTTTCAGGATTATGGTATTTAGAGGGATTTGAGACAAGAATACAGTCAATGAGTGTCTGGTAGAATGAGTGTTATTGGTATGAGTAGCCTGGGAGATAAGTTGTGAAAAGCCATATAGATTTATATGGTATGTTGAGTTAGGACTGGTGAGTGTTTCCTAATTTATGTTCACGTCCCCAATGAGGATGATTTCATTAGGGATGTTGTGGGAGAGGTAGGAGAGAATGCTTTCCAATAAGGGAGTGTTGTCCCCTGGTGGAATGTAGATAGATACAACAGTAATAGTAGTATAGTCATTGAGCTTAAGGTTTGCTACCAGTAATTATGCATGAGAAAAGGAAGGTATAGACAGATTTGGGTATGTAAACGTGAGGTTGTTGGAGTATACAACTGCAATCCCTCCTCCTTTTTTATTAGGGTGATCGAGACGCATTATATTATATCCAGGAGGGAGTATGTCCTTATCTAGGTTTTGTGGTTTAAGCCATGTGCCTGTAAGGGAAATAATGTCTGGGTTTTGAGCAGATATCCAAGCATGAAGTTGGCTAACTTTATTAAGTGTGCTTTGAGTGTTTACAGAGTAAAAGGAGATTTGTTTTTTTTTTGTTTGGTAAATTACTTGTGGTTGATAAGGTATTGTGAGGAGTGGTAGAGTTAGGACTGGGTCCTGGGTTAGGGTGGATATCACCTGATGGGAGTAGTGAAATAGGATAGTAGTTAGGTTTGATAGTTATTAGGTAGTATTTAGTGTATTTTGATTTATTTGTAGATATTATGGAATGAGAGGAGGGGGGATATTTAGATAAGGAAAAAATTAAAATAATAATACAAGGCAGTGAGCAGTAGATTAGAGTGGTGTACTACCCTGTGCACTGTTTCAAATATTCATCTAGCAGTAAATCCAGAAATGAGCTGAGCTAAGAGCACTATCTCAGAACACAGATCTGATCCCATTACTTTACTGAATGCTATTATTACTGCTCATGTAACATTAGCATGCTGGAAACAAACACCTGCATTGTTTTGTCATCTTGCATTGTGTATGTATTGTTAAGTTTGCAACTGTTTCTCTTAAATTAGCTAATACCCTTCAACTTTCTATGTTTTCAGAGAATGTTCAAATTTTTAGCTCATATTTTTGGTCTGTTCCTTATACATTTGTGGTTTTCTGGCAAACCACTAAGGATTGAAGTCACCAAATAATGACGTACATTTGAGTTTTAGCCTTCATATCCTTCAGGAAAAAGCATGCTAACACAAATCCAGTTATTCTTGCAACTTTCTAAGAGCAATATTTAAAATCTGTCCAAATATTTGGGCCTTTGCCTCCCCCTTCCCGCCCACAGCACCATCACATTATTTTAGGATCTGTGCAGATTTCTTGCACTAAGAGGTTAGGAGGTATGACTCAGCTGTCAGGAAAGAAGAGTCAAGAAAAAGTCATATGATTCTGATCTTTCAGTAAACGTCAGCTAAATTCTTAAACTGAGCAATATTTTTCCAGACTGCAATGGAATTTGAAGATTTGATCATAACTGCTTTCCCATTAAGCAAACCTTATAGTTTCCAGTTCCAGGATTTCATCTATAGTCAGTCCAGTTATATTTGCCAGTGCTCAAATAAATCCTGTTCAGTGCATATGGCCATACCATGAATGCTGCTAACAAAGCAACAGGGTCTCAGTTAGTCACTTTTAATTTTGCAAAGTTGTCATTGGTTGGGTGGTGAGGTGGTGGGGTGCTTCATTCTGGACAAGCTTTACTCAGTTCTTTGATGAAAGGTGTCCATATGTACTGTGAAGTCTAAATATTGTAGATGGGATGCATGTCCAATAATATTATTTTATGCTTGTTACATCAGCAGCACTGTTAAGATGCTCTAAGAGCCCTCTGATGTATAAATATGTGGTCTGTTGGATTGAACCCAGGTCTAGAGATTGAAGCATGGATGCACAGTTCCTTTTTTCTTTCCTCTTAGATATACCTGATCAGCTGGATGCAACAGCTAACAGCTATCAAATGCTCATGTAAGTGGAATAGAGCCTCTTAGTCCTGTACTTCTAGGCTGATTTGACTGAATCAGGTTGTACTAGTATGAGACAAGCCCACTTTCCTGGTTATTATATTGCATTCTATTATATCTGCTTTGATTTTGATGTGATCGATGGACTATCACCTTGCATTTATAATCAATTTATACTGTTTGGGACTCTGAAAGGTCCTGGTTGTGCTACATCCCTCCTACAGCTTGTTTGACTCCAGAGGTAAAGGTTCCATTGTAGTTGTATATGTTATATCTGTTGGATCAGTTCTGCACAGATTTCATGACCAAGATGTAAACTCTTTGCTATATGTATGTACACTTTGCATAAACACATACTACACTTACCTGCTTGTGCACAATAGTGCTGGCTACTTTTGACTCTGGGTATGCTCAGACTAATTGTCTCTCACTATTCCAATTGTTGGGGCCTGATTCATTCCTCTCTCACCATGAATTCCCCAGCCACCACAGAGATCACTGCATTTATATTCAACATTTACCTCCCCTTTTGTTAAATCACAAACAACTTTAAAAGTATGCCACATTCCATGTTACTGCAAATACTGTACCACAAAATAACTAGCAACTACCCCCAGTACAAATCATACTCTCATCAAATACCACAACTCACCTATCAATGATCAGCTACCAAAGTCCGCACAACACAAGCTGAATATAAAACTATTCAGACACAAACATACACAACAAACTTAACATTAGACTGCAACATGCATGCATACACTACCACAACCTCTCCAAAAACTCCCATTTATAGCCTCCATTCCCAATGAAAACTAAAAGCCAACACTTCAAGCACACCATTCACCAACAACAAATTCCCAACCAGTGGCACAATCCACTCATTCAATACCCTGTTTGAGCACATAAATGCAGATCCCTGTCCATCTCCCTACATATAAAGTTTTCACTTCACAAAAATGCAATAAAACTATTCAAAGACTATGCATACTCACACCATTTTCATTCCTCTCATCAGAAAAAATATTGAAACTAACCCTAAACCACTCCAATTTTTGTCTGTTAATAAATGCACAAAGCCTTTGTAATAGGTTGATGCTTTCCTTAAATTTCACAGCCCTGGCATACTAGCTATTACCCAGTCTTTGCACAAAAAAAAATTCAAACTTGCACAATTTTTCCATACTACAGTTACTTTCTAGATGTTGGACCTGGCCTATAAAATGGTGGGGGGAGCCCTCCTCCTCATCTAAGAATCCCACTTCCAGCCCAAGCTAACATATATTCTGTCACTGCCCCAAAATGGCAACATCTACAAATTACAAAATTAAAAATAATAATTAAAAAATATATATATACAAGACTGCGGTGGTGGTGCTGTGGTAGCATTGTCACCTCACAGTAAGACGTTGTCCTGTTCGATTCTCAGCTAGAGCGTCTTCTGTGTGGAGACATGCGTGAATGGGCGTACCTTCATTGAAGGTTGTGCGTCAGGGCTGGCAACTCAGCATGTAAAAATCTACTGCCAATCATTAGCGGACAGGAGTTCCGCTGTGGTGACCCCTTACCGGGAAAAGCCGAAAGACACAACAACAACAACATCCTGCACTTCTCAGAAGTCTACTTTCTTCCTCCTTCCACACCTGGTAAATGCTAATCACTACTCATTAGTGTCAGTGGCTCAACAGGTACCACATTTCCTTTTGGTGCTGGAAGACCAGAAGGCTGTGGGTTATTGGACTGCTGACCCTGCGGTGCAACATTAGGAGGAAGCAGCACTCCTGAGTGTGTCATCCTTTGGGTGAGATGTTAAACTGAGGGTCCATCTGCTTGAGTTTTTATCTTTATTCAAGGTCATTCCTATTTCCTTTAAACATCCAATCAGATAAACTAACACTTCCCTTATCTACATTTAGTTCTTAGCAACTACAGCTATATCATTTGCATGTGTCAAAACTACCAGTATCACCCCATCCTTTTGCATCATATATCTAGCATCTTTCATTTTATAAACTAATGCACTCACTATCACATTCATCACTAATGCAAATAGTATTCTACTCATGAGATATCCTTGTCTTCTATCACAGTTCATGCATATTTCTTTTCCCAGCTGCTGGTTCACTAAAGCTCTAACCTGATTTGCTGACCTGCATGCATGCCTAATTTTATTACCCATTCTGTACTTCTCCATAATACTCCACAAGCATCATGCCCCACAGTATCAAATGCCTTGCTAATATCACCTAACATAAGTTCCACATCCTCTCTTTTACTTACAGTATCATCCACAATTTTTCTCACAACCAAAACCAGTTCTTGAAATCCCGACCCTTTTATGCTATATACACTTTCTTCCATAATATGCCTCATCTTTCCTTCCATTTTCTTCTGTATTATTCCCATAAACATTTTATAATCAGTGTTATTTAGTGTAATGGGTCTCCAATTTTTATTTCAATATTCTTATTATTATTATTAATATCCAACTACATAAATCTTCATAAACAAACCTTTCCTTCAACCATTAATTCAGTACATTTGTAAATAACCTTTTTGTCAGTGCATTCATTTCTTGTATATTTCATATTCTATACTTTCTGGGCCTGATACCAGACCAATATTTACTTTATTACATACTTCATCCAATTCATTAATAGTAATTTCTTTTTTAAATTCTTCCTTGCCTCTTTCAGGAAATGTCTTTACTGTCCAATATCTATTATTTTCCATCCTTATACTGTTATACATATTTTAAAAATGTTGTACTATAATACACCTCTTCTTTTTCATTTTTCACTTCACTCATTGTACTAATACTCTCCTTTACAATTTTCCCATGTCATTTGTGAATAGTAATATGATTTGTATGCTTGTCCTACAGATGTAAGAAAACTGTATGTTATATGCTGAGCTTCAAGAATGTAACCATAGTGTACCTTGCCGGAAAAGAGCAGAAACCTGTATAAACTATATGCGTATGCAAATGTATGTTTTGATAGTAAAGACTGGAACAGACAGAGTTAACTTGCAAACCCTCAAGAAAATTAGCTGCAATTGTTTATGATTGTGTTATCTCTCAGTTTCAGCAAGAAGACAGAATGTCTACAGATATAGTTTCTTTCTATTGTCTGGAAACAAAAATAATTACAGGTTTCCAAGGTAAAAGTGTTTTTACAATTTCCAGTTCTAGGCAAAACATCAGAGAAATAAGTATTTTTAACACAGATGCATTATATTTTAAGTTCCTGCTAGCCTGGAAACTAAAGGGAGAGCTGGCAAGAATGATCTAATCTGAGATAACCTGGCAGAAATGTTGATAGTAATTTAAAAACTATCTCAGATAGAAAGTCTGTGCATTTTGTATCTTGTCTTGGATCTGAACACATCCATCTTCAGCACATCTCATCTGTATTTGCCTTGCTCTGTAAGACTTAGATCATAGTATCTCTCCTGTTAATAATAATGTTAATAATAGTATGAACAGTTTTTAAAAAAAAAAAAAGTTTATTTTAGTTTATATGATGCTGTTTTACCAAATGTGTAGTTTTGTCTTGATAGATAATTGAATTGAAAACTGTTAACCTCAGTTAAATATAACTAGTATTAAATTGATAAGGTGGTAGCTGAGGTACTGCTGCTTAGGGTAGGGGGTTAACTTGAGTAGTAAATACTGCTCTAAGTTGGAGTTTTCAACTCCAGGCGGGATGCAAGGTTTAATCCTTACATTATTTTCACTTGTTCATTATTATATGTATATAGTTTTGACATCCACAATATATTTTGTACACTCATTGTCACTACAAACAAAATTGAATCCTATACAAAATCCCATAAGAGATTTAATAAATACAGCTATATTTAAAGGTACACCTAAAAGAGGAGATGTAACATTATTTATCTTGTTATTTGTTATTTCGATCATAAGATTCTTGAGTTTTAAAATGCCAAATGACATCTTTAAAAGGAATTTCTTTAAACATTAATGGATTGAATAATCCGTGTAAAAGGGCAAGCCTAATAAGATACATTAATCTACACAAGGCCAATCTAGTCTTCCTGCAAGAAACCCATCTCTTGAAAAAAAGATATTGATAAACTAGCCACTAATAAGTATACAGTATTGGTTAGTTCAGAGCACACTCAGAAAAAAGAGGAGTGGCTATTTTATGGAATAAAAGTATGCCCATTCCTAAAACCATTAAGTCTTATCAGGATGACAAAGGAATGTTTTGTATGGTTACAATACAAATTAATGGGAAGACTTACACTTTAATTAATGTATATTGGATACCTGGAATTGGTATTAATACAGTGAAACATCATATTGATAAGATCATATCATTCTCTGTAGGGGATATTATTTTAGCTGGTGATTTTAATTGTATACTACATGAAAGTGATACTACCACTATAAAGAAAAGAAGAATTACATCTAATGCAAAACATTTAAATGATTTTGCTAATTCTTATCATTTGAATGATATTAATAATCAGATAGAGTCAAAATCATTACCATACACCTTTTTGCTAACAGATACAAAACTTATTCAAAAATAGATAGGGTCTTTATTTCTAACCAGATGGTAACAGATTTAATTAATTCCAAAATCATTTCATGTCCTATATCTGATCATAACTCAATTGTTTTTGAATTCATGATAAAAATACTCATAATGTTCAGATCAAAGGATACCAGCATACTTAACTCAGCTAAAAGACTATAAAGAATATATACTTTCAGAAGTACAACATTTTCTAGACATAAATAATACTCCTGAAGTCTCCATTGTCTATGTTTGGGATGCCTTAAAATCATATCTATATGGACAAAGTATCAGATGGTATAATAACAAAAGGAAATCTTGGGATAAGGAATTGTTAGATATTCAAAGTAAACTAGACTCTTATAAACATAATAATAAAGAAAATATTATGGACAAGAAAGTTATTGAAGAAATAAACAAACTAAATGAGAAATACAAAGAAATTTTGACTCATAAAGTTAAAATAACTTTAGAGAAATACAAGTTTTTGTCTTATTCAATAAGCCCCAAATACTTACATAGACTTAAAAATAAAACAAAAGGATTGAATAAACAAAACCATATCAAAGAAATCTTTTCTCTAAGGAAAAAGAAGAATGTTTCTAGTATACCAGAAATACTGGATGAATTTAGAAATCACTTTCACAAGATTAACCATAACAACATTAACATGGAACCTAAAGATAAAATAAAGGAGTTTATAACCACAAACATGAATAAAAAGCTTAATAAACAACAGATTAAACTATTGGACAAGAGTATTTCACATACAGAAGTTATTACACAAATAAATAAGCTTAAATCAAACAAAGCACCGGGTAATGATGGTATTATACCAGAGATATATAAAATCCTTTCTAAAACTACATATTCATTAATACATAAGGTTTCTAGTCTGGCCCAAACTGAGTTAATAACCCCCATCTTGGCAATATACATTTATTTCACCAATTTTAAAACCTAATAAAGATCCAACTAGATGTTCTTCATATCGACCCATCTCATTACTTAATGTTGATTATAAAATGTTTATGAGTATTTTTGCTGATAGATTGAAGACAATTATCCCCGGCATTATAGACATAGATCAGATGGACTTCATTGTAAATAGAAATACTTTTGATAATATAAGAAGAACTTTAACATTAATTGATTTTGCAAATAGGAAAAAGAAAGATTTAACACTTATTAGTCTTGATATAGGTTCAGCATTTGATTCAGTAAGTTGGGACTATCTGTTTACCTTACTGAAATGCACAAATTTCTCTGATGCATTTGTAAATTTAATTGAGCATTTATACAAAGGAACGCTGGCTTATATTAAGGTAGGAACATATGTTTCACAAAAATACCCATTCTTAAAGGTACAAAGCAAGGATGTCCACTTTCTCCACTATTATTCACTTTAGTAATGGAGCCTTGGGCTAATTTGATTAGAAACAGTACTGACATAGAGGGTTTTGAAATAGAAGAAAATACAACATCAAAAATTCAACTTTTTGCAGATGATGTTCTAATTACATCAGCAGGATCTAATTCTTCTATGCAGTCTTTATTTGATAAAATGATGAATTTTAAAAGTATTTCTGGTTTAATATTCAATGAAGAGAAAACTAAAATACTACCTATATATACACGAAAAAATACTCTCATTAGTGATTTTACTAAATATGTACCCAACTCAGGTCAGATAACTTATTTAGGTATAATACTATCTAAAGATATTAAATCTATTATATATAATAACTATAATACCTGTTTTCTTAATATACAAAATCTTTTTAATACCTGGAATAATATGTTTTTACTATGGAGGAGAGACTTACAATTATTAAAATGATAATATTCCCCAAGATTTTATACTTAATACAATCAATAATACTTTCACCTACAAAAATAACTATCAAGAAACTGAATACACTAATGTTAAATTTCTTATGGGCACCTAATAGACCTAGGATTGCATTAAAGAAACATACTAACAGCTGGTCTCAAGGGGTATTTCTTTTCCAGACTTTAATTTATATATTATCTCTTCTATTATAAAAGTTATTACTTTATTAATAGATCGGTCATATGTCAAAATGGAAAGATTATTGGGAGCTAATTAGTATGCACTTCATGAAAATCTCCTTAACACATAAAAATATGATTATAAATAACTCCATGTTGTGGTTGCTAAAGGAATTTTGTACTTCACCTATTACACCTAAACATATGGTCTGTTACCCATTAAATATTATTATTAGTTATCGTAACTTTATATTCATGCACCCTAAGTATAGGGAATGGAATTTTATTGTATTCCTATAATTTATACTCAGGGTATGCTTATGTCATCTACTTCTGAAGGAGCTCATTTAGCTATAGATAATAATCTAAAGTACTGGTATCAGCTGATATCTGATAATAAAGTTAAAAATCTAGATTTCTTAAAACAAGAATTTGATCTAAGAGAAACTTGATGGTTAGAGGTTCAGATCTTTAGACAACATCTCATTGATAGAATAGATCTAATGTCTATAACAGTTAAAGAATCTATTCCAAAACTGATTGATTACTTGATAATAAATTTACAGCATAAAGTTTCTGATAAAGGTAAACTTTCATATATACATAAAATCATCAGACAAGAAACTTTTTACAATGCAGATTCATACTGGAATTATTTCACCTCTATTAATGGGGACCCACCAACTCAACAAGATAAACAATATATATTGGAATCTGCTTATAGAACTACATCTTCCATTGTCTGGAGACTTTATACATGGAAATTTTTACATAGATCTTTTTATACACCTTTGATGATGAATAAAATTAATAATAAAGATAATCTATGTAAGAGATGTAATGTAGAAATTAATGCTGACTGGGCTCATATGTTTTATGACTGTATGAAGTTGAAAGAATACTGGAAGTCAATTAATGAATTTTTGCAGGCTCTTTTTACAGATAATTTCATTATTTCTAAGTCTCTTATATTATTCAACACACCTGTACCTCAATGTGTTAAAAGATTAAGCTTCCCTTGTTATGGTCTATCCTAGCAGTGGCTAGGAAAATAATAACTAGAAATTGGATTTCAGATACACCTCCTTCGTTCAATGAATTTAAAAATGTTATGAATATAATGTGTCATATGGAAATAAGCACAATTAGAATGAGAACAACTAGAAAAACATCACATTTTATTGTATGGGATAATTTACAAAATTTGTTAAAAAAATTCTAATTTCAATAGCACAGTATTTTAGTTTAATTAATTGATCTGATTGTAGTGGATGTATTTGTAAATACTTTAGTTGTTTTGTTGAATATTATAATAATACCTATTTTTAATTATTTGTATAAAATTGTTATGATATTTCTCTTATATGTTAAAACAATAAACTTGTTTTGAAAAAAAAGAAAGTCTGTGCATTTTGTATCTTGCCTTGGATCTGAACACATCTGTCTTCAGCACATCTAATCTGTATTTGCCTTGCTCTGTAAGTAAGACTTAGATCATAGTATCTCTCTTAGAGATAGATAGGAAAATAGTAAGATCAGTCTAGATGCTTTCTGTATTTATGCGAGACTATCCTGCAATGTTGTTTTAAAATATTTCCTGTGATTCTGAACTCTGCTGTCACTGTCTTGAGTTAGTGAGTATTGTTTTGTGCTTATATTATTTATTATTAAATATATGTAAACTTTTTAATCATGGCTGGTTTGTTTAGAGATATTTAAGCTCTAAGAGTACTTGCATATGCATTTTGTGACACTGTACAGGCCATGCTTGAATAGCCTTAGTTTGGTCACACCTACCATTTGGATAATAGTAACACTGTACAGTATAATCGGTCCCCCCTTTTGGAAGGGGCTTATAGTCGCTGATAAAGAGATGGTTGGTGTCAGTGATTACTACCTCATAGTCTGGGTAGAAGGGGCATAGCTGGTGAACCTGTGCCAGCCTTCCCCAGGAGTGTTTGCATGTTTGTATATAAATCAGATCTCAAAGTGTGTGTCAGCTACTTGGGCAGGGACACAAAGCACTGGTTGGACAGAGAGGGTGCTGGAGGTTTTGGCTTGGCCACTCAGCTGAGATCTTAACCCTAAAGCTGTGCCAGTGGGGAAGTCTTATTTGGGATCTGGAGAGTGAGGGAGAAACCAGCCCCAGACTGACTGTGATATCTGTGTGCTCTTAAGGGAAATTGTACTTTACTGTGTGTGTACTTGTCATCCTCCCAAGGTGCACATCACCCACTGGTGTAAGTGGTGAGGATGGAGGCTCCTTGATTACTGGGCCAGTGCAGGGGCATCACACCTTATATTATTTTTATTATTTATTATATTATTCTCTAAATTGTATAATACATTTCTTTAAATTTTCTCAGACTTCATTTTCTCTTCCTTCTTACATCATTCTGACATTAGAAACAAAAAACAAAACTTTTTATACTTGTTTTTAAATTCAGACCAATTCTTATAGCAGTCCTTCATGGCTATAAGATCCTTCCATAACTGCAGTATTTCCCACTATAAAATTTAACTCCATTATATATCATTTATTCTTTTTACTCTCCCCTATTTTAATAACCCCCCATTTCTTCCATTATCTCCATCCATATCACTAATTTTTCTGAAAAAAATAACCCTTCTTTTTCATTATTTACTGCTTGCTCTTCACAGCCCATCCAAAAGTGTTCCCTTACTTATACAACCTGCATTCAGCCACATACTTACTTGTTTATGTCCTTTCTCCCCAGATTGGTTCCTCTACATCTTGTCTTCAGAAAGGAAACTCAGTTTAACTTGCATATCTTAACATCTCTCTATTATCAGTGACAAAAATAATGGGTCTGTATTACTACGTCAAAAGATATTTCCATCAAACTCCTCTCCATCAACACCAAACTGTCGAAATTCAGTTCAACGAATCACAGAATTTTTTCCAGGGTAAGGAATAGATGACCAATTCCACAGCTTTCCTTTTTCCCCATGTAGTGTAAGGTCAGAGTTGGTATACATAGTTAGGGGGATGTGGAGGTCGCAGCCCCCCCCCAAATTGGGGGTGTAGGGGCAAAGCTCTTCAATTGGGTGGGTTTGATTTAATGCAGTGAGTGTTCCTTTGTGCTATGGGATAATTGTTTCATTGCCCTGGAAAAAATTCTATGATTTGCGGAGTGAATTTTGATGGTTTTGTGTTGATGGAGAGGTGTGTGATAGAAATGTCTTTTGATGAAATAATATAGACCCAAAACAACATCTGTTAAGTGTTTCAGTATATATTTTTTTTCATATTTCAAAATAGCTTTCAACCATCATTCTATAAGTTTCTCTCATCTCTAATTTTTGCAGTGTTATCATCACAAACCTGCATGCATTTTTAACATTATCTTCTTCCAATTAATGATGTTAATAAACTGCAAAGTAACATTTTTTAACACTGAGATTGCTACCAGAATGCAAATAATTCGTCCTTGGATAAATGTCCTTATTTTTGTTACATAGTTCCAGAAATTTTATCATCGGTCCCTCAGTATCAAATGCGAAGTCACAAAAATCTCTGTTCCTATATATATATATATATATATATATATATATATATATATATATATCAGAAGTTACCAAATTATCCAGTACAAAATATCTATCAATTACATTATCATTTTTGTTCTTATTCTCACAGTTTGCCTTCTCTTCTTAAGTTTTACTTACAGTTTGTTGCTGCTTTCCTACTTTGCCTGCTGTCACTCCTGAATACATTTTAACTGCTGCATTCTCTGCTGCCACAAAACCAGACTCTTCCTTAGTTTGTTGCTGTTTCCTCTTTTATGTTCTGTTGCTACTGCATATGTTTTAAATGCTGCACTCTCTGTTGACACATCACCTGGTTCCTTTTCCACATTACCATCCTCAGCACTTCAAAAAAGCTATCTGCCATTTCACCCCTGAAATAGCAGAACTGTCACATAGATCATTCTGCTTCATTATTTTCAACAAAACATTACCTGCAATCCCTCCTGTCACCATTTCTGTTATCTGCACCACTACAGTTGACTCACTCACTTCATTCTCCACTAAGACAGTTAAACATCCACCACACATGAATCTTTATCTGCATTCTGATACTCCATACTGAACACATTTTTTCATGGCTTTTTTCTCTTCCTCCATGCTGCCCCTGCTGCTGCCTCTTTTAGGCATCTTCCTTGCTGCCTTAGGAGCCCTCTGGCACCATCTAGCTGCTCCAAAGTGTTGGGGAAGTTTCCAGATAACCTAACCAATCTCTCCCCCCATTAGTTGAAATAACACTTTTAGTCTCCCTTGAAAAGAGTTAACTATCCTAGTGGGACTAACCTGATCAACAAATAATAAATAAAAATAAATCATTCAAGAAATTATCAGGAAACAAAAGCAACCACATTTTCTTTCTTGACTTCAACTTAAATATGTTTCAGCTATTGCAAAAGCCCACATGACCTAACCTCATCAATAACAGTCATTCCTGATCACAACTAATTAGACCTGACAACCACAGTATAATCCCAAACACTATCAACTGCCGTATTTTTATTAGTAACCACACAACAAAAATCCCCCCCCCCCCATATTAATCTCATTCAGATCAAGGACAGAACTGAAAATCAAAAAACTTAAAAAAGCCATCTCCATCACAGACTGGTCTTTCATATTAAACCTAAGCAACCCCAACCTGGCTACCAATAGTCTCACTATTACACATAGATCATTTCAGGGTACATTCTTCCCTAAAATTTCCCAACATCAGCCCTGCAAACCAAAAATAAGTTCTTGGCTAACTTCTGAACTGAAATCCCTTTTAAAGCTCAGAGATGATGCATGGCAGGCATGGAAGAACAACTCTTACCCTACCTTATCAATATACAACAATATATTCAACTCAGAAATCTCACTAAACAAGTAATACAATGACATAAAATCTGACATATGAAAACATTTAAAAAATCTTTAGCTAAGCATGAAATAGTTCTGGAAAGAAATTAACTCACTCAAAGGAAGATGTTCAAAACAAGTCACCAAGAGCAACATGTCCATTCTCTCCCTCTGACTTAGTGAATTCTTCAACCTACCCACCTTATCATAGACTCATACTGAGCCCCATCCTTCACAGAATCACCTCTCTACATTCTTCAACTTAGCTTTAAGCAAGTCAAAACAAGAGATTTAGAAACTCTACAACAAATATGACATCACAGCCCACCAGGTGCAGATAGCCTCTATCTCCAGTTCAGATGCTACTGCAGGGATCTTGTCAGAATCCCCCTTGCAGCGCATCCTCAGTCTCTGCTTTACATAAAATATCATGTCAAATGTATGGAAAATAGTCATTATTAGCCCAATCCCAAAACAGATTTAGCCCTCCAAAACTTTGCAATACAGTGTCAATCTCATCTTCTGCATGCTAGATAAACTGCTTAAATGTTTTCCCATCTATTTAACTCACTTAATATATCACTATCTACAACCTCCTCTTCCATAAACAATACAGGATTTGTTCTAGTTGGAGTGTACTTAAAGTTCTGTGGATTAAAACCAATGAAATACTCTTAACTGTGGACAGAGGCTAGCTCCTTATTGACATCTTTATGATGGCTTACAACAGCCTTTTACATCGACTACAACACATTCCACCATAAACCTACTAGAAACAGAGATAAATCCCAATTCCTTATCTTGGTGCCAAAACTACCTCACCAATCACTACTTCGCTGTCAAAATTCATACCTCCATTTTCCACTCAGTTTGCCTTCAAGTAGTAGTACCATAAGGTTCCACATTTGGTCCTTTACTATTCTCCATCAAAAAACAGAAAAAAAGAAAGCAAAATGGGTCAGTGTCCAACAAAGGATTAACTTCTCCCAGGATCATACTCTTCAAACTCCTAGTTAGTTATATCTTCTCTCCCCATTCACGCAGCTAAATTAATTAGACAACCTTCAGCCTCCAGAACCACAAACACCCTTCCCCTAAACTGCAACCCCACAAAATAAAACTCCATTATATATATCACTGCTTCTCTATAATAGGTCCAAAGCTCTGGGAAGTATTCTTCCACAAATAAAAGACAATTTATCTTACCCTAAATTTCATTT
Organism: Protopterus annectens; assembly: GCF_019279795.1. NCBI lineage: Eukaryota > Metazoa > Chordata > Ceratodontiformes > Protopteridae > Protopterus > Protopterus annectens. Next base: position 1,428,017,770 of record NC_056741.1, read on the forward strand.
TCAGCTTAAGATTTATCTCCTTACATCAGCCAAATGTCATTACCTCTTTTCAACCATATCCCCTAACCTAAGTGTTTCTTGTCCGGTCAGGATAAAACAGGCAAACGGTTGTGAGTTCAGTTCAAGCAGCTTTATTACCTAGAAATACATCAGGAATGAGGCTTTGTAACTTAAACGTAAATAAACTTATAAACAGTATGGCTACCACACTCATACATGTTAACACTCTGGCTGTTCCCTCAAAATGGCACTGCTGCCTACACATGCTCTCTATTTGTATGCATCTGGAAATGTTTCTTAAAGGTATATAAACACACTCTTTTCTACATCCTTCCTCTTTCAAATGTTAGTATTCAATAACATGCAATTATACAGAAATGATCTTTTGAAATGCAGTTATACATAATTAATTCTTTGACATGCTATCATACAAAATCAGACACATACAAAACAATCATGTCCAGGTTTCTGTGTGTTTCACACTAGGTCTAAAAATGCAACCTGATTGTGTAACAAGTCAGAACTGGATCTATCAATGTGGAATGCCTTCAAGGAATGTTCAAATTTGGGGACAACTGGGACATTATCAGGAACAGAAGTGGATACTGAGACATGTTCTTCGGTGCGAACATTGTCAGGGTTGCTTTGTGATCTAGAGTCTGTATCACAGGTACGATGCTGTGATATTGTTTCTGATACAGGAAGAAGATGCTGTGGTTTCTCCTGTATTTCATACCCTCAGATTCCATGAAGTAGGATCTCTGCTTGGCACACATACCTCTCAGTTGACCAATTCGATCAAAGCCTTTCGCCATTTGCTTCCTCACTGTCTCTACTTCTTTTAATGGATGAAGAAATCTGCTCATTTTATCATAGTTAAACTTCTGAGAAGAACACTTTTTAAATAGTTCGGCTTTGATTCCTCTGTTGTGTTTGATATTAGGCACCAACAAACTAGAAGTGATAGGCAAGGTTGTTTTGGTTTGCCTAAATAGAAGTCTCTGAGCAGGCGAGCCAAGTAGGTTGTCATGGGGTATATTTCTGAGATTAAGTAAATTCAAGAAGCTATCAGTATTGTCACATTTTTACTTCTCTAGTAATTGTTTTGAAGTCCATACTGCATGTTCAGCAAGGCAATTTGACTGTAGGTATTCAGGACTACTAGTAACAAGGGTAAAGTTCCAATCTTTTGCAAATTTCTGAAACAATTGACTGGTAAACTGGGTACTGTTGTCAGAAATAACTTTGTGCGGACTACCATGGACTGAGAAATGATATTTAATCTTAGTAATAACAGCACCGGACATTAGGTTAGGTAGCAAATCAATCTCAAACCAGTTCGAATAAGAGTCTACCAACATTAAGTAATACTGATTGTTCCACTCAAATATGTCAGTGGCTACTGTTGACCAAGGTAGTTCAGGAATAACTTAGCTGACGTGGCTCTTTTTGCAAATGTAGATTAGTACTATTACATACTGAACAAGAAGAAAACACTTTGTGAATATCTTTCGAAAGAGAAGGCCAGAATACTAGTCTCTTGCCCTTTTTTGGTAGAATCGGAACTTGGGTGGCCATGATGCAAAATCTGAATCTAATCTTGTTGTAAGGAAGTAGGAACAATAACTTTAGGACCTGTGAAAATGATACCATATTCCATCAGCATCTCATCTCTGTATGGAAAATAAGGTTGTACTTCTGCTGGTACCCAGGATTGCTTTGACAGCCATCCAACATTGATGAAGTGGTTGAGCTTTTGCAAAATGGGATCAGTCTTTGTATGATCTCTCAGCTCATCATATCTCGTGGTAGAAAAATTACACACTTCCATAACATCAAAGTCAAAATTCTCTGCATCAAGCTGTTCCATGGTATTTTTGAGTAATCTGGATAAGGTATCAGCCAGATAAAAGAAGTTTGGCTTTTGTATAGGTCATTTTGAAATTGTACTTTTGCAATCTGAGCATCATTCTTTGTATGGAGCTGAATGCATAGGCTTTTTTAAAATAGTGACTAGAGGTTGATGATCAGTTTCAATTTGGAAAGCTTGGACATAAATATAATCATGGAACTTCGAGCATTCAAACAAAATTGTCAAAAGTTCTTTCTCAATTTGAGCATACTGCATCTCAGTTTGTGTAAGAGTTCTAGATGCATAGGCAACAGGTCTGCCCTTTTGAAAAATAACTGCACCAAGACCTAACTTTGAAGCATCACAGGAAACAACTACTGGTTTGTGGAGATAAAATACCTTAATGTAGCAGGGTTGGCAGTTTGCTGTTTGAAGTTATCAAATGCTCTCTGGTGTTGTTCTAACCATGACCAGGCAACATTTTTGCATGTCAGCACTCTTAAAAGTGCTGATAACTCATTAAAGTCAGGGATAAATTTGTAAAAATAGTTAATCATACCAAGAAAACAATGTAAGGCCTGGACATTGTCTGGAGCTAGGATCTCAAATATTGCTGCTTGTTTAGAAGGGTCTGGTCTTAAGCCTGTACTGGTAAATAAATGACCTACATAATTAACTTCTGGTAGTCTAAATTTACACTTCAGAGGATTAAGTTTCAAATTCACTTCACACGCTCTGTCCAGAACTTTCCTGAGGTTTCTTTCATGCTCTGCTTCACCATTGCTTCCATCTACTAAATCATCAACTATTATTGCACACAGATAACCCGAAAAAATTTACTCCATTGCATGCTGAAAGACTTCACTGGCAGAATTTATTCCAAAAGGCACCCTGAGGAATCTTTATCTACCAAATGGAGTACTGAATGTAGTCAGTAGTAAAGATATGCGATCAAGCATTACTTTCTTTGCATCTAAGACAGAAAAAACAGTGGCATTTGGCATGAGGGTGGCAATCTCCTCCACTGTACGCATAGGATGATGAGGTCTTTTTGATGCTTTATTCAAGTTTCTTGGGTCAATGCATATTCTAATTTTATCTGAGTTTTTCTTATGATCAGCTACTATGAAAGACAACCACTCAGTTGTTCTGTGACTGGACAAATCACACCTTGTTGCACCATTTTGTCTAATTGGACCTTGAATTTGTCCTGCACAGCTATTGGAACTCTCCTTGCTGGTATGACCACTGGAGTGACCTCTGGGTCTAATTTCATGGAGTACACAACTGGAAGTTTGCCGAGCTTGTCATCAAAAACATCAGCATACTCTGAGAAAATAGCGTCACTGAAGCTGGAACTGGGACATATGCTTACATGATGTACTTCTTTGGTAAAATAAAGCAGTTTCATTCTTAAACTGTCTCTGAGACCTACTAATGAATGCACAGGTCTTCTAACTGCATAAAATTGCATGCTGTAACTGTTCCCAGCTGAATAGCATGAAAGCACTTCTGAGCCTTCAGTTTGAATCTCTTCACCTCCATAAGCAACAAGATTTGCAGAATTAACCAAATTATGTTGCTCACCAGCTCTCACTCTAGCAAATAATTCTGCTGACATTACATTACCCTTTGAACCAGTGTCTACTTTGAGCTCTGTGCATTTAGCTTTGATCATGACAGTACAAAACACTTCATTCTTTGCCAAGAAATCTACTGCATTAACGTTTTCGCCACCCACTGATACACCATCTACACAGAAAGTAGGGTTGCAGCTTTCTACATGATCAACCTGCATTTTTGAGTGACCTTTCTTAATAACTGAATAAAGCTTGCCTAATTTACAAAACTTCTGAAAGTGGTTCCATTTTTTTATACTGGTGACGTTGCTGACCAAATGCTGAGCAATTCTCTCTTTTAGAATCATGGTTGGCTCTACAATTACGGCAGTTAACAATAAGACTTGATGTGGGTTTTGCTGACTCAACCTTATACTGTACTGAGCATGTCCTTTTTACTGAGTTAGTCTTGGAACTTGCTAGAAAGTTACAGATCCTTTGAGGGAATCCCACAGGGGTTGCAGCTGCCTTGTGCTTAGGCCTGTTTCTGCTTGCCACGTGCTGCATGCTGTCTACATTTGCTCTAGAGGCTGTTGAAACCATGCTGTTATCACTTGCAAGCATACTTGTGTGCCTTTTTGTGAGCTCGTGGATTTGCAAATCTCTATACCTTTGCTTAATGTTAAATCACTGTCATGAAGCAAAATCTTTTTTATGGTGGCATTGTTAACACCATACACAAGCTTGTCCTTTATTAACTCATCTTTCCCATCACCAGATCTGCATGTTTTAGCCTTATTTCTCAAGTCAGTGATATAAGCTGCAAAAGTTTCAACTGGCTTTTGGTCTCTTGCCTCTCTAATGTAACATTTGTCTGGGGGTTGCACATTTCTCTAAATTTACCTTTCAAGCACTCAGGATCTTCTCTTGATTCAGCCGGTACAACAATATGGTGGTTCCTCCCTCTTCTGCATATACTGCTGGTGCATACACAAATGAATGCTCTCTTTCAGTGGCTTCTGACCCAGCTAAGTTAAGCGAAATGAATGCCTGTGTACATGTATCTTTGTCAGAAAAAGCTGTTTGTATGAAAATATTGTATTCCTGCTCAAGTACTCTTCAATTTTCTTCTATATTATGATCAAACACAAGTGGACAGGGTCTGTAAAATGCCTCTGCCATATCACCACACAGTAGTGAAGGTGCTTGAAATTATGTACGAATATACACACACACACACATATAAATATGCCAGAACTCGTAATTATGCCTAATAGCACAACAGACCCTTTGAAATAACTGCACTTTGCCAAATAAGTCTCCGTGGCTTAGGAACACTTTAAAATCACTGTACTTTGTGAAACCACTCCTTATCAGTGTAAGAAATACTTTGAAATGACTGTACTTTGTGAATAAACTATACATGGTAGAAAAAGCTCAGAGTAAAAAACATTTCAGAATCAATGCACTTTGCAAATAAACTGCACACAGCATAGAAGCTCTTCAAAATGGCTGTACTTTGCTAAATAATTCTGTACAGTGTAAGAAACACTTTGAAATGGCAGCACTCTGCAAATAAATGTGCACAGCACAAGAAACGTTTCAAAATGGCTGTACTTTGACTGCACTTTACAATATAACTGTACTTTTCACACAAGAAATTGAAATAATTGTACTGTAATAAAACACTCACTCTGCAAACATTGCACACTCTGAGCTACTTCAAACAACTCTAGTTATGCTTTGAATGGCTTTGGCCAATGCAAAATAGTAGTTTGTGCTGAAAACACGGACTTTTACTAAAAAACATGCAGTCACCTTGCTCTTTAAGCTTATTTTGCCCTTTTATTGTATTTGTTATACCCATTTAACCATTTATCATGCTCATTATACTTTTATTGTGCTTGTTTTACTTAAAAAATGCTTGTTATGCAAACCAGAGGTAATTCTGAGCCTCATATGAATATTTCTGCTAGTTTTATCTAATATTGTGGTTTGAACATTTTGTTTAATTAATAATGTGTTTCGTGCCTTTAATTTGAATAATAATGTGTTTTGTGCTTCTCGTTTAATTAATAATGTGTTTTGTGCCTTACAAATACTCTGTTTCATTTTCTTTGCAAAATAAATCATTTGTGCAAGTTCTGGTTACCTTAAGTTCATGTCTGGCCCTTTTTGATCAGTTGAGCTCTATTTGATTCAACAGGCTCAATTTGTCGTCACCTTTAGCTTTGCACCTCATAACTTCAAGAAGTTGCTCTCTTAATCCCAGTTCTGACACCATGTCACTCATCTGGTCAGGATAAAACAGACAAACGGTTGTGGGCTCAGTTCAAGCAGCTTTACTACACACAAACACATCAGGAATGAGGCTTTGTAACTTAATCTTAAACTTATAAATAGTTTGGCATACATGTTAACAGTCTGGCTGTTCTCTCAAAATGGCACTGCTGCCTGCATGTGCTCACTATTTATATGCACGTGCCTACATCTGGAAATGCTTCTTTAAGGTTCATACACACGCTCTGTTCTACAATAAGCAACGTCACTCTTTGCCTCTCTGACTAGTAACATTCTTACTGTCCCTCATATGATATGTTGCACCAATCTACTCTTCTTACTCACATAGTCTTTTGCTCAACATAGCATATTGTTCTACTTTCAGACTCTAGCATTTTTCAATCCAGTCAGCTATCCTATCCTCTCCTGTCCTGTTCTACCCATTTATACAACACACAGTTGCAATTATCATATATGTACAAGAATTTTTAAATATTTGTTCTAATTTATTGCATATAGTATATTTCATTGAATTTTTGTTTGCCGATAATGGCATTTTGCAGATGTGTATTTTCATTACATAGTTGCTGTCACTCACTAAATGCAATTCTGACTTTCTTTATTTCTGGGCTGAGACTGAAATTGGTCACTTGTGATCAGTATCCAGCCCTGGTAAACACATTTTAAAAAATGAATAAATAACTACCTTTGTATTTGTTGGTAGGAAAAGATAAATCTAAAAGTATAGTCATTTGTGGTGCTAATTTAAGAGATGACATTATCAAGCAAGATAGTTGCTTTAGTTGGGAGTAACTTTGCTGGAAAATATTGCTTAACATGATGAGTAGAATAATTCGGTAAATAAAACACAAAAAAAAGTGGACTGCAAATGCCAGATAAATGTAATAGTAGAAAATAATAGGCAAAGCTTTCAGGATACTTACCTTTGTCAATTCTTATAAACAACAAATGCATTGCGTGACTTTATATCAATCACATAACACAAAACACAAATCAGGCGTCATATAAATTAAAGCATCAATTAAATCACTTTAAAATAATTTAAAGATGCAGAATTTCATCTAAATACCCATGGCACTTACTAATACTCAAAAATAGTAACTTAAAGCCAAGAACAAAGCATCCAATAAGCAATACATAAACCAAAAAAGAAAAGTAAAATAAAAAATATTAAAACTAAACATAAATAAACCAAACTTTATTCATAACCTCATTTGTTTAGACTTCAATATTGGTTTAAGACTAACAGCAGCATTTAAGCCTGGTTCCTTAGCCTGCATTCTTAAAATCCATTTACACTCGTCATTACTCTATGTCATTACTAATATCACCCTTTCATATTCTTAGTACTAATTTTTGCATACCATTTTCTTTAACATACTTCACAAGAGAACAAGTGCTAACTCCCCTTCTTATATCTGACAAGTGTTCATAAATTCTCTCATTTACCTTCATAATACATTTACCTACATAAAAACTCTTGACACATAGCACATGTAGTCAAATATACTATATTTCAGTATTACATGCTGCAGAGCAATTAAATTCATATTTTCTGCTATTAATAGGATGTATAAATTCAATGCAATTTAGAATATGTTTACAAAAGAAACAGTTATAACAAGGAAAAGTACCCTTCTTCTTACTAACAGAAGTATGCTCTGTAATATGTATCTCTGTATAGCATAATCTTTGTTTTTTAAGTTTTTACATTTCCTAAAAGCAAATTGTTTAGTACTCCCTAAAAATCTATTCAATTCCAGTAGTGCATTCAAAATGCCCCGATTATTTTTGATCACATTTATTATCTCACTGATTCCAGTACTATAGCGAGTAATATATCATAAACTGTTCACTGCTTTGCCAAACAGAATATAATACCTAGACATCCACATCCCAGCCCCACCCCCCCAGTAGGGAAACCACCGTAAAAAATTTTTCCAAAGCCAACTTCACGCTTCTTAAGACAAAAGTGGCAAACTTCACGACACCCATGCTGATGGACAGTAGAGATACGACTGCTGAATCCTATACAATTGCACTTTATAAGCACTTACACGAGTGCATGGATCGTGCTATCCCTAACAGAACCAAGATGCTATCCTCCAAAAAAAGGAAGCCAATCTGGTGGTCCCCTGCTATAAACAAACTCTACAACAGAAGAAAGAAACTGTTGCAAAAAAGAGTAAAATCCCATGATTGGAGGAACTCAGTGGTCAGCCTCAGTAAGAAGCTGAGATCCCTCATAAAATCCTCCTAAGCTAGTTATGAAAACAAAATTACCACTGATTTTAAAGACAACCACAAAGCATTCTATAGCTATGTCAGGAATCTCAATGGCAACACTCAGATCTGCTCTGAGTTATAGCACAATGGCACTAAATATACAGAACCAACTGATATTGCCAATATCCTGGCAGATAGGTTCAGTGCTAACTTTACCCCTCTCTCATCCCCTAAAGGGCCCATCTCTATACTGGAAGAATGCAAAGTACCTGTAATCACGGCTGCACAGGTGAAAAACACACTCTGCAAAGCCAAGAACACAGCATCCATGGGACCTGACAACATCCCAGGCTGCGTTCTACATGAACTACAGAATGAACTGGCACCCCACCTAAGTACCATGTTCAATCATAGCCTCACCTCAGGCTTTGTGCCCACTGTATGGCACACAGCAACAGTTATCCCACTCCACAAAGGAGGAGCCACCATGGACCCCAGGAACTACTGCCCCCATTAGCCTGATGAGCCTGGTCTGCAAGGCTATGGAGCATATCATCATGGAACTTATAAACAATGACATTGGTAATCTCCAAACTCTGGACACTACCCAGTTCAGTTTTGTAAAAGGCAGATCATGTCTCCTAAACCTGATAGATTTCTTTGAAGCGGTCACCAAAGCTGTAGATGAGGGCAAGGTGGTACACACAGCCTATCTAGATCTCGCCAAGGCTTTCAACACCATCCCCACCTCTGGAATTATAGACAAACTCACTAAACTAGGTATAAATCCCTATGTTACAAGATGGGTTGACAACTGGCTCACTGACCGAACCCACACTGTGAAAGTAGCAGACTCTAAATCCAACTTCAGACCAGTGACAAGTGGAGTACCGCAGGGTTCAGTCCTATGTCCTCTCCTGTTTGGTATCTACTTCTCTGAAGTACAGGCTAACACAGAAGGTTTTTGGCTCACAAAGTTTGCAGCTGACTGCAAACTAGGAGCCATAATAAAATCTCCTAACGATGTGGACATCCTACAAAAGGGCCTCACTGAGACAGATGCCTGGTGTCAAAGCCATGGCCTCAAGCTCAATGCCAAAAAGTGCATGGTCATCCCTTTTGGTAAAAACGTTGCACCCATGAACTACCACATATGCGGTAGTCTACTTAACACCGAAAGTGTGATAAGAGACTTTGGGACACAGGTGGACAGTAGTCTCTCCTTTGATAATCACGTTGCCACAGTAGTCAGGAAATCCTTCTACATGGCACACCTCATCACAAAAGGTTTCTCATCCAGGAAAAAGAGGTCATTGTTCCCCTCTACTCATCACTCATTAGACCCATTATAGAGTACAATGCCCCTTTTGGTATGTACCTCACAAGACATCTACAACAACTGGAAAGGCCACAGAAATATCTCACAAAGAGGATTACCAGCCTCAAACAGATGCCCTATGCAGACCGTCTCAAAAAACTCCAGCTTTACTCTGTTGCATATCGCCTACTCAGAGGCGATCTCTGCCTAACATACAAAGCTATGTCAAACCCAGAGCTGTTGGACATGCTCCACGTAAAGAAATCCCAATCCCTCCGAGCTACATGCTCTAGGGACCTAAATCTTGTCACCACAATAAACAGAACATGCAGGAGGGATAGATTCCTGTCTCAGAGACTTCCCATATTCTGGAACAAATTACCTATCTATATCAAACAAAGCTCCTCATTAGCACTCTTCAAGAAAAATCTTGACGATTAGATGTGAGATAGGAAATTCACCCCAGGGATCACTTCTGTGGCTCTGCTTGACAGAGGCACAGGAACATAATTTTCTTGTGTGGCAAAAGCCAGTGTACCATTTGGCTAGGTTTATATAGGCCCTAGGGCCAATAGCCTAGTACCTACCTATGAACCTATGATATTCAGTTCAGATGAACCAAGTTTACTTGCAATTTGTTGCATGCTAGCCAAGAAATGTATTTTTATTTATTTATTTTATGTATATCAGTTTTGCTGGGGCCCCTCTATGAATAATATTAAACAGTTTCACATTCTATGATAATTCTTCTAGATAACTTGGTCAGAAGTGTATTACTTTTTGCATTTAAAGACATGCAAATGTAAGTAATGTAGAACAGGATGTTTACTTGAGCAATAATAGATTTCATTGTTAAATCTGGAACTGCAGCACATACATGTTTCATGGTCACTGTTGCCAGATGGAGTAGTATGCAACTAGTCACAGCAATTCTTTATTGATGTGGCAGTCAAGCAAAGAAGTCAGTGTCTGTAACCCCCCTTGTACAAGAGAACTTTTTGCATGTAACTACCAAGTGGAAATATACATCAGGTCAAAAAATGCAAAAAAGAAGTGTAATATAATAAAAAACATTATGTGCTTAGAATGAAAAAGGTCTCACTCATTACAGAAATGCCACATTTTCTACTGATACAAGCATTTTTAAGGAGTCCAAAGCACATTTAAACTGTAGAATCCAGGTAAGTAACATAGAAAGCACCAATTCCTGATGTAACTTGTTATGACTTGATAAAATAAGAATACTAAATAATCCCTGATCTATATCTAAGTTATCTTTGTACCCACAGAACTGTTAGTGCCAATATAACTTGATTTTCCTTTTTTATTTATATTACTTGTAAAAAAGTATAATATTAAAATAAATTATTGCCCATACTTGGGATACCTTAGGAATAATTACTGTGTTACTATATTGATTGTACTAATTAAATAATTAACCATAAGCATCCACAAAAAAAGTTACCTTCAGCCTCAAGGAGAGTAATAGAAGATAGACTGGAGGGAGAATCTGAGACTGCCATCCACTTATCTTTGTTTATCCTGAAGATGGAAAGGGTGACACACTGCTTGGTGTATAGGATTGGCATTTATCTTGCCAAAGAGACTTATTTATCTGTTAATCAATGTTTTGTTCCTTTAACTAGGTATATAAGAAACCATTTGTCCTGCAAAGGAATAGGTCAGAGAGGGTCAGATCTTTAATTGCTTGAGTGGCTAGACACATATCCCCACAGATAAGAAACTGAGTACAGAGAGAGAGATCTCAAAGTCTGTCCTAATAACTAATATATTTGAGACCACTGATTGTTTTAGTTAGAAATCTCTGAGGTCTGTCAAGCTGAGTGATATGTTTAGTTAAATACATGATAAAAGAGACTATATTCAATGAGATATGAATAAAGGTGAAATAAGACTTTTTGGATCTAGAAGAAATAACTTTGGAATTTAGATGAGACAGATGGAAGGCATTCCAAATTACTGTGGAGACTGTGATGCCCACCACTGCTACCAGTCTGTGATGGCCACCAATATGTGTCATCCCTATACTGAGCCAGTAATCAAGGAGCCTGAATCCTCACTACTGACACTGGAGAGGGACGTGCACTTTGAATACAAATGGATACACTCAGGATTTCCAGATGCAGACCTCTCTGCATCAAGTACAGTTTCCTTAAGAGCACACAGGGAATACACTCAACCTGGGGTCTGGATGTCTCTATATCTGTCTCCCTCCAGGTCCCAATAAGACTTCACACTCATACAGCTGTAGGGTTAGGTCCTCAGCCAAGTGTCCAAGCCAAGTCCTCCAGCACCCTCTCTGTAAACCCAGTGGTTTGTGTCCCTGCCCCAAGTAGCTGACAGACACATGCACTGAGAGATTTGATTTGCATACACACACACACACACACACACACACACACACACACACACACACACACACACACACACACACACACACCTTGGAAATGCTGGCACAGGTTTACTTGCTATGCCCCCTACTGCCCAGACTATAAGGTAGTTATCACCACCACCAGACAGTCCCCAATCAGCTGCTCTAAGGTCCTTACCAAAGGGTGTCCAATTATACTGTGTGATATTAATAGGCCTTCTAGGCCTTCTGGAGTGGCCCACTCAGTGTCACCAAATAAATATAACCACTCTCAAAGGTTAAATACTTTCTACAAGGACCCACCACAATAAAAGTTTAAATATATTTAACTCATTCCCTCCAGTACAGCCCTTTGGAGTGTGTACCTTTAACTCCCAGTGGGTGTGGCTTCAGCCTTTAAAAATGAAGTTATTACCTTAGAGTTCTAACAAACAGTCATTGACAGAGGCCATATAGCAATACAGTTGTGTTTGCCATCATGTATGCTTCAAGATAAAATATTCTGATACCTTGTATGTAGCATGGTTTTGGAATTATTAATGCAAATATGAACAGGCAATATTTGACGCCTAGAGGCGCAGTAGGCAGTAACTGCAGAAACATCTGGAGACATCACTCGGCTGTAATGATAAGTAATAAAAGAACATGAAAATGCTTAATATATATTTACAGTAAACCACATAGTTCAAATCACAGAAAATATTGAAATTAACTTTGATGGACAGACTCATACAAATAACAAAAAGACTCTCTGAACTAAGCTTCACTATATTCCTGACTGAATCTAAGAGAATTTTGCTGTTCCCTTGTTAAGTTATTTACTACCACAAGGCAAGATCCTGGGGGTGAGGGTCTTTCTAGACTAGCTTCCCAAACAGAATACTCAATACTCTGAAATTTCTCTTTGTAATATCTAAAATATAATTTCCAAGAGGGCTGGCAGAATGACCTCATCTGATCACCTGACTCAAGGTTCTCACAGTATTCCTCTTTGAAGCTGAGACAGGAATTTAGCATAGAAGGCTACAATACACATCTAAATGTTAATGGCAGTGCTCTGGATCTTCCCCTCTTTTACTGAGCTAATGAACAAAGGCTGCTTCCAGATGTAATGTCTCTGGTCCTATTTAGTGCTGTGGTGTGAATTTTTAATGGTTTAACAGCTCATTTACATTTCCCTTATTTTTCTTAAAATAAGCCAGCTGGTTAACCTTTTGCTGTCACAGCATCCTCTATTAAACATATACATTGAATTCAGTTACAATAATACATGTACATTTCTTTTCATTCCAGCAGGGTGCATGTTTGATGCATTTTAACTCAGGCAAACTTCACAAATATATTTTCAACAAAGCATCTGTATCAGTCAGTCTGATATACAAATGATATGTAATTATTTACAAAATTCCAGGTAGCTGTGTTGGCACTTGCCCATATCATCACAAAGACATCACAGTCAAAAGATAAGGAATTATCAACAACAGTACCTAGATCCTTTATGACAGTGTTTGGCTGAAAGGGTGTGTCATGTATATGGTATGTGAAGATGTTGTATTTATGAATATTAACTATACTAAATGTTTTCATATTTAATTTGTGACCATTGTCCTTGTACCAATTGTTAATATGATCTAACTCATGCTAGAGCAAGTGTAGGTCACAGGAAGATTGAATAAGGACACTCAATTTATAGTTATCAGGAGACTTAAGGTCAAGAGTCTTGTCCTGAAGTTGTGAAAAATAAATTCCAAATAGGAGACAGACTAACACTGAACCCTGAAGGTATACCAATGGTAACTTATTTTGCCTTCAGAAGCTGGTACCTGCAGCTCTAACCATACAAGATCTTTCAAGCAATCTGTTAATTATGCACCACACAACATAAGAACTTATAGTCAGATTTACAAGTCCATCAATATTGCCCACATTGAGAATAGTGTCAAAGGCTTTGGCCAGGTCCAAATATGCTGTATGTACTGCATAACCACTATCCACTGCTTTGGTGACTTTTCAAAGAAATTAATAACATTAAATAGGTAGTACCTATTTGTGACAAAGTCAAATTTACCAGGAACCATGATTAACAGCTTTCCAATATCCAGATTAATGATGACTCACTCCCATGCCTACATAAAGTGACAATGGCACAAGAGTCAGTGTGCCTCACTATAGAATGGGGTAAGCAATTGAAATCAGTTGCTCAGATAATTCAGTCTTTGCTGCTACCTGTCAGCCTCCAGTGAGTTAACCAAAGATTGGTAGCTGGTATTGATGCTGGTATTTTCACAAATGGTTCACTCTTGCAGGTATGAATACTGTTGGAGGTGGTAAGAGCATACCCTGGCCACAGCAGCAATCTGTTCAAGTTTTTTACTGTTTTTTTTTTAATTACCGTGATTAGTGATTAGGGTGGACATGTGTATGAGAACAGCAAACCAATGCATTTTTATTTTATTTTATTTATTGGTTTATTTATTTATTTGTTTTGATTGTTGTACATTGTCTCATGGAGTTAAAACAATAATAATGGGCTGAGGGAAGAAACAACATGTAAAAACAAATGGCAGTAGTTGATAACGTCTACATATTTATTGATATTAGTTGTCAGTAAGGGACCTGGGTTTGTATTGGAGGAGAAACCTGAATTGCAGGGCAGTATGGTGCGGATAGAAGGAGGTTAGTGCTAAGCTGATAGTCAGAAACTGATGGATCAAAGAAGAAGTACAAATGAGATAAGTCAAGAAGACAGATGGGGAAGTGACAATTAGGAAAAGTTTGGATTGGGCAGAGTTTAGGGAATTTTATAAAATGTACAGGAAGAACAGGAAGAAGTTTAATAGTTGCAGGGGATTTGGTAAATGGGGTAGGACAATACTGACAGAGAATGGGTAGAGCTGAACAAAGATGTGTGGATAAGAAAAATGGTAGAAACCATTAAATATCTGAAGAAAGGAAAAGCAGAAGGTCCAGTTGGATTTCCAGTTGATTCCTGTTAGAAGGCGGATTTGCAGATGAATGATTTTTTTAGTGGGATATTGGAACGGGGATAATGTCCAGAATCAATATTTGAAGAAATATGTTAAAGAACAGCAGAAAATACAGGCCCATTTTGCAATGTGAATCATTAATAAAACATTTTGACAGAATGGACAGGGCAGGTTTTGGCAGGTATCACTGGGCAGAAGCAGGCATGCTTTGTGAAAGGAAAACCAACGGCATATCATTAGAGGACACTTATAAATTCCATTTGGTGGGTGGAGCTATGCATATAGGGATGTACTGGATAGTGTTAATGAACAAACAGAAGGCATTTGATGGCATGGGGTGGGAATTTGTGATGGTACTGTTGCAGAATCTAATAGATGAAGAGAAGTGGTTAAATGGAGTTAAAGTATTATCCAGATGGCCAAGGATGAGAGCTTTGGTTAATGAATTAAGGGCTGTCATAGGGGGTGGAGTTAAGAAGAGGGATGAGTGAGGAGTGTCTGTTTTTCATAAGTTTATTTCTCACTGGGATTGGGAGCCTCATCCAGAAAGTGAAACAAATGATGAGGATGCACATGAAGTGATGAAGACAGTAGTGTGCATTGTTTTGTGTATGGCTCTATAGAAGTCATTAGACGACACAAGAAGCTAATTTTCAGTAGTGCTGAAAGTCCTGAAAGCATGTGGGGAGTAATCAGGGTTGAGATGTTATCAGAAAAAGTCAGTTGTAGTCATGGGAAATTGACTCAAAGAGAAGGCAGGGTTGCTATGAGTGGAAGTTAAGAGGGATGTGTTTAGTGATTAACATATATGGAACAGTAGAGGGTATTAGAAAAAAAGATGGATTAAGGACACAACAAAGAAGTCACCAAATTGTTGGTTGAATAGCATTTATTTGCTTGCTTGTTTATTCTGTTTAATCAGGTGAGTTAACATTATGTTTTTGTCTTGCTGGCCTACATTTTATGTCACTGTCTGTCTATCTGTCTATCTATCTATCTATCTATATATCTATTTATCTATCTATTTATCTAGCTAAAAATCTATATAGACAGATATATGATGATGACACATGATTTGATGATTGATTAATAGTTAATAGATGTCAGTTGTAGAATCACTGTTAAATTATCCTTACTATAGCTTGTTGGGGTGGGGGTATTGTAGGTTTTTGAAACCATCAAGCTGCAATATATTGCACTGAACATTATTTGTTTCACTTTCATCACAGTCAAGCATCAGTTACTCACAATGTGTCTTTTTTTCAGACTTCAGTGGGCATGCAGACTCAGTGTGTGAAAACAAAACCTGGTTATAGAATTATTTTAAATTTACATGAATATGGCTTGTCTGGATAAGAACATGCATGTGTTGGAGAGTAAGGAGATAAAACACATTGTTCTGGCTATTTTTTACATTTACCATCACAGTTAAAACACAGGTGATGTTCACTGACAGTGTTTGCTATTCAAGGTTGGGGAGTCAGATGGTCTGGCTGTGTGTTAAAATAGCAATTACATGACCATTGTGAAAAGTTGATTGATGTAGCTTGCCAGGGAGGGACATCTACATGAATGGCCACAACATACTGACACTTACACTTGATATCCATTGAGTCATTCTGGCCAGTTAATGTAAAAACATATAATTTGTGTGTTGTTTTAAAATCAGAGCTAACTATGGTGTTTTTACAAAAATATATTTATTATGGCATTTTAAATGTTTAGCAAAATACACATCTTTTACTTGTTCTGACAGATATTCCCATATCTGAGATTTTGCTGTTTTACTTAAGTACTGTTAGGTTGTACAATTTTTCATATAGAAGTAATCATCCAGGCTTCTTGGAATTATCTTGAAATATTGTAAAAATAATTATCACTTGTATGAGGGTCCAAATTCTAGGGAGAGTGACCATTTGAAATTGACAATGTGTAACTTTTGTAAAACTGTTACTTAGAAATGAAAGAGTGTCTATGAGTTTTCTCCAGAGTACAACCATAAAATCTAATGAAAAGGATATGTGTTTCTGTACATGTGCATTCTTATTTTAGTAGTTGTGATGTACAGTATTAAAAACATTTCAAAGTACATAATATTTCCATAAATCTAGTCATCTACTCTTCTCTAAAACAGTTATGTCAGTGTGGTAAGGTCTGCTACCCGGTAAATAAATAGTGCTGAAGAAAGATGACATTTAAATGCCTTAAAATGTGTATGTGCAGACACATTAAACATATGTACATTTTAATATTTTGAAGGGGTTTTAGAAGAATAATGATTTGGAGAAGAAGTATGACATCTCTTTGGTCCACCAGTTTAGGTGTGGTATTTTAATAAACATTTTATGTATTTGTTGTCAGTCTTTTAATAGCAGACATTACTCTAAGTTAAACTGGATCATTTTGAATTATACACTTCTTTTAACTAGTTCGTAAAATGATCATTACAATGAATATTAACATGCAGTGCTTGCAGTCATTGTCATTGTCATCCATGTTGCTCGAACGCTATTCATATGATGAGTGGTAAGTAGCCAATTGAGCTGCAAATCCAATACCTCTTTTGCCTGAAATAAGCCTTAATGCTGTCAAGTTTCTTTTTAAAGGTGTCTCAGTTTTGCTTTATATTTACTACTGCATTATATACCAGAAATAATTGGGCATACTGAAATGATCTAGATTTTAGTACTGATTCCAGATGATATTTCTTTAATGTACTCAGGGAAACAAATCCCTTTTATGGTCTTTACTACTTGATTACTGCATTCATAGTTATATGCTCTGTAATTCATCAACAATAAACAAAATCTGAAGTTTACTAACCTTCCAGCTGCTCCTCCTCTCCACCTTTGCTGCCACTGAATGTGTCTGTATGTTGTGATATACCTGGGGGATCTAATGAATTCTTTTAGTCAGGAGGTAGACTGTGGTGCACCCTTCAAGTCTTAGGCATGAGTGTTTTGCATGACAACTGCAACTTTTCATTCCCAACACCAAGTGTATGGATTTATTCTGTTTGGCTTGAGGAAGTGTGTGTGTGTGTGTGTGTGTGTGTGTGTGTGTGTGTGTGTGTGTGTGTGTGTGTGTGTGTGTGTGTGCGCATGTGCGAACACACATGCCTGCATAAGTTTGCATATTAAGTAATATGTACAGTACAAAACAGCATAACTAGTTGGAATCAGTAATCAGGATGTGCAGATTATTTACAGTCAGTAAACAGATTAACAGATTATTTACAGCAGCAAGATACATGTTTTATATGCTTACTAAAGACATTTTCTAGTAGGTAAAGATACAGAATTTGTATATTGAGTAAAGTTAAAAAAATGGGTCCATGAGATATAAACATACACAGGCAGACAGAGTAAAAGATAGTATATGAGTAGTGAATGGTAGTTATGTGCATCACTTATAGCATTCAGATTAAGAATAAAGCATAGAATCATAAACAAGGATCACAATTAATAAAGAACTGATGGAATTTTATTTGAGAGAGAAAAAGGCAAGAGCTAAGTGGAATAGGCTGTTTTTCCTAACAGATCAAGGTTGATTGGGATTACCAGATTTGAAGAGATACAATTTGCAGCTACACAGTTAAGGCTTATATACATAACATAAGCAGAAGACTACAAATCAGATTTGAAAAAAATGATGCTGAAGTAGGGGGAGTCCACAAAATAATGAGAGTGACATTTTTTGATGTGGGTCCTTAAGGAGAACAAAATCACCACTTGGGCTTCTTACAACTTCTCACCACCCACAACACCATACATAAACATGATTCTATTCCTGCTTTTAGTTTTATTATACATACCTCCCACCCAAACAGACTATTCTGATGTAATAAAAAACAACTCCTTACCATCTATAAATCACAAGAATCTTCTGGCCATAGTCTGTTTTCCTGTTTAGTTGCTAAACATGGAAATGTTCTATGGCCCGTCAGATCCATCTTTAACTTTCTCATCTCCTTTTCTCTTCACACCAAGCTGCTGGGCATTTAAATTGATAACAACTTGCACTTTGACGTCCACATCTCCCAAACTACCAAAAAAGTACATAAAAAAATGGGGTCCCTTTACAGACAAAAATACTTTCTGTCAGATCAAGCTAGGGTCATCATAGCTCAAACCCACCTTCTCTCCACACTTATGTATGCAGCACCAATTCTCACCTATGTCAGAAAATCTGATCTCAGCAAACTAGAGTCATGTTATAACAACATTGCTAAATTTGCCAAAGATTCCCCCTTTAGAACTTACCATTGTATACTTCTCAGGTAACTTCAGTGGCTTGGACTTCCACAGCTACTAACCTACCAGTAACTAGTTATAGCCTATAATATCCAACAATATCCTGACAGAACTCCAGCCCTTAAAGAACTAATAAGTAGGTACATACCAAATCGGTCACTCCACTCTGCCAATAAATCACTCCTCTCCATCTCCTCAACTAATAACACAGCAGGTAAAGCTCTGTTTTCTCAATGTATAGCAAAGTATTGGAATAACCTCCCTCACTCAGTTATTTCAGCACCAAACACAAAACAATTCAAGCACTCCCTTAAGTCTCATCTTATTAATTCCTGTTTATGTCCATGTGTTACATAAAGACAAATTGACTACCTTTCTTTCTCATCCTAAAAACCATGAAACATAGACATAGCAAATATTAGTTGTGTGTTAATGTAAGAAAGAAACAGTAAATTAATCTCTTGTCTTAACAATTTATTGAACTATTAATCTATTGTCTACTTGTAAAGTTTGTTTTGAAAATATGTTAAAAGATGTCCTTGTACTCTGATCTATTATGTCACTGTTTCACAGTCTCACTAACAGGTTTATAACTGATGTATAAATACCTGTTGTCTCTGTAATTAATTAAGTGGAGCTTTTCTCCCCGGGCCTCCACTGAAAATGGACCTCGTCCAGTCGGACCATCCTGGTTAACAAATGTAAAATAAAAAATAAAAATAAATAAATCTTTAAACACCTTCTAAAGCAGTACTTATCTAAGTCATGGCTGTGTTCCTGCTCTACTTCAAGACAAACTCACCACTGTTTACTTTCAGCTAGTCACTTCCTAGTTTTAGTCCCCCCACTTGACATCACATAGCTTAACTTTATTGCTCATATATATATATATATATATATATATATATATATATATATATATATATATATATTCTGCAGTGAATACGGATGTAAAACCTGCTCTTCTATTATGACTATAACCCTATACTTGCTAAAAATCAATGTACAACTAATATTATTTTCAAGCTCGACTGCAGTTCAGATAATTGCTAAAAATCATGTTATGACTAAAATTCCTTCTGAATTTGTATCCTAATTTTATGTATTGGTAATGTGGAAGGTCTGAAAAGTTCTACTGATGATTTTCTGATACAGATCATGTTTAGTATTTGTAGTAGCCAATTCTTTTATTCTCTTTTCTGTTAGTACAAATAGTCTGTTCTGTATGGGGTTAAGCAGGTAGAGGGTGATAGTGCTGTGACTGAATCCACAGCAACAAGCAAGTGTCCAGTCAATGTCATCAAGTTCAGTTAGTTGAGTATATTGGTCAGACTCTTGAACAGTTGTACAACACATTATTTTAGATACTGGTTAAAAGGATTTTAAAGACAATTTCATTATTACAGGATGCTGATTATATCTCTCATTGCTACTGGTGCAGACTTTATTAGTATTCTGCCAGTAATAGCAAGCATTTGATTTGTTTTATAATCTTTTATATGTAAGTTATTTTATAAAATAATGTATGTGTGTAGTTAGAAGTGATTATTTATTTATGTAAGAGCAAGTTGATAATTGTTTCACTCCACCATGAGGAGCCTGATATTATGACTCAAATGGTTTGGCAAACCATCTCGTGGGAAGGCAGGATCTTTTTCAAGGCTGTTCTTAGCAAGGGGAGAGAAATGCTGACCTGAAGAGGGGACATTATCAATTAATGGAAACCTCAGAGATCCAGTTGAATCTAGTGAAAAGAAGCAGATGGTAAAAATGGGTCCATTTCAACAGATGTGTTCATTACAGTAAATAAACAGTTTTGCTTTGTCAAAGTGGATGAGTGGATGGTACCTATCCAAAAACACCAAACCTGCTGGACATTGCTGGATTTTCATGATTAACACACATTATTTGTTGTTTGGTGGCCTAAGACAGTACCTGTAGTATAGCATTGCCTCCCCCATTTTCAATAAATGTTGGGCAGGTGGATATGTTTCAGTTATAAGTTCATGGGTATGTACCAGGCAAGCTGTCCTTGTCAACCATTTTAAGCATGGCCAGTTTTCCTTTCAAAGGTAAAATTAAACCCTTTACCTTGTTTATGTGAGGTGAACACTGTGATGCCCTACCACTGGACCAGTAGTTAAGGAGGCTCAATCCTCACCACCGGCAACAGTAGAGGGGGTGCACTGACAGGATGACAATTACATACATAGTATTTCCAGATGCAACTCTCTGCTTCAAGTGCAGTTTACCTTAAGAGCACACAGAGACCACAGTCAGTCCGGGGCTGGTTTCTCCGTTTTTCTCTATATCCCCACTAAGACTCTCCACTGGCACAGCTATAGAGTTGAATCCTTAACCAGGGTTCCAAGCCAAGTCCTCCAACACTCTCTCTGTCCAACCAGTGCTTCTTATCCCTGCCCAAGTAGCTCATGCACACACTTTGGAGATTTTTTAACACATGCACACAAACATGGGAAAGGTTGGCACAGGTTTACTAGCTATGCCCCCTTCTGCCCAGACAATATGGTAGTTACCACTGCCACCAGAACCCCTTATCAGCTACTTTAAGGCCCTTAACAAATGGTGTCCAATTTTACTGTGCAATATTGATATTAATACAAATGATAGTTTGACCAACAGCAAGGCTCTTAGAAGCGGCCCACACAGTGTCACCAAATACACATGCAAGGATTCTCACTCTCAAAACTGAAATATATCTGCATAGATCTGCCACAATGAAAGGTTTAAATATATTTAATAATAAATAATAAAAGAACAAAACAATACTAAATATATATTCACAGTGGCATCAGAGTTCAAAACCACAGGAAATATTTAAAACAACTTTGCAGGACAGTCTTAAATAATTAAAGAAAAATATCTAAATTAAGCTTTACTATATTCCTGACTGAATCTAAGACAGTTACTATAACCTAAGAACTTACTAATAGAGCAAGGCAGATGCGATGAATGGATCTTCTAATTGTTGTCAGGTCCAAGACAATGCAGAATGCTCTGTCTCACTAAGAGACTTCACCAACCCCCAACCTTATAGAGAGGTTTTATACCTCAGCCTCCTTGAAAGTATATGCCTGGATGTTGGGAACAGAGACTTAACCCATAGTGAAGCCACTTATCCCAAAGTAGTGGTGTGAATTCTGTTCTAGCCATAGAAGAGTCGCTCAGTCATTGCACACACAGAGCACAGATTACCAGAGTCTGCCAGTAATGCTTGAATGCATTCTGTAGACTTGGAGAAGGCATATGACCATGCAACCCCGAACATCTTGGGTAGTTGCTATGACAGTACAGGGTCCCAACAGTGATGGTGAATGACAGTCAATCCCTGTATTTGAAGTTCAAAAGTTGTGCCCACATTCTTTGCATTATAAAAGTTGTTATTGCAGTATTCCATTAGCTAATTCTCTGTGTGCTTCTTGTAGTTTGCTTGTTTTATTTGTGTGTCATGTACTGTGCTTTTATATTGTTCTTTCCTTTATTCGCACATATAAGTCAAGTCATATACCACCCCATTCTTGAGGACGTAGGATGACTTTTTCTTATGCGATTTTGTATATGGAGGTCGAATGGGGTCTATATTACAAGATCAAAACTTTAGTTAATCGAATAACTAAAGATTGATCCTGTAATATTGAATGCTGAAAACCTTGACTGACAGACTTAATTCAGAGAAACACTTCCCTTGGTAGCATGAAAAAAAATGTAATCCCAAATTAAGTGGGGGGCTTCACCCCCCCCCACAACCCCCGATGTGGGGGGCTGTGCTCCCAGACTAAATATACCAACTCCAAGATCACTCCAAATTGGAGAAAAGGGCATAATCCACAAAACTTCCAAGGGAAGTGTTTCCCTGCATTAAATCGGCCGTTCAAGGTTCTTAATGTCTGATATTACAAGATCGCTCTTTAGTTATTTGATTAACTAAAGTTTTGATATTGTAATATAGACCCGGTGGAATGTAAAATTGTCATCCACTATCACTCCTAATAGTTTGCTATAAGAAGTGACTTCAATGGTTGTATTATCAAGAGAAATTACTTTAAATTTAGTTTTTTTCATGAGACAGGGATTTGGGGGAAAAAGTAGTAGTTTGGTCTTTTTTGGGTTGAGCATGAGTTGTGAGTTATGAAACCTTGGTTCACTGGCTGTTAAAGCTTTCTGTGTAATTTTTTTGGAGATGCACCATGTTGTCAGTTTGCAAATGAGAGTGGAATCATCTGTGTATTGTATTAGGATGGCCTCTTGTGTGGAGGTATAGAGGGTGCTGGTGAAAATGTTAAAGAGGAGAGGACCAAGGACAGAGCCTCGTGGTACACCAGTGCTAACTGGGAGGTAAGGAGAGAGGGTGCAGTGCCATTATACTGACTGATACCTACTGGACAAGTAGCTTTTGAACCAAAGAAGGGTGAGCGGAGAGATACCTTTTGAGAACATTTGAAGTAGAGGTTTGCTGTAACAAACTGGACAAACTGTGTTGAAGGCTTTAGAGAAGTCTAGAAATAAGGAAGAGACCAGTTTGCCATTATCTCTGGCTTTATTGACAGTATCTGTATAGGTTAGAAGGGCAGTGCTAGTACTATGGGAAGGACAGAAGCCATGTTGTGTAGGGGGTAGGGGTTATTTCCTGCAGGAGAAAGTCTAGCATTTGTTTTGGAATACTTTTTTCAAGTATTTTGGCACGGGGATATTAGAATCCAAAAGTTGTAAATCATTTAAAGTAGCATCAGTGATAACTTAGAGAAAACGTACTGGGATTTACATATCTTGTTAATTTTCCGTTAGAGATTTCATATAACAGCCCATATGAAGGCTGATTCAGATATTCAAAAGCATTTGATTTATAAACTTTTATGTTTTCTAATGTGGAGTGCATTTCTATAGCTTTATAGAACAATAATGGCATTTATTTTATTTAATTTTTATATTTGTTGACTGGATATGGGGGACCCTTTTTAGACATGACACAGGCTATGAGATCACAGTATCTAATGGAAAACCTGGTTTACAGCTAGGTTGAGTGTTATTAGTCAAGGAATGTTAACCCATTTCTTACCATTTATTTTCCCAAGGCAATCAAAATAACTTTAAAAACATTTTCTTTTTAGAGCTCCTTAAATCAGTAAGATTTTGAGGTTTACTTGTCTGATAGTCCTTTCCCTGTCCAATTGCAAAACATATTGTCAGCCATATTTCTTTGCAGGGTCAGAAGAGAAAATACAAGGGTGACCATCCACATTTAGCTAAGGAGTCTGAAAGGTAAGTTCTCTATACTGTGTCATATGGAATTTGGATTTTAACTTGATATTTTAATGCAAAGCACATGTTCATAGGTTCATAGGTTCATACTAGGCTATCTGCCCTAGGGCATTTATAAGCCTAGACAGAGTGTGTTTGGCTTTCGCCACCCATTTTAAATGAATTTTGCTATGCCCTTTTTTGAGGTTAGTATACTGTGCCTCTGTCTAACAGTGACACAGAAGTGATACCCGGGGTAAACCTACTATCTCCCATCCACTCATCAAGATTCCTCTTGAAGAGAGTCAATGAGGGACTCTGCCTAACCTGGACTGGGATTTTATTCCAGAGTGAAGGGAGCCTCTGGGTTATGAATGTGTCCCTCCAGCATGTCCTATTTATTTTAGTGCTGAGGTTCAAGTCTCTCGAGCATGTAGCTCGATGGGATTTGGATTTTCTGAGGTGCAGCATTTCCATTAATTCCAGGTTGGACATGGCTTTATACGTCAGGCACAGATCGCCTCTGAGCAGGTGGTATGCCACTGACTAGAGCTGGAGTTTCTTTAACCGGGCAGCATATGGCATTTGTTTGAGCCCTTTGATCCTCTTGGTGAGGTACTTTTGGGGGTCTTTCCAGTTGCTGCAGGTGTCTGGTAAGGTACATCCCAAAAGGAGCATTGTACTCAATTATGGGCCTGATGAGGAATGAGTAAAGAGGCACGATGACCTCCCCTGATCTAGATGTGAATCCCTAGGTGGGCTATATACAATGTTTTTCTAACCACTTTGGCCACGTGGTTGTCAAATGAGCGATTGCTATCAACTTGGGTCCCCAGGTCTCTAATTACTTTTTCCATACTTAATGGATTACCACCTATGTGGTAATTTGTAGGCACTTTGTTTTTGCCAAAGGGGATGACTATACACTTTTTGGCGTTTAGCTTGAGGCCATGGCTCTGGCACCAGTTGTCTGTTTCTATGAGGCCCTTTTGTAGGATGCTTGTGTCAGCTGGAGAGTCGATTATGGTGCCCAGTTTGCAGTCATCTGCGAACTTGGTCAGCCACAGTCCTTCCATGTTAGCCTGTACCTCCGAGAAATATATACCGAACAAGAGAGGTCCCAGGACTGAGCCTTGTGGGATGCCACTTGTAACTGGTTTGGAGTCTGACATGGCTCCAGCAATTCTAACCATGTGGGTTCTGTCCTTGAGCCAGTTTGTAACCCATCTAGTGACATAGGGGCTTATATTTAAGCTGGTGAGCTTATCTATAATGCCCGAGTGGGGTATTGTATCAAAGGCTTTTGCAAGGTCCAGGTAGGCTGTGTGGACCACCTTCCCCTTGTCAATGGCCTTGGTGAATGTTTCAAAGAAATCAACCAGGTTTAAGAGGCAGGATCTGTCCTTAACAAAGCCAAACTGGGTAGGATCCAATGTCTGTAAGTCCCCAATATCTTTATTTATGAGGTCCATGATGATCCTTTCCATAGCTTTGCAGACCAAGCTAGTCAGGCTTATGGGGCGATAGTTTCCAGGATCCGTTGAGGCACCACCTTTGTGGAGCGGGACCACTGTTGCTGTATGCCACTCTTTGGGTACATATCCTGTAGTAAGGCTGAGATTGAACAGTAGTTTTATGTTTGGATTTAGTTCTTCTTGGAATTCATGTAGGACGCACCCTGGGACACTGTTTACTAGTCATATGCTTTCATTTGTACACATGTATGCAAATGTGTGCACTCTGATTGACCCAGATGCTTATATTATCTTCACCTTCTACAATTTTTTTTGGGTTACTTTAATAAGATCCATAAATCATGAAATTTCAGAATACTGAGCTGTTAGCATTTCATATATTCAGAACTAAGCTGTCTTTCCCTGCTGCGGCATGAGAAGCATTTTGTGAGACCAAAAAGAATAGCATGAGTGTGCAGTGACAGAAACACACACACACACACTCACTCACTCACTCAAAGGTAGACATGAAGTTATATTGCAATCTCTTTGAAACAGAAGCAAATCTAAAACTTAACAAGTATCAGGAATGGCAAACAATGTTTTCCAATATGTGACACACAGATGTGACTGAAATTAAGATAAATTCATGTGTGGCCTGTTCTTTTCTTTTTAAACAGGATGGAATGAAACAGTGTTCTGCCTGCTGCCAGAATACAATCACAAGTATTGAGAGTTAAAGAATACCACGCTCAGGTGCTTATACAAAACACAGATGGGAACTTATAATGTGATATGCTTCCTTCAGTCACTGCACATGCACTATGAGGACATATGATGCAAAACACTTTCTAGGCATTTGATAATCACACTTCCAACTAATTGTATCCATTTATATGTGCAGCGATCATGTTTGTAATAGTCTCCATGATTTCTTTTCCTGAAGGAAGACACGCAGAAAATGAAATCTGACATTTCCATTTCACAAGCATAAGCACAGCAATGTAAGAAACAAGAAGCATAAGAAAACAAAAACTGTCCAGATAGATGGAAGCAAGAAACACAAACGATAAATCCACAGCAACCAGTTTATTGATTTTAGCGCTTTCGTCAGCCTTAAGCCTCAGACTTCATCAGAAACACCATTAAGAAGCTGTAACATACTTATATACCATACACCATATCACATGATCACAATACCACTCCCCTTAATTAATAAAAAAATGAATTATATTGCCTTGTTCGATTCTGGAGGGAAGTGGAGAACAATGGGAACTACAGGAATTCGTTCTCCAACAGGGGTCATCCCTACAAAGGTCGGGGGAGGAGGGAGAACAGGTGGTGAAAGATATGAATACTCAGATGTCAGCTAACATTATCACCAATAACGATGGTGATTTTAAGATATTTAACTTAAGTGATGCCAATGTGGATACACAATGGACTGAATTATTTCAAAAAGGGCTTAATTTTGTTCCTACAAGGATACCCTCCATTGAAACTGCTTTATTAGAATTAAAAATCTTTGTGAAGAAACTCAATCTCAAAGTGTTTTTTAAGAATGAATGAAGTCCTACACAATGCATTCAATGTAAAAAATCAAGTACGTTTAATCCCCCCTTGTACCCCATGCTGCAAGCTTTTGAAAACTTATATGCTAACCAAATTAGAAAATTGGTTAAGTGCGGGAAACATGAGTATATTTCCAATCTTACCAATGAAGAAAATTATTTACTCAAGCAGATTTGTGACAACAAAAGCATTAGGGTAATGAAACCAGACAAGGGTGGGGGGAGGTTGTGGTTATGGAACAAAGGATCTATACAGAAAAAATGTTGACACATTTATACAATGAAAGCTATAAAGAAACATCAGTCAATGAGCTTAATATAGCATATAGAAACATTGACATCACTTTGAATGACTTGTTAATGGATGGTCAAGTTACTATAAGTGAATTTAATTTCTAACAGCAAAAGTCACCCTGGATACCGACAATATTCGGTATCCCCAAAATCCACAAAAATATTGTCAACCCCCCTTTGAGACTGATTGTTGATGCCGAGGCATCAAAGACATTCAACTTGGCTAAGTTTGTTGATTTTCATTTAAAAAATGTGTTGGAAAAATACCAGCATGTCCTTAAGGACTCATGGGACTGTCTTAGTAAAATTAAGGATAATCTGTATAGTGAACAGTTGATTTTTGCAGCCATTGATGTAAAGGATTTATTTACCATTATTCCCCATGACACAGGTACATTGTGGTTTTATGATTTTTTATGTTCCAACACCATTTTGGGGCATGATAGGATTTTAATGTTCAGAATGCTTATGGATTTAATTCTTGACAACAATTTCATTGTGTTTGACAATCAATATTTCAAACAAAAAGTAGGAGTGGCAATGGGGGCAGCGTGTGCCCCTTATTTGCCAATATTGTTTTAACACAATGGGAATGTAATGTAGTGTTTAAGAATGACTTATTCAAGTTCTGTAAATTTTATGGCTGATTTTTGGATATCTTTATATTTTGGGAAAGTTCACAAGAATTTTTAGATAGGTTTTTTGACTTTCTGAACGAAAGTACAACCTTCTTGTCCTTTACTATGGAAGCTTCTACTGGTAAAGTTCATTATTTAGATTTAGAAATCAAGAAGGATATTGTCAACAAATGTTTTATTTCCACCATCTACAGAAAACCCACCTTTTCCAACACCTTATTACATTTTGACAGTTGCCACCCCCCTCACCAGAAAAAATCACTTGTGAAGGGACAGGCTGTGAGGTTGGCAAGGATAGTGAGTGGTTTTGAACAATTTGTAGAGGAAATTGGGACATTGAGGTCTATGTTATTAAGAAGGGGGTACCCTAATTCATTCATTGACCCTATATTACAGGAGGTTACCAGAAAAAAAATGGATGGGCATTTTTTTCCTCTTTTAGGAACTAATGTTGAAGCCCTAGTCCCCCACAATTCAACGAGTGTTGTTACCAACCCGGATCCAGAGGTGGTGGAAAGGGGTTTCAACCTGGCCATGATCATTACATTTAGTCCCTTGTTCAAGGATATTAAGGAGGTTATCAATAATAATTGGTGTATATTAATGGATGATGAGGAACATAAAGAAAAAATGGGACATAAGCCATTGGTGGTGTACAAAAGAAATTGTAACATCAAAAACATCTTAGAAAGGAACACATACAGAGGTATGAGAAAATGTGGGCATTGTCCACAATGTTGCCACATTATGGAAACAGACTCTATTTACATTGAGGGGTATGGTGAAGTAAAATTGAGACAAAAGTTCAACTGTTTGACCAAATGTTTAGTGTATATAGCTATTTGTCGGGAATGTGCAAGGTTTTACATAGACAAAACCAAAAATGCTCTCAATAAGTGGATATATCAACACATGTATGATATACATAAAGTTAATTTGAGTAACACTTTGGTTAGACATGTGTTTGAATGCAGTGGTCACTCTTTCAGATTTTCAGGTTTGGAACAAATTGTTGACAAAGGCATGAGGGGTAGGCCAAAAGATATGTTTTTGGAATATAGGGAATTAGTGTGGCAACTCCAGGTCAATACAATGGCCACCCCCGGTCTTAATGAGACCATATCTATTTCCAGCCTATTGAAATTAAAATCTGAGTTTCCTATGTGACCATTTTTACAGTATCTTCACACATTCAGGACATTTTTAACATCTTTACGTGAAGGTGTGTACATTTTAGTACACACATTGGCATACTTGTGTATACATATGTGTGTGTGTGTATGCATGTGTATACATGTGTACGTGCATGTGTATTTACGTGCATGTGTACACGTGTGTTTATGTATATATGTGTGTATACATATATACAAGTAAACTTTTTTAAATGAATAACAGTCTACTTTGGTTTTAATAGGGGCTGTATAAAGATTTAACCAGGCACATGAAATATATGTATAAAAGCATTAATTTATGGTTATGTGTTTTGCTATGCAAATTCCTATTTGCTATGGCATAATGCACAAGCTTAATCAAATTGGTATAAATGTATTTATTTATATACTTATTTGTTTATTAACTATTTAGGTTATATATTGCTATATCAGTCTAATTTCATTAGAATTTGATGTTAATAAAATGTTGCTTTATTATTGGAGATGTTCACACAACATAAATTATATATTTACCATTTTGGTAATTTTAATTAATTCAACTTAATTCAATTTTTTATTAAGTAAGGGGAGTGGTATTGTGATCATGTGATATGGTGTATGGTAGATAAGTATGTTACAGCTTCTTAATGATGTTTCTAATGAAGTCAGAGGCTTAAGGCTGACGAAAGCACTAAAATCAAATGTAAGAAACAACTGTGTCACTTGAAGACAACAGGTCTAGAGATTATATTAGGTAGATCTGTCAAATGAACACATTGAAACATATTTTATATTCGCAGTTTAAGGAGAGTGTCATCCTGGTGTAGGTTGTTAAGAAGACTCTGTACATTTATTAATAGACAAAGAAGTTGGGTTGAGCCAGTTATAGTAGTAATACTGCCTCTGATGAGTAGAATGAAAAAGATGGATGTGGGTTTGCACAGTCTTTTGGTGAGTTTTATTGCAGTTTTGTGTAGTGAGAAGCTTGCATGGAAGTACACAAATAGAGGATTTGTGTTCTGTTCTAAATGGGTGTAGGGTGGTTGGGTTGTAAAAGTGAATAGCATGCTTGAAGGGTCTGTAAGGTTGTTTGACCAGGGAATGGATGCTATTAATGGGAGGATGAGGTTCATGGTAATGTGTGGCATATGTGTGTGCTTGTGTGTGTGGGTGTGTGGCGAGGGTTGTAGGCTATTATGTCTGTTGTGTAGAGGAGTAAAAAGGCACAATATGAACTGCAGTTTGGTGTGTGTGAGTAGTAAAATATTTGTTATGTGGACTTTGGTTGTTGAGCCAGGGCAGGTTACTTATAGTGTGTGATAAGAGTATGATCTGGAATGGCAGTAGTTATTACTAGGTGGTGCGGTGCTAGTATGTTAGTGATGTGAAATATAACATACTTTCAACATTGTTTTGTGATGTAAGCAAAAGGGGAGGAGAATGTTTAGTATAAATGTAATGCTCTGGTGAACCTGGAAAATTAGAGGTGGGAGGAGAGTGACATGGGCTGCAGCAAGTGGACAAGAAGGGGCCAGTCAGTCTAATGTATCCAGAACCTAGAGACCAGCACTGTTGTGAAGAAATAGGAAAATGCAATATGTTCTACAAAACACCTGATCAAAGTGCAAATAAATATTCAAAAGTGTTTATATATTATGAACTAGCAACTATGTGCAGAACTGATACACTGCATATTGTATACACACCTACAAGGGGGCCTCTACCTCAGAATTCAAACAAGTAGTATGGGGGGATATGACACAGACAGAACCTTTTAGAGGGGCAGACCATATAAATTAATTATACATACAAGCTGATAACAGCCCAGTATTCACACCAAAAGTGAAATATATCTAATGTAGTAACCAGGGAAGAGAGTCTGTCTCTTGTTCCAGTGCAGTCATGATTCAGTCAAATAGCCTGGCAGTGCAGGGGGTTACAGAATTTCTTCCACTTAAGTGACTATGTCCTATCTGACAGTAATTGTAGGGCTCTGAAAATCAGTAGAAAGATCCTAGCTGACTGAGAAGGACAGCTTGGAATGTAACTGTAAATTGAAACCTAAACAGCTTTATAAACAACCTTTGCTAGATCTACAGATAAATGTTTGAACATGATCTACATTAAAATCCATATAGCAGTTTAGAATGGTGAAGGATATTCCTTATAACTTATAAGAAACATGATAGCCTTCCAAAATTCAGTGGATTCATTATGCAAAAAGTAAAGATAAAATGTTAAGTTCTTTTCCCTAGCATACACAATGCAATAAACATGTCATTCATGTGAAAACAATTATGCCACTATGTCTCTTGTAGCACTATCAGAAAAATCTAATTTCATGTTATACCCAAGTTTCTAAAGGGCTTGAAATTTGAGACCACATGCACCTGCCTTGTAAATATCACACAACTCAACTGCAGTGTTGACACCTTCAGTTTTAAGATTTCTGACATGTTTAAAGATCCTTAACTTAAACGTCAGCTCAGTTTTGCCCTCATTAAAATAACTCCACTTAAAAACACCAAGATTCTGTTAACGTGTGGAAATACAAATTATGAAATTATATATGACTGGTAACAAAATGGTGTCATATTTTAAAATATATTATAACAGTTACTATCTATGAGGAATTATACCTTTTAATGTTGCACTGTATTATGTGGTACTCCTTCTTGTATGTTTATATATTTGTATTTATTAATTGAGACTGCCTGATTGAAGCCTTATTTCATGATGTGATTTTTTTTTAGCAGGGCCAACATATAGATCTGTTTGACTTATATTGTACCAAAGACCTATCAGTAAACATCATCTCTCTCTCTGTAGAGTACATACATACATAATATTTGAAAGTAAGACTGTAAGAACCAAGAACCAGACAGATAAAGTTACTCTGGGAACACAAGCAGGACTCAGTAAACACAAATTTCAGTTTTATTCAACAGATTAATAAAACTGAAATTTGTTTCTACTGAATCCTGCTTATGGTCCTGGCATAGCTTTATCTTTCTGGTTATTGGTATTTACAAAAGGTCTGTCCTCTTTGGTAGAGAATATGGAAATTGTGGTATCTTATAGCTTAGCTGGTACCCTAAGAAAGTTTTTGGTTCACTTATCCTTAACACTGACTATACACAACTCCAAAACATGACATCTATAACCCTTGATAATGCTGACATTAAATCTAATGGATCAGCATTGATACACCATTAAAAAAAGAAAAAACAGAAAAAAGTGCATTGTTATGACATCATATGTCATAAGTGCATATGTGATTACTATGTTAACAATCCCAGGGGTACATTTTCAGTTTCCCATTCACTGATCCAAGTTACACTTGAAGTACGTTAGGGAGTAATTCTGATTCACAAGGATGGGAAGCTTGTTCCAAAGAAATGGTAGCCTCTGAGACACATTCCTGTCCTTCCAACATGTCCTGTTTATGTTGCAGACAAGGTTTAGGTCCCTAGATTGGATAATTTTAATGCTGGTTGTTTTGTAGATGTGTAACAGGTTCAGGGGATGCTTTGTAGCCCAGGCACAGATCACCTTTCAGCAGTCTGTAAGAGACAAAAGGTCTGTAGGTTTATTTATTTATTTGTTTGTTTGTTTTGCATGAACTCTGTTAAGTGTTAAAGTGGGACACATACAGGCTTATTTTAATAACAGAAAAGCTGGAATGGAAAATTTTGTTTAGTGCCATAGCATTTTATAATAAGTTGTACAGCTTTTTATCCAAATGTCAATTATCTAAAACGTAAATTCGAACACAGCCTTCCAAAGTTTTTGGGTAGGAAAAATCATAACGTCTGAATATGTAAATATTATACGTATTCGCTTGTGCATGTTTTTTGAGCTTGTACTACTATAATATACTGTACTGTTTTATACTTACAATAAATGTGTTGTATTTTTCTTGTTTAATGTTTATCAAAAGCATTTTTAGAAGGTTTTTTTTATCAGGTTCATTTATATGTTTGATTATCTGAACTACCCTAGGTCCCAATTAGTTCAGATAATTGACTCTGTACTATATTAGGATTCATAATAATATTATAACCTTTATTCTGCCATCAGTGGAAGTATCATTGAGTTTATCAGCAAAATTCCTTTGTCTTCCTGTGTACGTAAATTGTACAGTTATTTTGACTAATTAGTTCAGGCCCTGAATTAACAGTTATTGTCCATGCTTAGCTCGTGTTCTGAATGATAGTTGTGTCTTTTGCCTGTGTCATGACTGAAAAACTGAAAAGGATCCCGGAACAAGCCCACTTACCCAACTTAAAATAAGTAAGTAAATTAACTGAGACTAGCACATTATAAATCAGGCCTAGGAAGGAGGCACCAACAATGATTTTTTTAGGCCACTTTCAGGTTCTGGTTTCCATATAGTGGAAAGGCTTTTTGTCCAGGATTGTTCATTACCTGCCCCTTATTAAACCGACACTCATGCCACAATTGAACAGGTTAATTTACTTGTAACTAACTGATGTTGAACAGTATTATATTGAAACATGAATAAAATATTGCATCACCAATTCTACACATTGCATAACATTTGAGCATCACCATTATAACATTAATGAAACACAGAGACATCTGTTGGGTTAAATGGCTGCAGACATGTTTTTTTTGCAAAATTACTGCCAATTACCCCTAAATTATTGAAGCCAATTATTTGGAGATGTTCAAGGCAGGAATTTCAGGCAAGCAATTTCTTTACCTCATAGCCATGTCTTAAACATTACAGAGTGACATAGAGGACTGTTGATATCCAGCCCTCCTGAGTCATCTTTCCTACAACATAACAATTTAAATTAATTCTTCTAGGCTGCTTTACAATCTGCCAAGGAATCATTGCTGGGCTGGGCAGTTCCCTGGCAACAACTCCTTGTGGCTCTCTAGTCTGTGGGAGGCTCAGATAAAAAGTTCTGAGACCCATCTCC
Source organism: Protopterus annectens (assembly GCF_019279795.1). Taxonomy (NCBI): domain Eukaryota; kingdom Metazoa; phylum Chordata; order Ceratodontiformes; family Protopteridae; genus Protopterus; species Protopterus annectens. Next base: position 1,428,051,974 of record NC_056741.1, read on the forward strand.
CACCCATTTGCCCTGGCCTCCCTTAGTTTTCCTGGCTTTGGCCACAGAAGGGAGGGTCACTCCTCATTTCTGCCAAGCACATCTCCTATCACCCTAAATGCAGACCCATTCCTGATAAACCTGCCTGTAACTCTGCATAAATAAAAATGCAAAACTTCCTCTCAAAAATGAACACAGTCCTTGTCTTATCTATCTGACCACCTGACTTAAATACCAGCTTGAGATATGTACATCAAACTCAAATTCTTAATAATTTATCCAAAGTATTATTTACTCTATGCCTCACTCTCTCTCTACTGCTGCAATTGACCTAGCCCTCCTCCACTTCTTTTTCTGGGCAACTGTTGACCAGCAAATATCAGCATGTGGCCTTTTTTCATCAATATAATTCACTTTCTACATAGTCAAGCCAACAGGATTAATTGGATGCTGGAAAATAGCATTCGCACCCAAATGGAATACAATGGCTATGCATTTCCTGGCAACTTGCTGCAAAACCACCTAAAGTTGTTGCCATTACATGCCTGACATCCCAAACCACATTATTTCACAAAATTCTTGAATCTGCCTTTGGGGGGATGAATCCAACCTACCTAGGAGCCAGCAATGAAGCTTCTGGATAAAGGAATGGCCCACTATCCAAATACACTTCTGATACAATGATCTGTGATCTGTAACACAAAAAACAAGAGTTCAAGTTGTTCACATGTAACATAACTCATATAAACATTGGATTTTCATCTGTCCAGCCTCTTAACGTCAGTGTTGATGCCCCCGTTCTGTGTGGATATGATGCTGCCCCTATGCAAAATGAATGTAAAGAATAGCTATTTGTGTCCAAGTCACACCACTTCACTGTCTCCTGCAAGACTGCCCTCACATTATACTGTGTGAGAGGGTCCCCTTGCTGATGACAAAAGAACAGACATGCTTGCATGCCACTCAGGTTTTGATATCCCAATAACATTATAGTTAAATCCGATGCCAAACCTTTTGGGATGATCACATTTATCCACTGACATCTCACTTCCTGATCTGTTTTGGATTGGGCCATAAAACCCCATGTATCCTCTCCTGACATATGTACATATCACAGAGATAATAATATTTGTTATCTTTTCTTCTTGAGTGGTTGAATGATTTCCAAACATCCGAAGGCCTCATAGAAGGTCAACAGAAAAACAGCCAAAAAAGCTACTTCATAATATGAAGAACACACCTTTGGAATGACAACCCACCATTTCCATCATACTAATGGCTCTATGGGGTGCTCACGTCTTGCATCTTAGGTGCTCACCTTCTCCAACCTTTAAATATAGTTTGAACTTGAAATGAATTTGCTCAACTCCCCAACCTACTGCCTGATGAAACCAGTTCAAGGCTGACAATGTGTCCTTGTTAACCCTAAATGTCATCCTTTTTCCTTCATTAAAAGAATATATATTCTAATTTGATCTAATGGAATTGACCATGTTGGTTCCTAACCCAGCTTTAGCACACATTTATTATAACTTATCTTTGTTCTTCCACTAACAGCATTGCACATTAGCTGCCACTCTCGTTTGCCCTTAAGGCCTATAATCGAAATGGCACTCAGTCTGGGATTGGATTTGTATTCGGAGCTAGCAACCTGAACCAGGTCCTCTGTAAATGAGAAGGGGAGTCTGCTAATGAGTTATTACTGCCCAGTATGCCTACCTGTCACATTCAGTGTTAAGCATCTAAATGTAAAATGTCTTATCAGTCTGTCTAACACTCTTTTACCCACTATGTGATTGTTCACTATATGAACTATGCTGTTATTATCCGAATGAAACAGAACCACCCTATTCTTCATTTGTTCCCCCCCTATTTCTAAGGCTACTACCACAAAAAAGAATTCCATCTCCAGCATTGAAGTACCTACCCTGTCCTTAACCTCAGTTGACCATGAGGCACTGAACCATTGACCATAAAAATAACCACTGATCCTATTCCCCCTGTGACATTTCTAAACACCTCATGCAGGTTGTATAGCACTCTCCTGCCATATTGCTACCTCACTGTAATCTGAAAGAAACTTAAACCACACCTCTAACCCTTCTTCATTTCTTGAGATATCCTAATCTGGATGTGCAGCTTTGTGCATCCTGACCCCTTGGCAGCAAAATGCCTCACAGACAAATGTTTTCCCTGGAATTACCCTGCATGCAAACTTCATCAACCCGAAGAGCTCCTGCAGTTGCTTCAACATAATTTTTTTTCTGTCATAGTACTTGGTGTAGCACCAAACATAGTTTTTGAACCTTGTCTGCTAGGAGTCTATGCAGACCTTCCATGCTATCAATCTATGCCCAAAAATGACAGCCTGCTTGCTGGGCCCTTGGCTTTGTTGGTAAGCAATGGCACCCCTGTTTCTTTGCATATTTGATTAAAGGCATTCACTGTTTACTGGCATTCCCCAGTATCTTTCTTCATCACAAATAAGAAATTGTCCAAGAACTGTACTGGGCCACCATCCATTGCAAGAAGGTACTAAACTTTTCAAACATGGTACATGCAATTGAACAACCAATTGGCATACATTTATCCATGTAATACTGTCCTCAGAAAAATAAGCCCAACCACCCTTGGTGTCTGGGAGTGATGGATAACATTCTAAAGGCAGACTCCATGTCTGCTCTTGCCATATGGGCCCCTCCCCCTTCCAACTGCGTCATCTGATGAACCATAATGTACCAAAGTCCCTTCAGTGTCCATGTTATCATTCACTGACTCCAGATATGACAGGAGATGGATGAGCTGAAATTCACCTGATTTCATTTTGGGACTATGACTATAGGTGAAATCTTGAATGCTCTTCTGGGTGGATGAGGAAATAGACCTGCCAGTCTGCCCAATTCAAGCTCCTTATTTAATTTGGTATTAACTCTCTCTGGATGTTCACTCGCTGATTTCAAATTCTTAACGATCTTCCCTTCTCTTGCCTTTTGGTGGTATCCTAAACCATGTGGTAAACCCTTCTTCTAACAAGGCAGCTGCCTGCTTATCTAAGCTTTCAACCAGTCACTTAAAATGTCTCCTCTTACAGACATCAGAAGAGGGGCCCGTGTACCCTTTGAAGGTCTATGACATGTAGGAGTTTCTGTTCATGGTGCCTGAGAAATGAAAACTTGTCTTGGCCAGGTGCATTGACTTTCCACATGCCATTAATTGATGTCGAAATTTGCATTGCAATGGATTCCATCACTGGCCAGAGTTGTATTGAAAATACCTCTCAGTTCCCCCTTCCATTCTAAAAGGCTGATTTTCTATCATTCTTGCATGCCTAGATACTCCATATTTATTATATCCACTCCCAATCTTGCTGATCAGAAACTGATAATCTGTCATTACAGAGTCTACACTAGTTCCCAGCCAGCATATCATAGTATACCTAGATTCATTAAGGACTATGAGCTTGCTGGGTACACCTGTTTCATTCTCCTATAATCCTCAGCATACCATAACCATTTTTGACCCCCTTTATGCAAAACGCATAGTGGTCACCCTATTGAAATGTGTCTTGTTACGACTCCTCTTTCCCAAAATGTCTTCATAAATTGAATACCTAGTCACCCAAGTTTCCTCTGTTCATCTAATCACCTTCTTCCTTTTGTCTGCTGTCGAGTTAGCTGTGCCAGCCTTTTCCTTTTCTTCTTCCTCTCTGTTCAAGAGACAAAACATGTCCACATAATCCCCTTTTGCAATTTTCTGCTTGACTTTCTCACAAAAGTGAAGCCAAGAGGTAATTCTAATGTAACTGCACCATGGTACCTCTCCAGGTCTGTTCCCCCCATTTTCCTCCATCTTGTAATTGTTTACCTTATCCTTGGGGCTTCATCTTTTGACTTTTCATACTTCCCTTCAGCTGCATTAATATTGAACCAATCTGGTCCAGAATTTTCCCCTTGACTATGATAACCCTTCACTTGCTCCTGGACCCACCTCTGAACCAGTAGGGCCAAGCCCACTTGATAGCCCTTTTCCCTCAGTCCTCCTATGATTGTCTATTGTATCCTGTCTCAACAAGTACAGCTGAATTACATACCCACAACCACTAGCCTGAAACTTATTTTCCATTACCTCCTCATCCTTAAAAAATTATTGACTCTGTAGCCATCCCAAGAATATTTGATCATCATTTATCGACAGCTAACCTTCCTCCTAGTCGACCCTCTTGTGTTTCTTTCCAGGCTTCTCCTCCTTCTTATGTTTCTGAGCTTCCTCATACCTTTTGTTGCCCTCATCATCTTTCCCTGTGCTGCTTCCTTCTAAAACCTAAATGCCTGTGCTCGGTCATGCTTGTGGGACAAAAGGCATGCTGCACCCAGGTTGGGTATTAACTACCAAAGGAACTTGCAGTTGCCCTGACTTCATTGTCTGTCGATATAAATCCTCACACCAGTCCGTCCCTTTACGGCTAAACATAACCTGTACTTGCACTGGAGTGTACTGCTCCATCTAACAGTGTGACAAACTCTGTTTACTGATAAGCCCCTGACTTCATCCCTTAGCTAATCCACTTCATTTATACTCTACTTGTCCATTTATCTCAATGACTCCTACCAAAAGAATTTTTTTTCTTCTTCTACTTCTTCTTCTTCTTTCAGCTTTTGCCGGTTAGGGATCGCCACAGCGGATCATCTGTCCGCTCATGATTGGCAGTGGAGTTTTACAGTGTCACGTTGCCAGCCCAACCTTCCACAGAAGGCACACACATGCACACACTCACACCTAGGGCCAATTTAGAGTGTCCATTCCACCTACTGCATGTCTTTGGGATGTGGGAGGAAACCGGAGCACCCAGAGGAAACTCACATGACCACAGGGAGGACATGCAGACTCTGCACAGAAAGCACCCCAGCTGAGAATCGAGCCAGAGAACCTCTTGCTGTAAGGCGGCAATGCTAACCGCTGCACCAACGTGGCCACCCAAAATAATTTTTTTTATTATTATATTATAATTAAGTATAATTAGTATATTTAATGGTTTGAGAAATCCAACTCAGCCTTACAAATTCTGGGAGGAGGAAAACCCACACCAGCCTTGAATGCTCAAACACCACAGGGCTTGACTCACTAGCCCTGCTGTATGCTCATTCCCCCACCATACCAGGCCTACTCATTCAAGTTGCTGTAAGTTACCTGAGGTACTAATCCTCTGGCTTATTCTAATCTTGCCCTACTACTAAAATCCTTGCGTTTTAGGTCTGGCCTTCCAGTCTTTGTCTAAGTCCTTCATAAACCCTTCACAATGAAAAACAAACCTTTATTGAATTTACAGAATTTGGTTAACTTGTTTAATTGTCTTATCATTTTGTTATTTATATTTTCAATATATTTCTTTGCTGACCACCTTTATAAATGTCTCACTTCCATCATTTAGCCTCTGGCCTGCTTACTTCTCCTGCCCATAGGCTTCTTAGAACTGTACATTTGACTCATTACATCAGAGTGATGCCTCCAGGTGCATCTGCAGTTAATGCCTACTGATGCCTTTAGGCATCAAGTATTGCTTGTTCATATTTGCATCAATAATTTCAACACCATGCTATGTACAAGGTTTTAAAAGATTTCATCCTAAAGCTTACATAATAGCAAACACAGCTGCATTAATATCTGACCTCCATCTAGTGCAGGTAAATAGATATAACTGTTGTTTTATGATAGTAATTTATTTAGATATAATTTTCCCTTTTTTCTCAATGACCAAGTAACACAGGAGTAACTCCTTAGCCTCAATATGAAAGCTCTCGGTTAGATGAATAAAATGCTGCTGACAGTATGTGTGTAACTTGAGTGGTTCCTGAGATATTGTAAGTTGTTTACAAAATATTACAAATGTAATAGTTACTGTGTTTACTGTGACTTATAAACTTTGTTTTAAAACCTAGAATCTAAAGAATACTACCACTATAAAATAGTTTATGCTGAAGAGTTTGTCATTTATACGTTTTTCATAATCCCTATGGTTCCACAGATATGAACATTTGTTTGAAATGTGAGAACATAATTTGATTCTGTCAGAAAGCTTAGGCTCCACCCATTGGAAATTACAGTGGAAATTTCCTAGGCTCCATTGGAGTGAATGAGTTAAAACACCTAAAACTAAAGTTAACAATCCAGTGTCCATTCCCCTCTTCTTTTTTGTTATAAATAAAATACTAAATTCTAACTTTCTGATCCTAAAGAAATAACTTGTCCGCTATTATAACAATACTAAGAGGCATCCATATATACTCCTACTGACTTTATCTGTAATATTATAAGTACCAAAGATATTTGGGTCTCCAAAACAAGTATTGATCCAATGTCTGGCACGTGATTCTGCAGTGATAAGAACACTCTTAAAAAACAGTTTTTCAGTTTTAAACAGTGGTTTATTTACAAGGAAAGCAGAAAATGAGATGTAACATAAACAAAGCTCAGTCATTCACTCACTACTAGGTTTCTTTTTCCTAGAGTTCTATCCTATTACTTACTGGTTGGTGGGGGTAGTTTTGTACAGCATCAATTTTCACAAACTGTGGTTTCACTATGCTTTGGCCTATAATATAAGCTAGCTAGAAGGCTTCTTTCATGCCTGTCTTGTACTTAACTAGGCTATCAGTTAGCACAATTTGATACAGAAAATTTTTGATGGCTTTCTCAGTCTTAAGAAAATATTGCTATGTTACCCATGTAGGCTCCTGTACATTTGGTATGGTGTCTGGCTTTTATATAACAGCCTCTAGAATGTTGCATGTGGCCTGTAGTGAAAAGATCTGGGTGTATATCAGAACATCGAACACCCATAATCTCGAATAGCACAACATCAAACATCTAACCTCAAATGCAAAAAATACCCAAAGGTCAAAATTATGAAAACGGAAACCCTGGAATTCCATAGTTGGCTCTTGCAAAGTTACACATCCTGAGGCCACTGGGGAATATGAAATGTGAAAAACGTCTACTATGAACCACTGTTCAATAGCAGGGTAAGCAAAACACATAACATTGAAATGTTACATGTAAATGTATTACCTCCACTGTGGTGCAATCTCGGAGTTGGTATATTAAAGTAGGGGGGTGTGGGGGGGTAAAGCCCCCACATAAGAAATAGTAGCTTGTTTGTATATTTGAGTAGTAAATCATGTAAATATTTTGTTGTTTTGTAGATAGTGTGTATGTAGTTTAGTAATTGTGTGCTACTATGCTGGTTTTCTTTTTAATATTTACTTTCTGTTGAGCGGAGTAGAGTACTCAATGTATATGTCTGTAGGATACTTGCATTAGGTGGCTGGGTTGTGTTTTGACAGTTAAAGAGGCGTGGTGTTTGGTGTGTTACAGTTAGGATTCAGGTTGCATGGGTGAGCGGATGGCCAAGTGTTGCTGTTCGTACTTTCTGTTTTCAAAATTCTGAGCTTTCGGGGTTATTGGCGTTCGATGTGCCGTGTTCGATGTTGTGTGATTCTAAATTATAGTCTTTCGATGTTCCGATATAAACCCAAAAAATCTATATGGTTTGAAAAATGCCACTTTTCTTAGCTTTTGGAGCAACTTGAAATTTGTCAACAGCCTTTGGCTGAGTTCACAGTGGAAGAAAACTTAGCATTCCTTGTTTTCTCGGTCAGTTCACTCTGGGTATGGCTTACATATTAGACATGGATACTCTATTTAATTTTCTGAAGTTATTGGAAATAGACCCATTAGGTTTGAGGAGTCCTTAACTTCCTTTAAGCAGTCAACAGCACCAGAAAAATACTATATTACCACATCACCAAAACTTTATTCCTACATATAGGCCTAAACAATATGCCATTCATGCAATACCAAGAAATTAGTTAAACTGATGTGTGAACACAGGAAGTTCAAATGCTCGGCAGTTGGTTGTAACACAGCAACTCACATGAATCCACGCTGTAAAAATAAAAGAACTTTTCCACAGCTATGATGGACCGTTTATTCAGAGAACTTTACGAACAGCAATACACCATGAAAACGAACAGTAAAACTCCACATCCACTTGACTTCCACCAAAACACTGAAACAATGCACTAAGCAGACGAATGAACACCCTTATGCCATTCATGGACTGCTCAAAGCCCTGTCACTTCTTTGCACCACCTCAATGCAGTTACAATGCTGTAGTTACCTATGTGGAGGTGAAAGATTTTAGAAATTCCACATTAGGGAGATACAGAAAGACATTGTTTAGCTCTCTGCTTATGTTTTCAAAGAAGGCAAAGCCCTGGCTTTGAACAGCATTCTGCCATCAATAAGAATGATGTCTAAATTCAAATATTAATTGGACTTCAGTAATTGGATAGTAAATTGGTATCATTCTAGGAGGTCCAGTTTGTGTTTGCACAGGCTGAAATGGCCAAAGACCTACCTTCTTTGCCAGGGATGGCTTGCATCTTTCACACCTTGGTTTTCACATAATAGCAAACACTTTTGGCACCCACTAGCCAAACTTTACCTGATGGATATTCCAGCATAGAATACTCTAATCTGGATAACATCAAGGTAGCACTGCTGAATGCTAGAAGTCTAAACAGCAAAATCTCTGAACTTGAGGCTTTCATTAACCTCAAGACGTCAACATTTATGTAATTGCCGAAGCTTGGCTCCATTGCAGTTATGACATTCCCTGCATTCCAGAGTGCAATGCCTAGCATGCATTGAGATCCACCAGAAACTGTTATGGACTATCATTATTTATTCTTAACACCGTTGTCACTCATTAGATTTTGCATGATACAAATCTGGAACTAGTTTATGTCCTTGTTACAGTCAATAAAATGAATTGTTACATTATAGACAATTACAGATCCCATCTGTGACCTCTTTAGAAAACGCAGAATACCTTAACCAGTTAGTAAAGTTAACATTGGAACCAAATTCCTTTCATATGGGAGACTTCATGTATTTATACTTAAAGTGGTAAATGCTTAATACCAATAACAACAAATATGCCCAGAGATTTCTGGACTTTGCAAATGCCAATTCACTTGACTACATTGCCCCCCTACTCAACAAAGGTGTTAATCTTTTTGATCTTGTTTTCACAAATTTTCCCCAGTTGCACCATTCTACTTGTTACCCCGTCCCTCATCCAATCTGACCACATTGCTATGATCTTCTGTACAAAAACCTGTTTTGTGTCCCCTAATAATTTTTCTACATTTAGAGATTAATCCAAAACCATTTATTCAGTTTTTACTGATTTTATTGTTGATCACAAATTGTTTAGTTTCTCAGTTGAAGTTTTTGCTTGCTGCTGTGAATTTTACTCCCCCTTCAATAAATGCATTGAGGCATCCTTACTAGCTCAATATAAGCATAATGCAAGTTTGAAACTACAGCCATATGGTGGAACCATCATATCAACAATCTCTATAATAATAATAATAAGAAGAAAACGCTCCTGGTTATCACTAAAGGATTTGCACTTAATAATTATAAAAGGGATTGAAAACTAGTAAATAAGTCTCATAAACTTTCTTTTAGGAAATATAAGGCGACTATGAACCATTAGGTCTTCATCATCTATATTAGGAAGCAAAGAAGTAACCTACAATTCTGTGCTGAACTTATCGCCAATGGTACTTCCTTTTCTGTCCTGAAAAACAGTGCTAATATTCTTGTGGGCAAACTGTTTTCCAAGTTTACTCCATCTATCCACTCCTCTGTCTCCTCCATTCCCTGTCACGTCCTCCTGAAATCAGTTTGGACCAAGTCCTTTGACAATTTCCAAAATTAAAAGCACTACTTGCATGAATACTGACAACATCCTGGCAATATCCATGGATGTCTGTTGAGAAACGTAAAGTCCAACCTAGAAAAAAACCTCTTCAACAGCTAGCCAGTGTGTTTTCACTGGTTATCTCCCTGAAGATCCCAGTTGTGATGCCTTGTATAAAATGGGTTCCTCTAATGAACCCAGAAATTATAGGACTATTAGTTTCACTTGTATGATTTGTAAGACTATGAAATGTATTAAAACCAACTAATAAACAATGATATAGAATGGCCTTATATTATATGAAACAGTGGGAGAAACTACTATTCATTTACTAATGGTGCATGCATTCATTAAGTGTTTTTGGGAACATATAGGTTAAGAATAGTAATTGAAAAATATTGCATGTAGACGATGGTCTAAAAGATGGGGAATTAAAATGCACAAAGTTTTTTTACATACATATTAATATTCATATTTCAGAGAAAAGAACCTTGACCAATGTGTAACACAGTAGATGAATACCAGAATAGGAAGACTTTTGCATGTATTAATGAATCAACTTAGATTTTAAAAGTGGTTTTGTAATTTTCAGCTGTGTAAGAAGGGTGAATAGGTCATGATAGGTCATGTAACTATTTTTTATTTCAGTGGTTAAATAATCAACTGATTTCTTTCTTTCTTTCTCTCTCTTTCTTTCTTTCTTTTTCTTTTTCTTTTTTTCTTTCTTTCTTTCTTTCTTTCTTTCTTTCCTTTGTGCATGTGTATGTGTTGTAGTCATGATTTTCATTTGATAAACACTTTTCTATCCCTTTTCAACAATTAAAGTAGTATTTTTCATATCCAGCTCAGGTAGAAAGGATGCTTCTGTTGTGGTGTCAGTCATAGCATATGGTCCACTTATTTTTGCTATAGTTACATAACTATCATTAACCAATTGGTTGATATGATTAGAAAATCTCAAAGCTGGATCTACCCATAAACCCAGGTCCTTAAATGAGTCTAAAGTTTCAATCACTGTGTGGCATATTAAATATTCACCTTTCAATTTATGGCACCCAAACCTCATATGCTTAGTTTTTGATATCAGCCTATAATTTTCCTGTGCCCAAATGGTCAACTTAGTCAAGTTCTTTGGCAAACATGTCCTATTTGTAACACATGTAATCAGTTTACCCAGTTTCAAGTCATCAGAAACAAGACTGTAGAACACCTCAGATGAAAAGATAGATATGAAAGATACAATCTAAACAAGTTCAAGCCTAAGAGAGAACCCTATGGGACACCCTGACTGTATCGAAGAATGATACCTGTCCAACTGCTGTATGATACTTACCGTGTCTTATTTGAAAGCCATGCAGGTATCCATATTATCAAGAGCACATCAATAACTAGTTGTACAGATTTATTGATCAGTGTGTTATGTGTGAACCTATCAAATGCTTAAGTAGTTTAATCTATATAAATTACATTTCAGCACAAATTTTCATTTGTAGCAGTTATTATATTGTTATAAAACATCATGTTACAAGTGGAAATATATCTGTTTTCAAAATATGCATTCTGATATGGTTTCAAGTTCCAACCTTTCCAGTCCTGACAATGATGTATCCAATATTACCTTCTACATTCTTTTTCCACAACATGAAAGTAGACTTAAGGGTCTATATGACTCTGGGTTTGTCCTACTCCCCTTTATCTTAAAGACAGGTTTAATAAGTGCATGTCTCCAATCTTGAGGAATCTCCCCATATTTATACAACCTAGTAAATAATAGATATAATTTTACTGCAAGTTGTTGCAGAAGTGTTCTCAGGTCATTATTATTAATTTTGTCTCCTCCCTGTGATTGTTTGGATCTAGTTTGTGCAGATCTTTTTCAATATAATATAATTTGATTTCAGTATCTGAGGTTACCTGGATGTCACTTTGACAAACTAATCACTACTTTGTGGAGCCAAAAGGTTTTGCATTAGAATTTTATAATTATATCTATAATATGTTATGTCTGAGAATAAAATTTAGAATCTACACACATCTTACCAATTTGTATGTCTTTACCCCTTCCATATCTTATATATCTATAAAATGGGTTCCTGTTATGCTCAATATCTTTATATATATATTTTCATCAAATTTCTCTTGAACTTGTCTCACAATATGCTTAATCTGTTTGTCCATCTTGTTTATTTCAGTTTTCAAAGTTGTTGTTCAACTTATTTTCTATTTCTTATTTTTTTGTGTGTCTTACCTTAATCAAGTATCTTTTTCTTATGGAAATATACCCTCCTGATGTTGTGTGCCTAGATCCTGATGGAAAACATTGTTTTATTTTTTTATTTTTTTTATTTTTGCGTTTAAACAATTTTGTTTTCAAAACTTTCCCTGCTCCTGCTTCAGTTTTTCCACTGAAAGCATCACATTATAGTTTTACATAGTGACTGTCTTGATTCCATATAATTTGTAATTAATCTTCTGTGCATTTGTTTAGATTTCAGTTTGGCAGAATTATCTAGTAACAAATTAACCTTTATAACTCCATGATCACTGCACATCAATGGCGGTAAAACTAGACAAAAGGTAATAGTAATTTAGTAATTTCTTTAGGAACACAAACAATGTCTAGCATGTTCCATTCCCTGGTAGTTTTTTTTACAATCTGAAGCAATTGTTGCTCATGAACATACGTTGTGAATAATTTCCTTACTAATGTTATTGAAGCAATATTATTCCAGTCTGTTTCTGGTAAATTTAAGTCCTCAGACACTATTATTCTTCCCTCTTGTGTTTCATGCAAGAAATGTTTGAATTCCTCTAGGTCATCAGCACATGAATTTGATGGTCTATATACTCCCACAATTGTTCTATGTTCCAGAGTTGTCGTTATTGTTACAGTTACACAAGCTATAGCATTGGTGTTATCATTAAATATGTAATAATTACATGTCTCATAACTATCTTTAATCCCTATCATAACACCTCCAGAACTGTTTTCAGTCATTATTCTTTAACTATGTTTCACAAACAGTAATGACATCAATCTTGTAGGAGCATACCAAATTCTCCAATTAAAAAAAATTTTATTATTAATGCTTCTAACATTAACAACCATCAGAGATGCATCAAATGTTGCTATCTGTGACGTTAAAATTTCACCCTGGCAAAATTCCTGCCTTATGTTTATCAGATATAGCAAAATATCTGCTGTAAAAATTCTCTTCTCTGATCTTGACAAGTGCATACCATCCTGTCATGAATACATGTATGCCCAAAATTAGGCTTGGATGCTCTAGACATTTCCATTTTTTTAAAACAGGACATTTTTTTCATGTATGGATTTACCCAAAAAAATATTTTCATTCACAGTGACATGACTCTCCTTTCTGTATGTGAATTGAGGAAAAATGTGTTCTAACACCTGCACAGTCTTTGCTATCTAAGATGGCTGATGTTTCCTACTAACAGAGAGTCCTTATGAATGAGATCATTTGTACCAATATAAATAAAAACAGATCCATACTTCCTTACATTAAGCTGTTCTAAGGCCTGCCTCACATCCTGTATTTTTGTTCCTGGAAAGCATGACACTATTCAATGTTCATTATATTCTCTGTCAATGTAAGTATCAATTCCTCTAATAACTGAATCTCCAATTACAAGAATATGTTTTCTGGCCAGATCTGAAGAATCTTCAACTTCTTACTCAGAAATACCTGCTCTATCATTTGTCACAAAGGAATGATCTTCATCACCATTAGTCCTGTTAAGCTCACTGTTTTCATTGCTTATTACATTTGCAAGCATCAATTCTCATCCAGCTGGCTTTGTACATCCACAGCTTGAGTCATATTTATAGTGTATGTCTTTCTCTTTTTTTTTTTTACAGTAATGTTTTTCAATCCTTCCATGTTCAGTTTTGATTTCTTTCTTTTCACCTGCTGCTTGGCTTTTTTCTGCCTTCTCTTTTGAAAAAAAGTATGTCTTTTTTGTAGACTGAAGGTTTTCTGAAAAATGTTACAGTTCCAAGTAATCAGTGTGTTACATAAAGCAATGTCCTTTTTAGTATGTATACTCTTTGCTTTACAGACATTTATCAGTTTCTTTTTCTTCTTTGTTATTCATTCTGGACTTCTTCCTTTCTTTCTTTTTGTATTTCCGTCTATATCCTCTGAATCCTCAGATTGCTGAATACTTGTATCCAGAATTCCAAAGTTGTCAGTGGTCTTATCTTGTTTCATAGGGACTGAGTGATCTTTACAGACAATACACATATCCTTTCCTAAATGTGTTCTCTTTGCTCTTTGCCTAACATTTATGTAATTAATCCAGTCACTTATATATATATATATATATATATATATATATATATAATATATATATATATATATATATATATATATATAATATATATATATATATATATATATATATATATATATAGATAGATATACTAACAGTTCTCCAAGATGTGCCAATTGCACAAGTGCAATCATCAGTAAGTCTAGATTTACTACTATTAATGGTTACCAAATCATCCAACTTTTTACACAAGGACACTGATCACCAGTGTTATCAGGTATTACCTTTAAATATACATAGCATTTATTATATAGTATAACATATTTGTGCTTTAGCAAATCATTAATGGCATACTCATTTAAGGAAACCATATTCAACTGCAAAATAATAATAAAAAAAAAATAAAGAAAAGAATAATCAAAATCAGTTACCACAGAATTCAAAGAGAATTTAAATCAACTTCCAAGAGAAAAGTCACACAAACAATATACAACTAAATATTAAATTAAGTACATTAAAGTTGTTGCTCTGACTGTACAAGTTGTGAAAGTCAAACAAAAGCTGGAATTATTTTATATCATGGGTGAATGCGAGTAGTAGTTTCTGCTCACAAACCAAGACAGGATTGTTTAGATATTATCTTGATTGTCCTATCTGCAGTGTGTGTGAATTTATAGCTGACAATGCCCCTTGGAATGGCTAGAGTGTGCCTGTCTAAAACCTATCCCTTTCTAATAACTAACAGTGAAAATTAAAGATAAAACAACAAAATATATATCAAAGTAAATCTTCTTGTCTACAATCTATCCCTTTATTCCTACAGAGAGTAAAAATGGTGTTAACAATGAAATAAAATAAAATAAAATATAAATCAAAATAAATAGTTTCTTACCAGGCAACTGCGCAATCAATCCCAAACCAAGACAGGGTTGTTTAGATAAGCTCTGGATTCCATAAGTTATGGTGTATGCATGCGTGTGTAATAATGTCACCCAGTGCAGCAGACAATTAAATGATATATTTACACTGGCATGGACTCACAGCTGCACTGTAAATGTAACTACTACATTGCCAGATGTGTGCAGATCACAGCATCTGTATACACATGATAATCAAAAGAATATTGGTAGTCAAGTACCCATGCAATTAAAACATACAGTACAGGTGTAAGGTGTGTGGATATGGGAAAGAGCGTCTATATCTATTACAGTATGGGGTCCATTTATAGCCACTAGTATTGATTTATTGCACCATCCCTACAATAACAAACTCCAGAGTCACATAACATGGCCCTTACCATGATGGTCATATCTGCAAAGCAGTGCACTACATACAGAGATATGTCATTGCCACCACAGTGCTGGAGACACTGAATATAAAGACACCATGAGGCAGGTCCAACACCACAGTGTTTGGCAGTGTAATACATTTAAAGCCTCATAGTCTTATATGATATTTGTATTCTTAAGACTTCTGCAAACTATGCAAAGGTGTTACAAACAAAACAAAACAAAAATCTCTACTTTGAGAGCTGCAGGTTGCTGTAAACATGCAAATTAATGATTTTATTACATCAGTGTCAGTGAGCATCATTATGTAGGACATCAGGGACCGACTAGCCTCCACTATTGCTAAGGATGCATGATAGATGTTTTTTCCCAGTGCTCAGCCTTCTATGTCATAGGTCATGGCCTTTACAGATGTGTCAGAGAGCTTGGGAAGTTGTGAACAGGCTCCATATTCTAATTCTGAGACTTTTAAGTTTGACTCATGTAAATATGAAAAAATAACAATAAACTCCAACTCTTGCAAAAGACCAGTCACCAATGGTGTACCAGAGGGTTCTGTGCTGGTCCATTTACTGTTCAGAATTTATTTCTCAGACATCCAGGAAAACTTGGACAGCCAGTTGCTGACCAAGTTCACTGACAATTGCAAATTGGAAGCAATCATTGAGTCCTCCAACAATTTTAATATACTATAGACAACGTTAACGCAGATAAATGATTGGTGCCAAACTCATGGATTAAAGCTAAATACAAAAAAAAATATTATTCTCTTTTGGAAAGCTGACATCCCTGCTAATTACATTATAAACAGCAACCACCCCCCAATTGTAGACCCAATGGTATTCAGGTCGATAGCAATCTGAACTTTGACCACCACTTATCCACAGTAGTAAGGAAATCCTTCTGTGTGGTACATCTTATAAATAAAGGCATTGTGTCTAGACATAAGGATGTTATAATTTCATTACACTCAGCCATCATCAGACCAATAATTGAGTACAATGCTCCCTTCTGCATGTACCTCACCAGACACCCGCAACAATTGGAGAGACCACAGAGGTTTCTCACCAAGAAATTCCAGGGGACACAAAATAAGTCTTACACAGAAAGGCTGAAAACCTTTCTATCCTGTCTCCTATGGGTTGCTGAGGGGTGACCTGTGCCTGGCTTTCAGGGCAGTCTCTGACCCAGCCCTGATGGAAATGCTACACATTCGTAAATCAAACTGCACAAGGCTCACTCACTCCAGGGATCTTAATCTTAACTCTGATATGAACAAGTCATACTGGAGAGATAGATACATCTCCCAGAGACTGCCACTTCTCTGGAACAAGCCTCCAATTCATGTTAAACAGAGCTTCTCCCTGACCCTCTTCAAATGCAACCAAGATCAATGAATGAGTGGCCACAAATTCATTCCTGGTGTGGAGCCCATGTCCCTCCTGGACAGAATAAATGAATATTAACTACCATAGACCTTTACCTCTGCAAACTTCAGTCAACTAACCACTGACAATTGGGGCAACTGGGGATAAATATGGCTAGGCTTGTAAGGGCTGTAGGGCCATTAGCCTAGTAAACTTCTATGAACCCATAAACCTATAAAATACAGAAGAACAGTCAATGTCAAACCTTGTTGCTCTCCTTTAAAGTTGTCTTTTGCAGGAGGGAAAAGCCCCCTGCTTCCCATTTGTGGATGGTAAGCCCATCACACAACCAGAACTTATACACACTAACACCAAAATTAGCAAACCTCAGAGAAAAAAGAATGCACTGAAAAGAATCAGTCTTGGACTTATTATATTTATGTAAGTATTTTTAGTCATTCAACCTTGCTACACTAGAGACCCAGAATATTAAAGATTACCTCATGGACATGATTCTACACTAGAGACCCAGAATATTAAAGGATTACCTCATGGATGTGATTCTACACTAGAGACCCAGAATATTAAAGGATTACCTCATGGATGTGATTCTACACTAGAGACCCAGAATATTAAAGGATTACCTCATGGACATGATTCTACACTAGAGACCCAGAATATTAAAGGATTACCTCGTGGACATGATTCTACACTAGAGACCCAGAATATTAAAGGATTACCTCATGGACATGATTCTACACTAGAGACCCAGAATATTAAAGGATTACCTCATGGACATGATTCTACACTAGAGACCCAGAATATTAAAGGATTACCTCATGGACATGATTCTACACTAGAGACCCAGAATATTAAAGGATTACCTCATGGACATGATTCTACACTAGAGACCCAGAATATTAAAGGATTACCTCGTGGACATGATTCTACACTAGAGACCCAGAATATTAAAGGATTACCTCATGGACATGATTCTACACTAGAGACCCAGAATATTAAAGGATTACCTCGTGGACATGATTCTACACTAGAGACCCAGAATATTAAAGGATTACCTCATGGACATGATTCTACACTAGAGACCCAGAATATTAAAGGATTACCTCATGGACATGATTCTACACTAGAGACCCAGAATATTAAAGATTACCTCATGGACATGATTCTACACTAGAGACCCAGAATATTAAAGGATTACCTCGTGGACATGATTCTACACTAGAGACCCAGAATATTAAAGGATTACCTCGTGGACATGATTCTACACTAGAGACCCAGAATATTAAAGGATTACCTCGTGGACATGATTCTACACTAGAGACCCAGAATATTAAAGGATTACCTCATGGACATGATTCTACACTAGAGACCCAGAATATTAAAGGATTACCTCATGGACATGATTCTACACTAGAGACCCAGAATATTAAAGGATTACCTCATGGACATGATTCTACACTAGAGACCCAGAATATTAAAGATTACCTCATGGACATGATTCTACACTAGAGACCCAGAATATTAAAGATTACCTCATGGTCATGATTCTACACTAGAGACCCAGAATATTAAAGGATTACCTCATGGACATGATTCTACACTAGAGACCCAGAATATTAAAGGATTACCTCATGGACATGATTCTACACTAGAGACCCAGAATATTAAAGGATTACCTCATGGACATGATTCTACACTAGAGACCCAGAATATTAAAGGATTACCTCATGGACATGATTCTGAGCACCATTTATCAATGATCATACCTTATAGTACATGTAGAAGATTATTTCAGGAATTTACATGATTTTCACTATCTGGAAAGGTGTTTCCCAAACAGTGGGGGTGACTGTGACCTAAGAGCTGATTGCAGAGGAGGGCAAATGAAGTATCCATGCCAAACATGCTTGCTAATAAATTACACCACATCTGTTACTAGATTATCTGGGCCCTATATAGGCTGTATCCATGATGACTGTTAGAAAAATATGTATTTACATATAAGCTGTTAGGAAAATATGTATTCAAACATTCAGACATATATAAAACTGTGTGGTCAGACATATATAAATGTACTTGAACATATATGAAGTGCAAAGATTGAAAAATAGAATAATATGTAATGCATTTAATTCTGTTTTACTAGAATGGTAGTAGAAATGAACTTGCATATTATTGCTTGAAGCATAGCTGCAGTGTGATTAGAAACTTGGCCTTGGCAGTTACCAGCTCGGCCGGCTCATGCCTGTCAGTGAAAGATTATTTTGCAAAGTTAGAAAATAATGAATCTATGTGCATGTGTATCTTTTCCTGCTTTCACCAGAAGAATGGCCTTGTGCGCACTATTAGAGATAATGTCCAGCTGGTGAACAGAGAGACAAAGAAATGTATTAAAGAGACATTCATCCATTGTATTCGAGCTAATCTAAGAGCCTTGAATTAGCTACATCCTCGGAAGGACATCGTGACTGACCAGGTGCTTTGCAAGGCTGTAATATTCTCATGGGAAAAAGATTTTTGAAAAGCACTATCTCAGCACTTTTTCATAAGTTACTATGATGTAAAGACCCTGTCACTGACCACGTCAGTGAGGTGGGCAAAAGCTGATTGTAAATGATATAAAATGGCAAACACTGCCTAAATAAAGTTAGACAAAATTCTGTACAAGTTTGTGTATGGTTTTTTGCCTCCTAATGTACATTAGAGTATACGTATAGTAGATACTTGAGTTTCCTGCATTACTGTCTGTTATTGACTGTCATTTTAAAATGCCTAATGATTTTTACAGTCTGATTTTAACAATTTATTTAACATTTTGGTCCTTCGAGCCGGATTCCCTTGGTAAGCTGCAGGTCACAGAGTGCATGGGTGGTTATAAATCTGCGCAGAAGAAGCTGCCAAACCAAAATGGTTCTTCTTAAAGTGAAAAGACCTCTGACTGAATTGTTGTGTGTAAAGAGGCTGTCCACTTTCTGATCTGTGGCTGAAAAGCGGAAGACTGGGCCCCAAGAAAAAAAAAAGACAGTCATAAAGCGGGAGGCTCAGGTAAGAAGAATTTCCCTCTTTGTCTTTGTTTTAGATCAGGGACCAGGTTACACTGTGCTATTGCTAAGGTTTGTAATAGCAGGGAGAGAAAGAGTCGAAGTATTGTATCTTGAGTCATAGATCAGGGAATAACAAAGCAAAGTAAACAGTCATTCTAGACACTACTGTGGATATGGGGAAATAAGATACCACGTGGTACAAGAGAAGGGTTACGTAACAGTCTTTTTAAGACATGGGAGATCAGTGCACTAAGAGATCACGAGATCCGCCCCTAACGGATAATGTGAAGCATATGCAATTGCAGTAAGCAGATAATGTGAAATATTTTGCAAAATGTGTTAACAACTATAAATTTAATAGTAAACTAGATAAACTTTCACTAGTTAAACTCCTTAAACAAGCTTTAATCTAATGCAGGGCGTCAGGCAAAAGAAAAACAGCACCAACTAGGCATACCTCAAGCACATAGGTGGATTGAGGAAGCAAATTGTAAAAAAAACAGAAGCTTAAAAAATTCTGAAACATTTTTAGACAACAGAGTGAAAGGTCTGACAGACAGAATCTCTGAAAAATGAAAACTTAGAGCAGACTGGACTTGCATTAATTAATGCATACAACAGGAAAATGAGACAGTAGATGGATATTATGCTAGATTATTAAAATGCTTTAAACAACAATTAAAAAAATACATTTTTAAAAGGTTGCATTGCCTCTGTCAGTAGCTTTATTACAAGGCATATGATAGATCACTGAACAAGCAGGCTGCAAGCCTTACTTGAGTATGCTAGACGTACTGAAAGACACTTTAATAGTAAAAAAAAAAAAAAAGAAAGGGCACAAGTCTTCACTGCTGAAGACGGAGCTGAAGTATTTGTATTACAGTCAGGTAAAAAGGGCATCTAGCTAGGGACTATAAACAAAATAAGAAAGCAATGACAAAAGATAAAGGAAATGTGGACTGACTATATGATAGTGATAATAACCAAAAATCATCAGGAAAGGTTAATAAACAAAAAGAAAATGTGAATGTAGTAGAGGGAATAGAGGAAGTACAAACAGATGTAGAGAATAAAAATGAAAATAAAATTTTAGATTTAGCATTGTTGAGCCTGGAGCTCTACCTAGCAGATACAAAACCAGAAGTAACACTTCTGGTGGAGGAAAGAAAAGTCAAATTCCTGTGTGACTCAGGAGCGTCACGGACTTTGATACACCCCTCCAAGATACCAAAACATTCTGAATCACCTGATTATATATTAGTAAAAGCAGCAAATGGACAGCTATACAGGGAACCACTTTCCCATAATATAGCAATAACTGACCCTGTTTCAAGTATGACTCAGAAAAGTAAAATTGTAGTTTCTGCAAAAATATCCAGTAAACTTACTGGGAAGAGACCTTGTGCAAATATTTGGCATAGCAGTAGTTCCTACCATGCAGGGTATGGAAGCACAAAGACAAATGGATGCTTTTGTGGTGTAATCAGAGGGTAAAGCCTATTATTGGTACAGCCAGGACCTAGTTATGACTGGTCCAAGGGCAGTAACCAAAGAACTGATAAACGTAGCCATCAGTAAGGTACCCTCCCTTGACACTGATCAGCAGCACTTGTTACATTGTACTCCATACTACTGTAGCACACCAGGACCTAATAAGAAATATAAGTAAGAATCCTGCTGACAGATTAATATTACGAACTTTATGTTGGGATACTGAGGGAAACAGTGTAGTAAGCTGTTCATTACCTCAGGAGTTCATGAAATTGTATAAGTCCAATAGACTGCCACATGTCAGCTTGACAAAAAACAAAAGTGTTAAATGGGCAGACTTAGAAAAAAAAGGTAACAAAATGGGAAAACAGACTGATTTAGAAATGTCAGGACAAGGAATATAAAAACAAAACTGAATTGGTTGACACAGACACATACAGCTGTACACTTGCAATCTAGTAAGGACAGCTGATTAGCATTTTTATTAAAAAAAAAAAAAAAAAAAAAGAGGCCTTGTGTAAAATTCCAACAACTCTGTGGTCAACAGGCAAGTTAAATGTAGGGCTTATTCAAGCAGCAGGACCAGTTACAATTACCCCAAAGCCAGCTTTTAGACCACAGAAAAGACAATACATTTTGGAAAAAAATGCAAAAGTAAAAATTAAGCCTATAATAAGCAGCATTACTCAAAAAAGGAGTACTGGTAGAATCTCCTGATTCACCATGTGATACACCCCTATTTCCTGTTAAAAAAGCAAACGGGAAATGGCAAATGGTACAAGATTTATGAGCTGTAAATAATGCAGTAATACCTAGAGCACCTACGGTGCCAGACCCACATACCTTGTTAAATGATTTAAAGCCACAACAGAAGTATTTTACTGTGGTAGATATAAGCAATGCTTTCTTTTCAATACCTATACATCCTAATAGTCAATATTGGTTTGCATTTACATTTCAGGGTAAAAGGTATACATATACTCGACTACCACAGGGATATTGTGAGAGCCCAATAATATTTGCACAGAAAATGGCTAGCAACCTGGCAGGGTCTACCCCACCAGGAGGTAGTCAAATTTTACTTTATGTAAATGACATCTTGCTAGCAGCACCCAGCAGCAGTGCAGGGTGGATACAGTAGCATTATTAAAATTTTTAGTAATACAAGGACACAAAGTAAACAAAAGTAAGTTACAACTTTGAAAAAAAAAAAACACAGGTTAGATACCTGGAATATGTGATATTCAATAAAGGTAAAATACTAGATAATGGGAAAGACAAAAGAAAAAAAAAAAAACAGCAATTTTGCAAGCACCCAAACCAACAACTAAAAAAGAAATAATATCTTTCTTAGGTACAACTAATTTTTGTTGAAGCTGGGTACCAAATTATTTTACGATGGAAAACAAAAGCAGAAATGACTTTCTGCAGGTTGAAGCAGTTAATAGCTTCTTCATTAGTTTTAAGACTTCCAAGTTATCACAAACGTTTTTTTTAGACCATAAATTGTAAGCAATGGTACATGACATCAGTATTAAAGCAACAACATGGGGATAAGCAATGCCCCATAGCTTACTATTCATCACAGTTAGACCCAGTGGTGCAATCTTTGCCTCACTGTGTACAAGCAGTAGTTGCAGCAGCAATGGCAGTGCAGGCTTCAGCCTCAGTGGTGTTATTCCACCCTCTCACATTGAGAATGCCTCATGCAGTTGCAATAATTCTGCTACAAGAAAAAGTTGCATACCTTTCTCCTGCTAGACATCTTTCATGTATGACCATACTGCTGAGTCAACCTCATATGAACAGTTAGCTTTACCTAGACAAGATCTTACAGATATGCCCTTGGATGATGCTGAGGTGACATATTACGTGGATGGCTCATGCAAAAGGGGTCCTACAGGGAAAAATCTGGTGGGGTATGCAGTAGTTACAGACACTAAAAATTTAGAAGCACAAACTTTGCCACACAACTTGTATGCTCAAGCAGCAGAACTGGTAGTTTTGACAGGAGCATGTATTTTAGTAAAAGGCAAAAAAGTAAACATATATACTGATAATCAGTATGCTTTTTCTACAGTGCATGCATTTGCACAACAATGAAGAAAATAGAGGGATGATTACATCCAGTAGAAAACCTATTAATCATGCGCAATTTATTTTGGAGCTATTAGAATCTATTCAGTTGCCTACCAAAGTAGCTATTTGTAAATTTGTAGCTCATACAAAACAACAGGATAAGATTTCAAAAGGTAATGCACGAGCTGATGCAGCTGCAAAGCAAGCAGCCTCAGACTCAGAAACTTTACTTTTAAATGAAAAATTACAACCCTTTAAGATTTTAGATTTAGACATGTTAAAAACAATGCAAATGCTTACTACAAAAGCAGAAAAACAAAACTGGGTAAAACAAGGTGCAATTTTTGAAAATGGACTGTACATTTCCAAAGGAAAAAAACAATATTGCCGTCTAAATTATTTAAATATGCAGCTTTGTTGAGCCATGGGCAGAGCCATGTCTCAACAGGGGGGATGGTACAGTTAGTAAATAGAATATTCCAAATATATGGATACATAAATTATACAATAAAATTTTGTGCAGCTTGTCACACTTGTAACAAGCACCATGCACAAGGAGCATTTAAAAACAAGCAAGGGAGTTTCCCTACACCACCATATCCATTCCATACTATTTGTATGGACTTCATAGAGTTGAATAAATGTGAAGGAAAGAAATACTGTTTAGTGATCATAGATATGTTTTCAAAATGGGTAGAAGCTTTTCCAACCAGGAATCCGAATGCAGCAACAGTGGCAAAGGCCCTAGTAAAGGAAATAATTCCTAGATTTGGCATACCGGAAAGAATCTATAGTGGCAATGGGACACATTTTGTCAATCAGACAATTCAACAACTTGGGAGATTTTTTTGGGATTTCCTTAAAGAATCACTGTGCTTACCACCCACAGTCAGCAGGACTGGTGGAGAGGTACAATGGAATTTTAAAAAAACAAGTTAAAAAAGTTGATGAGTGAGACTCAGAAGAATTGGATTTGCTGTTTACCTCTAGCATTGCTGAGCATGAAAACAGTAACAAATGTAAAGGGTTTGATCCCCTTTGAAGTAGTATTTGGAAGGGCATATTATGTGCCTCAGTAAAAAGCTCTCATGCCTGCAGAGCTGGAGGCTGACAGTTCACTAGCTAATTATATAAAGAAACTGTTAATAAATAAATCTGTTTTGCAGTTTAACTCTTTTTCAGACAAAAGAACTTTCAGCTGAATAAAAACTTTGTGACTGATACACAAGGGCAAAATGGCCAAGAGTAAAGCAAACAAAAAAGCAGAGCAACCCAAGAACTATTGCATAATTATTTTGTTAACTGTGCATTTGTTAACTATAAGTGTGACAATTTTTCTCTTATTGTGGTTTTTCCCTGCACTCAACCACACAAGTAAAAGTGAAAAGACGTGATGAACTGTTTATAGACTGGCATCCAAACTTTAACACATACCTGGCCATAAAGCAAGTGTATACAGAGACTATAAACTTTTCAAATTGCTGGGTTTGTACAGCTATACCAACAGCATATAAAAGACTGTAATGTCCACTGTCCCTCTGGGGATAAAATGAGACTTTGGAAAGTTTTTTTATACAGAAACTGTGAGATCACAGGACAAAATAGCTTTATTTTTACCTGTCACACAAAAAGGAGTTGTATGTTTCTACAAAAGTGATACCCTCCAGGTGGGCTGGAGTAATGGTAATATAACAATGTCTTATAAATGTTACATTAAAGTCAAAAGTGGGGGTACTGTTTGTAATACTAACCATGATTCATATCTGAGTTCAATGAAAACTACATTAAATGCAGTATGTGACAATCCAGTCTTAACTAAGCAATTGTCTATTAAGGATAGAAAAATGTTTCATGCAGGGATAACACGTATTAGTACCAAAGTAATGATTTTATTTGTGGGAAAAAGGCATATAAATGGTTACCTGAGAATTGGTCCGGCAGTTGTTTTTTGGGTTATCTGGTTTCAGCAATAAGACATACTGCAGAATTACCTTTGGGTAAGATACAAAACGTAAGGAAAACAGCTTGAGAATCTGAAGGTCCAGTTAAAAAACCTGTGAATCCAGTTGGTAAAATCGAAGCTGGTTGAAAAGACCATAATTCAGTGAAAGACAAAAGTAAATTGACTCATATGGACTTGGGCAACAGTGTTATATCCAGGGCAAAAATACCACCAGCCTATGGAGCAGTCAAATCGATCTGGGAGCTGAGGAAGCTGTCAAGAAGTCATGAGCAATGCAACTTTTTCCACCCTAGAATTGGTGACTAATGAACTGAATGCAATAAAAACTGTTGTGCTACAAAATCGAATGGCTCTTTACTTCACCCTAGCGGCAAGAGGTGGTACACGAAGAAGAATGCTGTGCGTACATTCCAGACAACCAACATGAAATCAATGACCACCTAGAGGTAATTCAGCAAAGTATCAGCAATGACTAAACCAGGCCCAAACCCACTGACGGACTTTTTCCAGAATCTGTTTGGGGGGGGTGGGGTTCCATCCTATTAAACATTTAATTGCTATTTGTGTGGGTATACTCCTAATAGGAGCATGTGTTTACTGTGAAATTCCCTGCATGAAAAGATTAATCAAAAATTTGTTGATATATCTGTTACTAAAACTTTTTACCAAAGTGTTGAAATTAAAAGATTAATTTCAAATGATGCTTTTTCTGAAATATAAAATAAATGACTTACTTAGCTGAAAGTCCTTGAAAAGGAAAAGGCTAAAAAATGAAATAATATTGTTTATGTTTCAAATAGAATGAAATGCATTAACAGGAGGGAGAATGTTAGAAAAATATGTATTCACATATAAGCTGTTAGGAAAATATGTATTCAAACATTCAGACATATATAAAACTGTGTGGTCAGACATATATAAATGTACTTGAACATATATGAAGTGCAAAGATTGAAAAATAGAATAATATGTAATGCATTTAATTCTGTTTTACTAGAATGGTAGTAGAAATGAACTTGCATATTATTGCTTGAAGCATAGCTGCAGTGTGATTAGAAACTTGGCCTTGGCAGTTACCAGCTCGGCCGGCTCATGCCTGTCAGTGAAAGATTATTTTGCAAAGTTAGAAAATAATGAATCTATGTGCATGTGTATCTTTTCCTGCTTCCACCAGAAGAATGGCCTTGTGCACTATCAGAGATAATGTCCAGCTGGTGAACAGAGAGACAAAGAAATGTATTAAAGAGACATTCATCCATTGTATTCGAGCTAATCTAAGAGCCTTGAATTAGCTACATCCTCGGAAGGACATCGTGACTGACCAGGTGCTTTGCAAGGCTGTAATATTCTCATGGGAAAAAGATTTTTGAAAAGCACTATCTCAGCACTTTTTCATAAGTTACTATGATGTAAAGACCCTGTCACTGACCACGTCAGTGAGGTGGGCAAAAGCTGATTGTAAATGATATAAAATGGCAAACACTGCCTAAATAAAGTTAGACAAAATTCTGTACAAGTTTGTGTATGGTTTTTTGCCTCCTAATGTACATTAGAGTATACGTATAGTAGATACTTGAGTTTCCTGCATTACTGTCTGTTATTGACTGTCATTTTAAAATGCCTAATGATTTTTACAGTCTGATTTTAACAATTTATTTAACAATGACTTACAAAATGGAATGCTTTTCAAATGATCTCAACAGCAGCCTTTTAAAAAAATATATGTGTTAAAGTCTAGATTCAGAGTAATCTCTGTCTCATTGAGATAAAGCTTATGATGAGTAACAAGCTGTGTCCCTACTGAGATTTCTGGAACATTAGGGCCACTATAAGTGGCAGCACCTTTACATTATGTCCAATGCCAAGATGACTATGTATGGGATATTGTTTGTTGAATTATTTACTGAGGATGGGGAATATACCAATGTATACCCTGTGGTTCCACTTTCATGGTCATCACCAACATCGTGATATTGTCTTCAGTGGATGTTACTCATGTAGCAAGTGACGTTTATGCAGGGGAACATGTTCAGTGTTAAAATCCTTTACAGATTGTATATCATCTGACTGAGTTGTCATAGTTTTCCTCGAGATCTTCAGACCAGCCTAGTCATGGCTTTTTGAAGACATTGCTTTAACCATGGTCTTCAACACCCTCTGAGATTGTGTGATGCAGTACCTTGCAGTGTCCATAGTTATACTCCCTGCTTCTTCTAGGTGTCATTGGCAGATGACTGGGACATAGTCACAGTGTGGATTTCACGAAGTCCTTGCCACTCGAAACTGTCATTGCAATTGCTTTCATTTACATCTTTGATTTGTGGGTGGTAATACTGTTGCTTTCCTCACTGATTATTACATATGTCAATTGGGTAGAAACATATCCCTGCCCATCTATGACTTGTTGATATGGGTTCATAGGTATATACTAGGTTAACAACCACCAGGGCCTTTATAAGCCTAGCCACACTACCCAACCCAGTTGTGTCTGTATGTATCATGGTTGTTTATTAGGAGTGGAGTATATTAGGACGTTTCTAAGGATTGTTTGGGGGTGTATGTTAGTTTGGGCATAATTACTCTGGTACCTCAGCCTGTGAGGAATTCATCATATAAGTTCCATTACGTTAGGCCTAATGGCTCTATCACGTCTCTGTCAGTGGTGGCTGGTAACTTCAAATCAAAGGGGATCTGCAGGAGACAGCGGAATGGGTGGGGCCAATGGGTCTGCCCAACTAGAAAGGGGAAGAGCTATGCTCAAAACCACAAAAACTGGAACTTTAA
This sequence comes from Protopterus annectens, assembly GCF_019279795.1. Lineage (NCBI taxonomy): Eukaryota > Metazoa > Chordata > Ceratodontiformes > Protopteridae > Protopterus > Protopterus annectens. The sequence goes on from NC_056741.1 coordinate 1,428,080,056, forward strand.
TTAGATACACTGCCCTGGGTGCCAAACCATTATTCTGAGAGTCCAATCAAGACAAAATGAAGTGTAGAAGAAAAAGAATATTTCAATGCATTGGCTGCATGACAGCTTACTTAATATCTAGATGGAAACAAAAAGGTTGTGAGGCATGATAAAATAAATTGCTTTTTAAATACATTACTGGAATGCCAGTCAAAATCAAGTATAAGAAAAACAAGCAGCACTCAACTCAAACCATTTCTCCTCGCACTGCAGTTCTAATTATAATTTATATTCAGCTTTATTGAAGTACCAAGTAACATGCTGAAAGTAGCAATCTCTGTGATACCTCCACTTGTAAAAATATTTCTGATCCAAAAAAGACCTGCTGCCTGACAACAACTATATACTTGTTTCATGGGGAAAACATGATCAAAGTAAAAAATGAACAGCAAACAAGAAACAAGCTCAAGATAAATTGCTTAAAAGATTACTGCACAGGTTATGGACCACACATGATAGATTGACATTCTGTTTAGTTTACGGGTAAAGCCTGCAAAGATGACTGCAAGTCTCCAACAAAGGTAATGAGCTTCTTAAAATACTGTAATCCTGTCCTTTATTACAAATACCGTCATATGCATTTCAATACCCAAGACTTATACGTTATCTAGTTATGTAAGTATTCTCTGTATGGCAACCACAAAAAGGCTTCCAATGTTGGTAATTCTTTAACAGTATGCTTATTATAGCTTACTTGCATTTTACAATTTCAGACAAGCTTACCTGATGGTCATTAAAGCATTGCTACTTAAACACAGACCAACAGACATTTTCTGAATAATAAGAAGCATAAATCAACAGTATAAAAATATGACAAAAAATAGAACATTCTGCAAAATCAAGCAATAACAGATGAAAAGCCACTGTAGTACTTGTGTCTACCTTGGGTGGGGGGGATACTCTGCACACTTACACTGCATAACTGCTCCGTGCCTTGATTGGACACATCCAGAGTCACTACATGGGGGAGTGGGGTGCAACAAGTATGTCACAATTTGAAATGTCTCTAGCTGACCGTGATAGCCCTGACACATTTGTCATACCTCTCAACCTCAGAGCAAGAAATTTGGACAAAGCTATACATAGAAGTGAGACAAAGGCCCAAAAATAAGGACAATATTTAAATACTGCTCTTATAAACTTTTTAATAGAGTAATAGGTCTTGCATTAGTATGAATTTTATGAAGGGTATGAAATCTGAAACTCAAATGTCTGTCATTATTTTCTAACTTCAGTCTTTAATGATTTGCCACTAATTTGTTTGAAAACCATAATTTTATGAAAAAATGGACCAAAATGTGATGCAAAAATATAAAATAGCCACACAATACAGCTGGAAACGTGTCAAAGAAGGGATACTTTTTTTAATATTAGTACTGGTAACTTGAGCAGCTGACAAAATAAACAAATCTACATGCATTTCTGAAAAAAAAAGTAATCTATAACTTTGATTATTACAGGTATTTATTAATTGCAAACCCTCCATGTTTTCTTCCAAAATTGCCATTTTGCGGAGGGATTATTAGAGAGAGAGCAACAGTTTGAGCCAAAATTGGGGACAGTTGAGAGGTTTGACTGTGCCTAATTCTATAAAGCAATGTATTTGCATGTACCTCTCAACCTGTTAACACAGGAAATCTGGACAAGGCCAAATATATTGGGGGAACATACAAACAGTACTAAAAATTGCTCTTGTATAAACTTAGTTAATGGAATAACAGGTCTTGCTTTAGCATGTATTTTTCTGAATTTTATGAAGTCTGAAACTCAATATCTGTCATTATTTAGTGACTTTATTCTTAAATGAGTTGCCAGAAAACCATAAATTTTATGAAGAACAAACCAAAAATAAGAAGCAAAAATCTATTAATTCTGTGAATATCTGAATCGTTGAGGGGTATAGTTCAGCTGGGGCTGTCTGAGTTTGCCTCCCTTCCCCCTCTTAAAATCATGGTTGAATGGAGCCTCCCCCCTGCAGCCATTCCAGTGTTCCATTACTTGGCTATTTCACCCCATTTTCCATAAACACTGTAATGTGCATACTTGCTTTACTTCTACAATGATTTGGATTTCATTTGAACGTTTTATTTTGCATTTTACAGCACAAACACCAAGACATCTGCTAAACAAAGCAATGCAGTCTCACAATGAAAATAGACTTAGCATTAAAACTTCTCTGCCCTTGAAACTCACATTCATTGAAACAGCATTGAAATCCACATTCAAAGAAAACACATTTGGCTAGTATAAAGATTATCTGTGGGCTGTTTTCAAGTGATAGGACCCTTGCACACAAAACATACATGTGTTGTATGAATCCAGCTAAATATGCCAGCACACAGATCAATCAAATTAGCTACTTTCAGGATGGAACCATTAATATCACACCAGCAACAGCTTAATGAACTGATAGCTTTTTATACAAATACAGGTGCTTTAACTATATTCAGTGCCTCATCCCACTAACTTGTCTGGTAGAAGTGCACTGCATACGCTCTGGTTTCCTAACCTGCGAAGAATTTGGCATACAAAATAAACCTCAGTATTCCAAAAGAGCTCTTATTATGATCCCTACTAGTAAAGCATCATCATAAAATATTATTGATTAACCTATAACACATTCTCAATAAAACATTTACACAAATATCATATTTTAATTTTTTATCTGCTAATACCCCCAAAATCTCTGATGGTTAACACTGAGCAGAAACAAGTTGCCAATAGTATATGGGCAATCATTATTTTTGGTACCAAGATGCAACACAAAATATTTGTTGGCATTAAACTTCATATTCAGTTTAGAGGTATTAGATAGATTCTGGTGTTGCATTGGTTTTCATTTGTATTTAGTCTAGGATGGCTATAATTATTTCAGTGTTATCAAATACTAAAATAAGTTCTTGAAAATGGGAAGCCTGCATGATTATGATTTGGTATAGCTACACCTCCTGCATGTTTTGATGTTGAGTCTTGCCTATTTATGTTATAATCTAGTGTGATGTTGTCATTATCCTTGATAGCTGGTATTAGTCAAGTTTTTTTTCATATTAGGTGCAGTCTTTTCTGTAGCTACGAAGGAGAAGAATATTTTGAAAGGGAAGCAGAACAGTTGTGGTATTTAACTCTAGAAGGCAAAATATATCTGCAGGCTTAGGTACTTCAGTTATACTACAAGTCTAAATATGGTGGCACCTACAATCAGAACAGAAATCCACCAGAATGAGGACTACAAGCAATATCTGTGTGTTAAAGCATGGCAGCGTTTCTCTCAAGGTCATACAAAAAACTACAGGCCAATCAAAGACTAATGCATGGTAACCATATATCCCCTCCCACACCCCTTCCCTACACATATTCATCTTTTGGTGGGGGGGGGATAAAAATATACCTTAAAAAGAGTAATTTGCCAACAGCTGCATGCTTGCTAAGGTGTTTACAATCCTAGATATCTTTTTTCTGTATGTTAGCCAAGTCTGTATGCATGCTTCTGTACAGATAAGAGATTGATTATAATTTTTATATACATTTACAGTGCAGAGCAGACACCTACCTTAGTTTAATTCTGTTAAAAAGGTGACTGTTACTGTCCAACTCCATCACGAAGAAAGTTAAGTCTCTCCCTGTCACTCGGTGACTGCTAAGCAAACCACCAGCAGCAAGGCAAGACAACACCAACATTGCAGGCAAACAAGCCTAAAAAAACTAAGTTGTTTGTTTCTTTAACTAGTTTTACTAACTGCGCGACCAGTCTGAGCTCCATAACACACGTAATCAAAGTACTGTACCACAGGCTATTACTGCTGATCTGATTTGTTTCTTGCTCTCTTTTTCAAGAAGAGATCGAAAACCAATCAGTAGCCATCCAGCCGTCCATGTCACGTACTTGACTGTGGACGTAGCAGTCCGACCCCCCTTCTACTTTTTTGTGCGGCTAAACCACATAGTCTTCTGGGCATCACACTGATGCCTTCTCATTAATCTAGACTGCTTTGCCAGCAGTCTGGCAAATTTAAAGAAGAAAGTAAACGCTAAATTAAAAAAAAAAAAAAATGGAACTGAACGAGCATGCACAGTTCAAGTTCTGAGACTTTGCGAGTCGGTCAGACTCGAGTCGCTAGAGCAGTGGAGCACAACAATAAACAAAATATTTAAATACACTGTTTTAGTGAATAGAAAATAAACGTTCAAACTCTTTTTTGCTGGGAGGGCTGCAGTCCTGCAGTCCGATGGCACGAGCCGCCCCTGATGTGCCCCCAACTCTTTTGTAATGTATTAGCTTATGTAAACCTGATGGGGTCAGCTTTAACTTGTTTGACCAACTAGCATACGTTGATGCAGGTGTGGGCTGGTAACATTGTTATGCACTTAACTTCTGTCTGCTTTGTTCAAACAATACATACTGGCAAGCCATACCAACAAACTTAAAAAAAAAAAAAAATATATATATATATATATATATATATATATATATATATATATATATAGGAACACTACTAAATCTCGAACTTTTGAAATCTCGAATTTCAAAAGCTCGAGACCATGTAGCCGAAATCGCACATTACCGAAAGACCAGAAGCGCGAAATTCAAAATCCCGATGGTAAAGGATTTTGAGTTAGCACTTCTGGTGTTGCGGTCCAGGTAAGTATGTGTGTGTAAGTGTGTTTGTGAGGGGCTTTAGTGTGTGTGTGAATTTGCCTTGTGTGTATGTCTGTGCGATCTTGGAGTTGGAATATTAAAGTCGGGGGGTGTGGGGGGCATAGCCCCCCACATGAGGGGGGTGCAGGGGGGGCGAAGCCCCCCTGCTTATCTTTAGTGTAGGGTGGTTTGTTTGGTTATGGGGGGAGGCTGTGTATATGTTTGTGTGTGTGCTGTATGTATGTAGTACTTTCACGATTTTGAGTTTCGCACTTTTAAAATGTCGGTAATGTGTGGTTTAGGGATTTTAGTCTCCGTATTGTGGGCTTCGGGATTGTGTAGTTTCGGTATTAAGTAGTGATTCCATATATATATATATATATATATATATATATATATATATATATATATATATATATGTCTGTGTGTGTGTGTGTGTGTGTGTGTTTGTGTACAACTCAAACGGTAGAATCTATATTTGGTAGAAAGGTTTTTGTGAGTGCACAAAAGAAAATGCGGAAATGAGTGAATGCTCTTTTGAGTGAGTCACATGTGGTTGAATTATTTGTATATAGTGTAGGTAAGCAAGAGGAAAATTAATGTTTGAATGAAAAAGTGGTGATTGTAAAGATGTGAAAGTATTTGCAGGTTAAAGTTAGAATAATGATTAGGTAAGGGGATAAATTCAGTGTTGTGGATGTTTTGTGTTGTTTGTGTTCTGTGTACTTTTGTCTTCCATAGTGGTACTATTAGGGAAAAGGTTTTAGTAACGTAGTATGTAGGGTTAGGGGCAGGGACAGGGTTAGGGTTAGCATCAGGGACAAGGTTAGGGTTAGCGGCAGGGACAGGGTTAGGGTTAGGGTTAGCGGCAGGGACAGGGTTAGGGTTAGCGGCAGAGACAGGGTTAGGGTTACGTGAAGGGACAGGATTAGGGTTACATGAAGGGACAGGGTTAGGCAAAGGGACAGGTTTAGGACTAGTACACTTAAGCAAGATGGTGTAGGTGGGCAGACCTTTTCTGAACTGCTTTACAACTTGAAATTTTAATGTTTTCTACTAGAGATTCTCAGCTGTCTGTTGCTCAAAGCCATGCCAACAAGTATTCATAACTTGTGTACTTCATTTCTGTAAGTCTGTGTTAACTGATGTAACTTAATGGTCACAACACGTGAGTGAAAAAGATAACTGCAAACTCAACCAATTATACACTGCTCTGCATGTCCCACAAACTGCACATTCAGTCAAAACTCTCATTACTATAACCTCAAGCTATGCATACGCACACATACATACACTCAAACACAACATATAAAAAGACACACAAACAACACAGCACTCATACCAATACACAAAAATACCACTATTAGCTTTTTTGCAGGTACCTTGACACCCTGTGCCCCCACATCCCTGCAACTCACTAGATAAACACCAACTTTATGATCACACAACAGCTGGAAAAGGGCATATTCCCAATCCCCATTTTATTGCAGATTCACACAGTACAGAAACCAGTATCTTTAAATCAACTGGCATCAATCAATAAGTTCTGTATTAGATAGATCACTGCACAGCTGAAAATGTTCGGTCAGCTGTAGATGTAATCTATTGAATAGAAACTCGTTTCTATATACAACATATGTGGCCATATTCCATGACTTATGGCCTTATTATTATATAATTCCATCAAAAAAAAAATATATATGTATATACATATATATTTCATTCAGTGATGGTGAACTCACACTTTAATACAGAATTTCACAATGACACTGTCAGAGGTCAAAAGGCAGTCCCATAAGGTGAGAGTTAAAAAAATGTTGTCCCAGACTGGGTCTCAGGGGCCCATTTTCAGTTAAACATTGTACATAACAAAAAGTAATGCATTTAACAAAGACAGCTGGAGAAATGCAATATTTAATTTTTGTGCTCATTTATTTAATATTTTTTATCAGATAAGGTGGGCTAGTCCACGGAACATTTTCACCCATGACCCAGGTCAAATCTGCCACAACCTACACAACGTATACAAATATGAATCAACAGTAGATCAAATTTGCAATTAGTAAATTAAAAGCTTGCATAAATATACAGTTAGGCAGATAAAGAAGCTAAGAACAAAACTCAGACTGCTTTGTAAGTAAAATCGCATCAGGTCACTTATCACAACGTCTTAGGTAAACAGCACTGATCTCATACGCTGGTGTCCAATCAGAGATGTACACCATGAAACATTCCCTTTAAGTAAATCAGTATCAAACAAATATAAGGCACATTTGACAACTGTGAAATACTAGACAAAGCCACAAAAACAATTGTATTCTTTCTGAAGGTATTTCCCGAGTTCCCTCCTAAAAGTACTGTGGTCTTTGAGGATTCCAGCATATTGTGTATGTCTATGAAGATGGTGCTGCTTCGAAAGTCACTGTATCCCATAGTGTAAAGCTGAAAAGACAGCCACTTCAAAGACATTGCTCCAAGGTAGTTTGTTTATTTATTTATTCCTTCATTTGTATCTGTTAACCATGGTAGAACATAAATTTCCTTAGACCTTTTGGGGCTCAGCCCAGGAGTGCTGTCTGGTGGTGACTTGCTCAGAGTCGCACAGTTAAGCAATAGATGCCAAGAAAATCAAATCCTAGACCACTGCACCACAAGAAAAATCTTTTTACCAGGTCATTAATCCTCTTGGTCATTTGATCTCAAGGGATAAGAAGGCTTCCTCAGGTGATGCCTTCTTACCATGGTGGGTAAAAATCTCATCTGAAGAGTTCAAATGAAAGACAGTTTAGAAACAGAACCATGGCAGTGAGTTGAAGCAGTAGGCCTTACAAAGAATAAAGTAGGGGTATTATTATTTTTACAGAACTTATTTATGTATTTATTTTTTTTTTTCCCTCTGTAAATCAGTGTTTTATTGCTGAGTGAACAATAATGGGAAGGGCATATTCAAGCCAGCAAAAAGTAAACTTAAACCTATGGTTAGCTTTGCTTTCATAGGCAGAAGATTTGACAATATGTATGCAAGAATAAACTGTTTTAGGACTGTGTCAGTTGTGCTTTATTTTCGTATTTTCATTTTTAAGTTAAAGGAAAGTTGACTTGACAAGCTATAATATAATTTTGACATTCAACCTGTTGAAGTATGATACCATCCAAAACACACACACACACACACAAACACACACACACACACACACACACATACATATACAAACACACATGCGCGCACACACACACACACACACACACACACACACACACACACACACACACACACACACACACACACACACACACACACACACTTGTCCCTTACCCTTTCATCTCCTGCTCCAGGCCCTTTTGAATGCCTCTGTGGCTTCCCTCACAACTACCCACTTTAGCAGACCATTCCATGAGTCTAAAACCCTCTCGCCCAGATGTAGAGCTGGATCATGGTCTAATGGGGCCTAGACATGGTAATGGATCACCCTCCCAGCAATTCCAGTGTCCTGTTACTTGGCTGCTTCTCCAAAGTTATCATAAACACTGTTCAAACCTCAGTGTTCATATTCTTTTCTTCTTTACTTCCACAATGATTATAGATTTTTACATTTAATTTAAAACTTTTATTTCAAATTTTATAGCACAAACACTGATAGCCATCTGCTAAACAAAACAATGCAGTCTCATAATGAAAACAGACTTAGCATGAATAGTATACTTCTCTGCCCATGAAATCTCCCATTACAATTTTTACAGAACTTATTTATGTATTTATTTATTTTTTTCCCTCTGTAAATCAGTGTTTTATTGCATTTACAGCATTAAAGCTCACATTCAAAGAAAATGCATTTAGCCAGTGGTGGATTAAGTTTATCTGTGAGCTGTTTTCAAACCATAGGCCCCTTGCACACATTTTTAGGACAATGCGTACATGTAATGTGTTCTTTGATTCATCTTCCTTATAGTATAAAATAATACAATACAGCACCACTTCTTAGAGTGTGTTTTAAACTCAACGTTTTGAACATTTTTCCAGTAAGCAAAGAAACAAAATGTATGAACCAATAATGATAAAACTACCCATTTCAGAACATTTCAAACATAAAAGGCCACTAAAAATTCTGTCATTACAATTCACCAATATCACTTAATAAGCATAGTCACTGCAGAAGTAAAAGTCATTTTAGTAATTCCACATTAAAGAGATCTGTAACTAATGAAGAGTTTGCTGCTGGCAAACAACTTTACAGTTCTGTGCTTCATCTACAAATTCAGTGCTTACTGCCCTTAAAGAATAAATTGCATACAATTACATTAGAAGCTATGGTAATCTGGTAATATTGTAATAGGGAATGGCTGGCAAGTTGACAACAGGTTCAAGGTTATTAGGCAGCTCATCCATAGGAGGACACACTCAGAAGTGCAGCACCTCCACCCCCCCACCCCCTTAAAGTGCACCGCAGTATCAGCAATCCAGCTACATGGTGTGGTAGTAGAATCTACATCATTCTGCACCAAAAGCAAGTATGCTACCTGTAGTGCTTTTAACGCTGCTTTCAAATTCTACAGCACAAACAATGACGGTCATTTGATAAACAAAACAGCTGCCCTTGAAACTCACAATTCCATGAAAATGCACTGAAACTCACATTCCTTGAAAATGCACTGAAATTTACATTCTTTGTCTCATATAACCAAGGTACAAGGTTTGAACCTGAGCAAGTTAATTAACTAACCTGCCATTCCTAATTGGGGCATTTCACACACACGCACCCACACACACATGCACCCACACACACACACACACACACACACACACACACACACACACACACACACACACACACACACACACAGACACACACACACACACACACGTGCACACATGCACGCGCACGTGCGCACACACACATGCATGCATGCACACACTCATACACACACACTCACAAACACACACACACAGACGCACCTTACTGTGTAATGAGCAAATGTCTTATCACACTGAAGGAAAGACATCTTGGCAGCAAGCAAACAAGTTTAAATTCTGCATGTGGAAAGAAACAGTAGGAATTCTTAAATCTAATGTGAGACACAGAGAAGCAGCAGGAGGAAGGCGTGCATGTGTCAGTGGATGGACAGACACAGACTGCATTCTTAAAGAAGATATGCCATTTAATTTTTTTAATTGCAATTAAATGTTGTGGCAGTCCCAGCTGTCCCCTTGCCAGTGAGCCCCACACAACTGCCTAGGTAATCTAGTGCTGGATCCGGCTCTGCCCAGAGAAAGTACTTTCAAATTTCCAGGGAGTTATTAATCCCTACAATTTATTGCCTGTGCCCCCTCCTTCCCAATCTGTCCCTCCAGTTCAGTATGCTCCCTTCACATCTCCCTGACATGACGTTGATTGCTAATATCATGTTCCTTGTACCCCTATCTGATTTAAGATCAAGGGTTCATGCTGATAGATTGACTGAGGTTCACATTAATGGCATTTGCTGAAACAGTATTTAACCAAATGACATATTCTCAAGTGCAAACAGTTCTCTCTTCTCTGGTCTCTGACCATATCCATTCCCTTCTATCCCAAAAAATCTATCTGATGGCTGATTATTCATGGATGTTTTTGAGCCCCTTTCCTTATGTGACCTCAGGAACTCTATGCCATACTCAAGGTATGTTCTAAACAGGGAAACACAGAATGGAAGCATTACCTCTTTTCTTCTGAAGAGTGTGTGTCCCCTGAATCTAATCCCCATCATTCTGTTTACTGCCTCTTACTTTGTTCTTGCACTTTCATGCAATGTGACAGGAGTCTGATACCATTGTACTGCCCATAGTTGTGAATGTTCCTCTTGCTTTTGAACACTGGTATGAGTATGCTTATTCTCCAATCATCTGTGATATGCCTTTCTCTCTGCACTGCTATGAGTACCTTCAGGAGGCATTTCTTCCCTATCTCATTAAGCATCTTTATCATATCTTGTGTGACCTCATCTGAGCCTGCTGCTTTCCCTGACTTCATTTTCTTTAGTGCTGTTCTTACGTCTTCTATGGTGGGCTCCTCCTCTTCTCTCATTAAGCTGCATCTGGGGCAGTACAGCTTATGTTGGGTTTCCTTCATTCAGAAGCTGCTAGAAGTATTCCTTCCATCTGCCTTTGATGTCCTGTGGACTGGTGAGCAGGTTGTTTTTGGTATCCCCCTATGATGGGTATCTAACTATCTTCTTTATCTTTCTGTCTGTGCCTTGCAACCTGATATAGTTTCTTTGTGCCATCTACTGAGTCACTTTCCAGAAACTGCCTCTAATGCCTTGTTTTTTGCTATTGCAACTCCTTTCTTCCTTCTTTATTAGACAACCCAGTATTCCATCTTTTCTATCTCCCACTTTTCCTGCACTACTTCTTTCTTTTGATGAGTTCCTGGACTTTCACATTCCATCAGCAGCGTTCCTTATATAGCTTCTTTCCATACCTAGCATAGCTGCATATCTGTCCTGTAGTCCTCACATATACTGTTTTTAGGCACTGCTATTCTCCTTCAGTTCCACCTCTTTCCTCTTCTTCCTGAGGTGCTAGAACCCTTGAGTAATTCTTTGAACTGTTGTGCTTTTTCTAAAATAAATTCCAAATGTTCAGCCTGGTCTCAGTTGACTTTAGAACCTCCACTAATTACTGCTTGCAATTGATTGTGGCAATCAGTGGTTTATGCTGTGGGCCAACTATTGCACTAGGGATGACTTTGGGGATGCAACTGCTGATTCTACCCCATTGCCCTTTTTTTAGTTGGAGAAAGTCTACCAGAGTTGTATGTTGGCCACTGTTGTATATGATCTTGTGACTGTTGGCTACTATCGAGCCATTTGCCATACAGAAGTCAAGAATGGCCTCTCCTTCTTTATTCCTGTTGCCTACCCACATGGACCGAGGCAGTCCTCATATCCTGTTCTGTATGTCCTGATATGTGCATTGAAGCAGACATTATTAACTCCAATTCATGTTACCCTGATTTATCTAGTAGGTCCTGCAACGACTGCCTAAATGCACTGTTTTCCTCACTATCACAACCTTGCTATTGGGGCATAGGCTTAGATTATGTAAAATGCTCTATCATTAAGCTGGAGTCCGAATGCCATAAGTGTGTCAATAATTTTGATGACATCCCTCACTGTCTTCTGAAGCCTCTCCCTCACCCTAATTACCACACCATTTCTAGCCTGCTTCTTCTGCTGCACAGACCTTCAATCTTGTCTTCTTAGGATGTCCAGCCTCCTCTTTACCATCATGCCATCCACTTCCAGGTTGCATTCTGTCAGTGAACCTGCACAGAGTAGCAATTCTTAGTTCATGTTTCGCAGGTTGATTGGTTTTACATCCAGCTTTTTCTCAGCAGAGCTATTCCAGGTAACCCAAGCAACTGGACACTGGTCAGCCAGTAGCTTATTGACCCAAGGCTGCTGGGCTTTATGGTGGGTACACACTGGCCAGTTGGGGTCCCTGGTATAGGTCGGATTACACCAGGTCCTCACCAGTCAATACCCATGCCTATCTGGTGACATTAGTCAACACAACTGAATTACCTAGAGGCATATTTTATACTGTTGATTGGCTAGCCCTTCCACAAGTCACAATCTGTGATCCATGTTTTCTATCATGAGGATATTGTGTAGCAGAGTAGATGTCCAAAGCAGTTGGTTTATACAGCTCTTTGGTGAGTTTGACATGGAAACACTGAGCATGTTTTTCAGATGTGGGTGGAATACAGATATACAGGGAAAACATTCAAACTTAAAACAGGCATTGGCCAGCAGTCAAGATCAAACCTTGTACCTTGTGCATGGAAGGTGAAGGCCTTAACCATTATGCTAACTGTGTCTTATCGTACACACTGATTTATTCACAGGTCCAGTTGGCCAGGTGGCATAACATAAAGCCCTTTTCAGTTAGGCTTCTTCTTGTGGCCAGTTGTCATAACCAGACCACAAAATGGTTTTATATATATATATATATATATATATATATATATATATATATACATATATATATATATATATATAGATTTAGTTTATACTGTCCCAGGAAGCGGCATAGAAAAAGTGGGTAGGCCATGCAGTGACCTCTCAGTATGGAGGAAGGGAAATGAAAATGCTGAGCTGCTGCTAAAGAACAACTTGCAAGCCTGATTTAAATAGGCACCATCTCAGGACTATTTCAAAAGCTTGAGGTGCAGACAAAATTATGTGTGACACAAAGTGGTTTTCTTGTTCTGAAGGTAGATTTAGAATTCTAACTGCATAGTGGATGTTTACAATCAATTTGCAGCTATCTGTATGTCCTTTTGCATTCTGTCCATGTAAGTTCTCAACCATTGTTACATTTTAACTTTCAAACTGTTTATTTATATTCTTTTCTCTATAAGCAGTAGCTTTATATTAAGTAAATAGCGATGTCTGATTTCAATGTTTTCTTAGTGTTAGTAGACCCAGGAGTGTTAGTCTTTAATTTGCATAACCTAATTGTTCCTTGTTAACGTTTTTGTCAGATATCTTGTTGCATTCTGCTGTACTAATATATATATATATATATATATATATATATATATATATATATATATATATATTTTTTTTTTTCATGTTTGTCTTGGGACTGCTTCTTTAGATCATGGCTGAAAAGGGTCCTGGACCAGTGCACTTAACCTAGTTAACAAAAGAATAAATAATTACATAAATAAATAAACCAGGCTGCACATGAGGCAATAGTCTTTAAATTCATGAAAACATTATAGATGTAGTATAGAAAACTGTAAAAGTTATTCTTTTGAATTTATATTTAAAGTTGACTGCAATGGTCATTTGTTTATCACAGCATACAATTTCGCCAGAATCATAGGAGTTACAATAAATCATGTTATCGAAACTGTAAGGATGATGAATGTTTTATTCCCATGATGCAGTACATCAAATAAGTAAAAAAAAAAGTTAGAGGGACTCCTAGAAATATGAGAAGGGCTTCCAAAGAATAAGATGTTGGCTCAAATGTATCTCATAATTAGCTCATATTATCTACCTATCTATATATTTATCTATACATATACTAATTCTTACAGTACTATGTCAACTTTAGTGCAGCAGATATAACTTCATTGGTACCAGTATGTGCTTTGCAAGTAATTGATAACTTACTTTTGTTTCCCCATGCCACTAAGGTTGCTTAGCATCATTTTTTATGAGCATTCTTGAATTCCTCACCAGATGTACCCTCCCTTGGAAAATTTTCTGCATGGATCAACATCTCCTTCTGTCAACGACCACATTCATCTTGTCTTCATATTGATTCATGCTTTGTCTGAAAAAATATTCTTATTTTTGACTTGCTGAGACACATGCTTGGGAACATTTCAGCAATGTCACCCCCCCTACCCCACCTCTGGAAGGTACACATGTACACGTCTTTCCTCAAGTATCTGATAGGCATTAAAAAAATAATAGATACCCACATTATAGACACTCTGGACATTATGGACACACTCATGAAGAATTGTCAGAGGTGATTTTTGAAGAATTAATAGAATTTTAACCAAGGGAGATGGTCTAGTCCTGTAAGACAAAGACAGAAGGGTGCAAATGTGCATGCGTATATACACACACACACACACACACACACACACACACACACACACACACACACACACACACACACACACACACAGACTACTCTGAATATTGCGTTAAATATGTCAATTTTCCGCTGTCTATAGATTTCTTACATTTTCACTTTAGTGGTTCAGCATTTCCATAGACTAATAACTAATATGATTGTCACATTTCAAATACAAAAAGGAATTTATGAAACATAGGCTCATAGGATCATAGGAAGTTACTAGGCTATTGGCCCTGAGGCCCTTATAAGCCTAGCTAAGAGTTTAGCCTATGTTTAGACAAGTCAGCACTTGATGCCCCTGTCCGGCAGGGACACAGGTAGAATCAAGGATATATTTTCTGTTTCCCATCCAGTTATCCGGGTTGCACATAAAAAGGGGTAAAGAGGTACTCTGTTTGACGTGGAGAGGGAGTCTATTCCACAGATGAGGGAGTGGAGTGTCTGGGACACAAATCTGTCCCGCCAACAAGTTGTATTGATTTCACAGACTAGGTTGAGGCCGCGCATGCGGGTTACTCGAGTGGAGCTTGACTTGCGGATATGCAGCAGTCCCAAGGTGGGGTCCAAGATCACCTTGTATGCCAGACAGAGGTCACCTCTGAAGAGTTTGTATGAAACTGAGTAGAGGGATGGGGCTTTTAGCCTACTGTGTATGGTAGATTTTTGAGGCCCTGGATTCTCCTGATGAGGAACCTTTGTGGTCTCTCCAGCTGCTGCACATATTTTGCAAGGTACATGCCGAATGGGGCGTTGTACTCAGTAATGGGCATCATAAGGGAAGAATACAGGGATGTTATGACCTCCTTGTCCCTGGATGAGATACCCTTACTTATGAGGTGGGCCATGTAGAATGCTTTCCGTACAACAGAAGCAACATGGTGGTCGAAAGTCAGGGGAAGAGAAGAAAAAAAAAATGAGTAAATAAAAAGCAACTCCGTTCTGCTTTACTGCCTAGAATGGGGTACCAGCTTTCAAATGTTGTTGGCCATCTTAAGAAAACTGGTAGAGTTCTGTAACTCGGTTAATAAAGGTTACTCTCATAAAAATGAAAAGCAAAGATCTATTTATAAAATGATGTAATGGACAATGTATTTACCAATTTGCTGGAAGCTTGAGGGAATTTAGATATGTACTGCTTGATCTTTGCTGAAACAGTATATAAGCCTTTCTTTGATGCTATTAAGCAAATACAGTGAAAACATAATCAGAAAATGTAACATGTTTGCTTATAAAAAATGGATAGACAAGGTCAAGGAAGAAACTGTAAGCTAATAACGTAGTGACAACAGTTTGCTCCTCTCTGAAGAAAGCTTAACTGCATTTGTTTCATCTGTTTTAGTGGCACTGTACCGTCATCACAATGTGGAAGCAGTGCCCTCTAGTGACAGATAGATAGATTATTCTACATATACTTTTCAACAGTAACAGTGAAGTACTTTCCAGCATTTTATGATTACCAGTTTGTCCTTGCAGTTTTTTTTATGTTTTGAAAGAAAGCCCGAGAATCTTTATTTAGGCATTGTGGTTTTCATCAGAAGCCACCTGTTCCACTAGAGTGAGTGTGTTAAGGGGGGAATACATATCTCTTGACTAACTGGCAACATTTTTGACAAAATGCAGAAATCTTGACTGTATTAGTAACACTATGTTAACATTACCTCAGTTACTTAATATAGTGAAGAAAGTCAGCAAGTCAACAAAATGCTGAACACTCTTAGCAGAAGTATTGTCAAGAAAGAAGCAATACCACTGCAGTACTAGCAAACTAGTATTTTATATTAGTTATTATAACAATATTAATATAGCTGTTATTAGTATACTGTTATTATAACAATACCAACATTTTCCTGTGGCTTGTCATCCTTAAATTGTTTGACATGTCACATTTAAAAAAAAAAAGAAATGATTACAGGTATGCCTTTCTAGCAATAGATTTAAACAGCTTTTGCATATGCAAAGCTCATCTGTGTTCAAGCCATTTTGCTTTTTTGCCTACGGTTCATCAAGCCTGTTGCAACTTCTGTGTTGCTGATTTGCTCCCAGTATGTACTTAACCACTGCACCCCCACCCCATATGAACCCATGAGACTGACTTCTGCTTTTTGCTTGATGTTTGCCTTACAAAACCTATACCTTTAGGTGTCTGGCGCTGAATAAGAGTTCAGAAGTTGATGAGTCATCATCCAGGCAGCCATGACGTGTGAAGACTTTTAATGCTGGGGCCCCACCTCCCCTTCTTTTGGCAGTTTTGACCACTCATTTGATAAGAGCCTGCCTTCCCCAGTGTGTGTTCATGGTTCTATATCTGTGCAGTACATAACCACAGCTCTGGCCTATTCCATTGCATGCTGTACAACTCCAGTAGATGCCAACACTGAAGTGGGTCAGACCACCTCCTCCTACCCTGTATGGTGTAGTGATGTTGGCTTCTCAGTCCTATATTTTGTCAACAGCATGTCTAGCACCTGGACAGCTAGTTAATATCAGTCACCATCAAGACTTTATATCCTTTTAGCACTGAACCAGCTGAACAGAAAAAACGTGTTAGTAGTTATATGACATGGTACTTTACAACACAGACAAAAAGCTATGTAACTGCCTAAAGATGTTTTTAGTATTTTAGTGTGTATCATTTATATAAGTATTCCAAATCTTTCTGCTTTAACCTAAATAGTTATTTCTTCTCATCATTTAGTTATTTAAGAATTTTGCTGAGAAGCTAAAAAATGCATCTGCATTTGTATCTGTAACTGGCTGGTGATTTTAAACCTCCCAAGAATAAATGAATTCAGTTACGTAATGAAAAAGCAAGATGACATATCAAAGAAACGTCAACGATTAATTGGGAAAAATAGAAATTACACTAGTGCCAATGATAGGATAGTTCTGGCGCTGCCATATACATACTAGTTTATGTGGGTGTATATGTGTGTTCAAGTCATTCCCAAGTAAAAGTCCTGTTCATAGGTTCATAGGTTCATACTAGGCTATCTGCCCTAGGGCATTTATAAGCCTAGCCAGAGTGTGTTTGGCTTTCGCCACCCATTTTAAATTAATTTTGCTATGCCCTTTTTCGAGGTTAGTATACTGTGCCTCTGTCTAACAGTGACACAGAAGTGATACCCGGGGTAAAACTACGATCTCCCATCCACTCATCAAGATTCCTCTTGAAGAGAGTCAATGAGGGATTCTGCCTAACCTGGACTGGGATTTTATTCCAGAGTGAAGGGAGCCTCTGGGTTATGAATCTGTCCCTCCAGCATGTCCTATTTATTTTAGTGCTAAGGTTCAAGTCTCTCGAGCGCGTAGCTCGATGGGATTTGGATTTTCTGAGGTGCAGCATGTCCATTAATTCCGGGTTGGACATGGCTTTATACGTCAGGCACAGATCGCCTCTGAGCAGGTGGTATGCCACTAAGTAGAGCTGGAGTTTCTTTAACCGGGCATCATATGGCATCTGTTTGAGCCCTTTGATCCTCTTGGTGAGGTACTTTTGGGGTCTTTCCAGTTGCTGCAGGTGTCTGGTAAGGTACATCCCAAAAGGGGCATTGTACTCAATTATGGGCCTGATGAGGGATGAGTAAAAAGGCACAATGACCTCCCCTGATCTAGATGTGAATCCCTTCATGATTAGGTGGGCTATATAAAATGTTTTTCTAACCACTTTGGCCACGTGGTTGTCAAATGAGAGATTGCTATCAACTTGGGTCTCCAGGTCCCTAATTACTTCTTCTGTACTTAATGGATTACCACCTATGTGGTAATTTGTGAGCACTGTTTTGCCAAAGGGGATGACTATACACTTTTTGGCGTTTAGCTTGAGGCCATGGCTCTGCCACCAGTTGTCTGTTTCTATGAGGGCCTTTTGGAGGATGCTTGTGTCAGCTGGAGAGTTGATTATGGCGCCCAGTTTGCAGTCATCTGCGAACTTGGTCAGCCACAGTCCTTCCATGTTGGCCTGTACCTCCGAGAAATATATACCGAACAAGAGAGGTCCCAGGACTGAGCCTTGTGGGACGCCACTTGTAACTGGTTTGGAGTCTGACATGGCTCCAGCAATTCTAACCATGTGGGTTCTGTCTTTGAGCCAGTTTGCAACCCATCTAGTGACATAGGGGTTTATATTTAAGCTGGTGAGCTTATCTATAATGCCCGAGCGGGGTATTGTATTGAAGGCTTTTGCGAGGTCCAGGTAGGCTGTGTGGACCACCTTCCCCTCATCAATGGCCTTGGTGACTGTTTCAAAGAAATCAACCAGGTTTAAGAGGCAGGATTTGCCCTTAATAAAGCCGAACTGGGTAGGATCCAGTATCTGTAGGTCCCCAATATCTTTATTTATGAGGTCCATGATGATCCTTTCCATAGCTTTGCAGACCAAGCTAGTCAGGCTTATGGCGCGATAGTTTCCAGGATCCGTTGAGGCATCACCTTTGTGGAGAGGGACCACTGTTGCTGTACGCCACTCTTTGGGTACATATCCTGTAGTAAGGCTGAGATTGAACAGTAGTTTTATGTTTGTGTTTAGCTCTTCTTGGAGTTCATGTAGGATGTAGCCCGGGACACTGTCTGGTCCCATTGATGCTGTGTTTTTTGCTTTGGAGAGGGCAGCTTTTACCTGAGCATCTGAGATGTCAGGGGGGCAGCACTCTGCTGGGATAGATATTTGCCCTTTTGGTGGGGAGTTTGCGCTGAGCCTGTCAGCTAGGATGTTGGCAATGTCTGTGGGTTCGATGTATTTTTTGTCATTTTGGACTAATTCTGAGCATATCTGGGAATTCCCACCCAGGTTCCTAACATAACTAAAGAAAGCCTTGTGATTATCCTTAGTGTCCTGTGCAATTTTTCTCTTGAAGCTGGCCTTAGACGATTTTATGAGTGCCCGTAGTTTTTTGCTAATACTGATCAGAGATGCCTTCTCTTTTTGGGATTTTGCTCTATCATGTAGTAGTTTCCTCCTTCTATTGTATAGTTTGTTTATGGCTGGGGTCCACCAGACAGGACGTCTGCCTTTGGAGGATTGGGTCTTGGTTTTATTTGGGATTGCATGATCCATGCATTCCTGAAGGTGTTCATAGAATGCGTTTATAAAGGATTCTGTGGTCTGGGCCGTATTTTCCACAGGCTCGGGAGCTTTGAAGGATTCCACCTCGGTTTTGAGGAGTGTGAAATTTGCTTTAGAAAAGTTTTTCACTGTGGTTCTCTGGGCAGGGGGTGGGGTCGGGATGTGAATATCCAGTGAGATTAGTTTATGGTCTGATCTTACCAGTGAGGGATACACTTTTGGTCTGGAGCATAGAGTCCCCATGTTGGTGATGATCAGGTCCAGTATGTTTTCCCCTCTTGTGGGAGTGGTAACAAGTTGTTCCATAGCATTTGAGTTTATAAATTCTAGGAACCTTTGGCTAGGGTGTTGGAGCTAGAGTAATGCTCCCAGTCTATATTTGGGTAGTTGAAGTTGCCCAATATAATGGTGTTTGGAGAGACCTTCATATTTTCCAGTGTTCTCAGGAAGGCCGAGTGGGGTTCCTGGGTTTGGGAGGGTGGTCTGTAGCAGGCTATAAACTGGAAGGCAGTTTTACCCACTGTTAGTTGCACATGGATAGTCTCTGATGCTTTGTGCTGTGCCACCAACCTGGAGGTGTGGGTATCTTTGTGAATATTGATACTCCACCTCCTTTTGTGGTTCGGTCCAAGTTTTGGGGCCGAAAAGCATGGTATGAGGTATAACCTGGTAGTGCTGGGGTGCTCTTGGGAGCCTTGAACCAGGTTTCTGTTACTGCACAGATATCGATGTTCTCCATGCTAAGGAGAGTTTCGAGTGCGTGCATCTTGAAGTTTAGATTTCTGGCGTTGAGTAGCATTACTCTTAGTTTCTTATCCCTTGTGATACATATGGAGGTGGGTTTGTCTTTTGAGCCTTGCCTAAAAAAGGCACTATGGGGGAAGCAAGAGCCTTTGCCAATATCCGAAAGCCCAGGGGTGACAGGTGCAAGCCATCCCTAGCGAAGCATCGTGGCTTGTCGAGCATGTCATCCCAGGCTGACAGGCATTGGATCCCCTTTGAATTACACCAATACTTAAGCCAATTGTTGAAATTGATCATCTTGTCTTCGTATTGTGGCATCATTCTTGGTGAGGGTAAGATGCTACTCAAGGTCAGGGTTATACCGGCCTGGGCTACATGCTCAGAGAGCTCCTCTATGTCTCTTTTCATGTAGTCCAGGGAGGTACGTCTCAGGTCATTCACACCAGCATGGGTAATGACCGAGTCATATTTGTACTTGTCTTGGAGTGACCTGAGTGCTTGTGTTATGTGGTGGATCCTAGCGCCCGACAGGCAGCTCACCGTGACCTTCTCCTTGTTCAGCCTGGTGAGCGTGACGTCAGTGTGCCTGACGATAGAGTCGCCTATTACAAGTGTATCAGGTGTGTTGTTTAGCCTTAAGGGCTGTGACTGTTCGGCACACTGGCTTTGTGAGCTATGTGTTGCACATGTTTTGTTTTGGGGTAACGGTTGCTTGGGTGTCTGCTTTGTCTGTTATTTTTCTATAAGCTTTAATTTAAAAAGTTTGCTGTCCCAAGAAATGCAGCCATGAACATTAGATTAAGATATCTTAGATCTATATAGAACACAGACTTACATAGCCTTATACAGGATTATTAACAACACAGTCAGTTCAAAACAGTAATGATACATGTAAACAAGGGCTTTCAATGGAAACTTTATATTGCAGCATGTCAAATTAAACTAATGCAAGCCATATGATCTTTCATGATGCTTTCAATTCCTTCTTAGAGGGGGGTTAGTCTGGCAGGCATTCACAGTGCCATTCGTAATATGTAGTTTCCCATATAAACTGACAACATTTCCAAACAATATAATGGGGAACATAGGTCTCTACCAATGACTGCTTATCAAACAGTTCTCAATTATTTGCAGGGACTGACACTTCATTCCAGTAGCACTTTCTAATTCCTAAACTGTTACCTTTCTGTGTATCTCAGATAGCTTGACACATTGTTAACAATTGCAGTACAGCCTCTATCACAGCCCAGTGGACTTAAATGACAAAAATCCTCAGATTCTTGCAGCCACTTTGTCAACACACCTGTCTCTCAGTTGTCCTCATTCATAAGTTTACCATGTAAAGTATAGGATCATAGGATCATAGGAAGTTACTAGGCTGTTGGCCCTGAGGCCCTTACAAGCCTAGCCAAGGATTTAAACCATGTTCTGACAAGTCAGCACCCAATGTCCCTGTCCAGCAGTGACACAGGTGCAATCCCAGGGGTGTATTTTCTTTTCCCCATCCAGTTATCCAGGTTGCACTTAAAAAGGGTTAATGAGGTACTCTGCTTGATATGGAGAGGGAGTCTATTCCACAGAAGGGGGAGTCTCTGGGACACAAATGTGTCCCACCAAGTTCTATTGATGTCACAGACCAAGTTGAGGTCGCTCGTGTGGGTTACTCGAGTTGAGCTTGACTTGCGGATATGCAGCAATCCCATCAAGGTGGGGTCTGCAATGGCTTTGTATGCCAGACAGAGGTCACCTCTGAGGAGTCTGTAGGAGACTGAGTAGAAGAACAGGGCTTTTAACCTATCTGTGTAGGGTAGGTGTTTGAGGCCCTGGATTCTACTGGTGAGGAACCTCTGTGGTCTCTCCAGCTGCTGCATGTGGTTTGTGAGGTACATGCTGAAAGGGCGTTGTCCTCAATAATGGGTCTTATAAGGGAAGAATACAGGGATGTTATGACCTCCTTGTCCCTGGATGAGATACCTTTACTAACGAGGTGGGCCATGTAGAAAGCTTTCCATACAACGGAGGCAATATGGTGGTCAAAAGTCATTTTGTTATCTACCTGGGTGTCCAAGTCCTTCACAACTTATTGCATGCTTAGAACCTTGTTATTAATGTGATCATTTGTGGGGGCATCACTCTCCCCAAAGGGGGAATGCATTTTTTGGCATTCAGTTTGAGTCCATGTTTCTGGCACCAGTCATTTGTTTGGGTGAGGCCATCTTGGAGGATGTCCACATCACTAGGGGAAATGATGACAGTGCCCAGCTTGCAGTCATCTGCAAACTTCATCAACCCTAGCCCACAGGTTTTGATCTGCACCTCAGAAAAGTATATCCCAAACAACAGAGGCCCCAAGACTGATCCATGGGGTACACCACTCATTATGGCTCTACTGCTTGAGTTGGTTTCCCCTATTTTGACTAGTTGGGTTCTATCAGTGAACCAGTTTGCTACCCATCTGGTAACATATGGATTGATGCCTAGCTGACATAGTTTATCTATTATACCTGAGTGGGGAATAGTATTGAATGCTTTGGCCAGCTCAAAGTAGGCAGGATGCATCATCTTCCCCTCATCCATGGCTTTGGTGACTGTCTCAAAGAAGTCAACCAAATTTAACAGGCATAACCTCCCCTTGATGAAACCAAACTGTGGGGGATTGAATTTGCCAATGTCCTTGTTAATGAGATCCATGATAGTCCATTCCATGGCCTTACAAATCAGCCTAGTTAGGCTGATGGGTCTATAATTTCCTGGATCAGTGGATGCTCCACCTTTGTGCAAAGGGATGGTAGTGGCTGTCCTCCACTTGGCTGGGATGAAGCCGGTACTCAGGCTTTGTTTGAATAGGGTGCCTAATGGTGCTGCAAGTTCCTGCCTGAGTTCATGTAGGATGCAGCCTAGAATGTTATTGGGTCCCAAGGAGGCTGTATTTTTTGCCTTTGAAAGGGCAGTAATGATTTGCTCCCTAGAGATAAGGGAGGGGGACAGGTGCTGGGGATGTTGTGATTTATTGATGGGGTGACAGAGGGGTGAAGTTTTCACTGAACCTTTTGCCAGCTGGTTTGCTATATCTATGGCTTTTGTGGTGTCCTTGACCACCAGTTCTGATCAGATCTGAGTGCTTCCTTTGAGATTGTGGATATATGTGAAGAAGGCTTTATGACTGTCTTTAGAAGATGTGGCCATTCTGGACTCAAAGTTTGCTTTGGAAGATTTCACTAGTGCTCTTATTTTCTTGCTCAAGCCAATGAGAGATTTCTTCCAATTAGGCACCTGCTCCTTCTTGGTCCAAGATATTATCACCTCTTATGGGAGTGTCGACCAGCTGGTCCAAGGCATTTGCATTGATGAAATCAAGGAATCTCTGGGCATTTGTGTTTTGGCATAATCTATGGTTAGATAGTTAAAGTTGTCCAGGATCAGGGTAAAGGGTTGAATCTTGATAAATTTGAAGAGGTCCAGATAGGTGGAGTGGGCATCTTAAGTCAATGTTGGGAGCCTATAGCTAGCTATGATTTGAATAGGGGTCTTGTCAATGGTTTACTGCACCTGGAGTGTCTCCTGTGTGTCATACTGTTTGGTCAGCCTGGAAATGTGTATGTCTTTAATATATATATTGAAACTCAACCTCCTTTTGCTTTGCTGCCCACAATTTAGGGTCTGAATGTATGATAGGATAAATAAACTGGTATAGCTGGGGTGTTTTCCGCAGCTTTAAACCAGGTTTCTGTGACTGCACAAATGTCAGCATCTTCCAAGGTTAAGAATGCTTGCTATGAGTGCAGTTTTATGTTTAGACTCCTAGCATTTAGAAGCATGACATTTAATTTGCGTTTTGATGAAATTTTCATGTTGGTAGTTTTGACCTCATGGCATTGCCTAAAAAGGCACTATGGGGGAGGCAAGAGCCTTTGCCAGAAGCCTGAAGCCCAAGGGAGACAGATGCAAGAAATCTCTGGCAAAGCACCACAGTCTGTCAATCATGTCTACCCAGGCTGTCAGGTACTGGATCCCCTTGGAATGACACCAGAAACTAAGCCAATTGTTAAAGTCAATCATTTTCTGTTTGTATTGACTCATCATTCTGGGTGACAGCAAAATGCTGCTTAAGGCTAGGCTAGGAAAATACCTGCCTGGGACACATATTCAGTGAGCTTGATCATGTCTCTCTTCATATAGTCCAGGGAGGTACATCTCAAGTCATTCACACCAACATGGACTATGACAGAGTCATAACAGTACCTGTTGTTGAGAGACTTGAGTGCATGGGTGATATGGTGGATTCTGGCACCTGACAAACAACTATCTGTGACTGTTTCCTTATCCAGCCTGGTGAGGGGCATGTCTGTGTGTCTCACAATGGAGTCTCCTATGACTAATATGTTGGGTTTATGTAAGTATTGTGTTAGTGGTTGTAAGACACAGGTGTGTGGACTATGTGGGTGTGTGGTGTGGTGGGCAATGGAGTTTGTGTGTATTTTTGCCTCTGAGCTCTCATTTATTTAGATATGTTTTTGTTGAGGACCTCTGCGTATGTGGGTGGGTGCTGTGTAGATAGATGTAGGTGGTGTTTGAGGTGTGGTGTTTGTGTTGACAACCTTCTCAGTGACAAATATACTGGCTTGTGAGGAAGAGAACATAGACTCTAAGTTCTTAATGTAATTACATCTCTCAGAAATTGTATTCATATGCGGTAGTAGTAGTAGAGGGTTGTCTGTGTACATGAGACAGTTGCTACACTGTCACAGGATGCCCAGACTGGCAAGAGAAACCATAGGAACTTGTCCATCCATATATGTCAGAATCTGAGGGAGAGAGGGCAGAGAGAGCTAAGGGGGGTAAAGGTTGGAAGGTGTAAGAGGAGTACTATTAGGTGATCACACAAGTGCTACTAAGGGAAAATTTGTAGCTGGAATATCTTGCATTGGGTTAAAAACAGTGCAGCTGTGGTGCGTGACATGGAAACAAGCCCAAACCAACTCACACATGGGGTTTAAAATAGAAGGTTATAGTAACACAGAAATCTAGCCAATCCTGATAGATACTGCTTTCTTTACCAGCCTGTGCCAGACAGGGCCCAGGCAGCCCTGCTACTATCACTAGCAGAGGAGATAGGCTCCTACCAACACAAGATGGCTGCCAGAAATACAGAAAGCAAACACAAGATGGCTGCCAGAAACACGGAAGGCAAAAACAAACATCTCTGGATGCAGCAAACTTTGGGTTCAGACTACGCTACTCAATTTAAGGGTAAGAACACAGTAAAACTCACAAAATAAGTATAGATTAATCACTTACAGCCAAATACAGAACTCACAGTATGAAAAAATACAGTTAAACAATAATGAAATGCAGTAAAATGCAGTTAAACAGTAATGAATTGCAGTAAGTGGTAATGAAATACAGTTAAACAGTAATGGAATGCAATTGATCAGTAAATTTCTTTAAAACAGTGAAAATGTGATAAATGAGTTTACAATCACAAAAGTTAAAACAGCTCAAATAAAGCAGCAATTCAGTAGAATACTGTCATCAATTTAATCAGGCTATCAACAAGGATTATGAAATTAGGCAAACTAAATTCAGTTGAACATGTAAGCACAAGCAGCAAAATGAAGTAGGAACAAGCACATTTTTTTGTAAGTAGAAAGTGAGGAGACAGAAGATAATTCAAGGTTAAAAAGCTAAAGGGGTGGGCCTTTACAGCTGGTCACACTGTACTCAGTAGAATGAGCTGATGTAGTGACACTGGGAGAAATGTCCCATATCAAATTTATAGTAGAGATGGGCAACTAAAGAGTCACCAAGCTTTAAGACCACAACAACACTTCGATGGGTGGGTGGGGATACAATATCAGAGCAGAGGTAAGGACTCAATTCAATAAGCCTAAAACATAGTTGCACAGTTTAAACAGATATGCTGTTTAAGGCTTGTCATTCATACATTCTACACATACCCCACCCCTCACTACTTAAAATGACTTCCTTTTCAAGGAATGGAAATCTGTGTCTCCCCATATGTCTTATGACCTCTGGCTGAGTAACCGAAGTCAATGTTAACAGTAAGCATCATACGATGATTACATCTCTCATCTTTCTGCCGTGACATTGTCAGTCTTCGTAGCACATCATATTCATCAGGCTACCCCCCCCAACTGAACTCTCCTACTTGGTGTATGTTTTAGAACTTACTTCCATAGGCAAAGAGTTGGGTAAAAACAAATATACCTATCTTAACTAAGGCTCTTACAAACCTAAACCTCCTCATCCATCTTTAGTGGGCAAGATTATGTAACTTATATGCACAACCAGGATTCAGAGATGTCAACTGGACTTACCCAATCAAAGTATTTATTTGTCAGTTTTGCAGCACAGCAAACTAAAATACTCTAAACATTGCAAGAAAATATTTAGTCAAATAAATGATCACAGAAAGCAACAACACAAACATATTTACTTTCATGATTCGGTACTTGGTCTGTCAACAAATGAATTAATCAGCCACAGAGTATAAGTCAAGATTTAAACAGTAATCTTGCCAAGGTGTTGTAAACGTTCTACCCCTCTCCCAATGGGACTGGCCACCATCTGCTACTGGTGCTTCACCTTCTACTCAGTCAGACTGACCAATTTACCCAACTAGTCCTGAATCATCAGTTTGTCACCACAATTGGTGGAAACAGCTTGTATCTTCGCTGAGGGGATGTCAAAAAACGTCAGTGTGTTGTGGTGCAATATCTTCCATTCTCATTGCAGGGATTTTTTTTTTCACCTTCTTTTTGTTCCTGAGGGGAGAAATGGATAATGACATAATGTTTGCTTATGCATGCTTCAGTACAAAATGCACAGACATGTTTTTCCTAACTGTCCTACACACATGTGCATGTGTGTGGTCCTTCATTATTCCCTAATCAGACTACACATATACAGGTTAAAAAGCTGTCTGGGGGAAGCATTGCTTAAATGGGGGCAAGATTTACTGCCAAAAGGGAGTTGGTTCTGATATACAGGAAGGTGAAAAGTTTTAAGAGCAGATTTGAGATTGTTGGAGCAGATGTCTGTAGGACAAAGAATGCTAAATTGTGAGGAAGTAAGGGAGAAATATCGTTGTTCCCTAGGAGCACAACTGATACATCAAATCTTACAAATGCAAGCAAGAGATACACAAACTTTTAGGGTGGAACAGGAGATGAGACTAGTCCTAATATACTGGTGGATGCAGACAAGAGAGAACCAGTTGATAGAAAGGGATATAGTGGGAAAGTTAGAAGAATTACTAGTGGAGGAAGAGTAGGAATTAAACAAATAGTACAAGTAAGTTGGAGTGGAATTGTGGAAGAAGATTTAAGTTTTGAATCCTGGAAAAAGAGCTTGTCTAATGCCTGGGAGAGCTATGAAGTTAAGAAATTTCAGAATCTTCACATGCAAATACCTTCTCAGTTATTTTTATACCCCCCACCAGGTTAGCAAAACTGTTCATGGCAACTGATGAAGGCTATTGGAGGTGCAAAACTGGGGTTAAAGGGGAATGGGAACATATCTTCTGGGACTTTGTGATATTACAAATATGTAAACAGGACTTATAACGTTGGCAGGTATTGGTAATATTGACAAAATTCTAAAAGTAAAGACGTATTTCTTAGACATTAAAGATGGGGATAATGGAAACCATTTGAGTATAGATAAACTAATTTGTATAATCATGCTTATAGTAAAAACTTTAATAACAAAAAGGTGGAAGAGAAACCCCCTCTAATAGAAGAATTACAAAAACTGATGGATAACATAAGGAGGATGGTAGAAGGAGTTCAACGGAAAAATAAGAGGAGACATGTCAGTGGGTGATTTCCATGATTGCAGTGTAGGGAAAAGTGCCTGAACGAGACCTCATTAAGGACAGCCTATGAAGAACAGTTTGAAGCTACAAAAATCTAAACAGGACTTACAGAAATGGTGTGAAAGTTTGGCAGTGATGATAAAATGCTAAACATGAAGACATGTTTTAGGGGTTGAATATGGTGATAATGGGAATCACCTTATCCTAAATGAATTAAGCTGGATAACCATGAAGGCACCTACTGTATGGTACCCACAATATGTGTCTACTTCTTTATATATACAATTATAGGAACATACTGTATATATAACACAAGATGACAGATTTGTGAAGAGGTGAATATTGTAAATGGCTATGGAATGTTCTAAGGATTAACATTTGATGATAATGGTGAAGGAGAACTCTTGTGTATGTATTTTATTTCTATAGTTTAGGAAACAAAATGGGAATAATTACAAGACATATGTAAGAAAAATAATGTGGAGCAAATTACAATTACAATGTATTGGGTCTAATATAGAGCATTATGATTAAGTCGCCAATAGCAAAAACATATGATATGTTCAACACAGGGATGCCAAGAAATTCTCCTCAAGGGCAAAGCTTGACAGGTAAATCTATGCATCCATGTAAAGAACACATAATTCTTCATAACAATTGGAGACTGGAACCTAGTACTTTGTAGTGAATGGAGATTTGTCTTCTCCATATGCTTCTAGCTAGTCAAAAAATTAGATTAAAAAAAAATGAGGAGTGTTCTGTCTGCTTTGAAAATAAGTTAAACAGTGAAGGCGTGATCGACAGCCTTATATAAACCTTTTTAAAGGAAGTTGTTTAATTCAAGATGCCCATTGTGGTTTAGCAGACAGCAAGACACACACAGGAGTTAAAACCAAGATGTTTCATGCCCTGATGCTGCTGTTTTCATGTCAGTGATGTTTGCTTTTAGTTGCAGATCTGACTTTAACAATACATAAGGGGTGCTTAACAACTGTTAAGCACCACTCTAAATTTTGTTAAGGTTGGGTCTCATGCAATAGCAGTACAGAAGTAGGATATCATTTATCTGCTTTCTGAGTATAGTCAGGGTGCTCCATGCACCACGATAGTGTAAACACCAGGACTAGACTGGAGCCAGGTGTAAATGTAAATACCAGGAATAATAAGAGGGAACATGGCCCAGTCAATGGTGCAAGTTTCTGTGCACTATGCATGAGGACTGCACAGTTTGTATGGAATAGTCTGAGATGTTTGTCAATATATTTACTTGTTAATTGAAAAAAATAAGATTCCATCTCCACAGCTTACTTGTCTTCTTTGGATGTTTCATGGTCTACTGGTACTGCCTACCTCAATCCACTATTGATATTCATCTTCCTTCATGTAAACAAACTCTCAGCTGTACAGGAACATAAAAGGAAGAGCAAAACAACTTGATGAGACAATGCAGCTGATCTGTGCAGTAGCCACTACCTCCTTTCTTACTTCTGCACCATATCTGTTGTTTATCAGTTACACTTCTGTTCTCTTCTTGGGGCCATACTGCACCCCAGTTTGCCCACTGAATAATTCTGTCTTAATCAGTTGAATTTTGTTCCCCTGTAATGGAGTCTATGGACCCTTTCCATTTATTAGACCTTCTGATTACTAGTGACTGTCACCTGCCATTCAACATCACATCAATAGTATCCAGTATCCTCTAATCTTGTTTTCCAGTTTCTCAATGTGCTCCTGGAGTGTCCCAGTCATGCACTTAAGTTAATGGAGCTCTCTTCCATGCCACTTCCCTTTCATCTGAAGTTCACTTGTCTGATAATCAATATCTGTAATATGCATTTTTGCCTCTAGCCACTCATTTAACCACATCTACTGCCAGTTTGTTGGCACAGCGGGCCAGTATCCAATGTACCTGTCTTCACCTTCTGTAAGATTTTATCCAGTTATTTCCTCTGTTAATATATGCGCACTCATAAATTCACCTTCCTGCATTCTTAGTTAAGGTAACCCTGAGTTTCAGTCTGCCATAGTATCCCTCTAACAAAAAAAAAAAAAAACTTGCAGTATATTTGTCATACAGATATCCTAGGTACAAATATCACTAAACTTTTACAGTCTTACCAATGCAACTAAAGTACATAAAGTATTATAAATAATTGTAATTAGTTGTTGCTGTGCGGCTGTAGTTAATTTCTGTTGACTGAATGGTAACATCATGGAAGACAGCCTTGACTGACTCAGGTTAAAATATGTCTGTCTACAGGGGATCTGCACAAGATTTCTCACCTTTGGAATTAGAGTGGCAGTGAAGGTTTTTGACAATTCTAGAAATAAGGAGGAGATGAGTTCACCATTATCTCTAGCTTTATTGACATTATCTGTAAAGGTTGGAAGTGCAGAATTAGTACTATGAGAGGGACGGAAGCTGTGTTGTGCAGGTAATAGGAGTTTTTCCTGTAGGAGATAGTTTTCAATTGTCTTTGAATATATTTTTCAAGTATTTTGGAGAGGGAGAATAAAATTATAGTTTTAAAGAATGTAATGTCTGTTGAATTTCCTCCTTTGTGTAGAAGGATTGTGATGATGTGAGGAATTGCCAGCTATGCCAGGAGAAGTAGGGCAGTGGATGTTTAACAAATTCCAGCACAACTAGCTGGAATTTAGTAAAGAATTATGTTATTTGAATATCAAAATGATTTGTACAGATGCTTGTGTTGAAAATGCATTTGTAAAGTTGCTTTTGTTAAAAATGTATCAAAAGTGTGCCCTTCTGGAAAGAAAAAGAAATATGCATGCATTATTGTAACTGTTAAAATGTATGTATTGTAACAGAGGATACTGGAAGAAAAGAGGTAAATCTCAATCCACTTGACTTTGGAAAATAGTAAGACATTAAATTACTGGGCCTAGGCCCATAAAGATGTTATCTCAAAGTTTTGAATGAAGCCAGAGACACAATGTCTGTAAAAAGTATGGTTTATTAGCTCCTGTAGGAAGAGTGGAAGTGTTTTGTGGTTTTATGACTTCCAGGAACTGCAGCAGATATTAGCAAGGCTCTCTGTGTATGTATTATTGACACATAGGTGCAAAATCCTGCCAGTTTCTAGCAATGGGGGTTGCATGGGAACTAGAAGTCAGATGACCAGAAGTATGTGATGTCATTCTGGAATATATCACTAAAATATTGTTTAATACTAGGTGCGACTGAAGTCTCAGGGCAGTCTGTTTTTTTTTTTAATCTGGCAAAGAAGGAAGACCACTCACGTACTTCATCTTACCTTGCTCTAGTAAGTGACCAGTAAGTACAAAATCTTTAGATTAGTCAGGAAAATATAGTGAGATTAGTTAAGTACTGTTTTTCTGTATCTGTGTGGCATTTATATTATGCTGTCAAAAACTCAAACTGTCAACAGCATAATAATCGACATGAAAATGTCAAACACACGCAAAAAAAAAAACACCCAAACATAACACAAATTGCCCTTTGCAGGGGGGCAAGCCCCCATGTCCCCCCCACTACTTAAATATACCAACTCCGAGATCGCACTACATTGCAGTAAACAGAAATCTCCCCTTATGGAGATTTCCATTTACATGTGCAATGACTTTCGCTTTCAACATTTTGGTGCCGGCAATATCAACTTCGATATTGTCGGTCTCCGACAAGGTGAAGTAGACCCTCTGTGTGAATCTATTCATCTGTGTTATTTTAATATGTCCTGTGGTTAAAACTTTGGTGTTTATTGTAAATAGATATTATTTTCATGTTTTTATTTATTATTAAATATATTAAACTATTCATTGTGGCTGGTACTTTAGAAAATATTTTAACCTTTGAGAGTACTCATATCTGTTATGTGACTCTATGGACACTCCTGAAAGCTGCATGGGTCAAACTGCCATTCATACTAATATTAATTTCACTCTGTATAATTTGGTACCTTTGTAAGAGCCTTGGAGTAGCTGGCTTGGGAGTGTCTGGTGGCAGAAACTATGTTATAGTCTGGGCAGAAGTAGGCATAGTTAGTAAACCTGTGCCAGCCTTTTTCAGGTGTGTGTGTTTGTGTGCAAATCAAATCTCAAAGAGTGTGCGTGTCAGCTACTTGGGGCAGGGACATGAAGCACTGGTTTCACAGAGAAGGTGCTGGAGGACTTGCCTTGGACACTTGGCTGAGGACTTAACTCTACAGCTGTGCCAGTGGGGAGCCTTACTGTGGACCTGGAGAGAGACAAAGAGAAAAATCCAGACCCTGGGCTGAATGTACTCCCTGTGTACTCTTAAGGGAAATTGTGCTTGATGCAGAGAGCTGCATCTAGAAATGCTGGCTGTATCCATTTTTGTTCCAAGTGAACTTCCCTCTCCAGTGTCAGTGGTGAGAATTTAGGCTCCTTGATTACTGGCCCAGAGTGGGGACATCACATATTGATGACAGTGGTGGGATATTATTTATTTTATTTATTTATTTGACATTTGTTGACCAAGTTAATCTGACTGAGCCGAAGCCCTTTTTCAGCAGAGGCCTGAGGAGAAACGCTCCACAATTACAAAGATTAAGTACAAAGATATGTATTAAAACAAGTATAAAAACAAGCACAGTTACATAAAAAATTGAAAGTTAGGTAGCATAATATGTAGTAACTGATTAACATCCTTGGAGAGTATATACATTTCAAACATCATTCAAAACAAGTTGTAAAATATTTTCAGAGCATTTGACTTGTGTTAAAAGTAAGATAATAAAGGTAAGATAATACATAAATAAATAAATAAATAAATAAATAACAATAAGATGTGCAGAACAGCTGCTGATCAAAAGGGATAACATTTAATTGTAGGATATTAGTGAAGTAGAAAAAGGGTAGGAAGTTAGGTGGGAGGGAGGTCATTAGTTTGGGGACAATCATTCAGGGGGGTAGTTAAAGTGACAGATCCATGACTTGTTTAGGTACTTTTTGATTGCATTTTTGAATTTTTGTGGATGATTGATATTTCTGATATATACAGGAAGTTTATTCCAGAATTGGGCTGGGGAGTAGCTGTATAGATTTTGTCCTATTTTTGTTTATGCCTTGCAGATTTGGAGAAGGTTTTGTTCAGATCTTCTTAGAGACCTAGGAGGGGAGTATAGAGAGATAACAGAGGTAATTTTGGGACACAAGGAGGGAGCATACAAAATAGAGTTTATCGTTTGAAGTTGAGAAAAAAATAGATGGTGAGGACGTTCTAGCCAGTTTAACCTTCTAAGAGCAAAGCAGTGATGTGAGTGGTAGGAATTATCTGCTGTGAATCTAGCCACTTTATTGTATGGGGATTAAAGCTTTATCAGCAGAATAGTTTGAAGGTTAGCAAGGATTTGTGAGCCATAGAATAGGGTGGGGAGAAGGTAGGCATGGGATAGGGAGATTTTTGCTTTACCAGTTAAACATTTTTTGTTCCTGTAAAGTAGTCCAAGTTTTTGGTGGGTTTTCCTTGATGTTGTTTTGGACATCCAGATCAAATTTGAGGTGGTCATCAGTGATGACCCCTAGTAGTTTTGTGTGTGATTTGATGGAGATAGGGATGTTATTGAGGGAGGAGATAGAGAAGGAGGATTTAAGATGGTTCATTGTTTTAGGGATAAAAATTAGGAGCTTATTCTTTTTAGGATTTAGAATTAGCTGGTTAAGAGTGAGCCATTTTTTTCAGTGGCTAAGAAGGATTTTTGTGTTACTGTAATAAGGTCAGTGAGGGAATCAGCTATGGTGATAATTGTGGAGTCATCAGCATATTGCACCGGTGTTAATTGTGACTAAGATATAAACAGCAAAGGGCCAAGGATTGATCCTTGGAGTACACCTGTCGACTGGTAGAGCAGGAGATTAATTAATTTAACTTTTGTAGCCTGTAGGCAGTTGTCACTAAAGCTATGTCCTCTTAGCAGCCACAAGGAAAACATTTAGGGTTTCATTTCACAACAGTTTTATCATGTTTTGTTTTTTGTTAGTTTATTTATTCAGGGAAAGGAGACAAAGATGTCAGCAGAGGATTATGGCAAGCTGACAAATAACCAGTTGGCCAAATTGTGTAAAGCCAAAGGACTGGTGCATGCCAACCTGATTAAAGAGCAAATGATTTCAACCTTAGTCACAGCTACAACACAGACCAGCAGCAGGGAGGACAACCAGTTTGGTGATGGGGATGTGCAGGCCTCAAAAACAGGACAGTTCCCCTTTTCCTCAGAGGACTTAAAATCCATCTGGAGTTAAAGAGATTTGAACTGGAGGCCAAGCCTTTGGAATTAGAATCAACAGAGAGACTGTAGCATTTGGAGGCCAAAGAAAATGAGAAGTGATATCAACATGAGAGGGAGATGCTGACTCTTCAACAGGGTCATGGGGGTAATGGGGAAGAGAATAACCGAACCCCAGAAGCAATAAAGGTCAGCAAATTATTTTCACAATTCACAGAGGGTGATAATTTTGATAGATTTATTCATATATTTGAAAGGGTATGTAAACAGTATAATGTTGATCAAGGTCACTGGGTACGGTTCTTGACTCCCTTACTCCATGGTAAAGCTGTAACTGCTGTTTCTAAATTGTCTGATATTGATTGTTTAAACTATGACAAAGTAATGTTTACTTGAATGCTTTAAGTTAACACCTGAAGCTTACAGGAAAAAACGTTTTGTGAACATAGATGCAAGGCAGATGAAAGTATGTGTGATTACATTCCTGAGCAAAGCACTTGTTTTCATAGGTGAGTGAGTGGGTGTCAGGTCACCACTTTTTAAGGCTGGCAGACTTTTTGTGAGAAAACAAGCCCTTAGCACATTACCTGAGGACATGAGAATGAGATGTTTGTGTTAAAATTTATTAGAACTGTATGTCATTTGCATATCAAACTGATTTGTACAGATGCTTGTGCTGAACATGTATTTGTGAGATTTGCTTGTGTTGAAATGTATCAACAGTGTACCCTGTTGAAATGAAAAGAAATGTACATGTATTATTGCAACTGAATTAAATGCAAATGTTTTAATAGAGGACACTGGGACAGCAAAAGTTAGCTTTAAGAAAAATAAGGGAAATGTAAATAAGCTGTTAAACCATTAAAATGGCACCCCATAGTGCTGAATAGGACTGGAGATGATAAGTCTGGGAAAGAGCCTTTGTTCATTAGCTTAGTAAAAAGAGGGGAGGCCCCAAGTACTGCCATAAACATTTAGATATGTATTGTAGCCATATATGCTAAATTCCTGTCTCAGCTTCAAAAGTGAATACTGTGAGAACCTAGATTCAGGTGATCAGATGAGGTCATTCTGCAAGCCCTCTTGGGAGTTATATTTTAGATATTACAAAGAGAAATCTCTGAGTATAGAGTATTTTGTTTGGGAAGCCAGACTAGAAAGACCCTCACCCACAGCATCATGTCTTGTGGTAGTAAGTAACTTAACCAGGGAACAGTAAAATTCTTTTAGCTTCAGTCAGAAATATAGTGAATATAGTTTAGATATTTTTTTTTATTTGTATGAGTCTGTCCATTAATGTTAATTTCAATATTTTCTGTGATTTGAACTCTGTGGTTTACTGTGAATATATATTCAGTATTTTTATGCTCTTTTATTATTTATTATTAAATATATTTAAACTTTTATCGTGGCTGGTCTTTGTAGAAAATATTTAACCTTTGAGTGTACTTATATTTATTTTGAGACACTGTGGGGGCCACTCCAGAAGGTCTAACCATCTCTGTGAACTTCTACCATTTGTATTAGAATTAATATTACACAGTATAAATGGACACCCTTTGTTAAGGGTCTTATAGTAGCTGATTATGAAGTGCCTTGTGGCAGTGATAGCTACCTTATACTATGGGCAGACGGGGACACGGCAAGTAAATCTGTGCCAGCCTTTCCCAGATGTGTGTGTGTGTATGTGTGTGTGTGTGTGTGTGTGTGTGTGTGTGTGTGTGTGTGTGTGTGTGTGTGTGTGTGTGTGTGTGTAATCAAATATCTCAGTGTGTGTGTGTGTGTGTGTGTGTGTGTGTGTGTGTGTGTGTGTGTGTGTGTGTGTGCGTGTGTGTGTCAGTTACTTGGGAGAGGGAAATGAACCACTAAGGTTACAGAGAGGGTGCTGGCGGATTTGGCTTGTTCACTCAGCTTACGACCTAACCCTAGAGCTGTACCAGTGAGGAGTCTTACTGGGGACCTGAAGGGAGACAGATATAGAGACATCCAGACCCTGGGCTGAGTGTGTTCCCTGTGTGCTCTTAAGATAAATTGTACTTGATGCATAGAGATCTGCATCTGGAAATACTGAGTGTATCCATTTGTATTCCAAGTGCACGTCCCTCTCCAGTGTAAATGGTGAGGACTCATTCTCCTTGATTACTGGCAAGCATGGGGATGACACATATTGGTGGCCATCACATATTGGTAGCAGTGGTGGACATCATAAATGTAACCAGTGGGGCCATATATCATATAGATGTCCATGGAGGCAAGGTGGGGAACAAAAGATGGGGAAACCAGCAAGTGGGAATAACAGTATGCCAGTGGTAAGTTTTCTGGAGACAACAGGGGTACCAAACTATCATGAGCATTTATATCTGATCTTAGTAGATGGAAAACAGGCTGCTGCTAAGAGAGACACAGCCTCTGACATAACCATTGTGAAGCCTGCATTGGTAAAATAAGAGCAGTACTTGCTTGAGCAGTCTACTCCAGTTAGAGCTTTAGGAGGGACACCATTTCAAATGCCTTTGGCCAGGGTTCACCTTGACTGGGAGGGTGACAAAGGAAGAAAGCAAATAGGTGTGTTTGAGGATATCCTTGCAGATGTCTTGGTAGGGAATGACTTTGATAATGCAGTACCTTGTGTGCATGCAGTTACATGCAGTCAGGCTTGAAGACAGGCATGTCGGTCTAGTAGCCTGGGGGAGACCCATACTGACCTCACACCTGAAGCCAGGGCAGTTTAGGTGTTTATTTCAGGGTGATGTTCCCTTGGACAGAGTGACTGCAAGGGCAAAGGTGAGTGGGAGTACCCAGGCTGACAGTGCGACACTGTTGTCAGAGGATACAACACTTCCTGTGGAAGGGGAGCTGGGAAAAGTCACAAAGGTCGAGTTGTGACAGGCTCAGCTCTCGGAACTTACACTAAGAGGCTTTAGGGGGGTAGCTAAGGAGGCATCTGATTCTCAAGGAAAAGTGGAGTCTGTATACTGGAAGAAAGAGTTATGTATTGAGAGTGGACTCCTAAGGAAGGGCTAGAGAGTGAGGTAATACAGCAGTTAGTAGTGCCTAAAGCCCATGACATTCCTTTTGCAGTTCATATAGGCATAAAGTGTACCAAGAGATGTATTATGCAGAACTTTCATTGGCCTGGGATTGCAAGGGATGTGACAGGGCCTGTGAGCAGTGCCAAAAAGTAGGCAAGGTAGGAGACAAGGTTAAGGCTCCTTTGATGCCTTTGCCTGTAATTAAGGAGCCATTTTAGAGGGTAGCTATGGACATTGTGGGGCCTCTGAGTACCCCAAGTTCCACAGGGAAGAAGTATATCCTAGTGGTAGTAGATTATGCTACTAGATACCTTGAAGTGGTGGCTCTGTCCTCCATCGAAACAGAGAAGGTGGCAAATGCTTTGTTAGAGATTTTCAACATGGTAGGTTTCCCAAGAGAAATACTGACTGGCAGAGGTGCCAATTTCATGTCAGACCTGCTGGCTTGTCAGTGGAATTGGTCTGGGGGGAAACACCTAAAAAAAAACCCTCCCACCATCCCCAGACTAATAGTCTGGTGGAGAAGTTAAACTCTACACTAAAGACCATGGTATGGGGCATTTGCAAACCAGATTAAGAGACTGTGGGAGAAATATTTGCCCTGTTTGCTGTTTGCATACAGAAAGAATCACAGTAATGCACTTTATAAACCTGTATAGAGTAAATTTATCATAATATAGCACTACACTAGTAAGCACAATATAAAACCATCATTTAGTAAACGTTCATTGGATTAACCAGTATGTAAAAAAAAAAAAAATATATATATATATATATATATATATATATATATATATCTGTATATATATATATATATATATATATATATATATATATATATATATATATATATATATATATGTATATATATATATATATATATATATATATATATATATATATATATATGTATATATATATATATATATATATATATATATATATATGTATATATATATATATCTACACCAGGACACCAGCAACTGACACACTGACATTATATATATACTTGTCAAAGCACACAGGCTCAACATACATAAAGTTTATCCAACTTGATCAAAATTGATACACATACAGCACACTACCAAAGTCTTTTCATTGTTCTACACAGTCTTAGAAAAAATATAAATGCAATAACATATGCCAAACATCTGCACTGTGAAGGAAGATGGTGACCAAGTGGAAGTGGAGACCAAAGTGAAGGGAGATTTAGCAATGTATTCTACCACAGTGATCCCCGACCCTTAGGTCAGTTATTACAAAGAGCAATGAATTTATAGCCAGTAAAAAGCATTAACATTGAGACACAAAGTAGAATAGGTTTTCTTTCATTTATTGAATGCAGAAATCAGGAAGCTATGGAGAATTAACTGGCATATATAATGTAATCTATTGGTCAAGAGAAAGGATAGTGGCCAGCATAGTAAGTGGTCCTTAGACTGAGTGGACTACTCCATTGGGGAGGAATATCACAGCCAATTTTCAGCACAGGGCTGGCATGCATTTTACTAGTTAAAGTTAATACACAGCAAGGCTGTTCTTGTTAAATGTGTTCAATTTGCACAATAGAAATTGAGGTAGCTCGGGCAGAAGGGGAAGATCTCACAGCACCTATTAAAAAGAGCAAGGAAAGGTACCAGAAGGCCTGGTTAAATTTCCCCAAGAAGTAGAAATGCCATCTCAGGTCTCTCCTGCAAAGATGACACTACCCTAATGAGACTAACCTGGACAACAAAGGATGAAGAATAAGAAAGAAAGAAAGAAAGAATGAAAGAAAGAAAGAAAGAAAGAAAGAAAGAAAGAAAGAAAGAAAGAAAGAAAGAAAGAAAGAAAGAAAGGAAAGAAGGAAAAACATTCCTTGTGGATGTTCTTTCATTATTGTGGTTGCAGCCTTTACATATATAAATAATTCAGCAAGGAATAGTCATTCACAATTGGAAAAGAGGAAGAAAAAATGTCTGGGCTGGCTAAAGACATGCAACTATGCATGAAAATTGTTTGAATTAGGTAGTCTTAGGGGACATGGTGAGAATAGAGTCGGTTAGTACTAAAGAAGCTGAAGTAAGCACTTCAGCTTTCCCTTCTGTTGTACCATGGTCAGAGAAATTACTTCAGCGTAGCCCTTCTCGTGCCCCACTCTAAGAGTAAGTACTTCAGCCTTGCCCTTCTCCCACCATGGCTCAGACTAAGTACTTCAGCCTTGCCCTTCTCCTGTCCCACTCTGACAGTAAATACTTCAGCCTTGCCCTTCTCCTGCCCCAGGCTCAGAGTAAGTACTTCAGCCTTGCCCTTCTCCTGCACCAGGCTCAGAATAAGTACTTCTCCCTACCCTTGCCCTTCTCCTGCCCCAGGCTCAGATTAAGTACTTCAGCCTTGCCCTTCTCCTGCCCTGGGCTCAGAGTAAGTACTTCAGCCCTGCCCTTGCCCTTCTCCTGCCTGGGTTCAGACTAAGTACTTTAGCCTTGTCCTTCTCCTGCCCTGGGCTCAGATTAAGTAATCCAACCTTGCCCTTCTGCTGCCACAGGAGCAGAGTAAGTACTTCAGCCTTGCCCTTCTCCTGTCTCAGGCTCAGAGTAAGTATTTCAGCCTTGCCCTTCTCCTGCACTGGGCTCAGAGTAAGCACTTCAACTTTGCCCTTCTTCTGCCCCAGGCTCAGAGTAAGTACTTCAGCCCTGCCCTTGCACTTCTCCTGCCTCGGGCTCAGAGTAAGTACTTCAGCCTTGCCCTTCTCCTGCCCCAGGATCAGTGTAAATACTTCAACCTTACCCTTCTTCTACACAGGCTCAGAGTAAGTACTTCAGCCTTGCCCTTCTTCTGCCTCCAGCTCAGAGTAAGTACTTCAGCCTTGCCCTTCTCCTGCCCTGGGCTCAGAGTAAGTACTTCAGCTTTGTTTTCTTCTGCCTCAGGCTCAGAGTAAGTACTTCAGCCCTGCCCTTCTCCTATTCCAGGCTCAGATTAAGTACTTCAGCCTTGTCCTTCTCCTGCCCCAGGCTCAGGTTAAGTACATCAGCCTTGCCATTCTTCTGCCCCAGGCTCAGGGCAAGTACTTCAGCCTTGCCCTTCTCCTGCCCAGGCTCAGAGTAAGTACTTCAGCCTTGCCTTTTTCTGCCTCCAGCTCAGAGTAAGTACTTCAGCCTTGCCCTTCTCCTGCCCTGGGCTCAGAGTAAGTACTTCAGCCTTGCCCTTCTTCTGCCTCAGGCTCAGAGTACGTACTTCAGCCTTGCCCTTCTCCTGTCCTGGGCACTGATTAAGTACTTCAGCCTTGTCCTTCTCCTGCCCTGGGCTCAGAGTAAGTACTTCAACTTTGTTTTATCCTCCGCTGGGCTCAGAGTAATTAACTCAGCCTTGCCTTCTCCTGCCCTGGGCTCAAAGTAAGTACTTCAGCCTTGCCTTCTTCTGCCTCCAGCTCAGAGTAAGTACTTCAGCCTTGCCCTTCTCCTGCCCTGGGCTCAGAGTAAGTACTTCAGCCTTGCCCTTCTTCTGCCTCAGGCTCAGAGTAAGTACTTCAGCCTTGCCTTCTCCTGTTCTGGGCTCAGATTAAGTACTTCAGCCTTGTCCTTCTCCTGCCCCAGGCTCAGATTAAGTACTTCAGCCTTGCCCTTCTTCTGCCCCAGGCTCAGAGTAAGTACTTCAGCCTTGCCCTTCTCCTGCCCCAGGCTCAGAGTAAGTACTTCAGCCTTGCCCTTCTCCTGCCCTGGGCTCAGATTAAGTACTTCAGCCTTGCCCTTCTCCTGCCTCAGGCTCAGAGTAAGTACTTCAACCTTGTTTTCTCCTGTCCTGGGCTCAGAGTAAGTACTTCAGCCTTGCCCTTCTTCTGCCTCCAGCTCAGAGTAAGTACTTCAGCCTTGCCCTTCTCCTGCCCCAGGCTCAGAGTAAGTACTTCAACCTTGTTTTCTCCTTTCCTGGGCTCAGAGTAATTACCTCAGCCTTGCCCTTCTCCTGTCCTGGGCTCAGATTAAGTACTTCAGCCTTGCCCTTCTCCTGCCCCAGGCTCAGAGTAAGTACTTCAGCCTTGCCCTTCTCCTGCCCTGGGCTCAGAGTAAGTACTTCAGCCTTGCCCTTCTCCTGCCCTGGGCTCAGATTAAGTACTTCAGCCTTGCCCTTCTCCTGCCCTGGGCTCAGATTAAGTACTTCAGCCTTGCCCTTCTACTGCCTCCAGCTCAGAGTAAGTATTTCAGCCTTGCCCTTCTCCTGCACTGGGCTCAGATTAAGTACTTCAGCCTTGTCCTTCTCCTGCCCCAGGCTCAGAGTAAGTACTTCAACCTTATTTTCTCCTGCCCTGGGCTCAGAGTAATTACCTCAGCCTTGCCCTTCTCCTGCCCTGGCTCAGAGTAAGTACTTCAGCCTTGCCCTTCTCCTGCCCTGGGCTCAGATTAAGTACTTCAGCCTTGCCCTTCTCCTGCCTCAGGCTCAGAGTAAGTACTTCAACCTTGTTTTCTGTCCCAGGCTCAGAGTAAGTACTTCAGCCTTGCCCTTCTTCTGCCTCCAGCTCAGAGTAAGTACTTCAGCCTTGCCCTTCTCCTGCCCTGGGCTCAGATTAAGTACTTCAGCCTTGCCTTTCTTCTGCCTCAGGCTCAAAGGTGGCTGAGTAGAAAATGAGTTGTTAGTGACACAGCAGGGGACTGGTTCCCCACCTTCTTTTGACTGTAAAATTGCTAGGCGAGGTTCCACTACAAAAAAAAAAAAAGTGAACATATTTTTTAGAAAAAGTCTCCACACATCTCCCCATTGTGCTGTAAGGTGCAATCTTTGCACTGCCAGCTTTACTATTATAAGTTCTGGTGTTTTATAAACGTTTTCTTTTAACTTAACTGAAATGCACATAGCACACACACACACACACACACACACACACACACACACACACACACACACACACACACACACACACACACACACACACACACACACACACACACACACACACACACACACACACAATTTTGAGAAGATTTAACTCCTCCTATCTGAATTAAAGTGTAAGTTTTAAATGGCCTATGATACTTGTATAATATGCCTACCTACAATCTATAGCATGTGGGAGAAAGTTCATTTTGGTCGATATTCAAATGACTGAACCTGATACATCATTCATTTATTTTGTCAAGTGGGTTTACACAGAAGACAGGACTTGCCCCACTGCAGGATCCATGTTAAAGCCTATTCTGATGATTGTGGAACAGATTCTGTATTCTGTATTGATAGCAGGTTTTGCTCTTATGCTGGACCCATGCCAAAGCCTAAATCTTGTGTTTTGATGGACTGGGCTGTGATGCTAAGGGCTTAATTTTCAAATGATCAGTCAGTGGATTTTTTGACCATAGATAATATCATGTGTGTGTATATATGGGAACACTTTAGAATCTCAAATTCCTGAAAACTC
Organism: Protopterus annectens; assembly: GCF_019279795.1. Lineage (NCBI taxonomy): Eukaryota > Metazoa > Chordata > Ceratodontiformes > Protopteridae > Protopterus > Protopterus annectens. Next base: position 1,428,122,659 of record NC_056741.1, read on the forward strand.
GAACCTCATACGGTCAAGCCCATATAATCGAGTTTTCAAAAACTCAAAAGTCTAAAGTGTTAAAAAACACTTTAATTTAATTAAATATAATGTTTTTGGAGGGGGCAAGCCCCACTGCACCCTCCCTCCTTAAATATACCATCTCCATGATCGCACTATAGAGATAAAATGGGAAATCTCCCATTCTGCGCTTCTGCATACAGCGCAGAATGGGAGAGCTCCCTTTTCCCCACTGTAGCGCGATCTCGGAGTTGGTATACTTAAGTAGGTGGTGTGTGGGGGGGTTGCAGGGGGGCTTGCCCCCCCCCTTCCGCAGAAACAATGTGTTTGACTTTTCTTGTTTTTTTTAATTTCACTTCAGAATTTTGAGTTTCTGAAAACTTGATCTTATGGTCTTGACCATATGATGTTCGAGTTTTCAGGAATTCGAGATTCTGAAGTGAAACCATGTATATATATATATATATATATATATATATATATATATGTATACATATATATATATGTGTGTGTGTGTGTGTGTGTGTGTGTGTGTGTGCGCGTGTGTATGTGTGTGAGAAGAGAGGGAGAGATACAATCTGCATATTATATAATTATTTTTATCTCTCTGCATATTATATAATTTTCTATCTACCTATCTGTTCTCTATCTATTTTTCTATGTATCATTCTATCTATCTAAGGCTTTTCTACTTCCCATTGAGAGCACCCTCCAAGGAGAGTTAGGCCTTGGGCTACCAACCTGAGCCCATAAAACCAGTAAGAGGTACAGAAACAACAAGCACTGAAAGGTGCTAGTTTCCTGATGTAACTCATGGTGGGTAAACAAGAAAGTAAGACAGAGAGAGACTTCCCATTGTAAGCAAATTGGATAAATTAAACCTGGAAAGTTCAGTTTGATGAAACTGAATTTCCAAATCAATAGGAAATTAAATATACATGACTCCACTCCTGAACATATATAAATACATATGCCAACAAATCTGTTAACTTTGTTTGCACTCACAAATTAGTGAGACACAATTATTCTGAAAAATGGTGATCTTACCTTTCTTCATAATGCATTTTCCTTGAAATTGAGAACTGATCAGTCAAACCTAAAAATAAAAAAAAAACACTAACATGCAGAGACATAATCTGGCTGTGTAATGGTACTGTTAGGATAGTATGTTTATTACTCTAATGTACATGGATAGTGTTAGCAGCTGGATGTAGGGGTAGGAGTAGTAGTACTCTGGAGTAAGGTGCTACAGGGGGCCAAAGCTCTTGATGCAAATTTCTTGATGTCCAAACATACCTACCACTCTACAAGATGAAATGTGCTTTTTCTCTCTACTGTGTAGTATCTATCTCATTTGCCCATGTTTTAGTTATTCCTTCCACTTCCCCCTCTTCCTTTAGCATTGTCTCCTGCATCTCCCATACCATTTTTGTCTCAAGTCCACAGTTACATAGAAATAACTTCCGCACATGCTCATTCAACTGTGCTGTCTTTTTTATTGTTACCTTTTCTGCTCAATTTCCCCTTTGTCCTCTTTTTTTTTTTTTTCTTTTTCTTTGGTCTGGCTTTCCCTGTTGGCCCTTCCATAGCTTTCTACCCTATTTTATTCCTTTTGCAAACACAGCATCCCAATCAACATTTTTGCAAGGTCAAACCTAAGATGGTGAAACATAATTCATTTCTTGCTCTCTCTCTCTCTCTCTCTCTGTCATTTGTCACCCAATTCACTAAGTAGCTAGTTGCCTTGTTCAATATTCAGTGCTGTTTGCCAGTTGCTGACTTTTCCTGGTCCTCTGCTTTGTAACTTTCATGAGCTTTGGTAATAACAGCATATTGATGAACTCAGCATGACCCTCAGAATCTTTACACATATCTTTTACTTCCCTAGAATTCTCATATAAGATGCCATTAGTTTCACACGTATAAAAACATGGGCATTTCGTGCCATCACCCATTATCTTATCTGGAGACACCCCAATGACTGTTATTAGTGATATAAAGCTTCTCTTTCCCATATTTTATATTTCTAGTGATTACTTCATCAGCAACCAGCACACCCTTTCCTCTTCCTTGTTTATCCTCTAATCCAACCCTGATGATACTTTCAAGTTCTACACTGCCAACATTTTCATCTTACTTGAAGTCCTCCTAAAGGGTGTCCTCCCCTTGCATTTATCCCTTTCCTAGGTCTGCTTACTGTCGTAAAACTCTTCCTACTTGTTCCATCCTTTTGGTCATCATTTTCCATACCATCACCCTGTTTCTAACCTCTCCAGTGCCTTAACTGCCTCTCTTCAACCTTAATTCACTGTCTCTGTTTCTGCCTGCCTTTCCTCCTCTGTTTTATTCTATTTCTGTATGGTCATGAGTGCTATGTCTCACCTCTCAACTTCACATAATGTTTTTGCCTTGTTTTGTTTTTTTCTTAGCTTTTTGACAGGCTGTCCACTCAGAACATGTTCTAACCATCTGCATCTTCATAATAACTGCTATTATGGAAAGTTATTTTGCATGTGGTATATGCCCATTATATCTCCTCATATCTACAATGACTAAGTATTTTACCCCTGAAGTTACAGTATGTGAGATTTATGAGATGTTGTATCAATCCCTTTTCTATGAGTTAGTATAAAGTTAGAGCAAGAATATTTAGTATTTCAGGATGAGGGAACATGACTATATTGCTGAAACCAGACTATAGCCCCTTCTGCTAAATCTAATTTATTTATATGGTGACAGTATTGGATCTTTACTGATGTAATCAAGTTATGGGACAGTATGGTCAGCATTCAAAATAAATCCCATTTTCCTTATGTGTGCGCAACCTATCCAAGCCACCTGCCTGGGTCTATGTTCTTGCACTGGACATTAATACCTGGACTACAGTAGATTTCCTCAAAGTTTTTGGACAGCTCTTCCCTTGGCTTTATCTTTGGATTAAATATAGCGTTGTCTGGAATTCCCTGCATTCCCCACTACTGTAAACAGTTGGTTGGAGAATAAATGTTTTAAGCTACTTTTCCATTTCTCTAAAAGCCACATTGAAACACTGAGTAAATTACTTGGCTGGGAATATATCTTTATATTCAGTGTATTCTTATAGCGACCTAGTGTTTTTTACTTTGGAGTCCATTCAGTGTCTCATAACTTTGATGTACATGGGTCTGACTGGAAGTCAGCAGTGAAATATTATCCCTTACTAGGCCATGACAATCCTTTAAAAAAACACAGCAGAGTCACTATCTTCATAAACAATTTCTACTAATGTGTGAAGTCTATCATCTGACTTTAAAATGGTGGTTGCATTCTTGAGGTTTGTCAGACATCTCTCTGACATATCTAATGGTGGTATCTCCTGTAGATTAACCAATGAAACATTTATTTTTAGACAGGGCTGTGTTTAATCTACAGTGAAGGTCCTTGGTTGGAGGTGTTAAGAACAGTTTGTATGAAACTGTGATTCCAAAAACTGAGAGAGACATCAGCTGCAATGGCAGTGACCTTGCAGTCTCATTGTCATTGTTGTGATTTGAGGCGGTTGATACCCCCCCCCAAAAAAAAAAAACACAACAGAAAGCTTGAGAAGTAGAAACAAGGAGAAAAAACTGCACAAGTGCATTTTGCAGTACCTACTGTATATATTTTTATTTGCTTTAAGTATTGCAAATTCTCTTAATTGGTTTAATTATACATTGCTGTAAGTACATCATGTGTTACAGTGCACACTACAACAGAAGGAATATCATATACAACCATTTTATTCAAACAGTTTGTAAGAACATATTTATTAGAATATTCTTTTAAGTACAGATCATGGTGTATCCAGAAATTTCTGTTTTGTGACCTATATTTTGCTAATGCCACTATCTCCCTGCTAACAAATATACACACCTTCTATATATGTTAGCCAGTTCCATAACAGGAAAGTTATTAATTTTCTCAATCTGCTACCACTATTTATAAAGCTCTGTTAATTTTATAGGACACATTCTGTTTCAGGGAGGGTTTTTTTTAGTTCTGTGTCATAAAAACAAAGAAGCAGAATCCAATATAGCCACAATTACACAACACTGATTGATTCAGTCCAAGATGAATGAGGTTGCAGTAATGAATATACTTTGAGAACTTTGAATAACAGCATAAATCTTTGTAATGATCTCACCTGTCTAAACCTGGAAGGGTTTGCCCATGAAAGATTTAATTATTTCATGGAATCGTTAATATATATACCCATTTCAGATATAAGAAGATTAATACACAGCTGCCTGTTCTGTAATAGTTATAATCTTCACCGTGCCATGCATTATGCAAATTATTTTTTTTTTTGGGGGGGGGGTTGTTAAAGTGAATGTTTAAAGGAAATGCTTTTTATTATTAAACAAAGAGTATGCGGAGAAATATATTTGTGCCAGGTCTGTATGAAAATAGGAAGGCTTTGAATGGCTTCCTGGGATATTTGCATGAACTTTATGAGTCATACAACTTTGAGATAACAGACTAAAGATATGCTCCATAGCCAGTGTTCTGAGTGAAATCAGGTTTTGTGTCACAGAAAGTAAACTTACCTGATACCAGAAAATAAAAGGGCAATAATTTGTCATTTCTGAAGATAAACATTTCTTGCACTGAAGAGCTAAGCTGATTTACTGACAACATGAATGCAAGGAATATATTTTTTTTTCTGAAGTCAAAAATAGATCTTAAACTCTCCTCTTCATTAGAAAGTTGACATGTACAGGGCTGAGCTTCAATGAATTTTAAGGAAGTCACTGGTGCATTTCATATTTCCCACAACTGGTTTAAAAATTCTGTTACTCAGGGTATCAGGCAAGGATTTCACAGACCATACATTTGCTCAACACTTTTTACATGTTCTACAGTTGAGATTAACAACCTTACACATACAGATAACGTTCACTTACAAAAGTTATGCACACTACACTACAAACTTGTGTAGGTCCTGTTGGAAGAAATTCTATTGCCTGCTGTCTTGGTGTCCTGTGAAGGAATGGTCTATTCTCAGTTTGGAGTGAAAACATAATTAATTATCAAAGATGAAAGTTTGCTTTCATTAAATTAAAAATTAACATTTAAATTGTGTAGTTTGCAGTACATTGTTGAAATCCTCAATGTAGATATTTCATAAGGGGCATTAGAAATGGATGAAGTGAAAAGGTATAATGCAATACTTGTGGTCAAGAAGAGGTATACATATTGTGGCATTTGCTAAGTTAATTGTTGCATCCTAAAATGCAGATTTCCTCGATTCACACAATATTTCAGGGTAACATTTTTATTGTCCGGTTTCATGAATGCAAACAGCAGAAGTGTTTATTTCTGACACACATGAGTTTTGCAAAGGCTGACTAAAACCTCCTTATAGATTGGGAGAAGGTTATGAACACCTGTGAAGAAATGCACATCTAGTAACATGGAAAAATATATAGAAACTGTCTAGATTGTGAAACATTAGTTACCAGATTTCTTCTAATGACTTAATTGTGGTGGGTTCAGCACTGCTATCCAATATTTTCAAAAAACCTACATCAGCATTTATCATGCTCGGTAATTTTAATTCTTGGAAATGGTGTGATTAATGTACAGAAACGGAAAATAAAAAAAAAGACTTTTCCTCATAAATTGTGAACTGCCAATTCTATAGTTTTTAGGTGATTACTATAGCAATAACCCACGCCTGGGTGTGGGTAATGCTGGATTTACCCACGGTTGGCGTGGTTTGGTCCCGAGGGCGAAGCCCGAGGGACCAAACAAAGACAACCGTGGGTAAATCCAGCATTACCCACACCCAGAAGTGGTTATTGTTATTAAATGACATTATTTAAGAAAAGAAATAATTACGTTTCTTAAATAATGGCATTGTATAATGCCTCTTTGCTGCCCTTCCGCAGCTGTCTGGTGTTCAGCGGCAGTTCTGATGTACTGCGCATGCCTCGCAGTACATCAGAGTTGTGGGCAAAAGCAACGGAGAATGCAAGATCTCCGTTGCTTATCTCGCTATGTTAAATGGGTTTAACATGGCGAGACAGCTTTAAAATAAGCAACGGAGATCTCCGTTGCTTTTTACTGTCTCGCCATGTTAAACTCATTTAACATAGCCAGCCAGGTTTAAAAACAAGCAACGGAGATCGCAAGATCTCCGTTGCTTTTACTGTCTCGCTATGTTAAAGGAGTTTAACATAGCGAGACAGCTTTAAAAAAAGCAATGGAGATCTCCGTTGCTTTTTTTAAATCTGTGTCGCTATGTTAAACTCTTTTAACATAGCGAGACAGTGTTTTATACTAACGGAAAAAGTCCGGGCGACCGGACCTTTTTCCGTTAGTATATTGAGGGATTTACAACGGGCACGCTGGTTGGGCTGGCCAATCAGCGTGCACGTTTTAGAGTAGGCATTGTATAATAATGGTCACCACCTCAGTACAAATGATACCCACCAACCCACAGCTAACAATTTCCGCCAAAGACTGAGTTATTGTAAGAACCAGTGCCCTTAGAGTAGCTGCTATAACAGCTTTTGGTCCATTCTTTAAAAAAATAGACATGATAATGACTGCTGATCAGATCTTATTGCAATTAGTCCTGAAATTGGTGTTAGTTAGAAGGTATTAGGCTATAACAACAGCTGTTGCAGCCTTTTTAAATTATATTATATCAGGGCCCTTGCTTCAGGCACTTGTGCCCTTTTTGCTAGTATACTTAGCTGTTAACAACAGCTTTTGATGACACATCTTAAGTTTGGCACAAATGCACTATTTAACAGCTCTTAGAAACTAGAGTTCTGTTTTTTTTTGTAAGCAATAGCTGGAATTCTCTTCCAAATCTTTGGCTGCTTTGTAGTAGTTCTGCAGTAGAATACAGACTATTACACTCCAAATTTTCAGTACTTTAAGCTTTTATTGAGTGATGAGTGCTTTCATTGTAAGACTTCATCTAATCTAATTAGAACAGGCCATTGCTACACATTTTACACATTTATGAGCATGGTAGGAAAGTTGGGAAAATCAATGCAAGCCAGTGAGATGTCTGATTAGAAAGTATCCACCTACTTATCTCCAATACATGTCAATCATGGTGTGTGATACAGCCATGTCCTGCACAGGTCTGCCTTATCACTGCACTCTTTGCTAATTACTGGGATAACTCACTGCCCAACATATTTCTTTCCCCTACCATCTACCTGCACCATTCAACCTTGGTTTGTGCTGAATAGTCAGATCAACATAAGTGTAGCATTGGTGACTCACTGTACCTACACATTACCTACCTACCCTGTTCCTAGGAATACATATGTATTCCAGAAGATGTGGATGGCAATCATTAAACATGTTCAGTCCTGCTAAATGTGCTCAGGCAACATGAGGAATGGCTGCTTCAGAGTGGGGGTAACCAGCTGCCTATATAGGACTGCATGGTGGATATACTGGGTAATAATATCAGTGCTGTGGGTGGCAGGTATTACATAACATTGCACTATAGGAAGCATATCAATGACATGATAAAGCAGGCCTTACAGAAGGCATTAGGTATAGCAGCAGAAGGACATGTCATTGTAGGGGAGGCACCACTTAATACAACCTTCACATGTGATATGTCATTACTGGCATCTCTTCACAAAGACAATGAGGAAACAGGTATCATGCTGGGAGATGTGGGCATGGGTTTGGGGAGCTGCCCGACATCATCTAGATTAGTAGTCATACAACAACAATAGTGCTCAGACTGGAACAAGGGAGCACACACTGTGACAACTGCCTATGTTGTCCATAGATTCATCTGGTGTTCAGTCTTCGACCAACAAAGCCAAACTTCTCAACTGTCCAGATTTTCACAGAATATCCAGATTTTTGTTTCATATTTTTGATCTGTTCCTCATAAACTTTATGTTTTTCTGACAAATCACTGATAACTGAAGTCAATAAGTAATGGCAGACATATGACTTTCAGACTTCATATCCTTCAGAAAAATGTATATTGATGCAAAACCTATTCTAGCAATTTCTATGTTTATAAGAACAAGATTTAAAATTTGTCCCAGATTTTGTTTTCAATGAACTGTAGAGTAAATGAGATTTTTTAGAGACTATGGCAATGATGGGGAGCCTGTATTCAAGTTAAGCTAAGAGGACTTCTTTGCCTATTGCAGCTCTAGCTGGTCTGTATGGAAAGGGAGTTATTTTCTAATACCAGAAAAAAAAAATAAGACTCAATCTTTTTCTTGGAGTTTTCAATGTGATTATGGACATATATGACTCTGTTGACCTCCCCACCCCATGACTCATTTCACATCCTCCATTCACATCCCCACACTCTTGATTGTAAAAACAGCTATGTGTTCATGTGTTCCTAGGCACCTACGCAATGAGGACAGTAGTATCCCACACAACCCTGTCCTCTGTGTGGTGTAAGTTAAGATATCAGACTCACAGTGTGACTCAATCATGTCCAACACACTGCATACATCATATTGTTCTGTGTGATATCATTGCCACTATGCGCTTGTCAGAACCCATAAAGGTGGTATAGACAGCACCACATCACTGTGCATGACATTTACTGTACCCGTTGATGTCTGAGACTATGTAGTGTCTCTCCTGGATGCTTTATATTGTCATTTGTGTCCTTGCTAGGATATATTGCTAGTTTAGATTAGTCCTGCATTTGTGGATGTGGAGGAACTCTGCAGTGTTGGTTGGGCTGTCCACTTCCAGTTGATCATATTATGAAGGTGCAACTTGCTACAGATTGCTGACAAGTTGCAACAGGGTCATAATGAAGTTTCCTACCCAGCCATACCTAGGTAGTAGAATGAGGAATTCAGCAGGCCAAATATATGCTCTGTGATATTCTTGCTTTTTACATGAATAGCATGATACTGATGTTTGGCCATGATATGTAGGATTAACTTTTACTAGGTTCAGGAGGCAGGGCCTGCCCTTCACAAAACCAAACTGATTGGGATCTACATCAGTTAGTTTGCCTTTGTGTGCATAAATGAGTTCTGTTATGACACATTCCATGGCTTTGCATATGAGGCTGGTGAGGCTGATGGGTTTTTAATTACCTGAGTCTGTAAAAGGACCACACTTGTGTAGAGCAGAGTCACAGTGGCTGTTCCCCAGGCATCAGGAACAAACCTTATAGATAGGCTGAGGTTGAACAATTTAAGTACAGGCTCACTGGCTCAGTCTTTATTGATACTTGACAATGATGAGAATGCAGCCTGGTATATTGTCTGGTTCCATGGGAGTACTAATTTTAGTCTGACATGGATTCAAGGAATTATTTCAAAGTGTTTTGGGGAAACTAACTTCTCAGTGACCACTGGGGAAACAAAGTGGGTAGGAGAGGTAAAGTTAGCTGTAAATATTCCCTGCTAATTCGTTAGCTATACTCTTGGATTCAGAATGGATGATAGTATTATGGATGAGCTCAGAGCATTGCTGTGCATTATTCTTTAATTTTGGTGACATAACTGCATAAGGAACTGTAGTTTTCTTTGGAATGTGTAGCAATCTTAAGTTCATACACTACTTTACCTTTTCTAAAACTGATTTTAGTTCCTTGTTGGCATGTTTCAGTGTAGTCTTGAGGTAGGGAGATGGGAATGTCTTGCAACTTTCCATTATTTACATACTTTTGTTATACAGTTTATTAATATGGAAGTTCCACAATAGAGGATTATTCCTAATTTACTATTATATTTAGGGTGGATGAGTACTGACCTTTCTTAGACTTGTCAAAAGGAAACTACATGTATAATGACAGTAATGACATGTGACTTATCAAAACAGATGGTACACCTTAATGAAAGGATTAAATGTAAGCATAACTATATGTGTGTGTGTGTGTGTGTGTGTGTGTGTGTGTGTGTGTGTGTGTGTGTGTGTGTGTGTGTGTGTGCGTGTGTGTGTGTGTGTGTGTGTGTGTGTGTCTACATGTGTGTGTGTATTACTGTATGACAGATGCTCGAAATGTCAAAACTTTGAGTGGCTGTCATGTACTCATAACAATCTGAATCACAAAGATTTGAATACACAATGTTTGATTCAGAGAGATTCAAAGAAAAACAAAATCTATGACCCCAACACCCCCAGATAATTATATATACCAACTCAAAGATTGCAGTACAGTAGGGAAAGGGTAAATTTCCTGATACCCACTACACCACAATCTCATACTAAAAAAGCCCGTACATGAGATCAGCTGATTTTCAATTAGTTGTAGTAGCATTTTTTTACTTCAGCAATATGACTTCTCGGTGGGAGGTAGGGAGCCCATATATATGTAAACACTAAAATGTCTTAAAATGCAAGTATCAGCATTTATTGGGAAATCCCAACTTGACCAAAGCAAGACAGGTTTCACTCTAAAAGACCTTTTTTCGTGCATATAGCAAAAGTAATGTGAAGTATGTTTACATTCAAATAAATTTTGCAACCCAATCAAAGAAGACATATAATTAAATGGGTCTATATTACATTGTTGAAAACACTAATTATCAAATCACTATACAGCGAACTCACTTTGGCGAAATCTCACTTTATCAAATGGGCGTTTAATCAAAGTTTTTATAGAGAAAAACAATGGCTGGCCATTATAGGGCATTTGCCCTTTTCTCCACTGTAGTGGGATCTCAGAGTTAATATATTTAGTTAGTGGGGTGTGCAGGATGCAGCCCCCCACTTGGGTGGGATTTAAATTTTTAGAATTTTGTGATGGGCAGTAGATTGGACAGCTGTTGTTTTTCTTTATGAAAAAGTTCAATTAAACAGCCATTCAATAAAGTAAGATTTTGACAAAGTGAGTTCACTGAATAGATATTCAATAATTAGTGTCTTCGATAATATGATATAGACCCAATTAAACAGTAGCATATACCAGCTGTGGAGCATATACCAAATATTTACAATATTTAATAAAAATGCATCTTCATAGTAACATTAAAAAGATAATTTATATTTAGACCACTGGGTCCCACATGTAGTGCCATTTTCTGAAAATGCTGGAATGGAATTTTTCATTTTATTTTTAGGAGGAATATCTATTAGATATCCAGGTTGACTCACCTTTTGTACTGATACATTCAATAACTGAGTCAGAGAAAACAGTGGGAAAAATATATGCCAAAGGTTTTAATCAAGCACATTTTCCTGAGATTACATATGATATAAGGCCTAATACAAGACATACACACTTCACTTTAGAAATTGGGTCTATATTACAATGTCAAAACTCACAGGAGTTCAAACATTGTAATATCGAACCATGAAGTTCGAAACCCAATAATTACAAGCAATATTTTTCCCAGGGAAAAAAAAATGCTGCTCCGTGACAAAAAAAAAACTTACACTTTAAACTTAAACTAAAGTGGGGGGCTTCTCCCCCTACTTAAATATACCAACTCTGAGATCGTACCACAGTGGAGGAAATAGCAAAGTCCCAAAAACGGCCCGCCAATTTTTTTCCTTGGGAAAAAATCGGTGTGCCGTGGTTTCGCTATTTTCGTATTTCAGACTTTTGGGTTCGATATTACAACGTTTGAACTCCTGTGAGTTTGACGTTGTAATATAGACCCTAGAAATTATAGGGCTGGAGTAACTTGCTGGTTGACATTAAATTGCCCTGTGAAACCCTGTATGGAAACACATTATCAGAGTGATTTGTGTTGGCTTTGTACTTGCACATGATCACATAGTATTCATCTACTTTGTTTAGATGTACAATGTAATAATGGGACGTATTTCATTTTCTGCACCTTTATGGTGACATGACATTTTGCTGACACAATAATTCTGCAGCCATGTAATGGTAAGTGCAAGCTCATGAATGCCTTTTACCAATATGCACTTACTAATTTTTTTAAGAACTAGAAGTAAAAACAAAAATGAAAACTGCAGCAAAGCTAGAACTTCCACTGAGTCACCTCCCAAACCTCTTGCATCAGAGACACATAGGATATATGCAAATTAACCTTATGAACATCAGGTGTTTCAGCTCATTGGCAATTCTACATGCCCATGACTTCTTTCATTGTTTTAATAGACAATTTAAGGCCAATAAAGCCAAACCCCACTAGCTGTGGATATGCATATTTTGGCCTTGTTATGACCTCATCAGCACAGCACAAGCAGAGTGTTAGACTAAGCATAAGAAAAACAGGACTGTTATACCCAGCTGATGTTCATTACTATTAGGGTCACTGCAAAAATATCCCAAACAACAAACTAAAACAATGAGTGAGAAGGTAATTAAAAAAACAATCAGTAAAAACAAAAATGAAAACTCCAGCAAAGCTAGAACTTCAACTGAGTGACCTCCCAAACCTCTTGCATCAGAGGCACATGGGATATATACAAATGAACTGTACAAACATCAGGTGTTTCAGCTCACTGGCAATTCTGAATGCCCATGACTTGTTTTGTCATTTTAATGGATAATTTCAGGCCAATAAAGCCAAACTCCACTAGCTGTGGATATGCATACTTCGGCCTTGTTATGACCTCATCAGCACAGCACAAGCAGAGTGTTTGACTAAGCATTAGAAACCAACCAAGTCACAAAAAATATATAGTATTCCACCAAGAAAAAATCAAAGTTCCGTGTAGACAGACAAAATAGTTGCTTTAATCACAAAAATAAAAACAATTTCAACTGAATGAGTGCTTTCGTCTGCCCAAAGCAGACTTCATCAGAATGATGAAGTCTGCTTTGGGCAGACGAAAGCGCTCATTCAGTTGAAATTGTTTTTATTTTTGTGATTAAAGCAACTATTTTGTCTGTCTACACGGAACTTTGATTTTTTCTAAGCATTACAAACACAGGACTGTTATACCCAGCTGATGTCCATTACCATTAGGGTCACTGCAAAAATATCCCAAACAACAAACTAAAACAATGAGTGAGAAGGTCACTAAAAAAACAATCAGTAAAAACAAAAATGAAAACTCTTTGTTTTTGTTTTTACTGATTGGTTTTTCAGAGACCTTCTCACTCATTGCTTTAGTTTGTTGTTTAATAACTAGAAGTAACAAATAAAAAAACAGAGCTACCCCCCTTGACACAATGTTACCATGCACACCTGTCCATCTAACACATTTTGAGAAGAGGGCCATCACAAGAGTGACTTTTAAAATGAAATGCACATCCTTTGAGATGCATTTCCCTAACCATCACGAGGGTAAATTATATTATCAGAGATTTCATTTGTAATAGAGTGCACCTCCATTAACCCCTACCTGACTAGATCAAAATTAGAAGGGAGTTAAGAGGAAAACCAGCCTCGGAATTCATGGAAAATACAATCAACAGACATGCTGCAGTGACATATGAAGTGGATTTCTTAAATTATATGACACTCTCCAGTTATGTATCTACAGCAAATTTTGTAACACCATTTGTGACATATTATTTAATCCATAGAGTTATCCAAACTAGATTTTCACTGTGTGGTTCCTTAAATCCTCTTGTATTACAGATAACATGGGACATATGCAAATGACCCTTAAGGGCATCAGGTGTTTCAGCTATATGACAGTTCCTTTTAAGTCTATTATGGAAAAATTCAGGCCAATAAAGCCAAACCCACCAGTTGTGAACACATATGTTTCATTTTTCTTATGACTTCATTAATACAGCATGAGTAGACTGTTTGGCTAACATTTGGAAACACAGGGTTATCATACCCAGCTGATGTCCAAAACCATTTGGGTGCCTGCAAAATACCTTAACTAACAAACCAAAACAATGAGTAACAAGATCACAAAGAAAAAACAATCAGTAAAAACTAAAAGAAAAATCCAGCCAAGCTAGATTTTCCACTGTGTGATTCCTTAAAACCTCTTGTATTAGCGGTAACATGGGATATATGGGGTCATTTGCACTGATGTTTTAGCTTAGCTCGAATAGCACAAAAGGCTATTCTTTCATGTTTTTTCTAATTGTTTTAACCTGAATAGTTGGACCCTGTCCACTATCTGATGGTTTAAGTTAACTAAATGTCAGGGTGCTCACAGTGCTTCATTTCTAAGCTGTTTTAGATACTTAAGAAACATTAAGGGAAATACATACAATATTATTAACAAGCAACTACTAAAATCAATTATTTCTTGAAATGTTTTGTACAACAAACATTGTAGTTTGATATTATGTTGCCATCTTTATTCTTTGAAACCATTTTCTTGCCTTCTACTAGTTGTTACAAATTTACAGGCCTGATGATACTGCCACAAGGAAGAAATGGATTTATTCACATACATAACCAGTTGTTAAGTGCTTTCATTCTTATAACACTTGTAAAAGAACCTTAATAACTGGTTGTGTACATGAATAAATCATTTTCTTACTTGTGGCAGCAGCTTCTGAGGCTTTTTGTTTTCTAGTAATCCTTGCTGGTATTGTTTTTGTGAGGCATAAGCATGATAACATTTATTATTCTACTGTTAATAGGTGTCAACTTTTGTGAGTCTGGCTTAAATAAAATCTGTTCTAAGTAAATCAGAACTCCTTCACATATCCTATTAAACGTTCCTGTAGTACCTAGTCACTTACACTGGGGTAAATGTCAGCAATAAATTATATGGGTATATGTTTGTCCATACTTCCATTTACATCCTAAACACAAGCATGCATATACATCTATGATATAATGGACACTCTGCGTCAGAGGTAAGAAGACAGGAAAACAAATAAGACAGAGAAATATTAATTCAGGGGTCAGTTACAATAACATGTATTTAAGAAAGCAGCTGTTTTCTAATGCAAATTAAACACACCTGAATCAAGTATTTTCAAAGAAAAAATACTTAAATACCTGTTAGACAATCTTTGTATGAATATCTTTATACTCACCAATGTATGTTAATCTCTATGTGTATTATGTTCAGCACAATCTTCTGCTAATAATTGTAAATATACTATCACAAATGATGTGGCTTATACTAAGGTAAGGACTTATTGTGCAGCATGTGTTTAATATAACATAATGTTTTATGGGGAATCAGGAACATAAGCTGTGATCAGCTGACTGTATTGCTAAACAGCTCACAACTGCAGTTTTGTAATATGGGTTTTAACTAAAAAAAAAAAATACATAAATGAACTAGGGCCATAGTGCATATAGAATGAACAAGTGCCGCAGTGCAGAGGGATAGAGCCTTGACTGTGTCCCAGGCTACTTAGAAGGAGCTGTCTGAGTAGGGTGGGAGTGAGTCATTGATGTAGGTTCACCCACACTGGGGTTGGGGAGGTGTGAATGGGCAGTAGCTCTGCCTGCTACAGTACTGACACCAAGTGGAAAAAGGAAGTTATAACAAAACAAAACAGGTGCAGGTCAGCATGTACTATAACCATGGACAAGCTTGTGTTCAACTATGCATGGAGGCTGCAACATATAGTAACACTGATGCCTAGATGATGGCCTCCAGACATTAGCACACATTTATCATGAAGAAATGGGATGACTGAGCAATAGAAGGGGTGGAAGTCCAGCACACATGAATAAAAATCATGAAAAAAATGCAATAAGTGTCACAAAAAGAGAAAAATGAGTCATTGGTGCACTTGTTCATCACTGTTTTCTTTGATTTTTTTTTATTGTCTTGTTTCAGATCTGACCTACAGCATTTACTTACTCTGTTTTATAACTATTTAATTTTTGCACAATACACTTTTGTCACTTTAGTTGAAATTATTCGTGTACTACTTGAGAGTACAATATACCTTAACTAATATGCTAGAAGATAAAATGTCCTTGTTTAACCTGATTAATATAGCAGAATTTGTAAGGAGAAGTCTGAGTCATCTAAATTAAAGTTGCAGTGATTTTACAGAATATTCCTCCTTCACAGTTTCTAAAAATTATGTAATATCTTAATATTTATTTGAACTCCTGCACCCATACATGTAACAAGTTACCTTTTGAAAGTGCATTGTTATGTTTTGGTTACCATGTGAAACCTCAAATAACAAGATGCTGAGCAAGCAAAATATAGAATATAAATGCCCAAAATACCAACAGGGCAATATCACTAAGTAATTTTTGCAGGCAAGCTCCCTTGAACCACCTTATATGGGAGGAAAGCCCCCATCCTCCCCCAAACTTACATATACTAACTCCATGATAACACAAGCAGATGAAAAGCCATCCAAAACAAAGGAATTACTGCAGGTGGTCAATTAGAAATTGTACTGGTAGTGACTTCATAAGGAAACCGTGGTTATCATTCTGATCCTAAGTATCCTGTGATTCGGGTACTTGCTCTCTGTAAGACCAAGAACACTGCATCAGTTGGCCCAGACAATATCCCAGGATGCCTTCTAAATACCATGAAACATGACCTATCAGGGCCTCTGGAATTACTATTTAACAGTAGCTTCCATACAGGTTTCATGCCTCATGAATGAAGAAAGGCAACAGTCATCCCTCTGCACAAAGGTGTGGCATATACGGACCCTGGAAACTACAGACCCATCAGTCTCACTAGTCTTGTATATAAAACCATGGAAAGAATTATCATGGAGATCAATAGAGATATAGTAAACCTCCAGACACTGGAACCAACCCAGTTTGATTTCGTCAAGGGCAGATCATGCCTACTCAACCTGGTGGACTTCTTTGGGAAGGTCACTAAAGCAATGGATGAGGGCAAAATTATTCACACTGCCTACCTTGACCTGGCCAAGGCATTTGACACAATATCCCACTCAGACATTGTTGACAAACTCAAGAGGTTAGGTACTAACCCGTATGTCACCCGGTGGATAGCCAACTGGCTCACAGGTAGGACCCAGGACTTTAGAATTGGGGAGTCCACTTATACAAAGAGGCCAGT
This sequence comes from Protopterus annectens, assembly GCF_019279795.1. Lineage (NCBI taxonomy): Eukaryota > Metazoa > Chordata > Ceratodontiformes > Protopteridae > Protopterus > Protopterus annectens. Next base: position 1,428,139,507 of record NC_056741.1, read on the forward strand.
CACAAGTTGAGTCCCAAAGGGATTAGTCCTTGGACCACTCCTTTTTGGCATTTACTTCTCAGATGTCAAGGCCAATGTCAATGGAGGGGCTGAAACAGACAAACAGCTGGTGTCAGAGTCATGGACTAAAAAAAAATGCAAAGAAATGCATAATAGTATCCTTTGAGAAGTCATCCATCCTTGGTAACTATCATATTGATAAACACACCCATTAGACTTGACCCAGTAGTCAGGGACTTAGGGATACAGTCATCTAGCCTTTGACCATCATGTGTATACAGTGGCAAGGAAATCATTCTATATTGCACAACTTAAAAACAAAGGTATGCATCTTTGTCCAAGGAAGTCATTGTTCCACTGTATTCAGCATTCACCAGACCTCTCACTGAGTATAATGTCCCCTTTGGTATGTACCTAACCAGGCATATCCAACAATTGGAACGCCCACAGAGGTTCCTCACTAAAGGAATAGAAGGCATAAGTAAAATGTCCTATGCAGACCATCTCAAGGCCCTATCCCTGTATTCTGTCTCCTACAGGCTTTTGAGGGGAGATCTGAGCCTGGTATACAAGGCAATGCCAGACCTCACTCTGATGGACCTCCTGCATATCCACAAAACAAACAGTACCTGAATTACCATTCTAAAGACTTAAACCTCGTCTGTGATATACACACGACCTGCTGGAGAGATAGGTATGTATCCCAGAGACTAGCATGTCTATGATATAGGCTCCCCATCCATGTGGACCAGAGTTCCTCCCTAACCCAATTCAAGTGCAACTTGGACAATTGGATGGGAAACCGGAAATGCATCTCTGGTTTGACACTTGTGTCTCTAATGGACATGAGTAACCTGTAAATGGTTCACCTCCCAAACCCCTGCTTATACTTATCAAGCATATCAGAACTTGTCAGAGATTTGGGATGCATAGCTAGGTTTAAAAAGGCCTTTGTGGTCATTAGCATAGTAAACATCTATGAACCTATGAACTTATGAACTGTAAGAAAAATGCACTTCATAACCTCAGAAGATGTTATTTTATATATCTCTCATTTTTATTCCTTTGTTAATATTAATTTTCAGCAGTAGTTATTTTATTCCATCACTAATTGTTCTAATTATGGACTTCCTAATGAAACTGGATCAGAATTTATCTTCCAGACAAGGCAAACCTCGCACCTTTGGCACCTATATTAAACAGAGCCTTCTGACATTTCTTGTATTTGTTCAGAGTAGTTAACATTAATGGCTCTCCATCTTCCCACTTAACATGAGAGAAATCTATTTATTTTTAATTTTATTGCTGCTAACAAAAGTCTTCCTGGAGGACCACAGTACACTTGATCAAAGCAATGCATAATCAGCCTGATACATCTGTATCTTTACATTTAAGAGATAACATTTTCATTTGTTATCATCCAACAAAGCCTATAGCTAAATATCTGTATTTCTTTGGTCTTTTGAGATGTTCATTTTTTTGTGAATATTTAGTAGTAGCCCTGCTTCTGGATTAAAAATAAATAATTGACTTCTCATTCATGTTTATCGCTGTTCTTATTTTGATTTATATTTTTGTGCATTTCTCAGGTGATCCGTTAATCTTTGAAATCTTAGAGGTAAAATTGTATATCATTGGCCAATCCAGTCAGTCAACAGCTGTTTTTTTTTCACCACTGAAATATTCTTTTTATATAATATTTTTTATATTAGTCATTTTATAAAAACAGTTTGCTTATTTCCCATTTGCTGTAATATACTGGATTGGCCAGCTGGCTCACTCATAGGATGTAGGAAATCAAAATAGGAGGTTACCTCACAAAGAGACCACCAGTCATTAGTGGAGTCCCCAGGGTTCTGCGTTGGCACCTCTCCTGCTTGGCATCTGCTTTTCTGAAGTAAAAGTCATTATCAAAGGGGCCGGCTTAAGTTTGCACATGACTATAAGCTAGGACCATTCATTGAATCCCCAAATGACATAGCCATCCTTCAGGAAGTTTTGTCTAAAATAAATAACTGGTGTCAAAATAATGGACTGAAACTAAATGCCAAAAATGCATTATTGTATCCTTTGGGAAATTATCTATCCCAGAGAGCTATCACATTAACAATATGCCCCTAAGAGTTGACCCAGTTTTTCAGGATTTGGGAATTTTTGCGGACAGTGATCTAACTTTTCACTTACATGTGTCCATTGTTGTAAGTAAGTCTCTCTATATTATATTATAAACAAAGGGATTGTGTCTAGATCTAAGGATGTCATTGTCCCCTTTTATTCAGCCCTCTTTAAGCCAATCTTTGAACATAATGCTTCCTTTGGCATGTATCTATCTAGATACATTCAACAAAAGAAATGCCCACAAAGATACATTACTAAAAGGATAGAAAACCTAAACAAAATGTCCTGCATGGACCGACTCAAAGCCCTGTCACTGTACTCGGTATCTACAGAAGGGTAGGAGGTGACCTGTGTCTGGCAAACAAGGCATCCTCCAACTCAATACTGATGGTTTTGCTGCACATCAGCAAGTCAAGTGGTATTAGAAATACTTGGTCTAGGGACAGATATAGCTTGCAGATGATACTGCTGCTGCAGAACAGACTACCTAATCACATAGAATGAAGTTCATCCCTGCCCATATTCAAGAGCAACTTAGATCTATGGATGGTAAACAGAAAATTTACCCTAGGACTGCTAATGGACAGAGGCAGCTCTTAAATGGTTTATCCCATGCTTGTTTCTCCTCAAAGTATCTATATTAGGATCCCAATTACTCTCATTAGGGATAATATATAATTATTGACTATGGGGTGGGTAAGACCAGTCTCTAACTAAGTGGGATAGGTTCATTTGAGCTCAAAAAGGGAAACTGGTTAAGTTTAAAATGACTCACAAGGGCAGTTAGCCTAGCATTTACCTAGGAAACTAGGAACATAAGTCCAGTGTTGTTAAACAGAGTTGATATTATAAGTTTTCACTCCTTATTACACACTTCCTTTAATATTTCTCCATCATGTTTCCTTTTCAAAGTGTTGAAGGATGCCTCTAAGTCTAAAACTGAAGTTTAAATATTTTTATATTAACTGTCTTCTCTATTTTCAGTTCTTCCAAAGTAAGAGGAGCAACATTTTTAATCAGGTGTCATGTCAGAGTATTGGGATGGTACATTGCAGGAGCAGTTTTGTTTCTCAATTGTCCTGCCTTTCCCAGCAATTGTCAAAGTAAAATGTCTTAAATGTGATTAAATTGATTGCCCAACATTTCTCCCATTTATTTGGTACTACTTTGGATAGCTTACTAATGGTACCACAATGTTGAGAAGCTTTATTTTTTTCTTTTTCATTTTCAAGACTGCTATATTCCTCTTTCTCATTGCAGTTTATCATTCTGGTTAATATTTGTCTTTACATTTTCTTTTCAAAGAAAGAAAGAATTCCATAAATTGTTCCTTACATGCCAGCTACCTTGGTCTACTAGTGGTCCCAGTTCCATTGGCCATAATTTTCTAGTATTTAACACTGTTTGCTATCTTTCTTTGGCACACTGCATTTTTGTTGTTGTTCTTTTTTAAATATGCATATTTATACTTTTTCATCTGTTTCCAGACAATCCTTAAATTCCCTCAAGTACATGTGCCTTTTTCAGTTATATGCACATCTTACTGAAGGCCAGCTTCACTTAGCCATATCATGATACTGCTCTGATAAACCAGAAGTAGAAATCCATAACCATAATAATATCACAATTGAAAGACTTTCCAACACAAAGCTTTTTGGTGGTTTATCTGATAATAAAATAACACATCACTCACTCCATAAAGAAGACTCACCATAAATTCAGTTTCCTCTACAGAAACAAACCCTTTCTCGCTGACTACTCTAGGAATTCTTTAGCGACATCTTATCTCCTCCTTTCACTTCTCTATCCTTCACTCCACCTTAAAAAAATAAACTATAGGTTTGCTACAATAAAATAGCTAAGTTTGCATCCAACTTACCAAATGGTTCACACCACTGCCTAGCACTGAAGTACCTACACCGGCTCGAACTACCTAATTACTTTAGCGACTCCCAAGTACTTACTACCCTCAAAATAATACATAAAACCCGACACCTGCCCATCACTATAAAACATCCTCAAACACTACTTCCCTCGTAGGAATCCCTGCTCAAAGAAAAAAATATCTCCTGACCAGAAACAAGTCTCATAACAGTGCAGGCAACTGACTTTACTCAATGTACGTTGATAAGGGCTGGCACTCCATCTCAACAAGCCTAAAACAAAACGACATTATCTCACATTTCAAACACAACCTAGAACAACACCTGACTTTCTCATAGCTATCCTCATGCTCCCATTCTAGCTAAACAAACCTTTCTTTTTGTTTCTCTTCCATTGCCAATCTCTCAATCAGTCACCTTGACTCTTTCAGCTTTTTTATCCCTGTCCTCTTCTCTTTCATCCCCACTACAGCTCCTCCAACTAACCTATATTCCTTGCCTACTAATACCCCTTCCTTACCCAGCTCATCATCTTGTCTATTTTCTGTTCTTTCAGCCTTTCCACTATCCAAACCTTTTGTGTTTGTGTTTCTTATTTCTTATTATACCCTTCCTCCTACACTATTTTCTGTTCCTGCTCTAGTGACATCCTATTTCATTAACGTCCATATACATATGCATATACTGAATCAATGTGCATTATCATTGCTCTTGTATCTGCAGTTATTGCACAACAACATGTATTTGCCTTATGTAAAATAATATAACTTTTAAAGTATATGACAAATGTCTTTACTATTTGTGTAAATACTACCTGCAAACTATTGCTAAAAATGTTTAATTTGTATTGTTTTTCAATGTAAGCATTTCTCCACATGCCTCCACTAAGAATGGGATTTGATACAATCAGATTTTCCTGGTAAACAAAATACAATAACTAAATAAATAAAATAAATAACTCAAGCATATTCTTGTATCTTCCTTATTTCTTTTGCAAAACTGACCCAGAGCTTTCACAGACATAGTGATTATTCCGACCAGCCTGCAACCCCTAGTACAAGTTGCCCCTCTCTGAGAGGTAATGTTAGGTCACATCAGTTCTAACAAATTATCTGGAATTTCTTCCAATAACCGGACATGAATTACCACATTGAAAATCTTCTTCCACTGTTTCTTTGTCAAAATCTAGCCCATCTCACTTCACCATTTGAATATGTGACCTTCAGGAGATGCTAGGGCAAAGCCCCCAACACCTTGTCCAGGGAAAAAAATAAAATAACCCATGTCCAGTAGGGAAGATGGGTGGATCCGGTCCTGTTGATCTTTCTTGACCTTTGCTCACTATATATATATATATATATATATATATATATATATATATATATATATATATCTGTATATAAATATATATATATATATATATATATATATATATATATATATATATATATATATATATTTATTTAACATTTCTTGACCAGGAAAGTCCGACAGAGTCTATTTTCAGCAGAGGACCAGGGAGAAATGTTCCAGATGCACGTCTTTGGAATGTGGGAGAAAAAACGGAGTACCCAGAGGAAACCCACACGAATGCAGGGAAGACATGCAGACTCTGCACAGAATGCACCCCAGCTGAGAATTGAACTGGAAAACATCTTGCTGAGAGGCAATAACATTAACCGCTGTACCACTGCACCACCCCAAAGCCCAAGTCTTACATAACAGAGCCTTTCTATGATGCCGGCCATCTTTTATCTATGCAAAAGTAAGAAATATTTTATTTAGAGACAGAAGCTTCTTCAAATAAATTAAGCAAGTTCTCTTACAAATCTCAACCCAAATTTCATATGCGACAGTGGAAACAATGTAAATTAGCAGAAGATTCTATTTATGTGGGAAGCTCAGTATTGCCATCTTCTCCTTGCTGTGACATGTTTGCAGAATTCTATTTTCTAACTTTTCCCCAAAAATAGAAACAGTATTGTGTCATGCAAACTGAAATGCATCATTTCTTTAATGTGAGCTCATAGTGGTGGTAGTGCTGGCAAAGCTGTAGGTCCATTTTCCAGCATAAGCAACTTCTGATATAATTTGATATGCTTCATTCATTGTCTTAAATACAAAAAAAAAAAAAAAAAAACACCCAGAAATGCCAGTATCTTCCTTGCCCATAGAAAGGTCCATAACCTCCTTCTTAGAGCTTCTGGGTAATATTATTGGAGGAAACTATAAGGGGAAAAACAAATTCCAGTAGGGCCACTGAGCACACTCTCTCAACTTATCTCTTTACATTAAATCCTAATCTGTCACATCCTATCAACTGAATCCCATATGCAAGCAGTCATGAAGAAATCTGGGTTTGAACTATACACTTGTTTTATATCTATATGGACACATAAGTACCTTACCTCTTTGTTTGCAACTTTTAATTCCAAGACCAAGACTACCTCCAATCTTGCCAGACAAAGTTCTGATTTGCAAGGTTAGTCTTAAACTTCCACATTTGTTTCATAATCTTTTCCTTTCTCTCAGAAGCAATGTCACTCATTTTCATGGTTTTTGTCACATATACTAGCAGTTCATTAGCACACAGGCCAATTTTACAAATGTTTTGCACCAACCTAATATCATTCCATGTTGCTCTTCACCACAAATGTTCATCCATAGTCTCCATATAAAATACAAACAAGTTATATACTGTGCCATTCACTGTGACTTTCTCACAGGCTATCATTCAATCTCTGTATATAGCACAACCAAGCCTTGCTCATTGCTGTCCATAGATATGTCCACTTTACCCAAATAAATGATTTTTGAGGATCAGTCAATAAGAGAACACATTCTTAACCAGCTTCACATAAAAAGTAGCATGAAATCCATTGCAAGTATTCTGGACAAATCAGCTTTCCTGTATAAAAACCTTTATGCCAGATGGTAGAATCAGCCATTCATCCTCAACGTGAATACATTAGCAAATATTTTGTAGTCAGCATTAAGAAGAAAATTGGGCCTGTACTCTGAGAGTGCATTTCTTGTTTTAGGAATGACCATTTTATTTATTTTTTTCTTTCATGATAATAGACCTCCCCCATTTGCCTCTTGCATTAAACAAATGATCCAAGAAAGGGGATAAATACTCCTTCTTTTTCAGATAAACAAAATCATTGAGTTCATTTCTTCCAGGAGAATTATTCTTAATAAATGACTACACGTCCTGTAACCTCAATAGAGCCTCAAATCCTTTTCAGGTTATCTCCATAAAGTAAAAAAAAAAATAATGCCTAATAGGAGCGTTCTTACCCAAAGTCTCCTCAAACTCTCACCCCAGGAGCCCATCTTAATGTGTACATGCCCTTGTAATATCTGCTGAAGGCATCTGCTCTGGCCCAGTGGAAGTAAAACCATTCACCCCTTCTCTGTTTAGTTTAATTGAGATTAATAGGGTCCAGTGGCATCAGTGCTATAAGTAAGTCAGCAAAGTTCAATAAATTAATAAATAAACAAATCTCTTTAAATTTTCTTTTTGCTTCCTGATACGAAAGCTTAAGTGATAAAATTCTCTTGGCTTTGACCCCCCCACTTACTGTTGTCCAAGTTTCTTCTTCTGAAGGCCTAGCTTTTTTCTCAAACTCCTCTGAATTTCTCCAGCCCTTAACTCTTGTTGGAGTCACACTCAGCTCTCTCTGATGCTGCTGATACTCCTGCTCTACCAGAGTTAGCATCACCCATTCTTTCTCAGTGGCCTTTAGTTGACTGATGATCTGGTACTCAAACATGTCTATTCTTTGTCATGAAGAAATGCTCCACCAGAAACTGGCAGAATATATATGTCATGTCTTTTATGAAAATAAAAATATTAAAATGATACTATCATATATATATAGTTTAACCTATAAGGAGGCTTTAAATTGGAATCTTTGGAGATTCATATTTCCAGAAGGAAAAGAAAACAATTATCTCACATAATGACAAAATTATGCCCTATGGTTTTAGCAGTGGACTTAAAGACCAAAACTTTAGCAATTTTTGTTGATTAAAAGTTAAAATCATTCACTACATTTGTTAAAATCATTTGTATTAGATTCTACAGATTGTGTTAAAAAAATGAAACATATTTCAGTTGGAATTGATTGATTAGTGATGGGGGATACTAGATGTTTGTATAAAGTGATTTTAACAGATTTGAGGTTGTTGTGGGTTAAAGGGTATCATACAGAGCACAGACTTTATATTCAGAGATATTAACTTTATTGGTTCATATTTACAATTAATTTTGAAACATAATTATTTTTTTATTCAAGAATTATTATCAATAGACTGTGACAATATGGGTGATGATGGCCCCCATTTATGCAAATATTGTGTTAGCTTATGAGGAAGAATTATATTTATATGATAGTGTCTTTTTATTTTTTTGTAAAACATGTTTAAGATTTATTGATTATATATTTTTTGTGTGGTCTGATGCGGAGCACCTATTGAAAGCTTTTTATAAATATCTTGATTTGACTACCAGCTTCCTGGGATTTACTTTTACTTCTAATAAATGCAGAGTTATTTTTTAGGTATTAAAATGCAGAAATGTTTGGAAAATGAGAGGATTTTTACATTAATTGCAAGGAAAGAGGCTGGTAGTAATAGTTATTTATTTTTAACAGCATGCACCATACCAGAGAAAGAAAATATAGTAAAAAGACTGATAATAAAAACAGGTAGATTGTGCAGTACACAGACAGATTTTGAGACTTAATTGGTTTCTTTAAATAAATAAAAAAAATTTGGAAAGAGGTAATCCAGCACACTTAATCAAGAAAATTAGTAATGAATTGAAACATAAGAGATAGAGTCTTTATAGATTCTGTGGATGCAAATCAAGGGACAGCACAGGACATTAAGGGGTATTTCATGGGTATGGTGTTAAGTGTTGACCTGCATACACTGGAAATCAAGAATACTAATGTCTTTCGGCTTTTCCTGGTTAGGGGTCACCAAAGCAGAACTCTGGTAAACTAATGATTGGCAGAGGATTTTTACAGTGCCAAGGTGCCAGCCCAACACCCAACCTTCAACGAAGGCACACCCATTGATGCACGCACCTTCCTGCATGCCTTTAAATGTCACTCAACCACAGGGAGGACATGCAGACTCCATACAGAAGGCACTCCAGCCAAGAATCAAACTGGAGAACCTCTTGCTGTGAGGGGACAACGCTAATTGCTGCACCATCTCGGCCCTTTTACATTGGAAATCAAGAATATCATTAATAATTGGCACATCTTAGTGAGTGATCCCCCAGTTAAACAAGTAGTAGGGATATTCAAAAAAATGCCAAAGAAAAACAACACACTACATAAACTGACAAACTTCTTGGATTATGAAGTAGTAGGGGGTGCCTAGTTGTTATAAATAAGAAACAGTATAACTTGAAACATGGGTATGAAAGGGATGCCACTTGTAATAAAACAATTGAATTGATAGTTAAATAGACCATCTATTGTAATAAATGCAACCAGTATAGGTTTATCTCTAATAACCCCTCCTTTTTATTATTTTAATACCGAAGAACATTATGCACAATCAACATTTTGTGATTGTACTACCACTAGTAAATATTACATTGCTGAATGTTTGGCTTGTCAGCCTTTTTTTAATGGGAGAACTACTAGGAAACTGAATGCCCAAATCTATAAGCATTATCATGCTATAAAAAAGAGGAACACCAAGAATGCTTTATTTAGCTTAGTTTGAAATGCTAGAATTTTAAGAGATTTGTTTTTACAATATCGATAAGGTAGAACCTCATACTGGGGAGAGGGTGATGCTGAAAACCTTTTTGATATGAAACAATATGAATGGAAGAGAGAGAATTTCTTGAATAAACAATTGTCTTAATAGTTGATACCAATAAAGAGGGGTGATAAAAATGTTCTTCTGATCCAGAATACATGATAACTTTGATTCAACAATGGTACCTTAAATGTTAGAAAGCTGAGGAGCCAAAACACTGAAAACTACTACCCAAAAACAGAGAAGGGTAAACAGTTGAATTGCAATTGTTTTTTTTTCTTCTGCATGAAAACAAGCCTCTTATACTCCCTGATGTGGGAGGGGGCAATCCTATTCTCTCTGAGACTTATACACACGCACACACCACACACACACACACACACACACATATATATATATATATATATATATATATATATATATATATATATATATATATATATATGGGTCCATATGACTTCATTGACAAGTCATAATATCGACATTCAGTACTCCGACACAAAATCACCGACAGATGAAATAATCGAAATCTCACTTCACCGACAATCACTAGTCCAACAACGAAGCAGTCACTAAGTAAATGCCCCTAACCACTGCACAAACCTCCTACACGTACTAAACCATGGTAGTCATGGATAGGTAAATGCAAACTCTGTTACAGACATTGAATAAACATGTCTGGGTTGTCAGGGAATGGAGAGGCAGTGTACCAGATAAATAATCACGTTACTGACAGCGGTGGTACACTGCCTCTCTGTTCCCTGACAACCAGGACATGTTTATTCAATGTCTGTAACAGAGTCTGCATTTACCTATCCATGACTACCACGGTTTAGTACGTGTAGGAGGTTTGTGCAGTGGTTAGGGGCATTTACTTAGTGACTGCTTCGTTGTCGGACTAGTGAATGTTGGTGAAGTGAGATTTCGATTATTTCATCTGTCGGTGATTTCGTGTCGGAGTACTAAATGTCGATATTATGACTTGTCGATGAAGTCATATGGACCCATATATATATATATATATATATATATATATATATATATATATATATATATATATATACTAACTCTATAGTCACACAAACTCAAAGAAGGGATGAATTTCACCAAACAAAATGTTGTGTTCCTCAGAGATGTGCTTCTTGTAACTGAAATTTGAGGAACCTCATCTCAATCATCTGTAGACATGTTGGTATTTTATCAGCACTCTACCCATTTTACCAAGGGTTTGTCAGCATACTACTTACATTGATCAGCCATTAAAAATCATTCTGCCCACATCATCAATCATCTTAACACAGCTCCATTTATTCTAAAAATGGAGGTCCAATTGCACACACATTGCAGACAACAACATTATATCCAGAGACTGCACAAGAAATTTAGACAAACTAAAAAGAAAAATAAATACATATGAAAGAAATGAAATCGACGATCGCAACCATCCAATCAAAAATGGTATTAACTGCAAAACCAACAACAAACTAAAAGGCATACTAATGGCATCAAACTGCATACCTAAGCCATAAATCTGTAAGCACAATAGCAATTGGAAATTACCTACTGATATACTAAAAGGTCTAAAGAAAATCAACAAAAATATTAACAAAATAAAAGTTACCTTAGCACTAAACTGCAAATATACTTTGAAACTTTGCATTCAGAAAAGCAATGTGCAAACTCACCATTACCCAATAAAATTTAGAGGAAATAATAAATTAAAATGAAAATGAAGCACATAAACAATGAGAAATGATATAGATGTGAGTCTCCTCATAGGTAAATTAAATAACTTTTATTATTGGATTCAGTCACATATTTCTTGACACAACCTGAATCTACTTATCACTAATTTTTTTTTACCTAAGCTGTTTCTTTAACATCTGACAGCAGGATCCTTCGTATTATACGTTTACTGTGACAACGGGATATTCAGAACATAATACATAAACAAATTGATATAGTTAGTTTGCAATACACATCTTCATACCTCTGCATTTATGTATTAACATTTATTGTGTGTTTTATTCAGTATGTTATGATTTGCAAATGGCTTACAGCTAGCGTGTCTAAATGATGTACAGTGTATATCCACTTGCCCATACCATTATATAGGTGAGCTTTTGTGCTTCTTATCAATGGCACATTAAGAAAGACGGCAGTTACAGTCATGTACATGTGCACACATTTAGTGACATGACTGATTAAATTTGTAACACTGTATCCATGATGCTACATACAACATCACCATGTTGGTAAATGCAGTCAGGTGTCAAACATGATATCAGAATCTGATTCCTGCATGTGCAATAAGGTTTATGTCTGTATCACATTCATGTACTGATACATGTGTCATTAAATGTACTAATAAAGAATTCTCATATTAGTACCTAATGAATGAGTGTCATCATTATAGCTGTCTCTATTAAATCATTCCAGTTTCAGATACAGTAGTGCTTGAAGCTACAGTACAGGTTGGACTGGCTCAGTATCCAGCCTTTTGCCAGGCCCTTGGTGATATGAGCATACCTGTCATACTCTTCATACAAGAGTTCTGGAAACAGCTAAAATAATGGGGGGTGCAAAGGTCCAGAAACAGGCACAATGTTTGTAATATTGCTGTTAGAAACTTTAAAAAGTTGATATAATGGTGGACTTTGCATTAGCATGCATTTTCTGAATGGTATGGAATCTGAAGTCCCTATTTTGTAGGGACACCCCATGACGTTTCTCAAAGTTTTGCTCCATTTCTCCTAAAATTGGAAATCAGTTTGAGAATTTCTAAGATTATAGTACCAACATTTAAAATGTGTCCATAATCTAAGGTCTTTTCCTTAGTTATTTTTTTTTACTTTGTTCCAAATTCTGTTGGCAAATGTTGAAACCTATCAAAAATGAGCAGGGAAAAAAAATATCCCAAACCAAAATTAAATAAATGACACTGTGGCAAGGCCACATAACCACTCAAAATGTCCAAAACTACAGTTTAATAACGTATCTTGAAACTCCTTGAATAGTTTCTACTCTCGCACTGTATCAAGACCAACCTGATACTTGTAGCTCTAACAATGAAAATACAGGCACTTTATACGAGCCACATAAATAAAAAATAGAATCAAACAAACTAATTTAATGCAATGTTAACTCAGTGTGTTTTCATCCACCCACTAGGACTTTATCAGAACAAGTGCTTCCACTCTCTCATTCACTTAAATAACCTTTTGTGTCCTCATCATTTCCTTCCAGTACCTAATTTCCTAATCCAATTAGTCAAAAAGTATTAACAATTAAAAATTATTATGACCAAATGACTTATTAACAGTTGAGAGTTCTGAAAGTCTGTCATTATTTAGTGACTTTCAACCTCAATGATCTGCCAGAAAAACATACATTTAAGAGGAACAGACCAAAAATCATCATCATCTTTTGGCTGTTCCCGTTAAGGGTTGCCACAGTGTATCATCTGTTTCCATATCTTCCTCTCCTCTGCATCTTGCTCTGTCACACCAATCACCTGCATGTCCTCTCTCACCACATCCATAAACCTTATCTTAGGCCTTCCTCTTTTCCTGTTACCTGGTAGCTTCATCCTTAGCATCTTTTTCCCAATATACCCAGCATCCCTCCCCAGCCATGTCCAAACCAATGTAATCTTGCCTCTCTGGCTTTGTTTCCAAACCTTCCAACCTGGGCTGACCCTCTAATATACTTATTCCTAATCCTGTCCACCCTCATCACACCCAGTGCAAATCTTAACATCTTTAACTCTGCCACATCCAGCTCTAACTCCTGCCTTTTTGTCATTGCCACTGTCTCCAACCCATATAACACAGCTGGTCTCACTACCCTCTTGTAGACCTTCCCTTTCACTCTTACTGGTACTCGTCTGTCACAAATCACTCCTGACACTCTTCTCCACCCACTTCATCCTGACTGTACTCTCTTCTTCGCCTCTCTTCCATACTCACCATTACTCTGAACTATTGATCCCAAGTATTTAAACTCATCCACCTTTGCCACCTCTACTCCTTGCATCCTCACCATTCCTCTATCCTCCCTCTCATTCACACACATATATTCTGCCTTAGTCCTGCTGACCTTCATTCCTCTTCTCTCTAGAGCATATCTCCATTTCTCCAGGGTCTCCTCCACCTGTTCCCTACTCTCACTACAGATCACAATGTCATCTGCAAATATCATAGTTCATGGGGACTCTTGTCTGATCTCATCTGTCAACCTGTACATCACCATTGCAAATAAGAAAGGGCTCATAGCTGATCCTTGATGTAATCCCACCTCCACATTAAACGCATCAGTCACTCCCACCACACACCTCACCGCTGTTGCACTACCCTCATACATATCCTGTATCACTCTTACATACTTTTCTGACACTCCTGACTTCCTCATACAGTACCACAACTCCTCTCTAGGCACCCTGCCATATTCTTTCTTTAAGTCAACAAAAACACAATGCAACTCCTTCTGACCTTCTCTGTACTTCTCCATCAACACTCTCAAAGCAAACATTGTATCTGTAGTGTGCTTTCCCGGCATGAAACCATACTGCTGATCACTAATCATCACTTCCCTTCTTAACCTAGTTTACACTACTCTTTCCTATAACGTCATGCTGTGACTGATCAGTTTAATCCCTCTGTAGTTACTACAGCTCTGCACATCACCCTTATTCTTAAAAATCTGTACCAAAACACTTTTTCTCCATTCCTCAGGCATCCCCTCACTTTCCAAGATTTCATTAAACAATCTGGTTAAAAACTCCACTGCCATTTCACCTAGAAGCCTCCATGCTTCCACAAGTATGTCATCTGGACCAACAGCCTTTCCATTCTTCATCCTCTTCATAGCTATCCTTACTTCCTCCTTGCTAATCCATTGCACTTCATGATTCACTATCCCCACATCATCCAGCCTTCTCTCCCTCTCATTCTCTTCATTCATCAGCCCCTCAAAGTACTCTTTCCATCTGCTCAACACACTCTCCTCACTTGTGAGTATGTTTCTCTCATTATTCTTTATCACCATTACCTGCTGCACATCTTTCCTAGCTTGGTCCCTCTGTCTAGCCAATCAGTACAGGTCCTTTTCTCCCTCCATAGTGTCCAACCTTTCATAGAACCCTTCATATGCCTTATCCTTAGCCTTCGCCACCTCTCTCTTTGCCACACACCTCATCTTCTTATACTCCTGTCTACTTTCTTCATCTCTCTGACAATCCCACTTCTTCTTTGCCAGCCTCTTTCTCTGTATACTTTCCTGTACTTCCTCATTCCACCACCATGTCTCCTTGTTGTCCTTCCTCTGTCCAGATGTCATACCAAGCACCTTTCTAGCAGTCTCCCTCACTAGTTCTGCTGTAGTTACCCAGCTATTTGGTAACTCTTCACTGCCACCCAGTGCCCGCCTTAACTCACCCCTGAACTCCACCTCACAATTACCCTTTTTCAATTTCCACCATTTGATCCTTTGTGCTGCCCTCACACTCCTCTTCCTCTTCTTGATCACCAATGTCATCCTACAAACCACCATTCTATACAGCCTAACTACACTTTCCCCTGCCACCACTTTACAGTCTCCAATCTCCTTCAGACTGGCCCTTCTACATAAGATATAATCCACCTGTGTGCATCTTCCTCCACTCTTGTATGTCACCCTATGCTCCTCCCTCTTGTTAAAATATGTATTCACCACAGCCATGTCCATCCTTTTCACAAAATCCACTACCATCTGACCTTCTGCATTCCTTTGATTAACACCATACCTACCCATCACTTCCTCATCCCCTCTGTTCCCTTCACCAACATGCCCATTGAAATCTGCTCCAATCACCACTCTGTCACCCTTGGGTACAGTCATCACCACTTCATCCAACTCACTCCAAAATTTTTCTTTCTCATTCATCGCACACCCAGCATGTGGAGCATATGCACTAACAACATTCATCATTACACCATCAAGTTCCAGCTTCATAAACATCACTCTTTTCACCTCCAAAACACTCTTAGCATACTGTTCCTTCAGGATAACTCCTACACCATTTCTCCTCCCAGCCACACCATGATAAAACAATTTGAACCCACCTCCAATACACCTAGCCTTACTCACCTTCCATCTGGTCTCTTGCACACACAATATACCAACCTATCTTCTGTCCATCATATCGGCTATCTCTCTTCCTATACCAATCATACTGCCAACATTCAAAGTTCCGACCCTCACTACCACAGTCCTAGCCTTTCTCCTCTCTTCCTGCCTTCTCCTCCTTCGGCCAACAGTAGCCCAATATCCGCCAGCACCCTGTTGGCTAACAGTACTGGTGGCGGTCATTGTTAACCCGGGCCTCAACAGATCCGGTATGTAAATATTCATTGCTGTCTGCATGAATGATTTGGCAAAGTTTTATGCCGGATGCCCTTCCTGACGCATCCCTCCCCATTTATCCGGGCTTGGGACCGGCACAAAGAAATGCACTGGCTTGTGCATCCCCAGTCGCTGGGTTAGGAACAGACCAAAAATTTAAGGCATAAATCAGGACATTCTGCAAAAATCTGGACAGTTGAGCATTATGGATATGGCCAAGAGTGGGAGCTATAGGGTATATAGTGTTATGGCATGTTCCTCCTGTTTAAATAGCAGTGGATCCTGAACTTATTGTGCATATCACCATGTGTCACAATATCAGCCTAATATGTACCATGTTTGGCCATGGCAAAAGGTCATTCTGACTAAATTTAATATCTAGGACATATCTAGTGCCATTCAATGTTAAGGGGATGCGGCTTTATCCTTGCAGACTCCTTTTAAAAGCAAATGATCATGCTATTATAAATCATTATGTTTTCCTTCTGATGTGTCAGTCCATGCACTGATCTGTACATCAAACAAGCACCCATTTCCTTGCCCATCTGTTGTGGTGCTTGTTTCCTCTTTCTTTTGTTCTTACAGAGGTCCTTTGCAACAGTGTTATCTGTCTTTATCTATATCTTTGTGAAATCTTTAATCTCCTCCATCTGTATCAGCCATTACTAGCATATTTTTATACTTATGTACTTTACTTGTCATCTCTCTCTGTCTATAAAGAAGAAAAGATTATAGACTCTTAAAAAATGCTTTTTATATCTCAGATGATACATTGCCTCTTGTGCCCCATATGTATAGTGGGATTCCAATTAAGTGGTCTAATTATCACAAGTGGTCTAAGAAGCGATCTGATTACATTTGATCTAATGATATTCACCAGTACATTTTGTAAGTTATGACTCTGGTAATAAGGAAAGTTTATGATTTTTACATCACTGATATTAGCTTTCTTATAATTTTAGAAGTAATATTGCAGTTTGCTTTATCACAGTGTGTCACATTATGTGAAGTGTGGTGCACTGCCAGTGTATTGTCCCTTTCCTCCATTGTAGTGTGACCATGGAGTTGTTATATGTACATTAAGGGGTTGTGAGGGAAACTTGGGGCTTGCCCCAGCAATATTCTTTTTTTCTTTTTATGTTTTTTGAGTTATGCAAGGCTAGGTGAAGTGTGTTTAGATCATTTGTGTTAAATAATTTGTACTTAGATATTCTGTGTTTTAGATCAACTGGCATATACTCGTTTTACTATATATTCCCTATCTTTCCTTTCCATTTATATCCATCTGCTTTTCTCAGATATTTTTTTTCTGTAACTAGTTTAGGTTATATGTTTTGTGCTCATCACTTGGCTTAAGTTTTCCAAGTATTTTGAATTTCTATTACTCCAACAGTAATGGATCCAGTTCCTAAGTGAGGGTGCTATTAGAGTTCATGAAATTAGTATTATTTCAGTCTTTGATGTGAGATGAGTGCTCTTCTCAACACCTGCAATGTGCTCAGTTTATTTGGGGTTCCATGTACTGGTAACATATCTTAAGTGTGACTGTAAATTCGTTTTTATTAGACCCATTGCTCATACTACTGTTGGAACTGCCTGGGTATCTTTATTCCATGTTGCTCTCATTTGTGCCTGCAATTCCTGGTATTTTATGAATTTGTTCCTCTCTGTACCTAAGACACTGTAATCAGTGATGCAGCAGTTTAAACAGTAAACTACACTGTTGCCTTTCTTATGGATGACTATATTTGTTTTTCTCACTTCTATTTTGACCTGCTAGTATTGGGTGATCCCATATGATATAAACGTCATCATTCTCTATAATGCTTTCTGGTTCATGATTCCGCTGCTTCTCAGCTACGTTTATATTGTGGTATTTGCACAATCCCCACTGCAATAGTCTTGCCACATTATTGTGCCTTTTATTGCACAGGCCCTCTGCCATGTATGTATCACACCCAGGAACAAGGTGTGTGACTCTTAACACTGCTTTTTATAGAACTTGCATTTATCTGTTTCGCCAACCTTTTCAACGGACTTTGTAAACCAAAGTATATGTAGTCTACTATCCTGGGACGACATTATTAAACTTTCATCTTTTGGCTTCAGTTCACTTCTTTTAGGTTCATAGGAGATTACTACACTAACAGCTCAATGGCCCTTATAGGCCTAGCCAGTTTTACCCAGATTTTACCCAATTTTTTATCCATATGGGAAAAATAACAAGGGTCAATTAATGGGCTGTTGACAATTTTTACAGACTGCATCTGTTCATAAGGCATGTGGCCACCACCTTAGGAGTGAATTTGTGATTTCCTATCCATTGGTCCAGACTGCACTTGAAGATGCTTAGGGAAGGGCTCTGCTTCACTTAAATATTAAACCTATTCCAGAGGAAGGGCAATCTCTGGGACTCATATCTGTCTCTCCAGCATGATATATTCATATCAGAAATCAGGTTTAGATCTTTGGAGTGGGTAACCTTTGTGGAGTTAGTTTTGTGAATATGCAAAATTTCCACCTGGGCTGGGTCAGACATTGCCTTGTAGGTCAGGCACAGATCACCCCTCAGTAATTGGTAGGAAACTGTATACAGTGATAGGACCTTTACTTGGTCCACATATGACATGTTGGTTATGCCATGTATTTTTTTGGTGAGAAACCTTTGAGGACACACCAACTGTGCAGGTGCCTCAACTCAAGGTACATGCCAACGGGTGCGTTGTACTCAATTACTGGTCTGATGAGGGCCAAGTACAGTGGTACTATGACATACTTAGATCTGGATGCCATGCCCTTTCTTATAAGCTGAGCCACACAGAAGGATTTCCTCACACTGTGGATACATGGTGGTCAAGGTTCACATTACTATCTGAGTACCCAGATCTCTCACCATTGAGTCCACTGTTAGGGGACTGCTATCAATGTTGTAATTTCCAAATGGTATTATTATTCACTTCTTCACATTTAGTTTGAAGCCATGGCTCTGACACCAATCATTAGTCTGTGTCAGACCTTTCTGTTGGATATCAGCATGATTTGGGGAGTCAGTGATAGCCCCCAGCTTGCAGTCATCAGCAAGCTCGGTCAGTCAAAGGTCATCTAAATTTGCCTTGACATCTGAGAAGTATATGCTAAAGAGGAGGGAGTCCAGCAATGAGTACGGTGGTACTCCACTGGTGACTAGCCTCTTAGTGAATGTGGATTCGCCCACTCTACTAACATGAGCCCTATCTATGAGGCATTTGACTATCCATCAGGTGATGTTGAGGTTTATGTACAGTTCTGTGAGTTTATCTATAATGCCCGAGCAGGAAATTGTGTCATATCCCTTGGCCAGGTCAAGGTAGGCAGTATGCACTGTCTTATGCTCATCCATGGCCTTGGTGACCTTCTCAAAAAGGTCCACCCGATTGAGCAGGCAGGACCTGCCCTTGATGAAGCCAAATTGGGTAGGGTCTGGAGTCTGGAGATTTCCTGTGTCATTGCTAATCAGGTCCAGGGTTATCCTTTCCATAGCCTTAAATATGAGGCTAGACAGGCTTATGGGTCGGTAGTTTTCTGGCTGAGTTGATAGGGATGACTGTTGCTGTCCTTCACTCTACAGAGACAAAGCCTGTCTGGAGACTGTGGTTAAATAGAGTGGGTCTGCTAGGTTATGTTTCAAACTATTTAATAGGCACCCTGGGATTCCATCAGGGCCAGTTGATGCTGTGTTACAAGCTTTGAAGCCCACGGTGATGACCTGTTTTTTGTGATAACAGGCAAAGGAATGGTAGGGGGTATTTTACAGGGTGTGACAGGAGCTGATAAGGGGGCGAAATCTGAGCTAAATTTATCAGCCAGCAGGTTTGCTATTTCTTCTGGCTAAGTATAGGTAGTGCCATCTACAGTTAACTCAGCACATTGTTGAGTGTTTCCCTTAAGATCTCAAACATAACTAAAAAATGCTTTGTAGTTATCCTTTGCTTGGGAGGCTATTTCAGTCTCGTGTTTATCTTTTGAAGACTTTACTAGTTCCCTGATTTGCCTACTGAAACTAATAAGGGCTGTTTTTTTCTCTGTTGTGCACCCTCCCCCTTACTTCTAGACAGGAATTTATTCTTTCTCTTGTATAGTCTATTTATGCCAGGGGTCCACCAGGGTGGCTTGTTTTTCTGGCTAGACCCGGATTTAGTTCAGTCAGGTATTGCTGTTTCTATGTAGTTGTTTAAGGGGCTCTACAGGGCATTTGTATATACTTCTGCATAGGCCTCTGTGCTTTTGGGGTTAGGGGAGCTTTTAAATTCCCTATGGTGTCACTTAGTAGAAGGTAATTTGCATTGCAAAAATTCTTTAGGGCTTTAGGGTTTACTACGGGTTCTACCATTACATTTATTTCAAAGGAGACAGATTTATGATCTGATCTTACCAATGAGACTTTAAGCTGAGGGAGGGGAGTGCAATGCTCCCACATGTTTTTGAGTACTATGTCAAGGATATTTTAACCCCTGGTGGGAGTGCAGACCAGGTGTTCCAGAGCACTTGTACTGATAAAGTCGAGGAATCTCTGAGCTTGCTTTTTACTGGTCATATATGTTTTCCAGTTTATGGGAGGGTAGTTAAAATCACCTATAAGTAGTGTGTTGGATGGATGGTAAGTGAGTCTAGTAACTTCAGGTATCCAGAGTGGTTTTTGTGGTTCATGGTTGGGGACCTGTAGCTAGCAATGATATGGTTGGTGATTTTGCCTGTGGTCAGTTGGACATGGAGTAGCTCAAGTGCTCATCCTGCTTGGCCAATCTCTAGGTGTGATTGTTTCTTATGTAAATGGAAACACCTCCTTCATTTGTTTTCTCCTTTTCAGAGGGTGGTCTGAATGTGTGATAGGCATTGTAGCCTTAAACTTCTGCGGTGCTTTCCATAGGCTTGAACCATGGCTCTGTAACTGCACAAACATCAGCATTCTCCAGGGTGAGGAGAGCTTCCAGGAAGTGCAGTTTCTTCTTAAAACTCCTGGCATTGAGCAGTAGAGGTACCTTCAGCTTGGCATTAAAAGAATTTGTTTTGATTGTTATGCTGGTAGGTCTGTTTATTTGGCACTGCCTAAAAAAAGGTACTATGGGAATGGCTAATGCCTTGGCCAGTATTCAAAAGCCTAGCGGGAACAGGTACAGGCTGTCTCTGTTAAAGCAGAATTGTCTGTCGATCATGTAGTCCCAGGCTGACAAATACTGGATCCCTTTGGAATAACACCAGCAGCTAAGCCAGTTACTGAAGTCAGTCATTTTCTGTTTTTATTGTGGTATCATTCTTGGTAATGGCAGAATGGTGCTCAGTGTGAGGCTCATACCAGCCTGCAACATGTATTCAGAAAGGTCCATCCTGTTCCTCTTCATATAATCCAGGGAGGTGCATCTCAGGTAATTGACAACCACATAGATTATGACTGAGTCATACTGGTAATTATAGTTGAATGACCTGATGCTTGCTTGATCTGGTGAATCCTGGCAACTGATTGTAACCCTCTGTTAATCCAGCCTGGTGAAGGGAGTGTCCATATCTCTCATAATGAAGTTTTCTATGATCAAGATGTTTGAGTGTGTGGTGTTTCACCTTAGAGGCTTGCTTATGAAGAAACTGTGACGTGTTTTTAAATGTATAGTGGTTGATGTTGACTTGGATTTGTTTACATGTGGTTTCTGAGGGCAGCGTTTTGATAAGATACTTGTGAGTATCTCCACATATGTGGGTTTATGTGTCGAGACTTTATTTAATGAGGGAAATGGTGTGCATGTGCTGCTGACAAACTGTTTATTATTTGATTTGTTAGTATGTGAGAGCTGTGTCTCAATTTTCGTAGTGTAACCATATCACAAACATACTAAGTTTGTTTGTTTCAGGATTAAGTAGTTGTCAGTATACATGAGATAATTGCTACATTGCCTCAGGATGCACATGTCCACCAGGCTGGCCACAGAGATAGCAGCAAAGTGTATATCCATGGTTTCAAGTTTTTTACTATGGGTTTAGCCAGGGAAAAGGGTGGAGAGAATTAAGTGGACTGCAGTGATAGCACACGGATGAAGAATGTGTGCCATACTTAGTGCTGGACTGCAGTGATAGCACATGGATGAAGAATGGGCACCATACTTAGTGCTGGACTGCAGTGATAGCACACGGATGAAGAATGGGCACCATACTTAGTGTAAAGTGCAGCTATCCAAAACGGTGGTGCTGCTCCACTGCTCTACATTCAATGCAGATAGTCCTAGAACAGCAGAGGACTAGGGACGTTTACAGATATAGTTACGCTAAGAGAAATTTTAAATTTATAGCATTTGCATCTATTCAGGGCACTGCTAACCACTGCTGGATGTAAAGCAGCCTAGTGTAAACTCTAGGATTATATAGAATCAGAAAAACAAGTGTTAAAACAGCAAGGCCTATAGACAAATCAGGAAAACATGCAATAAGTTTTCAGCTAGCAGCCCCCAAGTCAGACAGGTTTGCTACAGCACACTTCTACCACAAGAGTACAGTCAGAAAACCCACTTAATGTAAAAATGTTGTTTTTTGTGTTCAAGTGCAGGGAAACCACACAATCTAGATACTACTGTCTTTTAAAACTAGCAGACACAATGTAATTAAGTACTGTAACAGAAGCAGTGGAAACAATTTAGCTTCGAAACTCTACTAAAGTGTGAGAAATGTAACAATTAGTACAGGATTCTTATGAAATAAAAATAATCAGCAGAAGTGCAAAATCATACTTATTTTCATTCTTTTAGCAGCATGTTTTTAGAACTGTGGTGGTGGTGCTGCGGTAGCGTTGTCGCCTCACAGTATGACATTGTTCTGTTCAATTCTCAGCTAGAGCATCTTCTGTGTGGAGACATGCGTGAATGAGCGTATCTTCGTTGAAGGTTGTGCGTCAGAGCTGGCAACTTGGCACGTAAAAATCTACTGCCAATCATTAGCGGACCGGAGTTCCACTGTGGCGACCCCTAGCCTGGAAAAGCCGAAAGACACAACAAAGCAGCATATGTTTTTAGAAGTAGGAGATTATATGTAACGGTCAAGCTAAGTAACTAAACCAAGAGCAGCTCTGAGGAATTCCTAGCTGAAATCTTGGCCAATGTGATATTGTCCCAGGAGATCTCTGTACTTGTCACTACATTTATAGATTTTCCATTTCCAATTTGTTTTCATTCTCGTTTGATTCTTTTTCCTTTACTCTTTCTTTTGTTTTTGACACATACAGTTGCTGTCTGATTTTAGTCTAATTGTGTTTCGATTTTCATTCCCACTTGACACTGAAACACTTCTGAAAAACTAAGCAATTATGTCATCTTGGACGACTTCTCATGTTTTAAAACATTTGTAGTTCCGCAATTGTAAATCTATACCAGAAATCAGTTTTGAGGAGACAAGAAATATTTAATCTTGGCATACACTGACTTTTATATATCATTTGAAAAGTGTGAAACATTTTTTCTTGTTTTCTCATCCAAGTGATCCACTCTTTAGAGCCACTCAGTAACCCCAAAACTGTAAGTTAGGACTGAAAAAACAAATTGATTTATAGGTCAGACTTTATTCCAATATGTGAAGGCAGTTTTCAGTATTGGCTTTAGTCTTCTGAAGTATTTCTTACTAAGTTTTATTCTCATTTGTTCATGTTTATTGCCAATCCGTCATCTATTCCCAAATATTTATATCTTATCGCCTGCCCAAGCTAATTTATATAACATTCATGTCCCAAATTGATATTTTCTTGGTGGTGAAGCTTTCCTGATTAAAATGCTGCTTTTGCACATTTATCAAGACCAGATATCATTATTATATCATCTTGAAAAGTCTTAACCTTTTGTAGTTCTGTTTTCAACTCATCATCTGATGAACTAGAACGTTTTAAATGATCCACAAAAAAATAGAAGAGATGTCTTTAGTCAAAGTTGGTTTTTGGGAGCCAGATTGTAACCATAGCCTAATCTGTTAAGTAAATAGCTTTATGGGTTAAGAACAAGACAAACATTTGACTAGAATATCCCCTTTTAATTGTTACTACTGGGATAATAATTTGCTCTTTGCCATGGCTGAACTTTAATGTGGTCTCCCACTGTTTTATGGTCACTGTAATATAAATTGATCAGTGTTCATTGCATCTTATACATTTATAAGCATTCCTTTATCTGTTAATGTGGAACATAGCTCTCAACCTCTTACCACAAGAAATCTGGACAAAAAGCCTAAAATAATGGGGGGACAAAGACCCCAAAAATAGGGACAGGTTTTAAATAGTGCTCTTAAAGAATTTGAAAGTTGCTATAATAACAGGATTTTTGTTAGCATATATTTTCTGATGGATATGAAGTCTGAAACTGAAATGTATGTCATTGTTTAGTGACTTCAATCCATGGTAAATTGCCAAAAAGCTACAAATTTTATGAAGAACAGACTGAAAATATGAGGCAAAAATCTCAATATTCTGCGGAATTCGCGACACTTGAGATGTATGATGTGGGATGCTGTTAATTGCTTTTCTACAATCTGCCCATGCCATAATTACATTTGCCCCCTTTTTACAATTCTATATTATAGCTTTATTCATTAACAAATGATCCCGTGTTCCATATAACTTTCATTGCCATTTTGTTGTATTGCTATAATTGAAAAATTGTATATGGCAATAAACTCTGTCTGCATGAATTACGGTATATAATTTATAAAATATTTTAAGGTAATGTTATTGATATATATAGTTCTTGGTTTTTATCAGGTTGGTGTCTGTTCAAGAAGTGCATATTAAGTAATTCTAACTCAGAGCTACATCTTTGTGTACAGATGTTAATGCTTTTAGCCCAAAGTCAGATACTCTGTCTGGGCCTGGGGTTTTCCACTTAAGAGCTTTTTTTTAATTTTGACTCAATTTCCTTGGCCGTTATTTCATTCTAGTTCAAATTCTCTACATTAGAGCTAGTTACTGTTTCTTTTAACTCTTTTACCCATTCAGCATCTTTGTTATGTCCAACAGGGAGTATATAAATACTCCAAAATATTTCTATTTTTTCATTTCTTGGTGTTTTTTCTGTTCATTTTACTTTGTTTCCCAGTTCTCTATAAAATCTTTTTGGGGCCATAAATGAGCTGATTATTTTGTACTTCTCATTTATATTTATTAAAATGCTTTCTGAGTTTTTCTGCCTGATCTGATATTTTTACTTTATTATTGGTAAAAGAATATGATAAATATTGGTCTGTTTTGATAATGTGCATTGCTTTTACCATGTCTATCTTTTTAAGTATTTTGATAATCTGTTCCCTTTTCTCTATTATTCTAGTAGTGAAACGTTTTGATTTAATTGCTTTATACTTTATAAAATTGTAAATCTATACAAGCAATCAATTTTGAGGAGACAAGAAATATTTAATCTTGGCATACACTGACTTTTATATATCATTTGAAAAGTGTGAAACATTTTTTCTTGTTTTCTCATCCAAGTGATCCACTCTTTAGAGCCACTCAGTAACCCCAAAACTGTAAGTCAGGACTGAAAAAACAAATTGATTTATAGGTCAGACTTTATTCCAATATGTGAAGGCAGTTTTCAGTATTGGCTTTAGACTTCTGAAGTATTTCTTACTAAGTTTTATTCTCATTTGTTCATGTTTATTGCCTATCCATCATCTATTCCCAAATATTTATATCTTATCACCTGCTCAAGCTAATTTATATAACATTCATGTCCCAAATTGATATTTTCTTGGTGGTGAAGCTTTCCTGATTAAAATGCTGCTTTTGCACATTTATCAAGACCAGATATCATTATTATATCATCTTTAAAAGTCTTAACCTTTTGTAGTTCTGTTTTCAACTCATCATCTGATGAACTAGAAAGTTTTAAATGATCCACAAAAAACAGATGAGATGTCTTTAGTCAAAGTTGGTTTTTGGGAGCCAGATTGTAACCATAGCCTAATCTGTTAAGTAAATAGCTTTATGGGTTAAGAACAAGACAAAAATTTGACTAGAATATCCCCTTTTAATTGTTACTACTGGGATAATAATTTGCTCTTTGCCATGGCTGAACTTTAATGTGGTCTCCCACTGTTTTATGGTCACTGTAATATAAATTGATCAGTGTTCAGTGCATCTTATACATTTATAAGCATCCCTTTATTTGTTAATGTGGAACATAGCTCTCAACCTCTTAGCACAAGAAATCTGGACAAAAAGCCTAAAATAATGGGGGGACAAAGACCCAAAAAATAGGGACAGGTTTTAAATAGTGCTCTTAAAGACTTCAAAAGTTGCTATAATAACAGGATTTTTGTTAGCATATATTTTCTGATGGATATGAAGTCTGAAACTGAAATGTATGTCATTGTTTAGTGACTTCAATCCATGGTAAATTGCCAAAAAGCTACAAATTTTATGAAGAACAGACTGAAAACATGAGGCAAAAATCTCAATATTCTGCGGAAATCGCGACACTTGAGATTTATGATGTGGGATGCTGTTTAATGCTTTTCTGCAATCTGCCCATGCCATAATTACATTTGTCCCCTTTTTACAATTCTATATTATAGCTTTAGTCAGTAACAAATGACCCCGTGTTCCATATAACTTTCATTGCCATTTTGTTGTATTGCTATAATTGAAAAATTGTATATGGCAATAAACTCTTTCTGAATGAATTACGGTATATAATTTATAAAATAATTTAAGGTAATGTTATTGATATATATAGTTCTTGGTTTTTATCAGGTTGGTGTCTGTTCAAGAAGTGCATATTAAGTAATTCTAACTCAGAGCTACATCTTTGTGTACAGATGTTAATGCTTTTAGCCCAAAGTCAGATACTCTGTCTGGGCCTGGGGTTTTCCACTTAAGAGCTTTTTTTAATTTTGACTCAATTTCCTTGGCCATTACTTCATTCTATTTCAAATTCTCTACATTAGAGCTAGTTACTGTTTCTTTTAACTCTTTTACCCATTCAGCATCTTTGTTATGTCCAACAGGGAGTATATAAATACTCCAAAATATTTATATTTCTTCATTTCTTGGTGTTTTTTCTGTTCATTTTACTTTGTTTCCCAGTTCTCTATAAAATCTTTTTGGGGCCATAAATGAGCTGATTATTTTGTACTTCTCATTTATATTTATTAAAATGCTTTCTGAGTTTTTCTGCCTGATCTGATATTTTTACTTTATTATTGGTAAAAGAATATGATAAATCTTGGTCTGTTTTGATAATGTGCATTGCTTTTACCATGTCTATCTTTTTAAGTATTTTGATAATCTGTTCCCTTTTCTCTATTATTCTAGTAGTGAAACGTTTTGATTTAATTGCTTTATACTTTATACAATTGTAAATCAATACAAGCAATCAATTTTGAGGAGACAAGAAATATTTAATCTTGGCATACACTGTCTTTTATATATCATTTGAAAAGTGTGAAACATTTTTTCTTGTTTTCTCATCCAAGTGATCCACTCTTTAGAGCCACTCAGTAACCCCAAAACTGTAAGTTAGGACTGAAAAAACAAATTGATTTATAGGTCAGACTTTATTCCAATATGTGAAGGCAGTTTTCAGTATTGGCTTTAGTCTTCTGAAGTATTTCTTACTAAGTTTTATTCTCATTTGTTCATGTTTATTGCCAATCCATCATCTATTCCCAAATATTTATATCTTATCGCCTGCTCAAGCTAATTTATATAACATTCATGTCCCAAATTGATATTTTCTTGGTGGTGAAGCTTTCCTGATTAAAATGCTGCTTTTGCACATTTATCAAGACCAGATATCATTCTTATATCATCTTTAAAAGTCTTAACCTTTTGTAGTTCTGTTTTCAACTCATCATCTGATGAACTAGAAAGTTTTAAATGATCCACAAAAAATAGATGAGATGTCTTTAGTCAAAGTTGGTTTTTGGGAGCCAGATTGTAACCATAGCCTAATCTGTTAAGTAAATAGCTTTATGGGTTAAGAACAAGACAAACATTTGACTAGAATATCTCATTTTAATTGATACTACTGGGAGAATAATTTGCTCTTTGCCATGGCTGAACTTTAATGTGGTCTCCCACTGTTTTATGGTCACTGTAATATAAATTGATCAGTGTTCAGTGCATCTTATACATTTATAAGCATCCCTTTATTTGTTAATGTGGAACATAGCTCTCAACCTCTTAGCACAAGAAATCTGGACAAAAAGCCTAAAATAATGGGGGGACAAAGACCCAAAAAAATAGGGACAGGTTTTAAATAGTGCTCTTAAAGACTTTGAAAGTTGCTAT
The DNA here is from genome assembly GCF_019279795.1 of Protopterus annectens. Taxonomy (NCBI): domain Eukaryota; kingdom Metazoa; phylum Chordata; order Ceratodontiformes; family Protopteridae; genus Protopterus; species Protopterus annectens. The sequence continues at coordinate 1,428,167,965 of NC_056741.1, forward strand.
AATAACAGGATTTTTGTTAGCATATATTTTCTGATGGATATGAAGTCTGAAACTGAAATGTATGTCATTGTTTAGTGACTTCAATCCATGGTAAATTGCCAAAAAGCTACAAATTTTATGAAGAACAGACTGAAAATATGAGGCAAAAATCTCAATATTCTCCGGAAATCGCAACAATTGAGATGTACGATGTGGGATGCTGTTTAATGCTTTTCTGCAATCTGCCCATGCCATAATTACATTTGTCCCCTTTTTACAATTCTATATTATAGCTTTAGTCAGTAACAAATGACCCCGTGTTCCATATAACTTTCATTGCCATTTTGTTGTATTGCTATAATTGAAAAGTTGTATATGGCAATAAACTCTGTTTGCATGAATTACGGTATATAATTTATAAAATATTTTAAGGTAATGTTATTGATATATATATATATATATAGTTCTTGGTTTTTATCAGGGTGGTGTCTGTTCAAGAAGTGCATATTAAGTAATTCTAACTCAGAGCTACATCTTTGTGTACAGATGTTAATGCTTTTAGCCCAAAGTCAGATACTCTGTCTGGGCCTGGGGTTTTCCACTTAAGAGCTTTTTTTTAATTTTGACTCAATTTCCTTGGCCGTTACTTCATTTTATTTCAAATTCTTTACATTAGAGCTAGTTACTGTTTCTTTTAACTCTTTTAGCCATTCAGCATCTTTGTTATGTCCAACAGGGAGTATATAAATACTCCAAAATATTTATATTTCTTCATTTCTTGGTGTTTTTTCTGTTCATTTTACTTTGTTTCCCAGTTCTCTATAAAATCTTTTTGGGGCCATAAATGAGCTGATTATTTTGTACTTCTCATTTATATTTATTAGAATGCTTTCTGAGTTTTTCTGCCTGATCTGATATTTTTACTTTATTATTGCTAAAAGTATATGATAAATCTTGGTCTGTTTTGATAATGTGCATTGCTTTTACCATGTCTATCTTTTTAAGTATTTTGATAATCTGTTCCCTTTTCTTTATTATTCTAGTAGTGAAACTTTTTGATTTAATTGCTTTATACTTTATACAATTGTAAATCAATACAAGCAATCAATTTTGAGGAGACAAGAAATATTTAATCTTGGCATACACTGACTTTTATATATCATTTGAAAAGTGTGAAACATTTTTTCTTGTTTTCTCATCCAAGTGATCCACTCTTTAGAGCCACTCAGTAACCCCAAAAGTGTAAGGTAGGACTGAAAAAACAAATTGATTTATAGGTCAGACTTTATTCCAATATGTGAAGGCAGTTTTCAGTATTGGCTTTAGTCTTCTGAAGTATTTCTTACTAAGTTTTATTCTCATTTGTTCATGTTTATTGCCAATCCATCATCTATTCCCAAATATTTATATCTTATCACCTGCTCAAGCTAATTTATATAACATTCATGTCCCAAATTGATATTTTCTTGGTGGTGAAGCTTTCCTGATTAAAATGCTGCTTTTGCACATTTATCAAGACCAGATATCATTATTATATCATCTTTAAATGTCTTAACCTTTTGTAGTTCTGTTTTCAACTCATCATCTGATGAACTAGAAAGTTTTGAATGATCCACAAAAAATAGATGAGATGTCTTTAGTCAAAGTTGGTTTTTGGGAGCCAGATTGCAACCATAGCCTAATCTGTTAAGTAAATAGCTTTATGGGTTAAGAACAAGACAAACATTTGACTAGAATATCCCCTTTTAATTGTTACTACTGGGATAATAATTTGCTCTTTACCATGGCTGAACTTTAATGTGGTCTCCCACTGTTTTATGGTCACTGTAATATAAATTGATCAGTGTTCAGTGCATCTTATACATTTATAAGCATCCCTTTATTTGTTAATGTGGAACATAGCTCTCAACCTCTTAGCACAAGAAATCTGGACAAAAAGCCTAAAATAATGGGGGGACAAAGACCCAAAAAAATAGGGACAGGTTTTAAATAGTGCTCTTAAAGACTTTGAAAGTTGCTATAATAACAGGATTTTTGTTAGCATATATTTTCTGATGGATATGAAGTCTGAAACTGAAATGTATGTCATTGTTTAGTGACTTCAATCCATGGTAAATTGCCAAAAAGCTACAAATTTTATGAAGAACAGACTGAAAATATGAGGCAAAAATCTCAATATTCTCCGGAAATCGCAACAATTGAGATGTACGATGTGGGATGCTGTTTAATGCTTTTCTGCAATCTGCCCATGCCATAATTACATTTGTCCCCTTTTTACAATTCTATATTATAGCTTTAGTCAGTAACAAATGATCCCGTGTTCCATATAACTTTCATTGCCATTTTGTTGTATTGCTATAATTGAAAAATTGTATATGGCAATAAACTCTGCATGAATTACGGTATATAATTTATAAAATATTTTAAGGTAATGTTATTGATATATATATAGTTCTTGGTTTTTATCAGGTTGGTGTCTGTTCAAGAACTGCATATTAAGTAATTCTTACTCAGAGCTACATCTTTGTGTACAGATGTTAATGCTTTTAGCCCAAAGTCAGATACTCTGTCTGGGCCTGGGGTTTTCCACTTAAGAGCTTTTTTTTAATTTTGACTCAATTTCCTTGGCCGTTAGTTCATTCTATTTCAAATTCTCTACATTAGAGCTAGTTACTGTTTCTTTTAACTCTTTTACCCATTCAGCATCTTTGTTATGTCCAACAGGGAGTATATAAATACTCCAAAATATTTCTATTTCTTCATTTCTTTGTGTTTTTTATGTTCATTTTACTTTGTTTCCCAGTTCTCTATAAAATCTTTTTTGGGCCATAAATGAACTGATTATTTTGTACTTCTCATTTATATTTATTAGAATGCTTTCTGAGTTTTTCTGCCTGATCTGATATTTTTACTTTATTATTGGTAAAAGTATATGATTAATCTTGGTCTGTTTTGATAATGTGCATTGCTTTTACCATGTCTATCTTTTTAAGTATTTTGATAATCTGTTTCCTTTTCTCTATTATTCTAGTAGTGAAACTTTTTGATTTAATTGCTTTATACTTTATACTTGTTTCCTTCTTTTTCTTTGTTATTCTATATTTTTTGTGGTAGCAAAATTCTTACTTTACATTTTACCCTTATTATACTTTATTCATCATTAGATTAGCTGCACTGTAATATAGTCTAGTAATTACTTATGTTATGTCACATGAATTTCTCTTAATTGTCCTGATTATTGTGCTCATCTGTTTTACCAGTCTTCTCACATTTTGGGTCTTATTTATTTTGTTTAATTTATTTTTTGTTCATCTATTAAATCAGGCAGGCTTCCCCTAAATCAATTTCTTCAGGATTAAGAGTGTCTTCACTCTATGTTTTCTGTGAGTAATCTACAGAAAATTCCAGGAAATATTCCTGTGACATATTCTCGTTAGATGTGCCCTGCTTCTTCTACTACTCCTCCATATGGGAACCCTTTGGCTCATTACTCTGCAACATTACCTGTGCTAGAGTTGCCACTGTTTCCTGCTCCTTCCCTTGCTTTGAAACTTCAGCTAGACTTTTGTGTACCACTCCCCTACAGAAAGCACTAGTGCTTCATTGTGTTGCTGCTCCAACTGTTGCTCATTAATCTAGGGACCTGTAATTCCAGCTTGCTGCTACATTGGATTCTATACATTAACATCCTTCATTTTGTAGATAATCCATAGCTCCAGGTTCTGTTTGTTTAACTTCTACCTTCCTAATCCTCTTTTCTACATTCATCTTTGTTTTCTTATTTTTTTGTTTTGTGAAATGTTGCGTACATATCCAGGAGCCTTTGCTTACATTTCTACCCCAATATCTGTGGAGCTGTTTTTTTTTTTTATTTATTTATTTTTTTTTTTTTGCATTGATTACATTTGGCTTTCTGCTTGTGTACTACTTGTAGTAATCCACTTTCCACAATCCAGCTTTCCTCACCTATACATGAATTAGTTATTTAATTTTTATTGCTCTGTCTTCCCGTCTACACTTTCCCTTTCTCTTTAATCACTTTCTTATTAACATTTTTTTTAAACTTTCCTGAATTCATAATTATACCTTAACTGTTGCCTTGTAACATAGTGTGCTCCTTACTTGTTTCACTTTTCATTTTGCTTCCTTTACACTTTGTGTATTTCTTGTGCACTACTACATCTATCTCAGATTATTTAATACCTTATTCTAATATTTTTTTCTTTAAAGTGAGACAGTTAATACCTGGAAATGCTCATTGAGACTTTCACCAGCATAGAGCTTTAGTGGTATTCCATGACATATTCAATTGATTTTCTACTTTTTTTACACTCTTCTACTGACTGTTTGGTGCCAGTTGTTGCTTGAGGTATCAGTAGGTGTCCTCTCATTTTAACTGTGGCATGAACTGGAAAAGAAAAAAATAGGGGGCATGGCCAAGATGGTGAGTAGTTAACAGCACTGTTTTTTAGCTCTGGAATAATGCAATAAGTAGAAAAACAGAACCATGGCTAAAGTTAAAACCAGCTTTGATAATAAAATGTTAAAATCACTCTTCTGCAAAATCCAAACGTTAAGTATAAGAAGTTAAAAATAACACTTCAGCGGTATCCAAAAGTTGTGTTGCTAGTACGATCTTTTGCCTTAACGCTTCTTCAGGCTAGTGAATCTCTGCATTTGAATTGCAGTATTTAAGTAAAAGCATGTGATTGGTGCACCTGTAGTTGTAGATCATGAAGCATTGGTCATAAAGTGAAAGATCCATTAAGACCAGGTGCAGTGTATGCATTAAAGTGCAAAAAACATTTCTTTTCTTGTAACTCAGTTAAGTGTTTTAAAGTTCCTCTATGTATTGGTTTATATACAGTACATAAAATTAAAAATTTGAAATTATATGAATTGTCTGTGTGTAAAATATACTTGTATAATGTGTTAGCATATATCTGTCTATAGTACAAGACATGGTATACAAACAGGAATAGAAAGAGATCAGAATAAATAAATATGTATATAGTTAAAGAATATAAACATGTCTACAAGGGTGGGAGCTTGGCATAGTGGTTCAGGTGTTCACCTTATAGGACAAGGTGCAGGGTTTGAGTCTCACATGAGGTAAATGACTGGGCTTGGAATGGCCCATAAGGAGGATTATCCTGCTACAAATGTATGAACTTTTGATCCTATAAACAACCTTGCACATAGTAAATAAAACAGAAAAAATATAAAATCATCTGATCTATAAATTAATAAATATGAAAATAACAACTGACTTCTTCCCTATAATAGACCAGGGAGATAATATGAGGTACAGAGAAAGATGATTGTAGAGATATTCAGTTTGGCCAACTTATAGTAAAGATTCTGAACACCTGTTTAACTTTTGTTATTCATAATAATTCACTGACAGGCTTTTTTTAAGATGATGCATAGTAAAAATATTAGACACATTTATATGGATCAGAAGCATGAGCTAAGCATTGTTTGTCTAATGGAGAGTTTAAGAGGTAGTTTTTTCATCTTTTTCAACAAAGAGGAATAAGTTATTCCATAGTAGAATGTTTTAGGGTTATATCATTAAGTAATTTGTTTCAAAAGTTTTGTTCATAGCTGAAGATTTCATAGTGTTATATATAAAGTATATGATTTCATTATACTTATGTTTTTTTCCTCTCTTATATAAATGTCTGATTTTAAATGCATGTCTATTAATATTAATGGATTGAATGATCCAGTAAAGAGGGGAGGTCTGTTCAAATAATTTCAATTACATAAAGCTCAAATAGTACTTCTACAGGAAATACATTTACTTAGTAAAGACATAAATAAACTTTCATTAAATAATTATTTGATTTTTAGCAGGATCTGGCTTTTGAGATAAAAGAAGCGGCACCCTCATTTTATGGAAGAACTCACCAGTGATGCCAAAAGTAAAATATACCTATATTGATAAAAATGGTATACTGAGCATTGTCATAACTGAGTGGAACACAAAACTATATAAATTGCTGAATTCTTAATGGATTCCAGGGGTTTGACCTAAAGATGCAAAAAATTACTTAGACACTATAGCCTTTTACATGAAAGGTGAAGTCATAATGGCTGGTGCTTTTAATTGTATTTTATCAGACAAGGATTCTACTGAAGATTGAAAGCTGAGAATCACATATTCAGTTAAAGACTTAACAAATTTTGTAAATCTAATGAATTTAAAGGATATATAGGAGCTAAGGAAAACAAACTCACTCTACTTTACCCATTATTTGTATAGATATGGAACACAAACAAATACTGATACATGTTTTGTCTCAAACAGTCTGTTATCACATATCAGAGAAGTTTGAATAGTTTCATGTCCAGTATTGGACCCTAATGCTATTATATTTAATATTATTTTAAAAATTGACAATCTAATAAATCACAGGAGATTACCAGTGTACATTGTTAAAATGCAAGGATTCAAGCAGTTTTATGTTAGAGTCCAAGCATTTCCTAGAAATAAAAATGATTGGTGAAGTAACTGGCATTGTCCTCTGGGATTCACTAAAGGCTTACTTAAATTTAAGAGTTACAAGCTGGTATATTAATAAAAGAAGAGAATGAAACAAAGAAGTGAATACACTCCAGGCCAAATAGACACACTAAAGTTAAGCCTAAAACCAAATGACATTATCAGTCAGTCTGAATTTAAAAACATAAATATAAAATATGTTGAAATTCTAAATCATAAAGTTTCAACAAACATGGGAAAACTTAAGCTTTAGGCATATTAAGTAAACCCTTTAAGATTGAATAAACTTGCTTTCAGATCAAAGAAAATGAATAAACTAAATCATAATAAAGAAATTATAGCACATATAAGTAATAACAAAGAAAGTAGGACTAATATTAAAGGTATTCTTGAAGGCTTTAAAATATTTTATAAAAATATAAATAATAAAAATCACCTAGATGATATATTTGAAACTTTTCTAAGGGAAAATATAAATAATAAATTAACAAGTGAACAAATTAAAAAAAAATGACAGACCATTCACTTTACCAGAAATAAAAGATCAACTAAAAAAGTTAAAACATAATACGGTGCTGGGCATTAGATGATCTTATACCAGGACTATATAAAATGCTACTGGATGATGCAGTTAAAAATATTAGATAAGGTCTATAGAGAAATAAAAACAACTGCCAAAGTTCCCTCATGGTGAGAGGTTGGCATAATGGTTACAGTATTTATCTTATAGACAGAATGGGCTGGGTTTGAGTCTCACAGAGGTATAATTGGCTAAGCTTAAAATGGCCCACAAGGGCAGTTAGCAAAGAAGTAATCCATGACTCTATTAGATCCAATAAGAGCATTAATTGTAACAAAATAAAAGAAGATTTCAAACTAAAGATTCAGTTCTTTGCTGATGATATTTTACTAATAGAAGTAAATATAGAAAATGTATTAGCACTTATAATTAATTCTATGAATCACTTTGAAGAAATCTCAAACTTAAGATTTAATCATAATAAAACACGTACATTATTAATTAATAAAAATTCATACAAAACATATTCTAACTTCAATTGGAATAGCAATCAAATGAAATGCTTTGGTATAACCATTATGTTTAATAGTAAAGAAATGATACAAGCAAGCTTTCAACAGGTTGTTGATAAAATGTTAAGTTTAGTCACAAACTGGAGCAAATAACAAATTCTTCTTTATCATGGAAGAACATTAATGCTTATTAAGAAAGTAATTCCCCCTAAAATATTGTTTGCCTTGTAATCTTTAGTACTACCGCCACCAAAAATTGATGAAGAAGATAAATAATACTCTACTTATTTTTTTGGGATCCTAATAAACCAAAAGTTTCCTTTGACACTGAAAAGGTTGAGATAACGGTGGAATAGGATTCCCTGATATTCAATTGTATGCTACTTCAACAACTGTAAAATTTATAGTGTTGTGTATAAATTCATGTTACGATTCAAAATGGAAATAAATACACCAAGAGATATTATTAGTAAATAATAAATATATCACAACCAGTCATAAACAAATAGTACCTAATAGTTTATCTGGTTATTAAAAGATTTTGGTGTAAATTGTATTACACCGTCTTCTCAAATTCCCTATTTAAATAACATAATTTCCTTTTTCCAAAATTTCACATATTCTAACCATTATATTCTCTATGTTTCCAAACGTATATAAAAATGACTGATTAGAAACTCAGAACTTCAACAAAATACTAGTATTGAAAACAACATAGTAATTTAATTTAATGGCATCAGTTCTTAAATGGTACTGATATCTATATCTATCTATATATATAGATCTACTTCAGTAGATCGAACTTTTACAAGTTTGAACCACATATGGCTGAGACACAAGTAAAAACAAAAAAAAAAACATAAAACAAAACTAAATGTTTGTAGCGGGGGGGATGCACCCCCCTGCATCCCCCCACCCTCCCTACTTAAATATACCAACTCCGAGATCACACTACATTGCGGAAATGGAAAATCTTCCCATTCCACACTATACGGAGATCTCCATTCAGTCCAATCAAACTTTTACAAGTTCGAACATATGGTCTTGGCCATATGAGGTTCAAACTTGTAAAAGTTCGATCTAAAGGGGACCCATATATATATATATATATATATATATATATATATATATATATATATATATATATATATATATATATATATATACATACATGGATTTAGGACTAATTACTGATGACACTTTTCAACGAAACTGAAATGGTCGAGCACAATTCCGTGAAAGTGCTTTTTCACTGAAAAAGCACTTCTGCGAAAGTCTGCAAAAAAAAAAAAAAAGAAAACATTTAAAAAAAAAAGAGTAAACATGTTTATGCAGGTGGGCACCCTCCCCCCTGCACCATGTTCTTTTTATTGAGCTCACTTTAGCAAAAGTGCATTTTTGGTATATATATCCCAGACATCAAAAACTCAAGCCAACTCCACCAAAAACTTAATAAACCATAGCAACAAATCACTGATATTTTTTACAGGGAAGCTAACCACTTTGCCAGGAAAAAAAAACGGAAGCAAATTAAACCCATGCAGGCAGGGGGTCTTTGCCCCCACACCCCACTATGTGGGGGACAATGAAAAATAAATCATATTTGTCACTAATTTTTAAAGTTCTTGAGTTAGATTTCACATATTTAGACAATTCTTATTGGAACTACTAATCAAAAATTAATAATGAAAACTTCTCTGAAGAATACAAAGAAATTCATATTAAAATCTACAGATAAAATTACATCTTCGTTATACTAGAAAATGTTCACTTGGAAACGTTTACAGTGAGCTTTTGTCACTCCTAACAAAATTACAGTTATGTAATAATCAAATAGAATTAAATGCAGGGGATGGATTCTAAAATAATAGCTGTTCAGATGCATATGCTATATGAATATAAAGTCATTCCCCTTTTTGAAACAAAATTAATAACTTTATTCAAGCTGTATGGTCAGATAGATGTAATATTTCTAAATCTTTACTTTTATTTAATGCTCCATTTCCTGAGATAATTCCAAAAATGACACAAAATCACATCAAAAAAGGCAAATTTAATGCTGCAAAGCTTTCAGGCTAACCACTCTTCATAATTCCAAAAAACAAGTGCCTCTTCTTTGGTCTATTCTTGCTATAGCCAGAAAAAAAATTACTAAAAATTGGAAAAGTAAAGTTACCCTCTCTAGTATTGAATTTATTAGTATAGCAAAAATTGTTTGCAGTAATGAACTGCATACTATAAAGATGAGAATTAATATTACACATTCATATAAATCTTGGCTTAAACTTCAAGACTTGCTTGAAAAATATTAATTGCTGTTGATGTATAACTTTGATTTATTAATCAGCTGTGGACCTATGTAAATAGTTATTTCTTTGTTTTATAATTGATTTGTTTATTTATTGTTATAAAACCAAATAAAAACAAAAATAGAAAATAGTACGGATCAGCTGTTATTTCATTGGCTGCTGCATCCCATTGTTTCTTAAGGATTACATTTGTTAAAACTGTTAATGTTACCTCTATCTAGCAAGAACATCATAATGTAAATGCATTTCAAATAACTATATTACCATTTTTATGTTTTAGAAGTGCATTGTCTTTTCCGCTGCTCATTAACATAAAGGAATTTGTTTTATTAAATTATACTTTCGCTTAGACAAGCATCAAATTAATTTTATAGATAAGAGTGATATTTTTTTCTAGGGTTTTTTTCTTACTATCTCATTAATCCTACATGCCTTTATTTTAGATTTTAAACTTGAAATGAGGGTACATGCACACACACACACACACACACACACACACACACACACACACACACACACACACACACACACACAGACACACACACACACACACACACACACACACACACACACACACACACACACACACACACACACACACACACACACACACTAAGATAACCCATGCTGCTCTGTGGTTGTTCTATAAAGATCTAATCCATAAAGTATAGAGGAAAGGTACTTCCTACTGAAACTACCCACTGGGGAAGTGTAAGGGACACTTTATCTCAACTGGAGTCTTGTAATATGTTTGTGAAACTCTTGTCTTTCGCACTAACCTCCCAGTCCCTTTGTACTGACCAAATAATATTTTCCCTTCAAATGATCTGCTACCATATGTACAGTTCAGACAGAAAACAAAAGGTATTCATGCTTAAAAGAAAAAGAATGAACTTGAATCTTACCATGGTCAAGTACCTTACAGAGGGTAATCAATACTTCAATATACTTACAAAGTAGTAAGGCAGCTTCTACAATTCAATTTCCCTAAGATACATTCTTAGATTCGCACTTAATTATTCTCACTGAATGGTCATTGTATCCATTGTAGATGCCGCATCTAACTATAAACTGATCTTCCGTGCTTTCCTGGAGAAGATACAGATGGAGGTTCAAACTATAGGATTCACTGATTGTTTTTGTGCCTGGCTGAGCTGAGGTGCGTAGCCCACTCAGTACAGCCCCACTAAACTCAAATGTGTCATGTTCCTCTACACTGCTGCCATTCCCACCTATCCCATAAGATCAAATTTATGCTTAACTAGTCACACCCACAGCCTCCATCACAACCAGTAACCACCCAATTCATTTGCAACTACCATTCCATTTTGTGGAACTAACCTTTACATATATACCACTAGATATATTTCATTCTCTCTCTCTCTCTGTCCAGTCAACATACTTGTACAAAGCTTTCCACCCTATGCACAACATTTAAGCAAATGGGAATTCTTATTGCATAATTCAGTGCATAGTGTTCTGCTTTATTGTCTAAATACTCTTTGTACCCACACACCTCAGAAAGTTTTACTTTTGTCTTGTACCTTAACAGTGATGACAGGTCTTTAGGAGAAACTACTTCCCAACAATAGTAGCCTAAGCTAAAACACTAAAAAAGGATATCTCCTTACACTTTCTTTTTTGAGCTCTCTTTCTTCAAATATAAGGTGGCAGCTTAGCTGTAAGGTATCTCACTGTACTATTCTCTTGCTTTGTCTGCCCACCAATAGGTAGATTAAGTTGCATCCTAATCTCAAGGTAACCTACTACCCATTCATAACGACTTTGTTATGCTCTGCTTCTTGATTCTACTGCTAACAGTCTGCTGAGCTGGCCTTATAGCTGAATGTTGTCATCTGTCTTTCACAATGTAATGTCTACTTCACCTTTTCTTTATCCCCTGCTATACTATCAATCCCATGGGCGGCCACGGTGGTGCAGTGGTTAGCATTGCCGCCTCACAGCAAGAGGTTCTCCGGTTCGATCCTCGGCTGGGGTGCCTTCTGTGCGGAGTCTGCATGTCCTCCCTGTGGTCGCGTGGGTTTCCTCCGGGTGCTCTGGTTTCCTCCCACATCCCAAAGACATGCTGCAGGTGGATTGGACACTCTAAATTGGCCCTAGGTGTGTGTGTGAGTGTGCCTTCTGTGGAAGGTTGGGCGTCGGGCTGGCAACTCGACACCGTAAAAACTCCACTGCCATTCAATGTGCGGACAGGTGATCCGCTGTGGCGACCCCTAACTGGGATAAAGCCGAAAGAAGAAGAAGAATACTATCAATCCCATAACAGTCAGATAATGTGGCAGAATAACTAACTGCTACTCCAGTGGTGATCTCATTCTCCCTCATCCTAATAACCTAGGTTGGGTTGCAGCTTGACCAGTTAGCTTTCCATCTGCTCACTTTTAATCATTGCAGGCTCTTTTGTCCTTATTAAACCTATGATTTCCTTACTCTACTAAAAAAAGCAGTTCCGCTTATTTGCCTTTCCTGATACTAAAGTCAGCAATTTGTCTGTCTATTCATGTCTAGCCTTCCCACTTCTTCAGTTCCTCACATCTTTGTTTCTAAAAAATCCTCAGTTTTTCTTTCCTCTTGTCTTATTTCCCTTTGTCTTCTATCTTCTTTTTCTCATCAACCTTATATTTTTCTGTCACCTCCTCATTTCCATTAGACCATTTCCTTTTCTGTCATCTTCCTGCAACAGGCACCCTAATCAATTTGACTGCTTTGATCTCTTCTACTACAATCAACCAGTGCTGCTTCTAGCCAGCATTTGCCTTCTTGACTTCTCACCCTACCCACTCCCTTATGTTTTTTTTCATCTCTCCCCCAAACCACCTAAGGATGCACCTCACCTAACAGTCAATCTGGAGCATATAGGCTATTCAGCTACCTCTCTAACTGTCACACAGGTACCTTTACTTCCCATCTGTGTCACTACCTATTTAACTGCAGACATCTATCTCTCTCTTCACATTACTTGTCCTCTGTTCTGTTCATCACTGCTACATTACAGCAAATTAAATAAAACGTGGTCCCTGCTACAAACAACCAGGTTTTTCCAACAATAACCATGTCAGCCTTCTACACCACCTAGTTCCAGTATACAATTCATTATTTTTATATCCTAACACCTAATATCTTTCTAACTTTGTCCTTTGGCCTTAGTTTGATCGGTACTCTTCATACAGATACACAAAACAAAGCAGCATAAAACTACAGTAACCTAAATAATTTTCCTGTACAACCATTACTCAGCCTAATAACCAACATCACCAAACTAACTTAATTTACTAAAAACAACTTATACTTCAAATATACCTTCTCTGATCCTTTCCTACCCAAAAACATTTCTTAAGAAGTATACCTTTATGCTATACTGCCTTCTCTTGACATTACATCTTGCAGGCAGTTATATAGCTGTATCCAGAACCATGTACAAACTCTCCTATCTTGCAAATTTCTTCCACCTTAAATATCCAGAATCAGCATGTGTTGACACACTCATCCCAAAACATTTTTAGAAGCAAAGATCTTAGAATAGTCTGCCTTAACATAGATAGCAAAAATAATAAATGGCAAGCCTTGAAACTTTTCTCCTTACAGAAAAAACTCACATAGTAGGCCTCACAGAAACTTGGTTAAAGGATAATTTCTCTCCTTCTCAATACATTCAGTCTTCCTATTCTATACACTTTGATAACAGACCTGGTGATAGACAGGGAGGAGGTGTTGCATTTCTTCTTAGCAATTGCATCATATTAAACATTACCAACATCAAAAAGTGATGTCTGAATGGAGAGATGATACAATTAGCAAGCAAAGGAGAGTAGTATTGCTGGCATTGCATTCATCCTCATGTCTTGGGGAGTACCTTCATGAGGCAATATATCGGCTCTATTTTATTCAGCATATATCATGGACAGTAGTTGGTTATAAAATAAAAAGACAGCTGGGTGCACAAGTGCCAGGAAAAAAGTACCCAATGCTGGTAGGTGCACTTGTGCCAGGAAAAAAGTACCCAATGCTGGTAGGTGCACTGGTGCCAGGAAAAAAGTACCCAATGCTGGTAGGTGCACTGGTGCCAGGACTGGAAAAAAATGACATTGTAGAATCCTCAAAGCATGGAAACATTCCTACAATGTGGTTAGGCCAGGCTCAGGGGGAGGATGGCCCTCCCCTGTTGTAGAACAAAGTAGTAGTACACAAATACTACAAAAACTGATGGACAGAAAAAGAGCCATAAAGATGATGAAGTGGACTATTGAGGATAAGTAAAAAATTATGTATTATTACTATTATGCAAGCAGCCCAGAATTTCCAGATAGATGATATACAAAAAAAAAAAAATTAAGAGAGAAATTAGAGGAAAAAATTACTTGCACGAAAAACTGTCAAAAGCTACAAATGCAAATTTGTGTTCGTTAATACAACAGATTCATGAAAAATGTTATGTAGACCAAGAAACCTTGGGCCATTTGGAAAAAGAAGCAACTGAGGAATTGCAAAAATATAACGAACAAAAGCTACAGATTTTTGAAGGATATAAAAAAGAAATATGGACATGGGAAAAAAGAAAAATCTGATATGGTGCATTACTTATGCAAAGGGGAACACCAAATATATCAATACAAAAAAGCAGCTTCAAAGATATTCAGAGAGAAATACAGACAAAGGCACCAAGATATTGACAGTTTCCCAATACAAAAAATAAGATCACAAAGGGGGGGTGTAGAACAGAAGATTAGGAAAGTCGAAGTTAAAAAATAGGAGCTGAATTTATGGAATACCTGCAAAGTTAAGGATTTAATGAAGAAAGTCTAGCACAGGTTATGTCACAGCATGATGGAACAATGAGTCCCCCAAGTAAGGAGAAACAGGAGGAGTGGGAGACATCTGAAGAAGAAATATGGACATGGCGAAGAAAGACAGATCTGCTATGGTATAATGTTTATGCAAAAGAGAAAGCAAAACTAATCAGTACAAAAGCAGCACCGAAGATATTTGAAGAGAAATCCAGGCAGACATCCAGGCATGGAAAGTTTACAGTCCAAAAAAAAAAAAAAAAAAAAGAAAAGAGGAAAGTAAAAAAGAGGATTAGTAATGGAGAGGATAAAGAAATAGAAACTGAGGTTATGGTACCTGCAAAATGACTGATTTTAGTGTAGAAAATCTAACTGTGATATCATCACAGTATAATAGAGTAAAGAGTCCTCAAATTAAGGAGAAATCAGTGGACCAAGAAGCATCTCATCAGTTGCCATATGAAGATACTTTGGAGCTCTCAGCTGGAAACCAGAACAAAAGTTCAGTTAGAGTTGCACAGCAAGGAATGGAACAGGAAAGTGTGGCAACTCTGATGCAGTCAATGCTGTGGAGTGATAGGTCAGTGAGTATCCATATAAAAGAGCAACAGGTGACACAAGATAAAACCGAAGAGGATATGGCACAGAAAGATGTTCTGGAACTTTCTGTAGAATGCCTGCAGGAAATGGAGAACAAAGAATGTGCTCTTAGTTTAGAAGAAAATGATCTAAGGGAATAGTTGCTTGATGTAATAGATATGGATAGACATATTAAGATCAGTGAAAGAAATAGCTTACAGAAAGGCGATAAGATCCAAAATGTTAGAAGTTTGATTAAAACAAACGAACACAGTAATCAAGACTGTTCATAGAAATTCATGCGCTATAACAGAAGTAAATAGGATATATTACTGTGCAGCTAAAATAATAATGATAAAGTCTTACCGCAAAAACACAGGGCAGTAAGGGAAAGGAAGGGGAGAAATCAAAAGCCATCATGAAAGTATGAAATAGAAAAAACTAAAAAGCAATGTATTCAAGAAGTGTCACTGTTAAAAACAGTACAGAAGAGGAAACAGATCAATAAAAATACTAAGAAAGATAGACATGATAAATGCAATGTACATTATCCTTACAGACACACTATTGCAAATAATAAACTAAAGATAACAGCACAGGCAGAAAAACTTAGAAGATATGCAGATAAATATAAACTAAAAGTACATAATAAGCAATTTATTGATGACCCAAAAAAGTTTTATAGAGAACTGGGAAACAAGGCAAAAAGAATAAAACACCAGCAGAAGAAATAGACACATCTTGGAGAAATATCTAAGAAAATCCTGTGGAACATAACAAAGATGCTGAATGGATAGAAGAAGTAAAAGAAAGAATAAGAAGTTCAAATGTACAGGATATGAAATGGGATGAAGTAACAGCCAGAGAAACTGAAACAAAATTAAAAAAGCTCCTTAATGGAAAACCTCAACCCCAGATATGGGTCTTATCTTCAGCCATCAAACAGAAAAAGCATCAAATGGCATTACTTTGTGAATGCCATTCACTGAAACTCCTCATATGGGCGGCTGCACCCCCAAACACCCCGATAATTACATATACCAACTCCAAGATTGCACTACAGTGGGGAAAGGGCAAATTTCATGATCCCTATCATAGTGCAATCTTACTCAAGTGGCTCGATGAACAGCATGTTCAAAGAGATATGCTGCTTGATGCTTTTTCCATTTGATGACTGAACATAGACCCCTGCCCCTCCTCGATACAGTGCCTAACTTCTGGCTAAAAATATTAACATCTTTATATGAATATTTAGCCATGAGTAAAAATTATTTATATTTACACCCCGAACAGATATCAACCTGGTTAACAATAGGTAAACAATACTCTTCCTTAAGCCTGAACCTGCAAGCTATCCTAAAAGCTAAGGGCCAGTAACTTGCCTTCTGATGATGTATATATACACTATACACTGGAACTGATGCCAACAGAGTTTAATGTCATTTAGAAGAAAACTCAATCATAGAAATAGAACAAAATGGTAAAAGAAAGTCATATGAAACAAAGGCTCATTTGTTGTTAAATGAAGTCATAATGGAGAATTGTAAAAAGGGGAAGAATCTTAAGTATGGCATGGACAGACTACAAAAAAGTATTTGACAGTATCCCACACTCATGGATAAAAGAGTGCTTATAAATGTATAAAATACACCCTACATTGATCAACTACATTACAGTGACCATAAAACAGTGGCAAACCACTTTGTAGCTAAGTTATGATAAAGGTCAAATTATTATCCCAGGGGTAAAAATTCAAAGAGGATATTCCTGGGTGACTCTATGTAAACACTGCTCTTTTGTTTTGCCCTTAACCCATTAAGCTGTCTATTTAAAAGATTAGGCTCCCAGAAAACAACAAAGTATAAAGATTTCTCATTTTCTTTTTGTGGATTGTTTAAACTGTATAGTTTATCAGATGAGAAATTGAAAGCACAACTGCAAGTAGTCAAAACTTTCTCAGATGATATAATAATGTTATTTGGTCTTTATAAATGTACAAAAGCAACCAGGAAAGCTGTAGCACCAAGAAAATATCAGTCTGGGATAGAAATATGATATAAAGTAACTTGAGTGGGAAGGAATGTATAAATATTTTGGAACTGATCAAGGATCACAAATAAACTTGAATAAATGTGAATAAAACTTAGTAAAGACTATTTTAGAAAACTAATATTAATACTGATAACAGCCCTAATATCTAGGAACAAAGTCCATACAACAAACCAATTTGCTGTTCCTGTTCTAACATACAGATTTGGGCTGATTGACTGACCCCGAAAAGGTACTGGATCAGTTAGACAGAAAAACAAGAAAAAATGCTTCATACTTATCAAATGATTTATAAAAATCAGTGTAAACAATACTAAGATTATATATTCCCCATTCTGAAAGTGGTATAGGCCTCCTCAAAACTGATTACACATATAGATCTGCAATTGTTGGATTGTATACATATCAGCTGACTTCACAATATCCAAACATAGTGATAGTTTTAAAATATGAGGATAAGTTTAAGATGACTTCCTTGCTTAGTTTAGCAGAATCATATCAGTGTCAAGCGGAAATGAAAATCAAACCAGAAGTAGAAAAAAATCAGGCGGCAACTGAATGTGCCAAAAAACAAAAGGCAAGAAATGTGGAAAATGTGTAGATATAGTTGCAAGTACAGAAAACTCCTGGAGCAATCTCAAGCCAATCAGGATCTAATGCAGAAATGGTTAAGGAAAAGTTAATTTAAATAAAAAGATGAAAGGTTAATACTGGTGGCCCTGGGATAGTGCATAACATACATATTGGTTTACAAAGTCCATTGAACATGTCATGAAAACAGACAAATGTAGGTTTTGTAAAACAGAATTGAAAACAGTTACATATTTTGTTGCTGGGTGTGATACACTAATGGCAGAAGGCCTATATACTGAAAGCCATAATAATGTGATAAAACTGTTGCACTGAGGATTGTGCAAACATTATACTATCGAAGTAGCTGAGAAGCATTAGAAACATGAGCCCCAAAGCATTACAGAAAATGCTGAAGTTTATATCACATGGGATCACCCCTTACCAACAGTTAAAAATATAGATGCGATAAAACCAGATATAGTAGTCCATGAAAGAAGAAAAAAAGTAGCATTGATCACTGAAATTGCTACACCGATTGACTACAGTGTATTACATACAGAGAGACGCAAAGTCATAAAATACCAGGACTTGCAGACAGAAACAAGGGCAATGTCGAAGAAAGATACCCAAACAGGTCTAATAGTAGTCAGATCAATGGGTCTCATAAAAAGAATTTAAAGTCATATTTAGATATGTTACCAATACATGTAACACTATGTGAACTGCAGAAGAGGTCAGTTCTGGACACATTGCGGGTGCTGCAAAGAGCACTTTTGGCTAACATCAAAGACTGAAACAATGAAACAATACTAATTTCATGAACTTTAATCATACTTTGATTTAGGAATGGGGTCCATTCTTGTCATGGTATTAGAAACCCAAAAGACTTGGAGAAATTAAACTGAAAGGCTAGCAATAATAATGACAAAGCACCAAATGAATCTTAGCTGATCTGTCTGTACACATCAACATATCCCCAATATCCCACCTCCCTCATCCATACCAGTGCTAAAGTAGCTACTTTCTGACATCTTCTCAAATAATATACCCACAAATATTATATTTGGAGACTTGTACAGTAATGTCTCCTCACTAACAGCCCAGTGCTTTAACTAAATGCTCCTTACCAAGGATTAGAGCAGATAGCTTATCAACTGATTAGAACAAACCCACAAACAGGGACTACCTCTACTCTTGACCTAATAATTACAAACATCAGAAATAGATACCAACATGTAATTATTCTTCCTGTTAACTTAAGTGACCATTGCCCTGTGGTCTCCTTACGGTCCTTCAGATCAGTAAGAAAGCCACAAGGGATTATAACCTAAAGATCAACACCACAATCAAAACAACAGATACTTAATGTGCAATTGTTTGCATCTAAACATACTGTATTATACCCTTACCACTCTTGTATTATCTGTTGCTCACAAACATTTTAAACTATTACTTTAATCAGTCTCTGTATAACTACCTGTTATATTTTATTTTTTTGTGTAAATTTAAATATATACAGTGGAGCTTTTCTCCCTGGTCCTCCATTGAAAAAGGGCTCACCTCAGCCCAATGGACTTTCCTGGTTAACAAACTTCAAATAAAATAAATAAATAAATTACAGGTAACAGATTGGTCATATTTAAACAACATTTAACTGACTTATATGCTGCCCTGTGCTTCTTCATATAGAAACTTACTCAATGTCTTCTCTCTCCTTTTGTTACTTCATGAGGAGGGCCAACTTGCCTATAGTTAACTCAGAACTTTAAAAAATTGCTTACCTCAAGGTACAAACATGGAAGGCTTGGAAATAACATCCAATAAATGAACAGCAACTGCTGTAAAGGCCACCTTTTTAAGGAAAACAAAAACAAGAGGTGCTTTAACTTGCTCCAAGCAGTTTTGGAAGGAACTAAAATTTCTAACAGACAACATTACTGACTAACCTTGGTCCTTACCCAACAACCCATCCAACAACCCAACAACTTGAATTTTTCAAGCAATCCAAGAAATAAGCATTCGATTCACACATCTACCTTCAACTTCAGCTATTTTAAATACAAAAGAAGATTCAATTTTTATACCACATACATGTACTGCAACATTTTAATTAAATAAATAGACAGTTAAAGAAATTCAAAACCCCATTTAACTTAAACAGTGAAGCAGGTCCAGCTCCCTCTAAGTTAGATTCCTCTTTTGTGAGAATGGCATCAACCTTCTTTAGTAAGCATTTTAACTATCTATAGAATTTATGACTTACCTCAGTTATTTCTTGCCCTTGTCAAACATTCCTCTATAATCCCACTATCTAAGATCCCAAAGAAATGTAAATATTATAGGCATATAGAAAGCCTAGGCCCCTCAGCCAAAATATTTGAATAACTGGTTTGCAAGCAGATCTTTGACCACATAAACAAATACAGGCTTCAGTGATATCAATAACATGGTTTCCATAATATGATCAGTAAATACTATGACTGCCTTACATGCAATGACTGACACAATTTTCCAAAGTCTTTGACACTGGCAACCACACATTATTTTTTTCAGAAACTTAGCAAACTACATTTTGGTAATCCTGCCTTACATTTGTTTTAAAGTAATCAGAATAGAAAAATTAATGTCTAATCCAGTAACATCATCCAGTCCTTGACGTCATCCTTTCTTCCTTTTTATCAATGATCTCACATATGACTTGTCTTATCTCAATATAGTGATGTATGCTGATGATATTCTACTCCTACTGTCCAGCAAACATCCCAACATCCTTCAACACAAGCTGCAACCCAAATCCCAGCCCTATGTAACTTAACTTACAAGAACAGAATTTTGATCAATCCAGCTAAGTCCAGCATTATGGTATTTGGCAGATCCCAGAAACGACTTAGTCTTCTTACCTTATTGGTCAAGGGCAACAAAGGCTATAGAGTGAAGATATCTGGGAATTACCTTAAGCCCTACATTAAGTTTTGTGCGACATAGCGACAAGAGAGTGAGAAAAAATGTAACTCATCTAAAATGATGCTATGAAATATCATACCTCCTTTCTCTCTTATCCTGCTGGTGCTTAGCAAAAAACATCCTCATACCCAGAATCGAATATGACATCCCTTTAATTTCTTTTCATTCAAACACAAATGCACATGCATTACTAGCAGCTGTCAGTACAATTTACTGATTTGCACTTCAGGTAATTAAATTTACCCATCACTGTTTCTTCTTGGACCAGCCGATCTGATTACCAATAACTAATTTAGCTAATCTACTGCTCAGTGCTCAACTGTTCAAGGTAATCAAACTTAGCCAGTGTCCACCAGTAAAAACAAAACTACTTATCAGGTACCAAAGTTAGGTGATCAGAGAAAATCTTCAAGAATCATTAACACTTATTAGATCCTACTTTAAAACCACCATAAGAGAAAGAGACTTCTCAAAACAGACTGTCTACATGTAAACCACATTCCAATTGAGATCATGAAATTAAGTATACCAGATCTATGTAAGTCTGCATTAAAAAAGCATCTATCAATGGAACCTGCATGCAATTGCTTTAAAGATTATGGCTGAAACAGGTACTGATACTAAATAAAACTGCAAACTTGTTTTGCCCACACGTGTTTACTATTCTCAGACCTTCTAATGGCATCTGTAAATATTGTAAATAACAAACCCACCATGTCATAAATATTACCTTAAATCACTCTGTTACATTGTATGTAAACAATATACTTCTTGTATGATATTGAATTTGTATATTCTGTGTATTACATGTTTTGATGATTGCCCTTGTGGACAGGTTTATGATTGAAATGATATGTCGACCAGTCTACCTACCTGGTTAACAAAATGAAATAAATAAATAAATAAATAAAGTAAACAAATAATGGTAACCTCAAAACTTTATTGAATTATTACTTAAGACATAGGAAAACATGCATTTATATAAAAGAAAACAAACCATGTTAACATATTCCCAGATACAGACATTATACAGCATATATATTCTTTTCTAAATTTATCTTCAATCCAACAGTACATAAATAAATAAGTTCATGCCTTCCTCAAACCTCTTTCCTCCTCAAAACATTATTCTGCATCTATTATTCCCACAATTTTCATTTTTTTCTATATAATTTGCTCCTGTCCTATAAGATCCTACCTCCAGTTCTTTTATCTCTGTTATAATATTCACTACTTCAGACAGATTTGGTTTAGACTTTGATTTCTATTTTCTAGTAATTGCCTTTTTGGCAGTCACCAGAATTAAACTCAAAAAGACCGTACAATATCTAGGCAGTTCAGATCTTGTATATCTGCTCAAGAAAATCATTTCCTTAGTTACATTTGCTTACCCAATATTTCCTACAGAGTACTCTGTAGGAAATTTTTAAAGTCTGCCAACTTATTACATTCCCAAAACATATGCTCCCAGTTACCTCTTTCTTCCCCATCAAACCTTCAACATTTCTCACTTACCTGAGGAAAAATTCTTTGGAGTCTCTGATGAAGGCTTAGCAACAAGACAAAAGCACTCAGGATTGCATTTAGGTTCAATAAAGTTTTCGATGGTCATTGACATTGGTCAGATTCTTAGTTTGTTTTGAGTTCTAGTATTTTATTTTATTTTTTCACTAGCTATAACTTCTGGAGAAATTTCTATCTTCCCAAATAATTCTTGAATAATTATCACTTCCTATTTCTTAAATTCATCTCTTTGTAACAGATAGGTGGGGAAGTGCATGTGTCTCATTTTTCTTCATTACCCTGCATTTTTATCTCATTATTGGCACACAATCTGAAATAATTATTGGATGTGTGTCAGAGCCTTCAATTAAATGAACATATTCCTGTGAAATATAAATTTTGTCTAGTCTAGCTTAGTTATTGTACCTTGGGGAATACTATGTAAATTCTGTCCAAGTTCCTACTACTGAATTTACTTCTTCCATACCAAATATTTTCATACATTTCTTCAGAAATCTACCCTATTTTGTTATATTTTCCTTCTAGGTCTCCGAGATACATCTTCACTGCTGTAAATAAAGTTCTAAACACAAGCTATTAAAACATTTGTTAAGCCAATTAATTATTTTTTCCTTATACTTACACATCATTCTTGATGAATGACGGGTTCCACTCTTGACCAGAGTCTTACCTTCCTCCATCACATACTTAGTCTTCTGACATCTCTCTCTCTCCCTCTGCATGTTCCTGAGGCTTTTGCTCCCTAGGTCATTCACTCCCACATGGACTTCACCATGTAATTGCCATATTTGTTTTGAGAAAGGGTCCTGAGACTTTCTTGTATCATCTGCGATCCTGGCACCTGAAAGTCAGATGTAAGTTACTCTGTCCTTGTCCAGCCTTTTGGGGATATCAGTATGCTTAATGAGTGAGTCCGCAATTACTAATGCATTCTTATCAGATGCTTGTTTAGCATTACTTGACTGGGAACAGTTTTGTTAGTAGTAAATTGTTGCAGGTGTAACTGTGGTAGGCAAGTTGAGGCACTTCCCCTGTAGCTTGTGCAAAGGGTGAGAAGTACAGAGAAGGGAAAATGTTATTGTGTGCATTTAATTTCTAAAAGGCTTTCATAGCATAATGAACTATTCAGTGTGCCCTTCAGTATGTATTAACAAGTGCTGACAGAGTTAGGTTAAGTGTAAGATTTGTTCTAATTAGAATGTTCGGTCATGGAATTCAGAACTCTTGCCTAATATGGAATGGCATAAGCAAGCAGTCATGAGATCTTAGCAAAAGTAATGCAGTAGTGTTATTTTCTTATTGGTCATTACAGTTTTATAATTGTTAGAATAATATTGCTTTTAATGAAAAAGGTATAAACCATTGTGATTCTTGTAACACAAAGAGACAGGATTATGGTTGCCTTAGCCTCCCACAGTCATGTCTTGTGTAATAAAGGAGATTGCTGTGCTTTGCTTAACTGGCTTGTGTGATAGTTGTTTGGTACTTTAACAGTTGGTGCCACGCTACTTGAAGTTCCAAACCGTTTGTGAACTGCTGCTTTAGAAACTCCCATTGGGCCCTAAAGAGAGACAGGTTTTCTGTCAGACAAGTTTCTGATTTGATGGTACTCAGTTTTAAATCTAAGCAGAGTTTAAAGTCTGCACAGATAAAATTTACTAAAATGTTCTTCCCTAGTTTTGACTGGTTATGCGAAGCTGAATTATATGAAAAGAGGAAACTGGATGTCAGCATGATCACTGATTCGGTATGATTGCCTTCTAATGAGGTATCAATCAGTATACAAAGACAGAGTCTCATTGTTAAAGAGCCAGTGATGTCCTAGCTGAATGGCTTGAAACATTCCTTCCCAATAGTGAGAGTGGGCAGAAGGATTCTTTGGACAAGCTTTCTTAGGAGTGGATTCTAATCAAATATACAAAGAAAAAAGGAACAGAGGATTCCTTCATTGGGAATGGGAGTGACCCTAATTAAAGTCACAGATCTATCCCTTAGAATGAGAGAGCCTTTTTATAATGGGCAGCAGTACAAGTGCTTTTAAGGAGTTAGAGTGTGGGACTCCAAGCAGGTATATGTTTAATAAGTATGGAAGTGACAGCTGTAGTTATTTGGTAAAAATAGTCTGAGCTCACAAGAAATTATACTACTTTAAATTTTCCAGAAAAATTTCTTTTGATAAGAACATTTTAGAAAATGTAAAAAATAAGCTGAAACAGAATAGTGACAAGGTGCCAGTGTCTTGTTGGTCAGCTTTTAATGACCAACAAGAAGAATCTAAAAACAAGGAAAAGGAAACTATACTTAGTAGCTTAAAATATAACTCTGCTAAATTAAAGTCACAGCTGTAGCCAGCTAGTAGAACAGTTAACACTTGGCAAAAATGTGCAGACGAAAAGTCCAGTTCTTGGAGGATGTATCCTTTAAGACAGTTGCAGAAGTTATTACTCACACAGCTGGAATCATCAGCCATCAATGAGTGGCCACCATTGCCTTTTGCATCCCCTCAACCTAATGGACCATTCATATCTCAACAAGCTGACAGTTCTCCCTCTCAGAGAGGGCAGGGGAGGCAAGCTTTACAGAAACAACTATCACTTCCCCATATGCAGCCCAAGTTATTTCCAGCACTTTCAATCTCCCATCTGAGTCAGGTTATAACACTAAATTTCACCGAAATTGTTGACTTGTCATAACCTCAGACCAAATGTTAATGTGTATACCTAATACAGGAAAACAATTGTATCATAAAGATAAAGCCAAGGGAAAGTTAAAAAGATTTCCTAACAAAAGTTGACCAGCAAGATTAGCACTTTCAGTAAAATCAAACACATTATTACTCAATTACTAATTGATATTGATGGGGAGGAATATTATTGGGCATCCCCTGCAAGCCATCCTGCAAAAGAGACAGATTCTGACCTTTCCACTGATTCTGAAATACCTTCAGTACAGATACATCCATTGTGAGAAGTCTCAAATCCTGCAGCAGCTAGAGATAGCAAGGCTGAATCAACTATAAGAGTGGTATGGTCATGGAGTGCATTGGATTTTCAAACAGTCATAGATTCCTCCCTACCCCGTTCAAACACACTCAGCAAAATATGCAAAAATCGTAGAAGTGCATGTCTAGTTGCAAAACCCAACCATCAAAGACCTAAGAGTTTCACTAAAAGCCTTCACACATTCCCATATTTTTAGGAAAATATGGGAAAAACCTAACCTAGTCAATAAAATTCTGAAACACACACATGGTTTCTAGGTTCTAGAAATAAACTCTTAAAAGCCTTTACTACAGCGTGTCCTCCTACCCCGAACTAGGCAAGAATCAAACCTATTGTGAAAGGAGAGAATAAGTCTGTTGATGTGAAATTGCAACACCTGATGCAGTCAGAGCCTTTAATGATCATCTGGAGCCTAAGGAAGGTGCAGCAGCCAGCCGGGTGTCAGCAGCCTTTTGTAGAGAGCTTGTCACCCCCTGTACAAGAGCAGATTAAAAAGGTTTGTTGGAACTGGCCAAGTTTAGGCAAATTGTAAATCAGGCACAATATATAGCAGACAATATCCTTAGGGAAGAAAAAGAACAGAAGAAAAAGTTAGCAGACAAATTCAGGCGTCTGTTACAGAAGGTTTGGGGTATCACACAGTCAAAACTCTAGCTTGGCTATGTTTTCCTTATAGTTTTTACTAATTGTTTTGTCTGTATGACCTTTTTACTTTTTGGTTTAGTTGTTAGTTGGGATCTTTTGCAGACACCTTAATGGTTATGGACATCAGCTGGTTTTAAAGACCCTGTATTTCAAAAGTATAACCTAACAGTCCACTTATGCTGTGCTGATGAGGTCATAAGAAGGCCAAAATGTGCATGTCCACAGCTAGTGGTATTTGGCTTTGTTGGCCTGAATCTGTCCTTAAAGATTTGAAAAGGAAATTGTAAAAAGTCACTGACATTCATAAGCCATATATCTGAAACACTTGATGTCCTTGGGAGGGGTCATTTGCATATATACCATGGGCCTCTATTATAGGAGGTTTAGGGTATCACACAGTGAAAACTCTAACTTGGCTAGTTTTTTTCTTGTAGTTTTTATCCATAATGACTAAAATGTATTATTCTGCCAATATTTATCACCAAAATCTATTACTTTCACTTTGTTTCCTTCCCTGTTTGAGCATACAAGCCAAGGTATTACTCAATTTCATGTGAATAAAAGCATCTTTATGTCCATAGTCCCACAAACAGGAAAATAAAGCAACCCTTGATCGGCTTTTCTTGAAGGTTACAAGTTTTCCTATCTAAGCAGACTTTTTTAAACAGTGCTACAACACACGGAGTCCCATTTCAAATAAGCTAGTGTAAGTGTGTGTGTGTGTGTGTGTGTGTGTGTGTGTGTGTGTGTGTGTGTGTGTGTGTGTGTGTGTGTGTGTGTGTGTGTGTGTGTGTGTGTGTGTGTGTGTGTGTGCGTGTGATAACGAGAAAAGAGTCCCACTCTGATTTGTAGGTCTGCATCTTGCATCCTTACCAAAACAGGAATATATTTAAGACATCTAGTTTACATTTTCCACCTTTGCTGCTTTTTTACTGAAAAGAACAGTTACAAGTTTTATACAAATTGTGACACATCTCATTTCCTAACTTTTTACTACCTTTCTGACATATTGCCTCTTGCAGTGCCTTTGACACTTAATTTCTTTCTCTGAATCAAATATTTCCATTCCACTGTGAATTACCCCAAATCTATTTCAGGTGTTCCCTTCTTTCAACTATCTTTTGTAGTGATTGCCTTGTATATACATTCCACAAGGCTTCTCATGCTTACTCTTCAAGACTTCCAATTATTTATTTTTTTATTTTTTTGTATTTAACAATTCTCCTTTTGTGAAAATGCTGGCCCAAAGTAATCTTACTGATTATATCTTGTTCAATTGAACTGACATGCCTACCTGTAATTTCCTTTTTTCCTACATAAATTGTATTAACATAATTTTTTCATTTCATACACTAGGTGTCTCTCTGTACTATATAGGGGACCCATGCATTTTACTACTACCAGAAACACTCCTTTTAAGAAAACCCATTTGCTTTTGATATGTTAAGATTCCAGATCATTACTTACTCTCAGTTCCAAATCTTGAATTTTACCCTTAGTTTATCTGTTATTTTAATAACATAACATGCATTTTACATAAGATTGGAATATCTTTATCAGCAGTTGCTGACATTCCAAAAATGCTTGCACTTTCCTCTTATGGTTATCAGTCAAATCCAAATAAAGTATTTCCATGGAACTACAACCTTCTCTCTCTCTCTCTCTCTCTCTCTAAAGATGCATTGAAAAAAAAATTGTGTCATATGCCTGATAGCACAGACATTTTCAACTTCTAAAATCCACACTGTAATGTTTCAGTCAAATAAAACCCTTTTAGAAAGTGTATTCTGGTTTCTTGAACATGGGGTCTGACACAATTTTATCTGGTACAACTCTTGCAAAAGCCATGGTTAAGATGTAATAAAACTCTTACAGGTGACAGAAACAAAAGGCTTAGCATCCTTTCATCTGAGGGTATAGCTATCTAAGTTGCAATTACTACAAATTGCCTATAAATGATTTTCCATGATGACCTATGGTGAACACGCCAAGAATACCTTGACCCGAACTTATTAATTTCATGACCTCAACTAATGGGTAAAACAAAGCCTGACACCATATGTGGAAGATGAGTAGCTTGCACTGTCCTTTTTTTCTATGCTACAAATGCAAGTTATGCAAGCAAATGTTGAAGGAATCAAACTTAGTACTATGGCATTGAGTTCAGTACCAGACTGCACACTCGATTGCCAGTGCCCAGTCACAGAATGTATAAATGTAGCTTGCATTTTCTAGTCCAAGGAAATATATAATAATACTACACATTTTGATTAATGGATTCTAATGTTTGTTTATAGTCTCCATATGAAATTAAACATGCGCTGCAATTTCTGCTTGACATTGACAAAGATTATTCTAAACAAATAAGAAATTTTCAATTAGAATGTTGTATGACAGTCAAACCAAACAAAAGCCCAGTGACCACATATAAACTTGCTGTATGCTGTTTGACTGTAGCTCTTTTACCTCTTGGACGGCATGTATGCATTGAATCAATGATATAAAATGAACTGCACAAATAGAAAACAAAACAAACCTAACTGGCTCGGATACCAAACTGCATATTTTAAGTGCAATATAACCAGTTCACCAGTGAGAGTGGGGAGCTCTGAACAGCCTACCTGCCCTTGGAGGAGTGGTTTCTGCCCAGAAACTGTAGTTTTATTGGCCATTTTGGGCTTATTTCTATCTCTTTAATCTTGCTGATATAAAAACTGCATTTGCGCAGTTTTGCACGCCGGGCAGTGCCGGTTGGCTAGGGTTAAACTATTCCCGACTCCATAAAGTCTACTCTTCAGTTTTTCCCTTGGAACTAGACAAACCTTCAACTTTAGCACTCAAACCATTCATTTTACAGCCCAGCACTTGCTTAAAACTCATAAAAAGCACTAAATATCCCTAGCACTAGCCCCCCCCCCTTATACTGTCCAGAAGGACAAGGCTCTCTAATCATCCACACCAGTCAGTCAGGTGAAACAGATCACTTTACCTATTCAGGCATGTCCAAAGGGCTGTTTTTCGTGTACTCTCCAGTCCAACTGATGAATCTGGGCATTTTGAGGCAATGTTACAACTGCCTCATGTACACAGACAACCCTCTCCTCATACCACTAAACACTAATATATGCGAGAGATGCGATTATACAGCCAGACAAAGCTCTCTCAACCCCAGATTGTAACTGACTGTCAAGAGGAGAAGGGTAATGCTTGTAACACACCACCCGTCTCATACAGACCTAACAAACCAACACAGGCAAATGACACACATAAATACACAAAAACATACTCGGAGGCTCTAAATAAAAATCTGCAAAAGCAACAGAGACCTCCAAAGCAGACATCCAAGCAACCTCCACAACCCATCATGAACCATGAAACACATACTTCACAAAACCAGTGTGCCATGCAATCACAGCCCTTAAGGCAAAATAACATACCCAACACACTAGTGATAGGCGAATCTATAGTCAGGCACACTGATGTCCCACTAACTAGACTGGACAAGGAGAAGGTTACAGTTAGCTGCCTGTCAGGTGCCAGGTCTGCCATATAACACACGTACTCAGGTCACTCCAGAACAAGTACAAATACGACTCTGTCATTGTACATGTTGGTGTGAATGACTTGAGGCGTACCTCCCTGCACTATATGAAAAGAGACATGGAAGAGCTCTCTGATCATGTAGCCCAGGCAGTAATGACCCTGACCCTGAGTAGCATCCTATCCCTACCAAGAATGATGCCACAGTATAAAGAAAAAATTATCAACTTCAACAATTGGCTAAATTTTGGTGTCATTCAAAGGGGATCCAGTATCAATCTGCCTGGAATGACATGCTCGGCAAGCCACGTTGCTTCGCAAGAGATGGCTTGCACCTGTCACCCTTAGGCTTTCGAATACTGGCAAAGGCTCTTGCCACCCCCATTGTGCCTTTTTTAGGCAAGGCTCAAAAGACAAACCCACCACCGTAAATAGCACAAGTAACCAAAAACTAAGGGTAATCCTACTCAACGCCAGAAGTCTAAACCTCAAAATGCACGCACTTGAGGCACTCTCCAGTATGAAGAACATCGATATCAGTGCAGTAACAAAAACCTGGTTTAAGGCTCCAGAGAGCACCCCAGCACTACCAGGCTATAACTCATACCATACCTTTCGACCACAGAACCCGGACTGAAACACAAAAGACGAGGGTGTATTAATATTCATCAAGGATACTCACACCTCCAGGTTAGTGGCGCAGCACGATGCATCAGAGATCATCCAAGTGCAACTAACAACAGGCAAAACTGCAATCCAAATTGTAGCTTGCTACAGATCACCCACCATGAACCAGGACCCCCATTTTGCATTTCTGGAGACACTGGAAAATATAAAGGTCTTACCAAACACCCTAATACTGGGTTATTTTAACTACCCAAAAATTAACTGGGAGAACTACTGAAATACTAACTCCCTTGCCCAACGCTTCCTAGAATTTATAAACTCGAACACCCTAGATCAACTGGTCAACACCCGCACCAGAGGAAACAACATATTGGACCTGGTCATCACCAACATGGGTGACCAGTGTTCCACACCTGACATCAACCCCTCGCTGGTTAGATCAGACTATAGACTAATCACTCTGGATAGTCACATTCTGCCCCCAACCCCAATCAAGGAAACCACCATGAAAAACTTTTCAAAAGCAAACTTCCCATTGCTTAAGACCGAGGTGGAAAGGTTCACAGCCCCCACGCCAATGGACAATGCTACCCAAGCTGCTGAAACCTATACAAAGGCACTCTATGATCATCTGCAGGAATGCATGGATCATGCTATCCCAAGTAAAACCAAGTCTCACTCCTCCAAGAAAAGGAAACCAGTCTGGTGGACCTCTGCCATAAACAGGCTCTACAATAAAAGGAGGAAACTAGTACAGATAAAAGCAAAATCCCTAGAAGGAAAGACATCCCTGATCAATATCAGCAAGAAACTACAATCCCTCATTAAATCATCCAAGGCTAACTTCGAAAGAAAAATTGCCAAGGACTCCAAAGATAACCACAAAGTGTTCTTTAGCTATGTCAAGATCCTAAGTGGAAACTGTCAGATCTGCTCTGAGTTGGTGCAGAATGGCACAAAATACACTGAACCAACTGATATTGCCAACATTTTGGCAGACAGGTTCAGTGCAAACTTCACACCCCCCTCACCTCCTAAAGGGCCCATAACCATACAAGAAGAATGTAAGGCCCCTGGCAATCACTGACACACAGGTTAAAACAGCCCTATCCAAAGCCAAAAACACAGCCTCAATGGGACTGGATGGTGTCCCAGGCTGTGTCTTAAAAGAGCTCCAAAATGAACTAACCCCTCATCTAAACACACTGTTCAAACTCAGCCTCTCTACATACTACATACCCACAGAGTGGCACACAGCAACAGTTATCCCACTCCACAAAGGTGGCGCCACAACGGACCCCAGGAACTATCACCCTATAAGTCTGACTAGCCTGGTTTGCAAGGCTATAGAGCACATCATCATGAAACTCATTAACCGAGACATTGGGAACCTCCAAACTTTGGACCCCACCCAGTTTGGCTTTGTTAAGGGCAAATCATGCCTCCTAAACCTGGTGGACTTCTTTGAGACAGTTACCAAGGCATTAGATGATGGTAAGGAGGTCCACACAGCCTACCTAGACCTTGCAAAGGCTTTCAACACCATTACCCATTCTGGTATTATAGACAAACTCACCAACCTGAACATTAACCCCTACATCACGAGATGGGTTGCAAATTGGCTCATGGACAGAACCCACATGGTGAGAGTTGCAGACTCTAAGTCCAACTCTAAACCGGTTACGTGGCGTCCCCCAGGGCTCTGTCCTAGGACCCCTCCTGTTCGGTATTTAGTTCTCAGAGGTACAGGCAAACACAGGAGGACTTTGGCTGACCATGTTCACAGATGACTGCAAACTAGGGGCCATAATTGATTCTCCGGCTGATACAGACACCCTCCAGAAGGGTCTCACTGAGACAGATACCTGGTGTCAAAATCATGGCCTCAAGCTGAATGCCAAAAAGTGCATAGTTATCCCCTTGAAAAAAACAAAGTACCCGTGAACTACCACATAGGTGGTAGTCCCCTAAATACAGAAAAAGTAATAAGGGATCTGAGGACCCAAGTAGATAGCAATCTCTCCTTTGATAATCATATTGCCAAGGTGGCTAGAAAATCCTTCAACATGGCCCACCTAATCTCGAAAGGGTTCTCATCCAGAACAAAGGAGGTTATTGTGCCTCGCTATTCATCACTTATTAGACCCATTATAGAATACAATGCCCCATTTAGGATGTACCTTACAAGACACCTGCAACAGCTGGAAAGACCACAAAAGTACCTCACCAAGAGGATTACTGGCCTCAAACAGATGACCTATGCAGCCCAACTAAAGAAACTCCAGCTGTACTCGGTTGCTTACCGCTTACTCAGAGGTGATCTCTGCTTGACATACAAAGCCATGTCCAACCCAGAATTGATGGATATGTTCCGCCTAAAAAAAACAAATCCCTGAGAACCACATGCTCTAGGGATATAAACCTTACCACAACAATAAATAGGATGTGCTGGAGGGATAGATTCCTGACCCAGAGACTCCCCATGCTTTGGAACAAGATTCCAATGTACATCAGGCAGAGCCCCTCACTAGCACTCTTCAAGAGAAACCTTGATGGGTGGGTGGGAAACAGAAAATTAACCCCGGGGATCACTGCAGTGGCTTTACTGGACAGAGACGCAGGGAACTAATGGCTCTGCTGGTCAGAGGCACAGGGAACTAATCTAAGGGGGTGGCAAAAGCCAACACACTCTGGCTAGGCTTATAAATGCCGTTGGGCAGATAGCCTAGTACTTACCTATGAACCTATAAAGAATCAAAAAACACCATCAACAGCATATGCCTTAAACATGGCAGTTGCTAAGAATGTTGGGTAATGTAATGAACTCATTGTAAATATCAACTTTATGTTAGTTTCACAGTTGCTATTTAAAGACTCTTTCACTACTTCACATGTATCCCTAAGAACAGCCGAATGATGATGATGACATTTAACTAATTAATCAGGTAGTAACCATATCAACATCTAAATAACATGCAATATAGGGGGTAATTACATTAGTATCGATAAAGTTTATTATTTATTTATTTAGTCACAATTTAAAACTAACTTACATTTTCTACAAACTATTTTACATGATATGATTTGTTATGGAGGGGCTGAGGCTGGCACCATATTAACTACCCTTAACAACCAACAGAGATCAAGGACATCTGTCAGCCAGCCTTGCAAACTACAATATGAAACGTACAGTTGAAAGCTATCTTTGGTGATATGATTACATGATAAGGCATCAGGAACATGCATATATACTAAATTCATACGTACAATACACACAGGCCAGTATTCTTTGCATCAGCCTCAATGTTAGTAAATGTACGCAGTCATGAATTATTCGGGTAAGAAAAGTCACAACTCATTCTGAGGTCAAAAAAATAATGCATTCTTTAATCTTTGTCAAATAGGTCCTACAAGGTTGGCAACATAGCTTCAGAAAATTAGTATGAAGATATTTTACTAGAAAACTTTTAAATACTTAGATTCCTTCAGAAACATTATGATCTTATTTAATATTATTTTGGCATTTCATTGGGCAGACCCACTTTATTCTGATGGTTGCCTTCTTTGTAAGAGATGGACTTTATGAAGAGAGTACTGTTTGATGGATTCACCCAGCTTACCACATCACTGATAGCTGTAGTTGAGGGCTGTACTCCCCATATGTACCTGTGGGTTTACACACACACACACACACACACACACACACACACACACACACACACACACACACACACACACACACACACACACACACAAAATGCAGCATATCACATGTGCATGCTTAACTAATGAGTTGTGTCTTGTTGGAAGCTCAAAAAATGTCTCAGAGCAAGTGGTAAGCATTATTCTTTATTGCTGATTTAGCTTTATATAAATCCAGGAGATAACTATTTCAAACTTAACTGTCACTCCACTCATGACTAAACTCCCAGTACAGGTTATCCAGGGAGTCCCTCATTGACTGTCATCCAGAGGAATCATGATGACTGGATGGGAGATGGTAGGTGTAACCTGGATATCACCTGTATGTCATGGGTTGACAGAGGCACAGCACACTAACCTTGACTTATGTCATGGCAAACACCAGTAAATATGTGTGTTGAAGGACAAACACTCTCTGACTAGCATTACAAATGGCCTAGGGCACATGGCCATTGTTTGTCACTGCCCACACAAGTTGTGGAATACATTGGCTTTGTGAATCCTGCCCATTAACAATGTCGGACAATCTTGTTCTATGTTGTCCATATCTGAACAAAATGCAACATGGTCATATCTGCACAACTGGCCCTCAACCAGTCTGGTGTACTCACTATAAATATTATAAGCAGTGATAGGACTGAAACCAATGATACTGTCCACCACAGTGAAAGTACCGAACCAGTACACTATACGACAATACACTGTTTGGTCAGTATGAAAGGATGTTGACAACTGTATGCAAACTATCCCATGGCAACCCTGCAGGCACAGCATTATGTCTGTTAGGTTCAGACACAAAGCAGTTGGGCAGTAAGAATACAACCTGATGTCCAGCACTCAACTGTACATGTGAAATATAGATGAAGTCCACACACAAACACAAATGTGGTGGACCGCAGATCCCAACATATGGAAAGTTCACACTGGGCATGCTTGCACACTTAGATAAATGAGATGTGTCAGTCAAGAAGCCATAGAAACTGTGAACTGGGCATGCTCACACACTTAGGCCATGTCACAGTTCAGCAGTTGCACACACATATCTGGCATTTGTATGTGTTAACACAGGAACCTCCCACAATACAGAAATCTGCCCAGTGCACACAGTGAAATTACAACAGAGACATAAGTAAAGTACTGAATCCCACTCATATGCAAACATCTGCCATAGTACACAACTTGTTCATAGAGATAGGGAAAGCTATGGCAATAAAGACCCACAAACAGTACATGAGCAACACATACTTGCATCTGACAGGTAAACATATGGCCGTAGAGTGCAATATTAGGCTGTTGTCCCTAGGGAATACAGAAGGCTATCCACAGTGTATTTGGTGTCTGCCTCCGCAGTACAGTAGGCTACTGTGCCTCTGCAAAGTCAATGCATATATATGCTCTCCCCCTTACTGATGGATAGTAACAGATGTACATACCTCTTCATAAATAATGATGTCAGCACACTATACATATGTCAGGAGCAGAAATGACACACAGTAATTTGAATAGCACGCTCAGCTACTGAGTCTCTCACAAGTGTCATAATATAGTTAGGTAGGGGTTTGAATCCTGCAAGTGCTCAGTGTGTGAATGTGTGGGGGGAGTAGTGTGTGTGCAATCCTATGTGTAAGAGAAATGTCCCTTTTGGCAACTAGTACAACACAACACATGCTGCATATTCCACTGTCTAAACACTGATGATGTCAGCACCCTATAAGTACAGCAGGAGAAAGCAAGCCTCCCAGTAATGCAAATAGCGTGCTCTGCTACTGCATCTCTCACAAGTGTCATAACATAGGTAGATAGGGGTTTGAATCCTGCAAGTGCTCAGTGAATGTGTGGAGGGGGGGGAGTAGTGTATGTGTAAGAAAAATGTCCCTTTTGGCAACTAGTACAGCACAACACATGCTGCATATTCCACTGTCTAAACACTGATGATGTCAGCACCCTATAAGTACAGCAGGAGAAAGTAAGCCTCCTAGTAATGCAAATAGCGTGCTCCGCTACTGTGTCTCTCGCAAGTGTCATAACATAGTTAGGTAGGGGTTTGAAGCCTGCAAGTGCTCAGTGTAGTGTGTGTGCAATTTTATGTGTAAGAGAAATGTCCCTTTTGGCAACTAGTACAACACAACACATGCTGCATAGTCCACTGTCTAAACACTGATGATGTCAGCACCCTATAAGTACAACAGGAGAAAGCAAGCCTCCCAGAAATGCAAATAGCATGCTCTGCTACTGCGTCTTTCACAAGTGTCATAACATAGCTAAGTAGGAGTTTGAATCCTGCAAGTGCTCAGTGAATGTGTGGGGGCGAGTAGTGTGTGTGCAATTCTATGTGTAAGAGAAATGTCCCTTTTGGCAACTAGTACAACACAACACATGCTGCATATTCCACTGTCTAAACACTGATGATGTCAGCACCCTATAAGTACAACATGAGAAAACAAGCTTCCCAGTAGCACACTCTGCTCCTGCATCTCTCACAAGTGTCATAACATAGTTAGGTAGGGGTTTGAATCCTGCAAGTGCTCAGTGTGTGTGTGTGTGAATGTGGGGGGGAGTAGTGTGTGTGCAATTCTATGTGTAAGAGAAATGTCCCTTTTGGCAACTAGTACAACACAACACATGCTGCATATTCCACTGTCTAAACACTGATGATGTCAGCACCCTATAAGTACAGCAGGAGAAAGTAAGCCTCCCAACAATGCAAATAGCATGCTCTGCTACTGCGTTTTTCACAAATGTCATAACATAGTTAGGTAGGGGTTTGAATCCTGCAAGTGCACGGTGTGTGTGTGTGGGGGGGGGGAGTGGTGTGTGTGCAATTCTATGTGTAAAAGAAATGTCCCTTTTGGCAACTAGTACAACACAACACATGCTGCATATTCCACTGTCTAAACACTGATGATGTAAGCACCCTATAAGTACAGCAGGAGAAAGAAAACCTCCCCGTAATGCAAATAGCGCACTCTGCTACTGCGTCTCTCACAAGTGTCATAACACAGTTAGGTAGGGGTTTGTATCCTACAAACGCCATGTGTGTTTTTGTCACACAGTTTGTCCATGTGTGTGGGGTGTTGTTCCAAATATTGCACAACATACATTATATCAGTAATGTCAATACACACATGATGTATGTGTGTGCCACATACACATATGTACCTGTGAGCTTCAATATTTCCCATGTCCGAAGCCTGCCTCATGTGAATGCATGGAATTTGCATTAGACAACTGTGTGACTGTGGTGTTCTGTGCAGGGGCTGCATGTGGTATGTGAATATACAGTGCGAGTTGTATATGGTGATACACGACTGGTCTGGAGCATATAGTCCACATGTTGTTGATGAACAGGTGCAGCATGTTGTCACCTCTTGTGGGAGTGGTAACAAGTTGTTCCATAGCAATGCAGTGAATGAATGCTAGGAACCTTTCAGCTAGGGTCTTGGAGCTAGAGTAATGCTCACACTCTATGTTTGGGTAGTTGCGGTCCACCCATATAATGGTGTTTGTAGAGACTGTCATATTCCCAGTGTTGTCAGGAAGGCCAGGTGGGTTTCCTGGGTATGGGAGGGTGGTGTGTGCCAGGCTATGAACCTGAAGGCAGTCTAACCCACTGTTAGTTGCACATGGATAGGCTCTGATGCTTTGTGCTGTGCCACTAACCTGGGGGTGTGTGTATCTGTGGTGCCTTTGGATACATCCCCCCTGTTCTGGTTTGGTGCATGTTTAGGGGACGACAAGCATGGTATGAGGTATGAGCTGGCAGTGATGGGGTGCACCTGGGAGCCTTGTACCAGGAGTCTGTTACTGCATGGATATTGCTGTTCCCCATGCTAAGGACAGTTTCCACTGCATGCATCTTGAGGTTTGCACTGCTGGCGTTGAGTAGCATTACTATTAGTGTCCTATCCCGTGTGATACCTGTGTAGGTGGCTATGTAATTTCAGCCTTGCATAAAAAGGCACTATGTGTGTAGCAAGAGCCTCTGCCAATATACAACAGCCCATGGGTGACAGGTGCAAGCTGTCCCTAGCAAAGCAACGTGGCTTGTCTTGCATGTAATCTCACGCTGACAGGCATTGGATCCCCTTTGAATGTCACTGAAACATAAGGTAATAGTAGAAATTGATCATCCTGTCTACATATTGTGGCAGTATTCTTGGTGAGGGTAAGATGCTACTCAAGGCCAGGGTCATACCAGCCTGTGCCACATGCTCAGAGAGCCCTTCTATGTACCCTAACATGTAGTCCAGGGAGGTACGTCACAGGTCATTCACACTGGCACGGACAATGACTGAGTCATATTTGTACATGCCTTGGAGTGACCTGTATGCTTTTGTTATGTGGTGGATCATAGTGCCCGACGGGCATCTCACCGTGACCTTCACCTTGTTCAACCTGGTGAGCAGGACCTCAGTGTACCTGACAATAGAGGTACCTATTACAACTGTAGCAGGTGTGTTGTTAAGCTGTATGGGCTGTGACTGTTTGGCACACAGGCTTTGTGAGCTATGTGTTGCACATGCTCTGTTCTGGCATAACGTTTGCTTGTGTGTCTGCTTCGCAGGTGTCTGCTGCTCAGGCAGGATGCTATTCTGAGACTCCAAGAATGTTCCTGTGTGTTTCTGTGTTTGGATTGCTGCCGTGGCAGGTCTATGTGAGACTGGTATTGTATTCACTGTAGTATCCCACTCCACCTGACAGGGTATGCCAGTACTGAGTTAAGAGAGCTTAGCCCTCAGTTTGGCTATGTGGTTGCATCTCTCACATGTGTTGTAAGTTTATGGGAAGGGGAGAGGGTTGTCTGTGTACATGAAGCAGCTACAACATTGCCACATGACTCACAGATTCACCAACTGGACCAGAGAGGAGACTAACAAGTGACCTTTGCACATGCTACCATAGCATTGTGAATCCCATAATAATTAACAACACATAGGGCCAATGGGGAATAAGGTACTCAAGGTGAGTATGTAAGGGTGTAGTGCTCCTGATTTGTTAGTGCTGGCATATATAAATGCTTTCATGAGCAAATGTGAGGTAAGTCATATGCAATGTGTTACAGGCAACTTACATGCGAACAGGACAAGCAGTGACGTTCTGTCAAGTGAGACATGGACATCAGTACAGTAAGCAATACAGATGTCACTAGGGATCCACAGAGGCACTGTAAATCTGCACTGCAGGTGGAATCAGTGTTTCAGGGACATAACAAGCAAACATGCATACAAACAAAGCTACACTCAGCAGGCCTGGATCTAGACTATGCTACAACAAACAAGGTGTACGACTTCCAGTAGGTAACAGTGCATATATGCAGGCACTATAAGCCTGTACCCAGACATTCACAGGTCAGATGGGCTGGGTACAGCCCCACCCCCCACAAGTGTACAGACCATGTACCTTTGTAATGTAAAATAACTGGCCTGAAACCCAAGTGCTCATACCTGAAATAATACACATTTCGAATAACAGACACTGAGCCCTCACTCAGCAGTTCCAAACTTAGTAGGATGTATGCTACCTGTCCTGGCACCACAGTATCCTTGACATGTATGGAGAATCTCCCTGCTGTCATAGTTAGTTCTGTGTTTTGGGGCTGTCATGCATGGTATGAGGTGTGACCTTGTAGTGCTAGGGTGCTCTTGTGAGTCTTGAACCTGTTGTGTATTACTGCACAGATATCAACATCCTCAAACATCCTCATTGCAGAGTCGAGTGTGGACAGCATGCAACTTGCAGTTGACATGTCCATCATTGAGTATCAATACTTACATTTCCTTATCCCCTGTGCTACCTATGTAGGTGGCCATCTGTTGACAGCCTCACCATCAGTATGCAAAGATGTGCAGACATTACACTATGGTAATTACTATGGGTGTACAAAACAATACAATGACATTCATACTGTAACTGCATCAGGCATGCTGGGATATACCCACAATGATATCATTACACTCTACTGTTGACAACATGATACTATTACTACACTTCTATGTAGTCACCCTGTGCATCAGCACCATGTTAACCTGTTCCTGCACCGATGTTACAGATTGCAGGAGGTGGCACAGTTTCATCATATGCACAGGGTGTGTACTTGGTATGCCTGAGTCTGCCACTGATACAACCAATTGACATGTCTGTGTGTGTTGGTGAGGGACAGCAGTACAAGATGGGGCAATGTTGATGCAGTGTGTGCATGTATGCGGTAGCCCTAGGTGTTATCAATTTGCATGTGTGTATGCATGCACACAGTTCCACCTCATGGCGGCCATATACAGGTGTTTGTGGACAGCCACAGACTGTACCTGCCAGGTCATACAGATCGCTGCCTCTGGCCACGGACATGGTACCTGTGCCTGGCAGGGGTGCTACGGACCGTATCAGGTACTAAGCCAGACTGGGTACTGTCATCAGAAGCAGGTGGTTGGTGACTGGAGACAGATCCCTGTTGGGACTGTCCAGAGCCATGTGCACATGGTCTCCTGGGGCGGTCTGATGACAGCACAGACCCAGCATTGCTGGGGCTGCTGCTGGCACTATGGGAGCAGCCACGGGCCTGTTGTCGTCCGCGACGGCTGCCAGCTCCTGATGTTGCTGGCATACAGCCATGTTGACGCCTCATCCATCCACCATCACCCTGGCTCATGGACATGTAGTTGTGGAACAGATCTAATGTGTCCCCCCAATGTCTGTCAATGACCTCGGTGAAGTTACGGATGGCAGCCGCAACATCACGCATACTGTCATTCATAGCTGTGCGACATGCTCTCAGCTCCCTCAGACCCTGTCTGGTGTACCATTCCATACGTGACTGTGCCTGCATTACAGCCTGAAACATAGCTGAGGTTGAAAGAACTCTGTGGGCATGTCTGACATGGGCGGTACGCCCATGGATGCTCCCATGAGAACCCCTGGACATCTGCCTGTGTGGTACCATGTCAGGACCCTGGCCATGGCTGCTGTGTGGGGATGCATGTGCCACTGATACCACA
Source organism: Protopterus annectens (assembly GCF_019279795.1). Lineage (NCBI taxonomy): Eukaryota > Metazoa > Chordata > Ceratodontiformes > Protopteridae > Protopterus > Protopterus annectens. The sequence goes on from NC_056741.1 coordinate 1,428,208,795, forward strand.
TTACCCTGGTCAATGCCCACTGTATTCTGTCCATCACCTAGGGACATTGGTGAAAAAGGATGTATTGGCAGGATGACTGTGCGCATTGATGGGGTCGACAGCTGTGTACTGTCAATTGGCTGACCAACGACGGACCCTGGCACACCTTCCTGTGCCATTACACAGGTATCATCATTATCACTATCCATGGCAGCTGATTCAAGTTCTCTGCTGCACAACACCAGAGCAGCACCAGAACCTGTGGGAGTAAGACAGGAAACACAGTTTACAATGTGTACACAATGTCACCACTGATACACACATGCACACATGCACACAGGGCACATGCACACATGCACACATGCACACAGACACAGGGCACATGCACACATGCACACAGGGCACATGCACACATGCACACATGCACACATGCACACTCCTCAGTATATGCGATATCAACACACAGACACAAACACACCTGCAATCAAACACATAGCACTACTGCTTCAGCCTATTATTGCTATTAGTATCAAGAGAATTGAAGGTATTGTTATTACACACTCACCAGCATGGATAGGCTGCCTTGCTGTTACACCAGAGGGACCTGCAGAAATGAGACATTTATTGTCAGTGGGCACAACTGTGCCATTGATACTGTGAGTATGATACAGTTCAGTAGTGCAACAGTTGGCTTCCACAGGTCTACTGCTGATATTGAGAATATCACTCTTGCACAATAATTACGAAGATAACAGCTACAAAGCGAGGACACACCTCACACATGCATAAACTAACAGTGTACAGAACAGTCAACTATACACATGGCATGTTACCTGCATGCTTCGTGTCCTGCTGCTGGGTGGCTCCAGCCTCCATCATTACGCATGTATGCTGCTGCTGTTGTTGTTGTTGGGGTGGAGCCACAACACTTAGGAGTAGTCCCTCCAGTCTGGTGAGGGGGGATGTCTAGCCACCCCACCACCTGTGGCAAGCTGTTGCCTGTGGATATCCGATGCACGCTGACGGACATTTCTAATTAAATCACTGCAGTGATGGTGTACCTGCTCATATGTCCGGTTATGTGTGCCTATGTCATTTACCCGACGGACCAGGTCTTGCCACAGTGCAGCCCTCTCCTGCTGGTTCTGGCTGGTGCGAGAAAAGGGTATTGCAAAATCCCGCACCAGGCTCTGGTGTATCTCTTCCTCCTCCGCAGTGGAGTACACAGGGTTTTGTTGGTGGACCATAGCCCTGAAAAGGAGAAGAAAAATATGTCAGCAATGTATGTCAGCAAAATATGGCACACATAATACACATACTACTGTAGTGATATAACTTATCCCCCATATATAGCATCTGTCTGTCTATTGGGGGATACACATGTAAATGACCAGATATCAGTGCTCAGCCGACAACTGTGTAACAGTACCTGTCACACTCCATACGACAGACTAGTATACTCCAGCAGTCAGCACACTGGTTCAGGTCCAATGCACAACCTCACACTGGGGGGTTGTATCATGGTACTGTATGGGGAACATTATCAACCCATGCACTACATGCAATGCACGTTACATATTTCACTGGTAATGCACACTACTCTTGCTTGCCATAACCCTACCTACACCACAGTCACATACAGGGTAACACAGCACAACATATGGCAATGTAGTATATTTTGATCGCAATACCTCACACATCTGTCTCTGGCCTCACACTAAGAACGCACACTACCATGACAGACAGACAGTCATGGTGAGCAATCACACCAGTACATAACATGCACCCAGTCACTGGCACACTCATTCCACCTCACATATTTGGTTTGCAATGGGTTTGTGGGTGTGCATTGTGTCTTAGGTAGGTAGTATGCTATTGGCCCTGGGCCTACAGCAGCATACTGTTATGCTACCCTGCCCCTTGTGACACTTGTGATGTGATCATACCTGCTCCTGTCAAACAGTTACACAGGGTGACATATGGCATATCACCTATCTGCATAACATTCAGCAGGGGTATGTCTGACATCTACTCATGGAGACCCTTGCTTCTTAATGCTGTGTGGTTTACTCCAGGGTATGTCTTATCTGTGGGTAGGGACCTGTACCTCCACCATATGCACTTTACTGCGGTGACAAGGACGACAGACATAGGTAATTTAGGTTGTGGATGTTGGAGGTGTTACCATGGTTGTTGGACAACTGTCATGGGTGTGACCTAACTATGTATATCCAGCAGTGGTGACCTCTATGTAGGTAGTCTGGGTGCGCTCTGTGGTCTTGTCAGTCACTCTGCATAGGTAATGTGTTTGAGTGCATTGACACAGTTACTTATGTATGTCTGTGTCCTTCTCCATATCTGTAGCTGTCATGAGAGGTACATATCGTGTAGGACATTGTGGGGTGTGGAGGGGTACAGTGACCTACATGTCCATAGCTGACACACCATGTCTGCTGACACATTCCATGTACAGGTATTACAGGACTAGTGTGCCACTGCGTATATCAATGGGGAGACTATTGTACACTTGTTGCTCCTGTTCCCCCCTGACACATGCAGTGGTGGGCAGGCATGCACATATGTGGTGGTTACTGGTGTCAGTGTTTTGGAATGGGGTATGGTACTCCAGTATCCACACTAGTGTTCACTCCATGCCTTTGTCACCAGGCACCTGTTGCAATACATCTGCACACATGTGCCTCACTCAGTATATATAGATAGATATATATATATATATATATATATATATATATATATATATATATATATATATATATATATATATATATATATATATATATATATATATATATATATATATATATATATATATATATATATATATATATATATATATATATATATATATATAGATATAGATAGATATGGGGAGAGAGAGAGAGAGAGAGAGAGAGAGAGACAGAGGAGAGAGAGTGAGGGGGTGGGACAGAGAGAGAGAGATAGTCATATACAGACATATCTGTTGACAGCCAGGTCTGTCTGTATATGTATATGTATATGTATCTACATATATCTATATATGTATGTGTGTATTACATATATCTGTACATATTCTATCAATCTCGATGTCTGTGCAGTAACTGAAACCTGGTTCAAGGCTCCTGAGAGCACACCAGTGCTACCAGGCTATACCTCGTATCATGCTTTTTGGCCCCAAAACCCAGGCCAAAACAAAAAGGGAGGGGGAGTGTCCATATTCATCAAGGACACCCACACCTCCAGGTTAGTGGCAACACATGAAGCATCAGAGACCATCCAGGTGCAACTAACCATAGGCAAAACTGTTATACAACTGGTAGCATGTTACAGACCACCCTCCCAATCTCAGGAACCCCATTCAGCCTTCCTGAAGACATTGGAGGATATGAATGTCTCACCAAACACCATCATATTGGGAGACTTCAACTACCCTAACATAGACTGGGTGCATTATTCTAGCCCAAACACCCTAGCCCAAAGGTTCCTGGAATTCATAAATTCAAATACAATGGAACAGCTAGTCACCTCTCCCACAAGGGGAGATAATATACTAGACCTGATCATCACAAACATGGGGACAATGTGCTACACACTAGAAGTGTACCCCTCACTAGTGACATCTGCCACAAACTAATCACCCTGGATATACATATCCCACCTCCACCCACAACACAAAAGACTACAGAGAAAAACTTCTCAAAAGCCGACTTTACACTTCTTAAAACTGAGATGGTATCCTTTAAGCCCACTGGACCAGTGGAAACCACATCCCACAATGCAGAATCCTTCACAAACGCTTTCTACGGACATCTCCAGGAATGCATGGATCCTGCAATCCCAAATAAAACAAAGACCCTCTCCACCAAGGGCAGGCGTCCTGTCTGGTGGACCCCAGCCATGAACAAATTGTATAACAAAAGAAGGAAGCTACTGCACGACAGAGCAAAATCCCATAAAGAGAAGGCATCTCTGATCAGCACTAGTAGAAAGCTACGTTCTCTCATAAAAACATGAAGGCCAACTTTGAGGGAAAAATAGCTATGGACACTAAAGATAACCACAAGGCCTTCTTCTGCTATGTTAGAAACCTGGGCAGAAACCCTCAGATATGTTCAGAGTTAGTTCACAATGACAAAAAATACACTGAACACACAGATATTGCCAACATTCTGACAGACATGTTCAGTGCAAATTTCTCCCCTCCCTCACCCCCAAAAGAAGAAATACTTATCCCAGCTGACTGTAACCTCCCTGTCATCTCAGATGTCCAGCTGAGAACCGCCCTCAGCAAAGGTATAAACACAGCATCAATGGGACCCGACGGTATCCCGGGTTGCGTGCTACGTGAACTCCGAGAGGAACTAAACCCGCACATAAAGTGCTATTTAACCATAGCCTTACTACAGGATATGTACCTGAACACTGGCATACAGCAACAGTAGTCCCACTCCACAAAGGAGGTACCTCTACAGACCCTGGTAACTACCGCCCCATAAGCTTAACCAGCCTGGTCTGCAAAGCTATGGAAAGACTCATTATGGAACTCATACACAGAGACATTGGGGACTTACAGACACTTGATCCCACCCAGTTTGGCTTTGTAAAGGGCAGATCCTGCCTTTTGCACCTGGTTGACCTTTTCAAAACAGTCACTAGAGCCATTGACGAGGGCGAAGCAGTCCATACAGCCTACCTGGACTTGGCTAATGCTTTCGACACAATACCCCACTCTGGCATCATAGACAAGCTCAACAGCTGAAATGTAAATCCATATGTCACAAGATGGGTTGCAAATCGGCTAAAGGATAGAATCCATAAAGTCAAAATCACTGGAGCCATGTCAGACTCAAAGCCAGTCACAAGTGGTGTCCCACAGGGCTCTGTCCTGGGACCCCTCATGTTCGGCATTTATTTCTCAGATGTGGAAGCAAACATGGGAGGGTAGTGGCTGACAAACTTCGCAGATGACTGCATACTAGGCACCATAGTCGATACATCAGCTGACACATACATCCTACAGAAAGGCCTCACTGAAACAGACAACTGGTGCCAGAGTCATGTCCTTAAACTGAATGCCAAATAATGTATAGTCATCCCCTTTGGGAAAAACAAAGTACCCACATATTATCATATAGACAGTAACCCACTGAGTACAGAAAAAGTAATCAGAGACCTGGGGACACAAGTCAATAGTGACCTCTCATTTGACACCCACATTGCCAAAGTGGTTAGAAAGACTTCCTACCTTGCCCACCTTATCATGAAGGGATTCACATCCAGATCAAAGGAGGTCATTGTACCCCTATACTCCTACCTTATCAGGCCCATGAATGAGTACTGTGCCCCATTTGGTATGTACCTCACCCGGCACTTGCAACAGCTAGGGAGACCCCAAAAGTACCTCACCAAGAGGATCAAGAGTCTCCAACATATGTCATATGCTGCCAGACTAAAGATACTCTAGCTCTATTCAGTAGCATACCGCCTACTTAGAGGTGATCTGTGCTGACGTACAAGGCCATGTCCAATCAGGAATTGATGGACATGCTCCACCTCATAAAATCCAAATCCATCAGAACCACAAGAGCTAAAGATTTAAACCTCAGCACAAATATGAATAGGACATGCTGGAGGGACGGATTCATAACTCAGAGGCCTCCCATACTCTGGAACGGAATCCCAGTTCATGTTAGGCAGAGCCCCTCACTGACTCTCTTCATGTGACATCTTGACGAGTGGATGGGAGATCATAGGTTTACCCCAGGGGTCATCTCTGTGTCACTACTAGACAGAGGCACAGTAAACTAATTCTATTATGTAAGGGGGTCTTCACTGTGTCACTACTAGACAGAGGCACAGTATTCTACATCTATTCTGTACACTTTTGTACCATTACATGGGGTGGCGAAAGCCACATCACTATGGCTAGGCTTATGAAAGCCCCAGGGCAGATAAACTAGTACTAAACTATGACACTGTGAAACTATATATGTCTATGTATTTCTACATCCCTCTCTATCTATGTATACATATATGCATATTATATATATATATATATATATATATATATATATATATATATATATACACACATACATATCTCGATATACATACGTATACACATGATAGATATATATATAATCCTTTTTAGTTCCACATATGTATACACACAGTAACGTACTGATGAACATCCATTACTGTACAACCTACATTGTACATTGCAGTACAACCTACATTGCTATGTGCACATAGCTACCTTCACATACATATGTATGTACAGCCTTCAGTGACAGTTGCAGTATGTCCCCGGCCCTATGCACATCTTCGTATACATAGATACAGACCAATAACACATATGGAGGGTTCACAGTATCTAGACTATTATATTAGTACTTTACATTACCTGTGTTTGTTGCAGCTGTTTGCGTAGGCCTTCAGATACTTGGCCTGCTGTCAACTTGTTTGTTTTGTTGTTACTTTTTTTATTTATTTATTTATTTCTCTTTCTCTCTTTCTCTTTCTCTTTCTCTCTCTCTCTCTCTCTGTCTCTACCTCCAGAGGGTGCAATGAAAGTATTGCATGTGTGGACTGGGAGTACAGGATGCTTTTGTAGGTATCTGCACATGTCCATGTGATGGCCTCTGCACAAATTGTTAGCCAGCATTTACTAATTGCATGCAGCCTGTTGTGTAGTGATTGCAGTTCTCACTGTGATTTCAGGACAGTGCTATAAAAAGGTTTGTTAGGTAGGCGTAGCCCTTTCAGATTAGCAGGGTGGGGACCATGCTGGTTTGCTGTGGACACTGTTCTGTGAGTGTAAGGGTTGGTATGTCTCTCATATTTCAGGCTGTGTTGTAGATACTGCAATGCATGTTGTACTGTAACCTGAGTATTCCTTCCTCCAGTTTCCTCTTCTCTGTGTGTATGTAAACTGACACCTACGACTAGTAATACTGTGTATATGGGTGTGTGTGCTTTCCTGTGGGAATTGTGGTGTAACTGGTATATAGCAGTGGCTCTTGCAATCTGTTGCTATGGCTTCAATATTTGCCCTTTACATTCACTCATTGTATGCCTGCTAGGTGTCTTTCCTGTAATGTGTTGCTATGGCTTTCCTATTTTCCATTTACATTCACAGCTTGTAATGCTTGCTATATCTGTTTGGGCAGCAATTCCCTATGTGTTTGTTGTGGTAGGGTGGTACTGCATGCAGTGTGGTCTGGCCATGGTGTGGGTCTTGACACTTACAATGGTATTTGATCACGCTGCTGAGCAGGCCTCAGATACTCTCAGGTGCATCTTTCATCAGCCTCATGGAATGGTACATATCAGTGGGATACTCACATGAAATATTCTGATATTCTGCAGTTGTGACTGTGGGTTATTTTGAGCATATGTATTACTACATCATTTGTGACGTGCAAGTGGTGCATACTTTCAGTAATTCATAGTTACCATTGCATGTGTTGTAACACCTTTCTGCCTACTGTTAGTGCATTTCACAGGGAGTCAGTGGGGCACAGTTGACATTTGTTTTCACATCAGGGACATCCCTGTAACTCAGTCACAGTTGCTATGTCTGGGCTCTTAACTATTCAACTATGGCAATGTTTATCCTGCTCTGAGTATGTGTGTGCCTTGCCAGGTGCTACTGTGACATTATTACCTACTAGCTACCAACTAGCATGGCTGTTTCTCTTCCCACAATACTATTTTACAAATCCACTAGATTTGACAGTAAATATACATGACATGCTTTGTGTACTAGACTTGCTATATTCCCTTTACATTAATTCCTATTATTTCATGATATATTTCTTTCAGCACAATGTTTTTGTATAGCAGTCGTGGCTTAGTGGTAAGTCATGCAGACTAGTGTTTCCAAGGTCCTGGGTTCGAGACTGACAGAGGTATTTTATTTTGCTGCTGAGCAAACTACAGGCCTTGTCATTCAGAGTGACTAAGGCACTTTTAAGCAGTTGTAAGCGGGTTAGCGCTGGTTTGCATGGAGCTCACGCATGCGCACTGTTGCTTAGCTTCGCGCACACATGCTTAGCTAAACGCACAGAAGTGCACTCCCGCTTACTACTGCTTAAAAGTGCTTACTCTTGCTCACACCCGCGCTAATTTCTTTTAAAGAAAAGAAAATGGGTAGATAGGAAAGTGGTGAAAAAGGGGGCACAAAGAGGGTAGGACAGTAGGAAAACAAGCTCGGGTTTTGCAGGAGGGATGTAGGAAAGGCCCATAGTTGCCCATTTCTTCATCAGCAACAGCTGTGCATATGTTTGTAATTTGGTATGAAATTTGAAACCTTCCACCCCTGAGAGAGGGGTGAGGACAACAATATTTGTTGTACAGCCAATTGTAATTGCCAGTATACATGTCCAGCAGACATGTGTGCAAAATGGGCAGCTATGTATGGGGCATAATTTTTTTGTGGGTACAGAGTGCCCTTTTTTTTTCAGGTGAGAGTGGTATGTCAGGTACAGGAAGTCGGTAAAGCTGGGAAGGTAGGTAGGGGAGGTTAACAAACAAGACAAACAAGACGCATACAGGGGTGGTGTATGACACATGTGGGGGGGATACACAATTGACGGGGATGGATGTTTGGATATCTTGAGCCCATGAGCCCACAGATGGCAACAGTGGAACTGAGATCCCCACCAATGGGCAGTTGCCACTGTCCCTTCACTGCCCAGGACGGGGCTGTGCTGGGGGCTGTGTAGGATGGGCAGCAGGCATGCCTGTGAGTTGTGCCACCCGTGCCTCAAGCTGACGTAGGGGCCCAAGCACAGCATGCCTGATCTCCCTTTGCACCACAGTCCGGACACTACGGAGGGTGAGTGGATGTTCTCCTCCGGCCACGCTTGCAGAGGGGGGACGAGCCCCATCCCCTGCAGTGCTTCCACCCACAGGTGGCACAGGTCCAATGGAGGAGGGTCCGGCCTGGGCACTACTGCCAGGTGCACTCGCCAGCTGAGGTGGGAGAGGTGGGTCCGCTGGAACCCACCTTCCCTGTCGTCCTATGTTTTGCATTATTTTATGACAGTTTGGGTTAGTAACGTACAATACCATTCACAATTAGTTGTAACAGCATGCATTAGTATTCCCATTAACCAAACACCCATAAATTCAAGCCATTGAACAGCAAGCATAACACATGCATAATTTGAACAACAATACACAATCCAACAACATGCAGGGTTGATTGATGGCAACAGGCCATCAGGTTTGGATGTATGAACAGGGCACATGCATCAACGTACATGCAAATATGTATGAACCAACAGGACAAATGTCCAGGGGAGTTAATTGTGAAGACACATACCCATTTCATGTGGAAAGGATTATTTGTGGTTATAGGGTAGGGTGAAGAAATATTTCATTAACAACTTCAAATACCTATACATATGCTGTACATTTCTACTAGCTGCAGATATGTACACACTACAGGTCTGACTACAGTTTCCTATGTGTAAACTTATGCATGTTGGTGATGGGAATGTTACTGCTAAATTAATATACATTGCATTTTTATTCATACACATTCATATATGGCTCTGTTCAGCTACAGCATCCTGCTACAGTTGCTTTATATGGCTCCAGACAACTGTGGATGTTTGGTATTTCATACAACCATACTATCTGCATATTGCAAACGTACAGCAACATATCCAAATTGTGGGAAACACATTCCAGCTTCAGTACTTTATTCCACACATTTCACTGTTTGGTTGTGCCTGTCACATTCATTTTATTCTGTACTGACTGCAGTATACTTTATTCAGGAGTTATTACAACTTTATTGGTGGATTCATACCTCTTTCTCACACTCTGACTTGTTTTATTTTTACAATTCAGGATGGTACTTAATTCTAGGCTTTATTGACATGTTTTACTTGGTTACAACAATCCTTTCCAACAGTCTCACTTGTGTCATGTTTCAGATTTTAAACGGGGATATATTTCACACATGTGTTTTACTCAGCTTGTGTAGCTGTAATTTACAGCCTGCTGCAGGTTATGTACTATTATATTACAGGTGGAACATCTTTATTTCAGACTTGTTTCATTTTTATTTTTGGATTACAGGCTGCATCACACTTATGTAATCACACAGTACTAGCAGAATCTCTCTTACACTGTTACTTGCACTTTTTATTAATAAGTGACTACACTGCGCTCTTTTGCAAGCTGTCATACTTATATTTTTTAACAGTTACAGGGAGAGAATTACTAACCTGCCTGGTGGCACATAGGCATAGGCTTGACGATTCGCAGAACGGACACCTGCAGCTGTAATATAAATGAAGTAATATTGGAATACACATCTCCATAATATCAGCTAGGTTAACTTTCTACATAAATAATTACATGTAACTTACTCAGTAGTGGGGCGTTGGGCATTTGCCGAGCCTCCTGGATCCAACGGTTCAGTTGGTCCTGCTTCCATCTCTTCAGGTCCACATGGTGGTGATGGACCTGTTCACCAGTCCTTTGTATTCCTGTGGCACTGGTGAGATCATGTGCCAACTGGTCCCATGCCTCAGCCCTATATGCTCCCCACAGGACCTGACCCTGCATGAGTTGGGCCTCATGATCATGGACGAGGAGCTAGACCATATATTTGGACTCCTCAATGCCCCACCTCTGTGCTCGGAAGCAACTACCCTCTCCTACACCTGCCATCCTGACTGCAAATCGGTTCCACAATCAGTTATGCTGTGTATTCCTGCCTATGGGGCATATATATGCCGTTTTTCCCGCACTTATCTGTGATTGGCCATTTTTGAAATCTATCAGCTTCACAAAACCTGCTTTGTCATGCTTCTCTTTCCATTCATTCCTATATATATGCTATTACTGCATTTCTAAGAGCAACTGTCATGGCTTAGTGGTTCAGTACTTTGTCTATGGTGCATGGTATCCTGAGTTCGAGCCTGGCCATTGCTTTTTTTATTTTATGACTGTCTACACAGGCTAGGAGGTGTGTCTGTGTAAAGGCAGTTTTGATACAGCTTGCTCAACGTTGCCCGCTGGTTAGCTTGTTGGCGCTGTGCGCAGCTCCGCGCAAATGGGTTACGCTGGTTTATGCGTCATTTGGCTGTCAGTACACATATTACGCTCAGCTCAGCTATGGGCACACAGTTTCAGCATGTTAAAATGCTGCTCAAACCCGGGCACTCATTTTACACCTGTTAAACCACTGCTCACCTACGGGCAGATATACTCAGCTTGTTAGAGTGTAGCTCAGCTATAGGCACTTCTGACATTTGTTTTTTTTTATTATCACACATTTCTTCAAAATACATGGCCCATTTCATTACATTTTACATAAAATATAATTTTATATATGTCAGGGAATTGTTTCGTGGTTATTTCACTAAAAATAAAAATTGATGTTGTGGGGGCTTGAACCATGACTGCCTCCTCTTCAGCTGATGTCTCTACCACTACGCTATTGCTTCTTGGCTTACTTTGCATATTTAGATCTTATATGCTTTTCCACTGACTGCTAACTGTGGCTAAGCGAAGGGCACGCCCACGCAAACGAGCGCACTCACGGGCAAACATCTTTAAAACTTATAAAAAAATATATAACATGTTAATTTTTACATTTTATGTTTATAGTCTGTGGGGGCATGTGTTGTGTTTGTTGACATTTAAGCGGACTCTGTCGTGGGGGTTTACTTTTGGGACTGTTACTCTTCTGGGGGTGTGTCCGTTTGCAGGACTCGCCCTACGAACACGCCCCCTACTTTCTTACATGGACCGTGTTAGCCTTGGGTGTGAGTCAGCATGCCCTCATGAATATGCATGGCATACTGACGTCACACCGTTGAACTGCAGCCTCCGTGTAAGACTTGTAACTCTTACACTGAGGCTTCGTGAATCCTGCCCATTATTTATGCATAGAAAATAATTTAAAACAAAAGTGTTACTATGTTAAAAACAAAAAGGCACATTATAGTTACATTAATACATTTAAAAAACAATTAATTCATTTACAACAATATCAAGGCCAATGATTGATAACTAACACTAAAGAAATTGCATATTAATTCAATAAATATTTTATTACTCTAGGAAATAATGACTAGCATAAAATAGTAACATAATAACCCATAATATTTCAAGGGAACAAACATCCCAACTAATACCTGACTTTGTCTCAGTTAACTGAAAAATAAAAATAAACACCTCTATGAGACCTGACATTATATCAGCTGTTATGATAGAGAGTGTTGTAAATGATCTTACACTAGTATTACATATTCTTTTTGGCAATGTTTTAGAGACAAATACTGGTCCAAAATTTTGGAAACATTGTAGTATTACTACTATTTTTAAAAAGTGAATGCTCTGTTTTGTCCCACATTTCAAAGACATGAAGTAGGTGGATTGGATACTGTAGACTGGTTATATATATGTGAGTGAGTGCATGGTATGAAAAAACAGCCAAGGCAGATTGAACCGCCAGGTGGCTCTAGATGATCATAACTGTTGAAGTGACGCACTACCCCATGCGTAAAAAAAAAGGGAGGGTTGTGGAGTTGTGGATGAATGGATGGAATGCTATGAAATAAATAATTATGGACCATTGAAACTTATTCCAGTTTTAAACAAATGCTTTGAGAGAGGTTTGATTTAAAGCAGAAGGACATAAAGATGGAATCTGTAACTTTATATCAGCAGGAGTCATTAAAGGAAGATCCTCATTAACTTTGCTGAATTTTATGACTAAATGACTTTGGCTGCAGATCTTGAGTTACCAAGTGGAACAATACTTTTATCCTAACAAAGGCATTCGACTCACTACTTCATGAAGTAATAAACAAGGTACTATCAAATACATATCAATCTCCTCTCATCTGCCCAGCATGGCTTCAGGCCACACCACAGCACTACCACCACTCTCCTTGCTTTTGCCCATCATATCAACCTTCATAAGGACTCTAGGAACTTTGTTTCTTCGCTATTCTTTGATTTATCTAAGGCATTTGACACTGTATCCAATCATATTCTTTATCATAGACTTTTCCTCACTAGGCCTTAATACCTTCCCATGTTCTGTTTCTATAGCTACCTTTCTAATAGGCTACAGGCAGGAAAACAGCAGAAAAAGAAATCATCATTCTTACCCATCTCATTCAAAGTGCCATTAGGCTCATTCTTGGGCCTCATGCTCTAACATTTTTTTTGAATGCCCTCTACACTACTACTAATGACACATCTGTAATTTAGTATGTTAATGACACTGTACTGATAACCACAGCATAACCTCTGCAGGAGCTTTAGAAAAAGACTCAGAAAAATATTTTTCTTCTATAGAAACCTGGCTCATCAATTTTACCTCCTGCTGAAAGTGAAGAAAACTAAGTTATTGCTTTTTATAACAAAACTTGTATCCTATACAAAATACCTTCTCCATCAACTCAAACAATATTCCTATTAAACTTGTGTCCCACACAAAGATACATGGCATCATTACAGATAGCCAGCTGATGTTTGATATTCTACTACAAGAAGCTATTAAGAAATCCCATAGGAAAAATAGACAACTATATCAGAGCAAACACTTTCTAACTAGCAATGCAAAAAAATTAGCTTCCATATCTCTCTCCTACCTTCACTGTTATAGCCTGCCACCATTAATACCAGCCTTTAACAACATTTACTAATAAAATCTGAATAATGTTATAACAGGATAGCTAAATTCTTCACTAAGGAAACTGCTAAAGTTCACCACTGACTAATCTGAAAACTGTTAGGCTGGCTTGGATTTCCAGACTATCTCCCTCTCACCCAGTTAGCAACTGTTCATAATACAATCTACAAATCTCAGAACTGTTCTGCATGCCAAGCCTTAGTAGAATCTTACACCGCTGCATAATCACTACTCTCCACAGATGAGTGCCTATTAACCATAACAAAAACCTATAATTCTGCTGGTCTGTCCTTGTACTCAAAGTATGTGTCTAAAATTAGTAATTCTGTCCCTGTCACTATCAGAATATATATTCACAGTAAACCACAGCATTCAAATCACAGAAAATATTGAAATTAACTTTGATAGACAGACTCATACAAATAAAGAAAAATGCTCTCTGAACTGCGCTTCACTATAGTCCTGAATGAATCTAAGAGAATTTTATTCTTCCCTAGTTAAGTTACTTACTACCACAAGGCAAGATGCTGTGGGTGATGGTCATTCTAGTCAGGCTTCCCAAACAGAATACTCAATATTATGAGATTTCTCTTTTCAATATCTAAAATATAATTTCCATGAAGGCTGTCAGAATGACCTCATCTGTTCACCTGACTCTAGGTTCTCAGAGTATTTCCCTCTGAAGCTGAGACAAGAATTTAGCACAGATGGCCACGATACACATCCAAATGTTTAGGCTATGTCTGGGGCCTCCCCTCTTTTCAATGAGCTAATGAACAAAGGCTCTGTCCCATGCTTACCATCTCTGGTCTTATTCAGCAGGTGGGGTGTCATTTTAATGGTTTAACAGCTTACTTACATTTCACTTATTTTTCTTAAAGTTAACATTTGCTGTCCCAGTGTTCTCTATTAAAACATATACATGTAATTCAGTTACAATAATACATGTACATTTCATTTCAGCAGGGTGCACTGTTGATACATTTTAATACAAGCAAACCTCACAAATACATTTTCAGCACACGCATCTGTACATATCAGCTTGATATAAAACAACATACAGTTCTAATACATTTGTAACACAAGCATCTTGTATAAATCAGTTTGATATTCACAGGATATATAATCCTTTACAAAACTCCAGCTGGCTGTGCTGGCACTTGCCCATATCATCACGCTAGTATAGGAGGTGTTGAAGTGCAATGAGGTCAGAGAAGCTTTTAATTTAAAACTTTACCATAGTACTACAGTCCAATGGCATAATAATCTGAAAATGTGTATAAACATTTATAGGACTAACTTAAGAGTAAGATTCTTAATACATCTTAAACAAGCTATTTGGAATTGCCTACCACTGTTCCTTTGGTGCTTGAATAATGTAAAAATATTTAAAAAAATTTGATTCATGGGTGAGAACAAATGTTTCTAACCCTAAATTTAGGAAGTCAGTGTTCCCAAAAAGACTTTTGACCCGAACCCTGTAACACAGAACTTATGAACTTATATCCTGAGAAGAATACATCAGGGTATTAAAAGACCCTGCAAAATGGTCCTTCATGTCTCAGAGTATCCTTAAGTATGTTTTTATAAGTTTACACTGTGCACTTAAACATCTGCTAATGCTGATGTATAAAAAGAGCATCTAATATTAAGAAGAAATAGCAAATGTTTCTATGGCATGAAGTCACTGATGTAAATGAAAGTATTATTTTATGCATTAATTATACAGGCTAAATGACCATAGATCTTGTACTATTGTGTGTTTTTTTAATACTAATATCAGTATTTGCCATTATAAGGCTGCATCCTCACTCGGTACTATGTAGAAGCTTGGAGTGCAAATAAATTCTTAGCAGTAAAATCTTAGTTGATATGGTTCATAAAGAGAATGCACAGATATGATGTAGATACTCATTTTTCAGGTAATATTTCATAGTGAGAAACAGGGCTCAGTTCTAGAACAGGTCCAGTTTAGCAAATTTGCATTTCATATAATATAAAGCAGATACCAGGATCAACATAATAGCTAATGAAGCCAAAATGAATGCATTAATATTGCATTAAAGAATTCTAGTGATCTCATCTCCAAATACCTCTACAATGTCTTAAATTTGTCACTGACAGAGCAGGTACCCCTGACATAAGAAAAATACAATAGTAACTTCAGTCTATGAAACTATCAAATGTTTTGCCAGTCCTTGCTTCTGACACACTGGGTAGGGGAGAGGCACTACAAAAAAGTAATTTACAACCAAATAATTGACATCCTCTACCAATTTAATATTCTCTCATTCCATTAGCATGGATTTTTTAAACATGGTAACACCCAAATTGCCCTTCAAATTCTTGTTTGTAGGTTCATTGGTATATACTAGTTAGTGAGTACCAGGGCCTTTATACACCTAACCATGCAACCCATCCCAATTGTCTACCCATGTTGCTTGGGTGTCTATTAGGAGTGGTAAGTTAGTTTGGAGGTGGCTAAGGGCTTTGTGGAGGGGGGTATTTTAGCTTGGTAATATTTTACTTGCTGTCTGTCTATGTCCATTAGAGACATGGTATCCAGATCAGGGATGAATTTACAATTTTCCATTCAATTGTCAAGGTTACATTTGAATAGTGTCAGGGAAGAGCTCTGCTGCACATGGATAAGGAGCCTATTCCATAGAGCAAGGATCCTTTGAGACACATATCGGTCTTGCCAGAATTTTCTGTTTATGTTGTAGGCAAAGTTTAATCCCTTGGATCTACTGTTTTCAGTGCCATTCATTTTGCAGATATGCAAAAGATTCATCAGGGTTGGATTTTAATATGTCTTACATGCCAGGCATATATTGCCTCTCAGTAACCTGTAGGAGACTGAGTATAGAGACAGGGCCCTTAAGGCAATCTGTGTAGGGCAGTGTGGTATTACTTCGTATTCTCCTGGTGAGGAAACTCATAGGTTCATAGGTTCATAGGTTGGTACTAGGCTATCAGCCCTCAGGCCTATACAAGCCTAGCCATAACAATTCCCTGGCTATTTCTTCCCACATTATTTACTTTCCTCTATGGGTATTCCAACTGTTCCAAATGCCTAGTCAGGTACATGCTGAAGGGGGCATTGTAGTCAATGATGGTTCTGAGGTCCAAGTAAAGTGGTAGTATACCTTTCTTGGGCCTGGATACTATACCCTTACTTATAAGTTGGGTGACAAAGAATTACTTTCTTACTTGGCTGTATGTTGGTTGAAGGCCAGATTGCTGTCTAGATATGTTCCCAGTTCCCTAACTACCGAGTCAACTCTTCGGTGCATTTTATCTACTGACAAATTGGGTTGCATGGACATTTTACCAAAGGGCACTATAGTGCAATGCTTGGCATTGAGTTTTAAACCATGGCATGAGTCATTTGTCTGTGTTAGGCCCTTTTGCAAGATGTTAGTGTCATGGGGTGAATCTGTGATAGCTCACAATTTACAGTCATCTGCAAACTTTTTGGGCCAGAGGCCCTTGACAGAGGCCTTGACTTCTGAGAAGTAGATGCCAAACAGGATCAGGCCCAGCACAGATCCCTGAAGTACTCTGCTGGTGACTGATCGATCAGTGGAAATAGTCTCACTAGTCCTTACTTCTTGGGTTCTGTGAAACAGATAGCAATCCAGTGAGTTATGTAGGGATTTATGCCTAGTCTGTGAGTTTCTCAACAGTCTCTGAGTGGGAAATTGTATTGAATGCCTTATCTAGGTCAAGGTAGATGATGTGCACTGTCTTCCATTCATCCATTGTCTTTGTTACCCTCTTGAAGAAGTCTACCATGTTAAGCAGGCAAGGCCTTCCCTTTACAAAGCTAAACTAGGAATGGTCCAGCTTCTGTAGGTTACCAATGTTTTTGTTGATCATTTCCATGGCTTTGCATATTAAACTTGTGATACTGTCAATCTGTAGTTTCGAGGGTTGGTTGAATGACTACTGGTGGGTAAAGGGATGACTGTTGCAGTCCACCATTAACTTGGCATATAACTTGTTTTTGGCTGTAGGTGAAAAGTGCCTCAAGTGGTCCTGGAAGATCATCTTTTAAGTTGTTTAGGAAGCAACCCTGAATATTGTCTGGGCCCACTGAGGTAGTGTTTTTGGCCTGGGAAAGCACCAGCAAGACCTGCTTCCTGCTGATAGTTGGAGGAGATATACTAAAAAGGATTTCACAAGGGGTAGCAGGGGTGGATGGTGGTCAGTGAAGTTTGAGTTGAATTTGTAAGCCAGCAGCTTCTCTATGTCTCTGCTCAGTGAAGGTGGTCCCTTTGCCACCAGTTTAGTGCACTGCTGAGTGTTACCTTTAAGGTTTTGGGCATAGCTGAAGAAGGCCTTCTGGTTGTCTTTAACCTGAGAGGTTATCCTGTCCTCATATATGGCCTTGACTTTTTTTCCTTTTGTTTTAGCCTATTAAGGCTGGGATTCCACCAGTCTGATGTGCTTTTTATGTTTGCTATGGGCTTACTTCTGGTAGATATAGCAGCATCTATGCTGCAATTCACATGCTTGTAGATGGTTTCAGTGAACACTTCTGCATTAGTTGCTGTGATTTTAGGGTTCAGGGAACATTGACTTTTGACAAACTGTCATTCAGTTGGATGTAGTTTACTTTAGAATAGTTCCTATCTGTTACAGATTAGGTTGAGTTTTCTGACTTGATTTTTATTTCAGAGACAACTTTGTAATCCAACCTTACCAGTGAGGACATGACACATAGGGGAGGGGGAGGCGCAATGCTCTGCCGTGTTGGCAAGTAATAGATTCAATGTGTGTATGAACTTCTGATTGCAGAGAACACTATCTGGTCCAGGGTATTTATGTTAATAAAGTCCAGGAAACATTGCACCTGCAAGTTTGAGGCAGTGTATGTTTCCCAATCTATAGAGGGGTAGTTAAACTTCCCCATCAATAGAGTATTTGATTGGATGGTGAGTGTTGCTAGTAGGTCTACGTATGATTTATTAGATTCTTGGGTCATAGATGGTGACCTATACGTAGCCAACATATGGTGAGGGAGTTTATCTGTGGAGACTTCCATGTGGATGAAATCCAGGCATCATCTAAGAGAAAAGCCACATAAGCAATATACAACTAAATATTAAATTAAGTACAGTAAAGTTGTTGCTTTGACTGTACAAGTTGTGAAAGTCACACAAAAGCTGTAATTCCTTTACATTGTGTGAGAATACACACAGTAGCTTCTGCTCACTATCCCTTGCAGTTGCACCTCTTTTTAACAGTAAAGATCAATAAATTTCAAACCAAGACAGGATTGTTTAAATAAGCTCTGCATTTTCCTCTATGAGTCCGTGACTTTATAGTTGACTAGGTCCCTTAAAATAGCTAGAGTTTGCCTGTCTAAAACATATCTCTCTCTAACAACAGTGAAAATTCAAGGTAAAACAACAAAATATAAATCAAAGTAAATCTTGTCTACAAGTTATCCCTTCCTTCCTACAAACAGTAACAAACAGTGGTAAAGAATAAAATATTAATTCAGAAACTTCCCTTATCAAGCTACCTCACAGTCAATCCCAAACCAGTATAGGATTGTTTAGATAAGCTTGGAACAATGGGCATGCAGTTTAGCCTTCTGCAGTTGCATAAGAGGTCATGGGAGTTTACTGATCTACTGTGAGTTGTCTTGTGGAGTTGGAAAAAGCTTATGACTGTGTTTCTCAAATGTGCTGCGAGAACTGTTGTGTGAGCTTGGAGTAAAAGAACTATTGCATTATGCTTTTATATACTAGAACAGATGCCATGGTAAACTCATTCATGGGTTCTGTTATGGGAGTGCCTTGTGAGCATTCCTGCTTGTGATTTTTATGGAGATATACCAAGATACAGGTGGGTTTGGGATGCTATTAGGTTTGAAAACATACAGATGGCATCTTTGTTGTTGGCTGATAATATATTTCACCTAATCTCACCAAGACCTCGGGCATTCACCTTAGTAACTGTCTGTGAAGTGTGGAGTAGATGGACTCAGACTTGCACCTCTACATCTGAAGTTTTGATACTTTCTTATAAAGCAATATATTGTGGTCTTGTTGACCCACGGTGGTGGTCCTGCGGTAGCGTTGTCGCCTCACAGTAAGACACTGTCCGGTTCGATTCTCAGCTAGAGTGTCTTCTGTGTGGAGACATGCGTGAATGGGTGTACCTTCATTGAAGGTTGTACTTCAGGGATGGTAACTCGGCATGTAAAAATCAACTACAAATCAGTAGCGGACCTGAGTTCTGCTGTTGCAACCCCTAACCGGGAAAAGCCGAAAGACACAAACAATTGTGGTCTTGTTGAGAAGGTATAATAAGAGGGAGTAAAAGACTGACAAGTTGATTGGATTGGAAGCAAGGATGCAGACTGGTGTCGGTGATGAAGTGGAACCATTTTGCAAGCAAAACTCCTGGTTTCCTATAACTCAGGTGCCCTTGTTCACATACTGTTACAAGATGTGGGTAGTGACTGAAAAAAATGACTTTGTTTGTGGAAACAGAAGCAATAAGATTTCTCTGTCAGAACACTTAGCACCTGACAAGGTGAGACATTGGATGATACTGGAGATATCTGGAGTACGGCTACTGCTCATTTAGGTTGAAATAAATCAACTGAAGTACCTCAGGCATTTTATAAGAATGATCCTTGGGAGGGTTCTATTGGAACTGTCAGAGGCATTCCCTAATGAGAAAAGACTACAGATGCATCATGGGCATGGTGGAGGGATTATAATTCTTAGCTGTACAGCACTAGTTTGAGGATCCCATTGAAAGTACTGAAATCTGTATCTGTATAAAGATTACTTTAATCTGCCTTGCTTACCTTTCTTCATGGACACTCACCAGGAAAGCGAATGAAAATGTGAAGTTAGGTAAAGAGAAGTGGTGGTTCTTTCATTTTATCAAATTTTCAGTAAGATATTCATACAGCCATGCAAAATAGTCAGCAGAAGAAAAATAATGATGGGTTATCAAGTCCATATTGTTGCTGCAATTGTTGTAGCAAGCTGGTTATTATCTGTCCCACTTCTCCTTCGAACCTCTTCAATATATCTGTCTGCTGATTTACACTTTTCCACATTGTCCAAAGACCTCACACCTCTTTCTGTGAAAAAAACTTCTTTAAGTATAACTTGGGCTCTTCCTTTTCTTAGTGCTTCTCTTTCCCCCTCCTTTACCCATTCTTCGGTCTAAACTCTGCCACCCATTCCATAATGATCCACTGACTTTGTCATGTCTCTCATCTCTGCTTTCCTGCAGAAAATATATGTTTAGTGCCTGAAGTGCAAACTTTCTTGATACGCATGCACCACACCCCTTTGTTTCCTTAGCAACTGCCTTCTATACACATACATACACACACACACACACACACACACACACACACACACACACACACACACACACACACACACACACACACACACACACTTACACTTGCTCTTGTGCTCACTGCATACACAAGGAAATACAAACACACACACACCAAAAGTTTAACGGCATTTACTGTAAAACTTCTTAAACTATATTATATATTACTGATATGATCATACAGCATCATGTATAACAAAATAATTCATTTTGCCTGCTTATTCTGTCTGTTTTGTATGCAAGCCAGAATTATATCTGCCTTCACACTGACCTCAGTCATTGCACTAAATATGCAGATTTAGGGATGATATACACATCTTTCTTTTCATTGGCTCATACCTTTATAGGTAGTTATGAGTCACACAGTCCAGGAGACTATTGAGGATCCTAGTGCTCCCTTGCCACACTCTGAGCAGATCCTGAATTAATTCTGGTCTATCCTAGGCAGATAAGAGACTTATTTTTTTATACTGAACTTCAGTTAACTGTTATAGAGCACTACTGCTTTATTTTGCTTTATTTGTTGATCTTGAACTTTAAATCATTTTACACATCCCTAATACTTGAAATCACCCTGTCCAGGTAGTTTGTTTAAGTTGTTTTGTGGTAGATTTATACTTTCAAGCAATCATTTTTGTGTTTTTATATTAAGAGGACTGGGATGGTCTATCCTGGAGACAGTAGGTGATGGCCTGGTCTATCTGAGTTGGGAAACACAAAAGAATTTTAAATTCCTTTTTGTTCTTGTTTTACATTAGGAAGTCCAGGATCATCCATCTTGTTGCAGCAGATATTTGCCTTGTCTCTCATTGAGTTAGAAAGCACTTCAGGAGACCTCAAACTGTAATCATTTATTGATCAGCGGTCACAGGAGTTGGTTTTCAGCTATTTTCTGTTTGCTATAAATTAGGTGCATTTGTGTGGATCTGGTCAGCACATGGTGGTAGTGCCCTGTACAGATGCAAATGTTTAGGCAGCAAAATGTACCCAGAATGATACCACAGTACAAGCAGAAAATGATCGAGTTCAGCAACTAGTTAAGTTTTGGGTGTCATTCTAAGGGGATCCAGTATCTGTCTGCCTGGGATGACGTGATTGACAGACCTCAATGCTTTGCCAAAGATGGCCTGCATCTGTCACTCCTGTGCTTCTGGATGCTGGCCAAGGCTCTTGCCAGCCCTATAGTGCCTTTTTAGATGGTGTTCCAAAGACCAAATTACCACCGTAACAGCTACAAACAAAGGCAATCTGAGGGTTATGCTGCTCAATGCTAGAAGTCTAAATCTTAAAATGCATTCACTCTAAGCACTCCTTAAAATGGAGAACATCAACATCTGTGCTGTAACAGAGACCTGGTTCAAGACAGCAGAAAGCACCCCTGCACTATCAGGCTAAAACTCATTCCACACCTTTCGGCCCCAGAACTTGGACTGAAGCTCCAAAGGTGGTGGTGTTTCCATATTCATAAAGGAAGTGCACACCTCCAGACTGATAGCCCAACATAACACATCAGAGATACTTCAGGTGCAGCTAACATTGGGTAAGACAGCGATTCAGGTTGTAGCCTGCTACGGGTCCCCAGCCATGTCCCAAGACTCACACTCCACATTCCTAAGCATCCTGGAGAATATTAGGGTCCAACCTAACACTCTAATACTGGGTGACTTCAACGACCCTTCCATTAACTGGGAAAACTACTCATGTACCAATACACTTGGCCAACTGTTCCTGGAATTCATAAATTCCAGTGCCCTGGACCAGCTCGTTCTTACCCCCACTAGAGATAGCAACATCCTTGACCTGGTCATTACTAACATGGGTGACCATTGCTCTACACCATTAGTCCACTCCTTCCTGGTTAGATCCAACCACAAACTAATCACCTTGGAAATGCACATCCCTCCCACCCACCCCGCAAAGGTAACCACCATGAAAAACTTCTCCAAAGCTGACTTTGGGCTTCTAAAAACAGAGGTGGCTAACTTCACGGCACCTGTGCAAATGGAGAATATTTGCATGACCACTGAGTCATACAACAATGCACTGTACGAACATGTACACAAATGCATGGATGTCACCATACCCAATAGAACCAAGACGCTCTCCTCCAAAAAAAGGAAGCCAATCTGGTGGTCCCCTGCCATAAACAAACTCTACAACAGGAGGAGAAAACTGATTCAGAATAAGGTGAAGTCCCAAGATGGGAAAGACTCCCTTATCAGCCTCAAAAAAAAGTTGAGATCCCTCATCAAATCCTCTAAAGCTGGCTATGAAAACAGAATCGCAGCAGGTAGTAAAGACAACCACAAGGCCTTCTATAGTTATGTAAAGAATCTCCATGGCAATACCCAGATTTTCTCTGAGCTACTACACAATGGTACCTCCTATACTGAGCTAACAGATATTATCAATATACTGGCAGACAGATTTGGTGCCAACTTTACCCCTCTCTCCCCCACCAAAGACCAATCACAATACCGGTAGATTGCCGCACCCAGTATTACTGCTGCACAGATTAAAACAGCACTGTCCAAGGCCAAGAATACAGCTTTTATGGGACCTGACACTATCCCTGGCTGTGTTCTACATGAACTACAGGGTGGCACCGCACCTGTATGCCCTGTTCAATCACAGCCTCACCTCAGTCTTTGTCCCTACCGAAAGGCACACTGATGCAGTTATCCCTCTCCACAAAGGAGGAGCGACTACAGACCCTGGGAACTATCGCCCCATTAGCCTGACGAGTCTGATATGTAAAGCTATGGAACGCATCATCATGGACCTAATAAACAAGGATATAGGGAATCTCCAAACTCTGGATCCCACACAGTTTGGTTTTGTAAGAGTAGGTCATGCCTACTCAACCTGGTTGACTTCTTTGAGTCAGTCACCAGAGCTGTGGATGATGGCAAGGTGGTTCATACAGCCTACCTTAAGCTGGCCAAAGCCTTTGATACCATTCCCCACTCAGGAATCATAAAAAAACTCACTAAGTTAGGTATCAACCCCTATATCACTAGGTAGGTTGCAAACTGGCTCACATATAGAACCCACAGTGTGAAAGTAGCTGACTCCAAGTCAGACTGCCGACCAGTAATGAGTGGTGTCCCACAGGGTTTGGTCCTGGGTCCACTCCTGTTTGGTATATACTTCTCTGAAGTCCAGGCCAACACGGAGGGACTCTGGCTGACAAAGTTTTCAGACGATTGCAAGTTGGGAGCTATTATTAACTCCTCAAGTGATGTTGAAATCCTACAGAAAGGCCTCACTGAGACCAACAATTGGTATCAGAACCATGGCCTTAAGCTCAATGCAAAAAAATGTGTTGACATCCCCTTTTGGGAAAAACCCAGTTCCCATGAATTACCACATCGATGGTAGTCCACTGAACACAGAAGGCGTTGTAAGAGATCTGGGAACACAGGTTGACGGGAACTTCTCTTTTGACCACCACATTGCCTCTGTGGGCAGAAAGTCCTTCTATGTGGCACATCTCATTACTAAGGGTTTTGCATCCAGGAAGAAAGAGGTCACTGTCTCCCTCTACTCTTCCATCATTAGGCCAGTCAGAGTACAATGCCCCATTTGGCATGTACCTCACTAAACACCTGCAACAACTGGGGAGGCCACAAAAGTACCTCACAAAGAGGATCCTATGCCTTAAACACTTGTCCTATATGGACAGACTCAAAAAACTCCAACTATTCTCTGTCTCATATTGCCTACTTAGAGGCGATCTCTGCTTGACTTACAAAGCCATGTCTGACCCAGCTCTGGTAGAAATGCTACAGCTAAAGAAATCCCAATCCCTCCACACCACACACTCCAGAGACCTTAACCTCATTATCACAATCAACAGAACAAGCTGGAGGGACAGGTTCATAACCCAGAGACTACTCATGCTATGGAATAGACTTCACATACATGTCAAACAGAGCACCTCACTGGCCCTCTTCAAGAGGAGTCTTGATGACTGGATGGGAAATAGAAAATTCACTCCAGGGATCACTCCATTAGTTCTCTCGATAGAGGCACTGGGATCTAAGGTCGGTTGGCACAATGCCAGAGTAATCCTATGGGCTAGGCAAAGGCTCCAGGGCCATTAGCCAAGTACACACCTATGAACCTCTGAACCTGTAAAACTGTATTAGGATTGTAACCTGTTAACACACTAAAGAACTTAATGGATTTAAGCTTAGATCAGCTAATCTGTGCATCAAACAGCACTAATACCACATCTTAGCACTATCTAACATCTGCCATTAACCCTAGAAACCACTTCAGGAGACTTCTGTAAAATCCAGTCCTTAAACCATAATAGACCACCCTAATACAGGTCTGGACAACATGGGTATGCAATTTCTAAATGTCTTTGTGGCCAGCTTGGTAGATATGGGCATCCTTAGGCAATGTAGTCTTTGCTTCATGTTCTCAGCCAACCATTTAATTCTTAAAGAAACTAACAGAGTATACGAGAGATGTACAGACACAACTTCATTGGAGGCAAAAATCTTGCCTACAAATAAGGTTGTCAAGAACACACACAATACATCCTCCACATATACTTCTCATCCCAGGTATACATAGACCAATCTTATGCTGAGGAACTTAAAAGAAACATGCCCAAACCTCAAAGACCTCCTAAGCCTACAAAAGGGAATGCCTACCCTCAGCAGTCTCTAAAGTACACCCAAAAGTAGCTAGAAACACCCCACATAAGCCAACACCAATAGTCCCCTAAGATCAAAGCCCATAAGGCAAGCAGGCACTTTACCTAGGACTCTTGTCACTGGGGATTCCATTTTATGACAAATGGATGCCCCAATCACTAGGTTAGAAAAGGAGAAGATAGTGATAACAGTCAGCTGCGTATCTGGTGGCTGGATCCGCAATACCATGCATGCACTCAAGTCACTGTGCCCGGTAAAATGTGATTCTACCATAGCCCATGTTGTAATAAATGACCTGAGACATACCTCATTCAGCTATATGAAAAGAGAAGTTATGGATCACTCTGAGTATGTGTCACAGGCAGGTGTGTGCCTTGCATTGAGCAACATTTTCTCTTCACAAAAGATGATGCCACAGTATGAACAAAACGAGTGATTTTATCAATTGGCTTAGTTTCTAGTGTTATTTCAGGGGTATTCAGTATCTGCACCATGGGAGAACATGGTTAACAGACAGCATTGCTTTGTCAAGGGTGGTCTGCACCTGTCCCCCCTGGGCTTTCTGATATTAGCTAAAACTTTATCCACCCCCTTAGAGCCTTATTAGGCAATGCCAAAAGGACAAACCTTCCAACATAGCAAAATACTTCAAAGCATCCTTAAGGTGTTACTGCTTAATGCCATGAGCCTCAACAGGAAATTCAACACCTTGCAAGTTCTCACTCTGGAGAATACAGATATGTGTGCTATTGCCGAAACTTGGTTTAAAGTCACAGAAAGTACTCCAGCAGTGCAAGGCTACAGCACCTTTCACATATTTTGACCAACAGCAGCACACACAGGGTGAAAAGGTGGAGGTGTTTTGATCGAAATCAGCAAAAAATACACCTCCAGGAAGTGTACTGAGCAGAAGCTACTGTGTGCATTCTCATACAATGTAAAGGAATTACAGCTTTTGTCTGACTTCCACAACTTGTACAGTGACAGCAACAACTTTACTGTACTTAATTTAATATTAAGTTGTATATTGTTTATGTGACTTTTCTCTTAGATGATGTCCTGGAGTTCATCCATGTGCAAGTCAGCACAGATAAAGTTAATTTAAATTGTCTTTGAGTTATGTGGGTACTGATTCTGGTTATTCTTTTCTTTTAGAATTTTGTATTAATTTGCAGCTGAATATGGATTCCTTAAATGTGTTTGCCATTAATGATTTGCTAATGCACAAATATCTTGTGCAGGGTGTTGCATATGCTATGAATATTTAAAGGTTACACCTGAAAACATGGGTGACCTGTGTTTCTTGTGTCGAAAGCTGGATGATTTGCTTGCCATATTTAGTAGTAAATCTAGACTTACTGATGACGATTACACTTGTGCAATTGGTATGGCTTGGAGAACTGTCATTACAGATATTAATGACTGGACTGATTAGATAAATAATGTTAGACAAAGAGCAAATAAAACACATTTAGGAAAGAATGCATCTATTCTCTGTAAAGATCACTCAACCCCTATGACTAAGATAATGATAGTGACAGCTATGGAACTGTGGTACAAGTACTCAGCAATTTGGGAATTCAGGGAATATAGAAGGAAATAAAAAAAGAAAGAAAGGAAGAACTTCACAAAAACAACGAGGAAGAAAAAGAAACTGATTACATACTAAAAAGGACACTGCTTTGTTATATGTAACACACAGATTACAATGAACGATAGCATTTTCTATCAGAAAACCTTCAAGTCTACAGAAAAAGGCATCATTTGTCCAAAAGAGAAAGTAGAAAAAAGAGGCAAGGGATAGGCAAAAAGGAAGAAATCAAAATGGAACATGGAAGGAATGAAGAACATTATTGTAAGAAAAAAAGAGGAGAAGGGCAGACATTGACAACGTGGCTCAAGTTGTGGATGTGCAAACCAGCTGGAGGAGAATTGCATGTTTGCAAGGGTAATAAGCAATGAAAACGGTGGTGTCAATAAGATTAATGGTGATGAAGATCATTCCTTTGTAAAATTTGATAGAGCAGATATCACTGAATTACGAGTTGAACATTCTTAAAATCTGATCCCGTGGACTTTTTTTTCTAAGTCTGTCTTGACATACCGACGTTATATTGACGACCTCATTTTTGTCTGCAAAGGTGATGCAGAAGACTTTGCAGAATTCATGCAACAGTTGAACAAGAATCTGGTTTGGAATTTTCTTTTGTTGCCAATAGATGGGTGATACAATATTTGGATACAGAATTATACATTGATGGGAACAGTAAAGTTCAGTTTAAACCCTTTAGGAAAACAACAGCAGTGAGTAATTTTTTTGCATGCAACTAATAGTAACTAGTGCTCATCCCCCTCATTTGTTGGAATCTCTGCCATATGGTGAGTTTAAATCTATTTTTGAACACACTTCAGAGAAGCATTTAGTAGATGGAGAGGTTTTGTTAGTAACTGACAGATTACTACAATGGGTTACTCTCAAGCTTCTTTGGAGAAGGCCATAAAAACAATATTACATGGTGGTGGAAGAGCGATTAGTGATTGGATAAGACTAGAACATCAGGTGGAGAGACATCAATAAACAAAATATTTTTGTGAGTGAAGTTTCTCCCTTTTCTTCCACTATGAAGAGAATGGTTGATAATGTATGTCCCATGGTTTGTTTTGATGAAACATTGGGAGCTTTATTTCCCAAGAAAGTGACTTTTTCTTTTGGGAGATACAACAGTTTGAAGGAAATTTTGAATCGTAAATGTATTTTTCGGGGGAAATATAAGGCAGGCATGTTTAAGTGTGGTAGATGTAAGGTTTGTGCAAGGGTGAAGAATATGTCAGGTGCCAAAATCAATGGCAGAAAAAAAATCTAGCCATCGATTATTTCAACTGTTGTTCATGTGGGGAGGTTTATTTAATAGGGTGCGGGTGCGTTCCCACTAAATTGTATATAGGTCAGACTAAAAGAATGGTTAAATTCCAAATATTGCAACATTTGGGGAACATTAAAAATCAAGGTTTAGAAAGCCCTATTGCTGATCATTTTTACAGAGTACATGGGGTCGTGAGGAGAGTTTTTTTTTTTTTTTTTTTTGTGCTGGCTAAACCCCATTTAATGGCCTTATACTAAGAAAAAGGGCTTAAAAATAAAGAACTTTAGGAAGTAAACTATACACCTACCCTGTAACTTCTGATTGCTGGCAACTTGAGAATTGGTTAAACCATCCTCCTGCTGAACTGAGGTTACATATCCCTCCCACACTAACCACCATTTTCAAACCTCCAGTACCCCACGACCCATCCAGTCTACTGCTGCAATGCACGGTATGTAAAAACTCAATATATTGGGCATTTTTACCTCCTGATTTCTACTGATACTTTCTAATGTATTTTATGACATTTTGGCTATAATATGAATGTTATAGGCTAATGAAGCACAGCGTTAGTGTACTGGAAAGTACTCTGCTCTTTTAATTACCTTGCAGTGTGCCTGAATGTTTCATGTGATTATACTAGAAATATGACTGTTTAGGCTAGAATATGAGTGTTATAGGCTAACAAAACGCAGCGTTAGTGTATTGGATAGTGTACCTGAATGTTTCATATGATTATACTAAAAACATAGGGTACTCAGGTCACAGCTATACTACTCGGAAGTCTGGAAAAGCTAAAAAGCTCTATTTATTCTCTGTTAACTGTAATCTGTAGCAATTTAGGAGTGTGCACTTAGTTACTAATCTAGAAGTCTGTCTGCTCTTATACCCTGCTTTAGAAGGTGGCGTTGCAATGCTTTTTACAATATGTTTGTTTACTGAAATGTGGTAGTGTGCTTACATGGGGTTGCTAACTGAAAACAAGATATGTTGCATAATTTTTAAAAGGAATATATACACGATTTTACGCAAAAGAAAACTATCACTTGCTAATTATATATTATGTTTCCTCAGATCACCTTTCAGCAGCTTAGCTTGCAACAGAGCGAAGTTATTTATAAGTGTACTGGCACAGCTAATCACTTTTTTTTAACAGATGGGTTATGGGTGATGCCTTTGAGAAACCAAGAGGAGAAAACTGAAAATGTGAGTATATTAGACTACTCTTGCAAAATGTAGTGTTTTTCAATAGTTGAAGAGCACAATCTCAAATGTAGAATTATCCCAGCAGTATCTATCACCATAAGAGAGTTTGCTTTTGGAAACTGGAGCACAGTAGCGATTGTAAGTAAAAAATGTTTATAGCTTGTACATTGTATAACAGGACAGCAGATTTGCAGGGATGCTCAAACTTGACAGTTCTATAGAGATGGGAAAGGGTTTCAGTTCAAAAGCTTAGAGGAAGTCCAAAGTAGATCTGTAGGTGGTACTTCTACAAACCTGGTAACCTGGTTATAGGATGTGCAGCTAAGCCTAGCAGCATTTTACAAACCTGGTAACCTAGATATAGGATGTGCAGCTAAGCCAAGCAACATTTTACAAACCTGGTAACCTAGCTATATGATGTGCAGTTGTGGTAAGCAGTATTCTACAAACCTTGTAACATAGTTATAGGATGTGCAGCTAAGCCAAACAGCACTTTACTAACCTGGTAACCTAGTTATAGGATGTGCAGCTAAGCCAAGCAGCATTTTACAAACCTGGTAACCTAGCTATATGATGTGCAGTCGTGGTAAGCAGTATTCTATAAACCTGGTAAACTAGTTATAGGATGTGCAGCTAAGCCAAGCAGCATTCTACAAACCTGATAACCTAGTTATGGGATGTGCAGTTAAGCCAAGCAGCATTTTACAAACCTGGTAACTGAGCTATATGATGTGCAGTCATGGTAAGCAGTATTCTACAAACCTGGTAACCTAGTTATAGGATGTGCAGCTAAGCCAAGCAGCATTTTACAAACCTGGTAACCTAGTTAAAGAATGTGCAGCTAAGTCAAGCAGCATTTTACAAACCTGGTAACCTAGTTAAAGGATGTGCAGCTAAGTCAAGCAGCATTTTACAAACCTGGTAACCTAGGTATAGGATGTGCAACTAAGCCAATCAGCATTTTACAAACCTGCTAACCTAGCTATATGATGTGCAGTCATGGTAAGCAGTATTCTACAAACCTGGTAACCTAGTTATAGGATGTGCAGTCATGGTAAGCAAAATCTTCCAACCTAGTACCCTAATTATTGGATGTGTAGTTGTGGTAAGCAGTATTCTACAAACCCAGTATCCTATTTATAGGATGTGTAGTTGTGGTAAGCAGTAGTCTGCAAACCTGGTACCCTAATGGATATGCAGTCTTGCTAAGGAGCATTCTACAAACCTGGTAACCTAGTTATAGGATGTGCAGCCATGACAAGCTGCATGCAGTTGATGCTTTACCAGAGATGGCCTTCATCTGTCTCCCCTGGGCTTTAGTTTTAGGGCAAAGGCTCTTGCCTCCCTCATAGTGCCTTTTTTAGGCAAAGTCATGAGCATGAAATTACCAACATGAAAAATTCTTATAAATGGAATTTAAAGATCATACTGCTAAACACTAGGAGTCTTAGCATGAAACTGCACTCATTGCAAGCATCCCTTGCCCTGGAGGATACTGACATTTGTACAGTCACTGAAACCTGTTTCAAAGCTGTGGAGAGCACCCCAGCCTTACCAGGTTTCTCATCTTACCATACTTTCAGACCCCAAATGGAGGACTACAAAGCCAAAGGAGGTGGAGTTTCAATATTTATCAAAGACATACACACCTCCAGGCTGGTTAAGCAGTATGGCACACAGGAGACACTCCAAGTGCAGTTAACTGTGGCAAAACACCTATTCAAATCATAACTAGCTACAGACCCTCAACTATGACTCAGGATGCCCACTCCACCTATCTGGACTTACTTGAATCCATCAAGATTCAACCCTCTACCCTGATCCAGGATGACTTTAACTACCCAGCCATATAGTGGAAGACCTATTCTCGCCCAAACATGAATGCCCAGAGATTCCTCAACTTTGTCAATGCCAATGGATTGGATCAGCTGGTCGACACCCCTATGAGAAGTGAAAATATCCTGGACCTGATCCTAACCAACATGAGTAGCCACTGTAGCACTCCTGCAGTGTCATCCTCCTTGGTAAGATCTGACGATAAAGCAATCACTTTTGAAGTCACCATCTCCCCTGAACCCCCCCCCCCCTTGTCAGGGTCAAATGAAAAAACTTTTCCAAAGCTGACTACAATCTCCTCAGACAACTATCATTAATGTCCAACCCTACACCAAAAAACTATATGAGTACCTACAAAGCTGTATGGAGTCAACAATAACTGACAGGACCAAATCATCTTCCTCAAGGAAGAGTAAACCTGTCTTGTGGACAGCAGCTATAAACAAACTCTATAACAGTAGGAAAAAATTGCTGTCCAGGGGCAAGAAGGAGCAGGTGCCAAGTTGGAAGCAATCTCATCTTTGTCTGAACAAGCAAATAAGGCCATTGGTGAAACCCTCCAAGGCTAACTTCGAGTCCAAGTGGGCACATCCACCAAGGACAATCACAAGGCCTTCTTCACATATGTCCACAGTCTCAAAGGCAACACTCAAATCTGCTCTGAACTGGTTGTCAATAACACCACATACATAGACGCCATAGATATAGCCAACCTGCAGGCAGACAGGTTCAGTGAAAATGTCATGCCCCTTTCCCCCCATCAGTAAACCAGGACATCCCCAGCACCTGTCCCCTCCCCTCATCACCAGGGAGCAGGTCCTTAATGCCCTCTCAAAGGCAAAAAATACAGTCTCCATGGGACCCGATAACATCCCTGGCTGTATCCTACATTAATTCAGACATGAGCTCTCAGATCCATTAGACACTCTATTCAACCAAAGCCTGAGCACTGGCGTCATCCCAGCTGAATGGAGGACAGCCACTGTCATCCCTCTACACAAAGGTGGAGTGTCCACTGACCCAGGCAATTATAGGCCCATCAGTCTAACTAGCCTGATCTGCAAGGCCATGGAACCCATTATCATGGACCTTATAAACAAGAACATTGGCAACCTCCAAATGCTTGACCCCACACAGTTTGGTTTTGTAAAAGGGAGATCCTGCCTGTTAAACCTGGTTAACTTCTTTGAAACAGTCACCAAAGCCATGGACGGGAGGAAGATGGTGCACACCACCTACCTTGACCTAGCCAAATACTTTGACACTATTCCCCACTTGGGCATAATAGATATGCTCTCCCAGTTAGGCATCAACCTGTATGTTACCAGATGGGTAGCTAACTGGATCACTGATAGAACCCACTCTGTCAAAGTAGGGGAAGCCACCTGGGGTAGTAG
This sequence comes from Protopterus annectens, assembly GCF_019279795.1. Lineage (NCBI taxonomy): Eukaryota > Metazoa > Chordata > Ceratodontiformes > Protopteridae > Protopterus > Protopterus annectens. The sequence continues at coordinate 1,428,241,796 of NC_056741.1, forward strand.
ACCCGTAATGAGCGGTGTACTCCAAGGATCAGTCTTGGGGCCTCTACTGTTTGCGATATACTTTTCTGAGGTGCAAGCCAAAACTAGTAGTCTGTGGCTGACCAAGTTTGCAGATGGCTGCAAGCTGGGCACTGTCTTAAATTCCCCTAGTGATGTGAACATCCTCCAAGAGGGCCTTACCCAAACTAATGATTGGTGTCAGAAGCATGGCCTCAAACTGAATGCCAAAAAACGCATCATTATCCCCTCTGGTGAAAATGCCATCCCTACTAATTATCACATTACTAACAACTTACTAAGCATGCAATCACTCATGAGGGACTTGGGCACCCAGGTTGATAGCAACCTGACTTTTGACCACCACATTGCCTCTGTTGTACAGAAGGCTTTCTACATGTCCCATCTCTTAAAAAAGGGAATTTCATCCAGGAACAAGGAAGTCATAACATCACTGTACTCCTCCATTATCAGACCCATTATCAAGTACAATGTCCCCTTTAGCATGTACCTTGCCAAGCACATGCAGCAGTTGAATAGGCCACAGAGGTTCCTAACTAGGAAAATCCAGGGTCCCAAATGCCTATCCTATACAGATAAGCTAAAATCCATATCCCTCTATTCAGTCTCATACAGACTGCTCAGAGGTGACCTGTCTGGCATACAAGGCCATTTCAGACCCACCCTTAATGGAGTTGCTGCATATCTGTAAGACAAACTCCACTTGCGCAACTTGCACACAAGTCCTTTACCTGGTCTGTGACATTAATAGAACTTGTTGGTAGGATAAATTTGTCTCCCAAAGACTCCCCCATCTGTGGAATAGACTCTCTCTCCATGTCAAGCAAAGTATCTCTCTAGCCCTCTTTAAGAGGAACCTGGACAACTGGATGGGAAACAGAAAATATACCCCTGGGATCCCACCTGTGTCCCTGCTGGACAGGGGAAATAGGTGCTGACTTTGAGGGAACAGGGGCAAAATTCTTGGCTAGGCTTATAAGGGCCTCCGGGCCAGTAGCCTAGTATCATCCTATGAACCTATGAACCCATGAAACTATTTTACAAACCTGGTAACCTAGCTATATAATGTGCAGTCATGGTATGCAGTATTCTTCAAACCTGGTACCCTAGTTATAGAATGTGCAGTCATGGTAAGCAGTATTCTTCAAACCTGGTACCCTAGTTATTGGATGTGTAGTTGTGGTAAGCAGTATTATTCAAACATGGTACCTAGTTATTGGATGTGTAATCATAGTAAGTAGTATTCTACAAATCTGGTACAATGTCCCCTTTAGCATGTATATTTAAATTTATTGGCCATCCTACAGTATTTCATAGTACCAAAATACAAAAGTAACCACCCCTTTCAATCCATCTTGCTGTTTTAAAAATAGCAGCTCTCCACTAAACCTTAACTTTTTAAACAGGTAAAACTCAAGTTACCTACTTTCATATCTAACTTCTCTAGTGCACACTGCAGAGTGCATTCTTTTCAATCTTACCTTTAAGCATCCCTGTTACTAGCACTTTCTCTAATACCTAAAAAGATCATCTCTACTTGACTCCAAGTAGACTTTTCTCTATCTGTTAAACCTAGCACTTGCTCCTACAGTACTTATTACCTTGATACGGCACTCTTATAGATAGCACCCCAAAAAGGCAAACCCCCATTTCTCGGTCACCACGTCCCCGGAATCTCTTTTAAAGTTTTTTGTCTAGTCCTTCTAGCATGTCGAGGGATCAGTTGCTAGTGTCCTCTCCTGCTCAGCTGGTGAACCTGGGAATATTGAGGCAATGTTACAATTGCCTCATGTACACAGACAACCCTCTCCTCCTCCCACAAAACACAAATACATGCGAGAGATGCAACTATACGGCCAAACTGGAGGCTGAGCTCTCTCAACATAGGACTGGCAAGACCAGTCAGGAGGAGAAGGTTACCACACACACTATAGACCCAGTCTCACATAGTACCATCACAACCTCAAATCATACACATAAACACACAAAGACATACTCGGCTCTGATCAAAAATCTACCAAAACAGCAGAGGCCACCAAAGCAGACACCCAAACAACCACCACCTCAGAACACAACACCTGCAACACATAGACCTCACAGTCAGAGTGTCAAACAGTCACAGCCCTTAAGGCCAAACACAATGCCAGACACACTAGTCATTGGTGACTCCATAGTCAGACACACTGACGCCCCGCTCACCAGACTGAGTAAGGAGAAGGTCATAGTAAGCTGCCTGTCGGGCGCTAGAATCCGCCACATAACGCAAGCACTCAGGTCTCTCAACAGCAGGTACAAATATGACTCAGTCATTGTCCACGCTGGTGTAAACGACCTGAGACGCACCTCCTTGGACTACATGAAAAGAGACATTGAGGAGCTCTCTGATTATGTAGCCCAGGCAGGTATGACCCTGACCTTGAGCAGTATCCTACCTTCACCAAGAATGATGCCACAATACAGAGATAAGATGATCAGCTTTAACAATTGGCTTAAACTCTGGTGTCATTCAAAGGGGATCCAATGTCTGTCTGCCTGGGATGACATGCTGGACAAGCCACGCTGCTTCTAAGGGACGGCTTGCACCTGTCACCCTGGGATTCCGGATATTGGCAAAGGCTCTTGCCACCCCATAGTGCCTTTTTAGGCAAGGCTCAAATTCTAAACCTACCACCCTAGAACACAAAAAGGAAAAAACTAAGGGTAATGCTGCTCAATGCCAGAAGTCTAAATCTCAAAATGCACGCACTCGAGGCCCTTCTCAGTATGGAGAACATCGATGTCTGTGCAGTGACAGAAACCTGGTTCAAGGCTCCTGAGAGCACCCCAGCACTATCAGGTTTTACCTCTTATCATGCTCCGCCCCAAAATCCAGACAATACCAAGAAAGGAGGGGGGGGTATCCATATTCATCAAAGACACCCACACCTCAAGACTGGTGGCAACGCACGATGCATCGGAGACCATCCAGGTGCAATTAACCATAGGCAAGACTGCTCTGCAAATTGTAGCATGTTACAGGCCACCCTCACAAACTCAGGAACCTCACATGGCCTTCCTGAAAACACTAGAGGGAATAAATGTATCACCAAACACCATCATACTAGGTGACTTCAATTACCCTAATATAGACTGGGAACACTACTCAAGCCCAAACACCCTAGCCCAAAAGTTCCTGGAATTCATAAACTCAAATGCCATGGAACAACTAGTCACCATCCCCACAAGAGGAGAAAACATACTTGATCTCATCATCACGAACATGGGAGCACAATGTTCAACACCGAAGTATACCCCTCACTGGTGAGATCAGATCACAACTAATCTCGCTGGAGGTCCTCATCCCACCCCCACCTGAAATAAAAAAGACCACAGTAAAGAACTCCTCGAAAGCCGACTTCACACTTCTAAAGACTAGTGCGGTCTCCTTTAAGGCCCCCGAGCCGACGGAAAACAGTACTCAAGCCGCTGAATCACTTACAAATGCCTTCTACCAGCACCTGCAGGACTGCATGGATAAGGCAATCCCAAGCAAAACAAAGACTCTTTGTACCAAAGGCAAGCGTCCACTCTGGTGGACCCCAGCCATAAACAAACTCTACAACAAAAGGAGGAAGCTACTACAAGATAGAGCAAAATCCTTAAAAGGTAAGACACCCTTGATCACTATAAGTAAAAACTAAGAGCTCTCATAAAATCATCCAAAGCAAATTTTGAGAGAAAAATAGCTAAAGACTCAAAAGACAATCATAAGGCCTTCTTTAGCTATGTTAGAAACCTGGGAGGAAACTCCCAGATATGCTCAGAACTAGTTCAAAATGATGTGAAGATTACTGATCCTACAGACATTGCCAACATACTGGCTGACAGGTTCAGTGCAAACTTCTCCCCCCCAAAAGGAGAGATATCTATACCAAGCGATTGCAGCCCCCCAAACATCTCCAACGCCCAAGTGAGAACTGCTCTCTCCAAAGCAAAAAACACAGCATCCATGGGACCTGATGGTGTCCCCGGCTGTGTGCTCCACGAACTCAACGAGGAATTAAACCCACAGCTAGGACAGCTGTTTAATCATAGTCTTACCTCTGGATACGCACTCCAGGAGTGGCGCACTGCAACTGTGGTCCCACTTCACAAAGGCGGTGCCTCCACCGACCCTGGAAATTACCGCCCATTAGCTTGACAAGCCTTATCTGCAAAGCCATGGAGAGGATCATAATGGACCTCATAAATAAAGACATAGGGAATTTGCAGACTTTGGATCCATCCCAGTTTGGCTTTGTCAAAGGCAGATCATGCCTTCTAAACTTGGTTGACTTTTTGAAACAGTCACCAAAGCCATTGATGAGGGAAAGGCAGTCCATACAGCCTACCTCGATCTGGCGAAGGCCTTTGATACAATACCCCACTCGGGTATCATTGAAAAACTCATCAGCTTAAATGTTAACCCATACATCACAAGATGGGTTGCAAACTGGCTGAGTGACAGAACCCACAGGGTCAGAGTTGCTGGCGCCATGTCAGACTCAAAGCCTGTCACAAGTGGTGTACCACAGGGCTCAGTCCTGGGCCCACTCTTGTTTGGCATCTACTTTTCCAAGTACAAGCAAACACAGGAGGGTTATGGCTGACAAAGTTTGCAGATGACTGCAAACTGGGCGCCATAGTAGAAAACACATCTGACACAGATATCCTTCAGAAGGGTCTCACAGAAACGGATAACTGGTGCCAGAGCCATGGCCTAAAGTTAAATGCCAAAAATGCATAGTCATACCCTTCAGGAAAAACAAGGTTACCCCTAGCTACCAAATAGGTGGCAATCCACTGAGTACAGAAGAAGTTATCAGGGACCTGGGGACCCAGGTTGATAGTAGTCTGTCATTCGACACCCATGTGGCTAAAGTAGTTAGGAAGACCTTCTACATTGCCCACCTTATCATGAAGGGATTCTCATCTAGATCAAGGGAGGTCATAGTCTCCCTATACTCATCACTCATCAGACCAATGATTGAGTACAATGCCCCATTCGAATGTATCTGACCTGACACTTGCAGCAGCTGGAGAGGCCACAAAAGTTCCTCACCAAAAGGATAAAGGGTCTCAAACATCTGTCCTATGCTGCCCGACTGAAAGAACTCCAGCTCTATTCAGTCGCCACCGCTTGCTCAGAGGTGACCTTTGCCTAACATACAAGGCCATGTCAAACCCAGATTTGATGAATATGCTTCACCTCAAAAATCTAGATCCGTCAGAGCCACAAGGGCGGGAGACTTAAACCTCGACACGGCTATTAATAGGACGTGCTGGAGGGATAGATTCATCACCCAAAGACTCCCTATGCTGTGGAATAAAATCCCGGTATATGTGAGGCAGAGCACCTCGCTGGCCTTGTTCAAGAGAAATCTTGACCAATGGATGGGAGATCGCAGATATACCCCAGGGATTACCTCAGTGTCACTGCTCAACAGAGGCACAGCAAAATAATGGGTATAGTTCCCCATACTAAAGGGGTGGCGTAAGCCACAAAACTATGGGCTAGGCTTGTAAATGCCCTCGGGCAGATAGCCTAGTATGAACCTATGAACCTATGAACCTATGAACCTAGGTTTAGGGTGGGCAATTGTGGTAAGCATTATTCTACAAACCTGGTAAACTAGTTAAAGGATGTGACCATTTTTTCTGAGTTATGCTGTGTCAGATTAGGAAGAAAAACTAACCTCATTTATAGCATAGAAAAAGGACAGTGCAAGCTACTCATCTTCCCACATATGGTATCAGGTATTGTTTTATCCATTCATTAGTTGAGGTCATGAAATGAATAAGTTCTGGTCAAGGTATTCTTGGTATGTTCACCATAGGTCATCATGGAAAGCGATTTATAGGTATTTTGTAGCAATTGCAACTCAGATAGCTATACCATCAGATGAAATTATGCTAAGCCTTTTGCTTCTGTAAGAGTTTTATTACATCTTAACCATGGCTTTTGCAAGGGCTGTACACAGGCAAAATTGTGTCAGATCCCATGTTCAAGAAGCCAGAATACAAGTTCTGAAAGGGTTTTATTTGACTGAAAACATTAGTGCCTGGATTTTAGAAGCTGAAAATGTCTGAGCTTGAGCTATCAGGCATATGAAACAAGTTTTTTTTTTTTCAATGCATCTTTACAGAGAGAAGAGAGAGAGGGGGAACTGTTGTAGTTCCATAGAAATACTTTATTTATTTGGATTTGACTGATAACCGTAAGAGGAAAGTGCAAGCATATTTGGAATGCCAACAACTGCTGATAAAGATATTCCAATTTTATGTAAAAGATTTCTCCCCACCCCATTTAAACACACTCGGCAAAATATGCAAATAAACTAAGGGTAAAATTCAAGATTTAGAATTGTGGGTAAGTATCTTAACATATCAAAAGAAAAAGTGGGTTTTCTTAAAAGGACTATTTCTGGTAGTTGTAAAATGTATGGGTCATGCATATAATACAGAGAGAGACACAGTATGTGAAATGAAAAAAATGTTATTAATGCAATTTATGTAGGAAAAAAAGGAAATTAAGGTAGGAATGTCAGTTCAATTGAATAAGATATAATCAGTAAGGTTACTTTAGGCCAGCATTTTCACAAAAAGAGAATTATTAAATACAAAAAAAATAATTGGAAGTCTTGAAGAGTAAGCATGAGGAGCCTTGTGGAATGTATATACAAGGCAATCACTACAAAAGATAGTTGAAAGAAGGGAACACCTGAAATAGATTTCAGGTATTTCACAGTAGAATGGATATATTTGATTCAGAGAAAGAAATTAAGGGTCAATGGCACTGCAGATGGTAAAATGTTAGGAAATAAGAAATTAGGAGTAAGTGTTACAATTTGTATAAAACTTGTAACTATTCTTTTAAGTAAAAAAGAAGCAAACGTGGAAAATCTAAAATATATGTCTTAAATATATACCTTTTTTGGTAAAGATGCAGCCCTGTAAATCAGAGTGGAACTATTTTCTGTCTCTCTCTCTCTCTCACACACACACACACACACACACACACACACACACACACACACACACACACACACACACACACACACACACACACACACATTAGTTTATTTGAAATGGAACTCTGTGTGTTGTGTTTTTGAAACAGCATTGTTTAGGTAAACTTGTAGCCTTCAGGAAGGGATGATCAAGGGCTATGTTATTTTCCTTTTTGTTGGGACTATGGACATAAAGATGGTTTTATTCACATGAAATTGAGTAATACCCTGGTTTGTTTGCTCAATCAGGGAAGGAAACAAAGTGAGAGTAATAGATTTTGCTTTTAAATATTGGGAGAGTAATGCGTTTTAGTCAGTATGGATAAAAACTACAAGAAAAAAGCTAGCCAAGTTAGAGTTTTAACTGTGTGATACCCTAAACCTCATATAACAGAGGCCCATGGGATATATGCAAATGACCCCCAAGGAAATCAAGTGTTTCAGCTATATAGCCTCTGAACATCTGTGACTTTTTCATTTTTCCTTTTTAAATCTTTATGGAGAGATTCTGGCCCACAAAGCCAAACACCACTAACTGTGAACATACACATTTTGCACTTCTTATGACTTCATTAGCACAGCATAAGTGGACTGTTTGGCTATACTCTAGAAACATAGGGTCTTTAAATCCAGCTGATGTCCATAACCATTAAAGTGTCTGCAAAAGATCGCAACTAACAACTAAACTAAAAAGTAAAATGGTCACATAGACAAAAGAATTAGTAAAAAATACAAGGAAAACCTAGCCAAGCTGGAGTTTTGACTGTGTGATACCCCAAACCTTCTGTAACAGACGCCTGAATTTGTCTGCTAACTTTTTCTTCTGTTCTTTTTCTTCCCTAAGGATATTGTCTGCTATATATTGTGCCTGATTTACAATTTGCCTAAACTTGGCCAGTTCCAACAAACCTTTTTAATCTGCTCTTGTACAGGGGGTAACAAGCTCTCTACAAAAGGCTGCTGACACCTGGCTGGCTGATGCACCTTCCTTAGGCTCCAGATGATCATTAAAGGCTCTGACTGCATCAGGTGTTGCAATTTCACATCAACAGACTTATTCTCTCCTTTCACAATAGGTTTGATTCTTGCCTAGTTCGGGGTAGGAGGACACGCTGTAGTAAAGGCTTTTAAGAGTTTATTTCTAGAACCTAGAAACCATGTGTGTGTTTCAGAATTTTATTGACTAGGTTAGATTTTTCCCATATTTTCGTAAAAATATGGGAATGTGTGAAGGCTTTTAGTGAAACTCTTAGGTCTTTGATGGTTGAGTTTTGCAACTAGACATGCCCTTCTAAGATTTTTGCATATTTTGCCGAGTGTGGTTAAATGGGGTGGGGAGAAATCTTTGACTGTCTGAAAATCCAATGCACTCCATCACCATACCACTCTTATAGTAGATTCAGCCTTGCTATTTCTAGCTGCTTCAGGATTTGGGACTTCTCACAAAGGGTGTATCTATATGGAAGGTATGTCAGAATCAGTGGAAGGGTCAGAATCTGTCTCTTTTGCAGGATGGCAGGGGATGCACAATAATATTCCTCCCAATCAATATCAATTAGTGATTTGAGTAATAATGTGTTGGATTTTACTGAAAGTGCTAATCTTGCTGGCCAACCTTTGTTAGGAAATCTTTTTAACTTTCCCTTGGCTTTATCTTTATGATACAATTGTTTTCCTGTATTAGCTATACGCATTAACATTTGGTCTGAGGTTATGACAAGTCAACAATTTTGGTGAAATTTAGTATTATAACCTGACTCAGAGGGGAGATAGGAAGTGCTGAAATAACTTGGGCTGCATATGGGGAAGTGATAGTTGTTTCTGCAAAGCTTACCTCCCCTGCCCTATCTGTCCAATCGCTTCACATTCCCTATAAAATATAACCATTAGAAGCAGAATGGTCTAGAACACCACACTAAGTATGTCACTAATCACAATTTTAAATCAGATATAATAAATAACCACAAAAAAACAAATTTTAGGCTGTCCATTGTTGCGCACATATGCTCAAATGACACTGGAAATATGCTTTACTTAATTATGCTGCTTAGATAGCAAAACCCACACTTCTCATGACCCATTCCACATACTTCTATTATCATGCATTTTCTTAACATGAAAAACACATTCACAGTGAAGTGAGAAATACTGTATAATGAAAGTATTATTAATGTCTGCAGTTGTAAACTGTAAAATCAGTTTTTTTTTTAAAGATCATATTCAGGGCTGAATATTTATATTGCACCCTTTGCTGACATAAATTTTTAAAATCAACCTGCTGTAAAAATTGATCTGTAGTCTCAACAGTCTGAAGCGTCTTATGACAAAATATGTCCTTTCCCACATGTATAAATGTCTTTAATTGTAAATCCTAAAGGAGCAACAATAAAGTTTCAAAACAGCATATATGATCAATAATATTGCATTTAGTGGATGAAATTCATACTGCAGGTAATGTAATTGTTTTTGTATTGCTCCTAACAAGTTCAGTCTGCAATGTTTTCACAACAGTGGCATCTGTCACGCTAGGAACACTTATTGTTGGTGCGTGCGGTACACTATCTGATCTTGGACTGACTGGCAAACAGAAACAGGAGTAACTTCCTTCCTTTTATCCCCCGACATCACTTTCTTTATTATAGGAACACCTGTTTCTTCAGGATTAATTGTATCTGTTATTTGACTCCATGAATCCTCGTGTTTGATCTCCAATTCTTCAACATTGATCACATTTAATATTTACAAGCAATTCATCTACTAAACCATTAGACACCACTTTAGTAATTTTTACAGCATTTTTACCAACAGGAACAACAGCTTTCCCATCCTCCTGCTGCACTGTGGAGCCACCATCCAGCTCACTGCAACACTTCCTCCTACAAAAAGAGTAGGGGAAGTTCCCAATTGCTCTCTGTGGTGTGGCCTGAAGCCATGCTGGGCAGATGAGAGGAGATTGGTATGTATTTGATAGTATCTTGTTTATTACTTCATGAAGGAGTGAGTCAAATGCCTTTGTTGGGATAAAAATGTTGTTCCACTTGGTAATCCAAGATCTGCAGCCAGTCATTTGGTCATAAAATTCAACAAAGTTAATGATGATCTTCCTTTAATGAATCCTGCTGATATACATTTACTGATGTATATCAGTATATACATTTATTGATATACTTTATGTTTTTCTGCTTTAAATTAAACACCTTTCAAAGTTTTTGTTTAAAATTGGAGTAAGTTTCACTGGTCCATAATGTCCATAATTACTTATAGCATTCCATCCATTCATTCACAACTTCACAACCCCCCCCCCTTTTTTTTTGCACATGGGGTGGGGCATCACTTCAACAGTTTTGATCATCTAGAGCCACCTGGTGGTTCAACCTGCCTTGGCTTTTTTTTCCATACCACACACTCACTCACATATATCACCATTTTACAGTATCCAATCCACGTACTGCATGTCTTTGCAATGTGGGAGAATACCAGAGCATTCACTTTTTAAAAATAGAAGCAATACTACAATGTTTCCACCTTTTTGGACCAGTATTTGTCTTTAAAAAATGTTAAAACGAATATGTAGTATTAGTGTAAGATCATTTATAATATTCTCTGTCATGATAGCTGGCATAATGTCAGGTCCCATAGAGGTGTTTATTTATTTATTTATTTCAGTTAACTGAGACAAAGTCAGGTATTAGTTGGGATGTTTGTTCCCTTGATATATTATGTGTTAATCTGCAATTTCTTTAATGTTAGTTATCAATCACTGGCCTATTGATATTGTTGTAAATTAGTTCTTTGTTTTTTTAAATGAATTAATGTAATTATTATATGCCATTTTGTTTTTAACATATTAACACATTTGTTTTAAATTATTTTCTATGCATGATTAATTTCTTTAAAACCTCAGTTGATTTATTTAACTTACGTTTGATTTTATTAGTCACAACTCTTTCATATGTTCGGTGAGATCTTCTGTGTTGTTTTATAAACCTTGATTAGTTTTCATTTCCGCCACTTTAGAAATTCTACTTTACTTTACTTTTTGTTACACCATATGTCAATGCTACATTATTCTGCAATAGTTCTTGCTGTATATTAAATCTGTAGTTTGATTCAGCTTCACATTTTTGCTTTGCCACTCACCATGACTGAGTTCCTCCTTGACTTTATTGTACTCCAGTAATCCAGAAATAAAATTCTTATATAACCCATATCAGAAATTGCTATTGTGCCTACAGTGGGCTGTCTGTATAAAATATTAAAAAGTATTTAATAATTATTAAATAGTTTAACAAGCTTTGAATGCATAATAGTTTAATTAAAACAAAAATAATTCCCACCCTTCTAAGAAATTGCTTCTAATAAACTGAGTGTAAAGGAAACAACAAATATTTAGTTGATCAGCCAGGCAAATTGTTTTCTGCTTTTGTAAAATAACATCAGCATATGTATTCCTAAAGAACTATAGCTAAGTACTTTTACCAGTATTGCTGTTTTTCTTTATAAAGCATGATTAAAAATGTCAGTATTAAGTACAACCTTTATATGTAGACTTTTCAGGCAGCACTTTCAGTGTTTTGAATGACACAACTAGCAGTGGAATATTTACAATAAAAGAATGCAACCCCTACATACCCCTTCAGGGGAAAAAATCAGTTTTGTCTGACTTTAAGTAGTGGAAACAAACTGACAGTAATTTAACTTTTTGGTAGTCCAGTTTTGATGCAATTACTTTTGAACTTTTATTGTGTTCCTCACCATTTTGTACCTTTCAGATGGCCATCTGCTTTTTTCACTTCAGTTACTCATAACTTAAGTTTCTATGTTATTCCTCCCCACCTTACCCCAGGATTGGGGCCACATAAGCCATAGGTGCTTTGAAAAGGGGGTGTAGAAAATACAGTTAGTTTTGAAATAGTTATCTCCTGGATTTATATAAAATGCAGAAAAAGAAACACCAAATGGGTAAGGTACCTCCAAAGTACAAACAGTCCAAAATGAAGAATGTATGGTACTCCATGACAATCAAAGCAGACCCACAAAATAAAAAAACTGAAAACACTTTATTTCACAAGATCAAGTAAGTGCTTTCACGTTTGCATAAATGCTTCATCAGACTTTTAATTTATATTACATAAAAACTCCATTTAAATACTGTTACTCATTTGAAATCACCAATAAAAATCCTGCTTGGGGATTCCTATTTAAAACTTAAAGTGCCCATATATATATATATATATATATATATATATATATATATATATATATATATATATATATATATTTATATGGATCTACTACTTTTCACCAAAAGCACATTTCACTGAAACACATTTCACAAGATTTTCACTGAAAGCACAATTCACCAAAAACACATTTCACCGAAACACATTTCACCAAAAGTGATATATGGCCTTTTCTGCACTGTAGTGTGACCCTGGAGTTAGTATATATAGTAAGGGGGGTATGGGGGGCACTGCCCCCCACATTTGGGGGGTGTGGGGGGCATAGCCCCCCACATATTTTGAATATTTTCAATTATATACATGGATATATGTAATTGCAATATATTACTGTTCTCTGACAATAATATATACACCCCCCAATGTGGGAGGTGGTGCCTCCCACACCCCACCTTACTATATATACTAACTCCAGGGTCGTGCTACAGTGGGGAAAAGGCCATATATCACTTTTGGTGAAATGTGTTTCGGTGAAATGTGTTTTCGGTGAATTGTGCTTTCAGTGAAAAGTGCACACTAATTTGGTTTTCAGTGAAATGTGCTTTCGGTGAAAAGTAGTAGATCCATATATATATCTCCCTGACACATTTAAAAATATATTTATAAAAGACATATAAAGAATATATATAGAAAATATATAAAAATGTATATAAGAAATATATGGCAACTATAAGTCTTATTAATGGCTTGGGAAACATGTGTATATATACAGATGGAACAATAATTGTTATATAAACCAATATTTAGTATAAAAATCAATGTTTCAGAGTACGGACCATGAGAAAAGGTTTTAAAGAAACCCTCTCATTCAACCCATGCCCTCTGTCTGCTTGTAATCTAATAATCCATTTTCCTTCTTCTTTCTCAATATAGTTCCCTATGTCTCCTAACCTCTCAGTGGGAATAACTAGCTCCAAAACTAAAAACTTAAAGTTATGTGTCGTATCATTATAAATAACATGTCTAGCTATTGCATTACCCTCATTCTCTCTACTAATGGCATAAATATGTTCTCTTATTCTCTCTCTCAGAGTCCTATTCGTCTTCCCAACATAGAAACTATTACATTTCTGACACATAGCTAAATAGACCACATTCCTTGTTCTACAATCTGTATACTGCTGACACTCATACTTCAGATGTGTATCAGGATGTGTGAAACTGCTGGTGTTAGCTATATAACTACATTGGTTGCAGTGACAACAAGAAAAAGTCCCTGTTCTAGCTGAATGAAGTTCTTTTTTACTATTTTTCTCATAACACAAAATCTGTTTTAATGATCTAGTATTCTTATAACTAAATCTTGGACATGTACCTACCACTTCTTTTATATGTTCGTCTAACAGTAACATGTTCCAATTCTTTTTAATTAACTGTGTTACTTTTCTTTTATTGTTGGTATGGTGATCTATATAAATATTTTCTGATAGAAAAAACATTGATACCAAAGTTTAGGGGTCTTCCCAAGATCCACAAAACACTGGTTAACCCCCCATTTAGACCAATTGTATCCAGTAGAGGTTGGCTAACAGAATCTATATCTATTTATATAGAAAAGCAACTGAGACCATTAGTAGAATCAACTAGTTTGATCTTAAGGGATACTCAACAGTTCTTTGAGACTCTTTCGTCTTACAATAATTTCAGTTCTAAATCAGTAATAAAGAATGCTGCTTACCATTTGCTCTGAGACATTTCATGAGCTTCCAGCAAAACACAACTCATTAGTTAAACTTGCACGTGTGTGTGTGTGTGTGTGTGTGTGTGTGTGTGTGTGTGTGTGTGTGTGTGTGTGTGTGTGTGTGTGTGTCTATGTGTAAACCTACATGCACATATGGGGAGTACAACCCTCAACTACAGCTATCAATGATGTGGTAAGCTGGGTGAATCCATCAAACAGTACTCTCTTCATAAAGTCCATCTCTTACAAAGAAGGCAACCATCAAAATAAAGTGGGCCTGCCCAATGAAATACCAAAATAATATGAAATAAGATCATAATCTTTCTGGAGTATTTAAAAGTCTTCTACTAAAGGATCTTCATACTAATTTTCTGAAGCTATGTTGTCAACCTTGTAGGACCTATTTGACAAAGATTAAAGAATGCATTATTTTTTTGACCTCAGAATGAGTTGTGACTTTTCTTCCACTAATAATTCATGACTGCGTACATTTACTAACATTGAGGCTGATGCAAAGAATACTGGCCTGTGTGTATTGTACCTATGAATTTAGTATATATGCATGTTCCTGATGCCTTATCATGTAATCATATCACCAAAGATAGCTTTCAACTGTACGTTTCATACTGTAGTTTGCAAGGCTGGCTGACAGATGTCCTTGATCTCTGTTGGTTGTTAAGGGTAGTTAATATGGTGCCAGCCTCAGCCCCTCCATAACAAATTATATCATGTAAAATAGTTTGTAGAAAATGTAAGTTAGTTTTAAATTGTGATTAAATAAATAAATAATAAACTTTATCGATACTAATGTAATTACCCCCTATATCGCATGATATTTAGATGTTGATATAGTTACTACCTGATTAATTAATTAAATGTCATCGTCACCATTCTGCTGTTCTTAGGGATACATGTGAAGTAGTGAAAGAGTCTTTGAATAGCAACTGCGAAACTAACGTAAAGTTTCTTATTTACATTGAGTTCATTACATTACCCAGCATTCTTAGCAACTGCTATGTTTAAGGCATATGCTGTTGATGGTGTTTTTTTATTCTTTATATTGCACTTAAAATATGCAGTTTGATATCTGAGCCAGTTAGGTTTGTTGTTGTTTTCATATCTGTGTAGTTCATTTTATATTATTGATTCAATGCATATGTGCAGTCCAAGAGGTAAATGCGTTACAGTCAAACAGCATACAGCAAGTTTACATGTGGTCACTGAGCTTTTCTTTGGTTTGACTGTCATACAACATTCTAATTGAAAATTTCTTATCAGTTTAGAACAATCTTTGACAGGCAGAAATTCCAGCTCATGTTTAGTTTCATATGAGGACTATAAACAAACATTAGAATCCATTAATCAAAATGTGCAGTTTTATTATAATATTTCCTGGAACATGAAAATGCAAACTAGATTTATATGTTCTGTTACTGGGCTCCTGGCAAATGAGAGTGCAGTCTGGTACTGAACTCCATGCTGTAGTACTAAGTTTGATTCTTTCAACGTTTGCTTGCATAAAACATGAACAAATTAAAGCTGTATAATAACAATAATGCAAAGCCAACCTTATCTATAATTATCATAGGCTCTAATGATCATTTTATGTTTATTGGTGGGAATAAAATGGTCTACAAATATGTTTTGCATATCGGCTCTTACAGTTGTAGCTCTGACCTGTATAATCTAAAGAACAAATATGAGTGTTTCTTATTTTACTTTCTAGTGGGGCTAACATCTGCTCAACAAAGAGCATTTTAATTATTGTCTTCGAACCAAATGATATAACCGTTGAAAGTTAGACTGGCTTCTTTAGATAGCAGCAGATTAGGTAAACACACATCAAGTAATGTTTTGCCTAAATAATGTGTTGCTGTCACTGTTGACACTCTATATGGTGCAATTAACTAAATTTGCATGAAAGTTTCTATAGAAATGCTTAGGGCCATCTATTTCCCATTTTATTGCTATGGATGCATTTTTAACATCAAAGCTGTTTTCTGAACTCAGCTAGGAAATAAGTAGTAAGAACAGCAGCATCATCATCATTAATGAAGTCAGAAGTGTGAATTGATGGTTGCAGTATTTTCATAAGACAGTTTCTTGAGGCATCACTAAATATTTATACCTCACAAATCAAAAAACTTTTAAAATGAGGATTTGCACCTTCTTGTTCCAGTCTAACACAGATTTCAAAGCCCTAACATCAGAAGTGCTCCTTGATCAAGAAAGCCACATGGAGGCGTAAACCTCTGACTATGGCCCATGTAACCCCAGTTCACTCAGATAACTCCAGTTCATATTAGTTTGATATTTCACTGGACAGCAACTTAGATGCTTGATGTTGCTGGGATGGAGAGAAGAAGGATGAGCATGCTCATCCCTGGGATGGAATGTCTTAACACATGCTTTAGGGCATGCTCATCCCTGGGATGGAATGTCTTAACACATGCTTTAGGGCATGCCCATCACTGCGATGGGGTGTGTTAACACATGCTTTAGGGCATGCCCATCCCTGTGATGGGGTGTATTAACACATGCTTTAGGGCATGCCCATCCCTGTGATGGGGTGTGTTAACACATGCTTTAGGGCATGCCCATCCCTGTGATGGGGTGTGTTAACACATGCTTTAGGGCATGCTCATCCCTGGGATGGAATGTCTTAACACATGCTTTAGGGCATGCCCATCCCTGCGATGGGGTGTGTTAACACATGCTTTAGGGCATGCCCATCCCTGTGATGGGGTGTGTTAACACACACTCTAGGGTGTGCCCATTCCTAGGATTTGGTGTGTTAGCACATGTTTTAGGGCATTCTCATCTCAGTGATGAGGTGTGTTAACACATGCTGTAGGGTGTGCCCATCCCTGGGATATGGTGTCTTTACACATGCTCTAGGGTGTGACCATCCCTGGAAAAGGGTGTTTTAACACATGCTGTAGGGTGAGCCCCTCTCTGGGATGGCATGTGTTAATATATGCAGTAGAGAGTGCCCATCCCTAGGATGGGGTGTCTTAACACATACTCTAGGGCATGCCCTTCACTAGGATGGGGTGTTTTAACATATGCTCTAGGGCATGTCCATCCCTGGGATGGTGTGTCTTAGCACGTGCACTTGAAGCACTCCTTATATTGAAACACAATCTCCTTTGTAGAGACCAGGAAGATTACATTTGATTGGAGGGTGAGATGGGGTGTAGTCATACTGGATTACATGTTTTGCTGAAGTGTGCGGCAGTCGAGCAAGAAACATATCCATTGCATGGCCAGCTTCCAGTGTGCATAACTGAGAATGGGAAGGACTGCAAGGCTTCAAGTGAAAAACACTGATGGCTGTGCAAATGATGACTAATGAACTGTAAGAAAAGCGCACATATTGTAGCAAAACTAGCTTACTTATTAAAGGAACAACTTCAGCTCAATGACATGCAGAACTGCAGCTAGGGTAGAGCAAAGAAGACGGCTGCCTGGGGTGCAACCTAATAAGGGATGCAATCCAGTCAGCTGATCAGATTGGAAATGCAAAACTTTAGTATAAACAAAATATTACTGGCATTCAGTGAGGATTGCAAATCAGTGTTTTATTCATTCATTGAAATGGTCTTCATTGTGCAACTGTTTAAGTCAATTGCATAAATACTGTTACACATTGCCAGTTTGGGGGCTGCACAGGATACCAAAATAGCTAGCTAATGTTCTGATGTCATGTCTGTCACAAAGTGATTGTTGAATGTAAAACATTCCAGAGACTACATGTCACGGTATGTTAGTAAACCTACATGGTCTTTCATGCCAATAATTCTGGGCTACCAAACTAAAAGAAAATAATTTGAATAGGAATAGTTTATTGCAGCATGCAGAACTGCACAAGTACACTTATGTGCCACTGTTGCAAAAAAAAAGAGAGCAAGAAAATCATAAATTGAAGCTGAATGGAGATGTACTGGTTGTATTGCTGATTGCCTACATAACAAGTGGAAAGCTATCTAAACACAGACTGCATAGAAGCTGGCTTTTATCTTTCGAGCCTGACCCACTAGGAAGCCTGTTAAGGACAAGCTACAGGAGAGTCTCTGTGAATTTTGTATCTTAAAATATATCTTAAAATGGTGCTCCTTTCATTTTAAAGTGCCATGCTAATGGTACAAGTAAAAAAGACAGCAGTAAAACTGGAAGAAAGAGCAGAAGAACATGTATTGTGGGTAGAGAGGAATAAGAGAAAGAGGTCAGGTAGGCTGACCTTTAGTGAAACATTACAAGAAAAGGGTGAAACTTCATATTGAAAATGACAGGAGTTTAAGGATGACAGTGGTAATGCTGCAAGCACTACTTGCATAATTTTTCTAAAGTTTTCTGACATATAACACACATAACTACTATATAATGAAAAGAAAAAAAAATACACATAACTCATGCAAAGGAATGATGTAAAAGGCAAAGCAATTTAAAATAAAATAAAATAAACTGCTAAAGTTCAGTAGTATGAGATTAGACTAAATACTTATGGGGAAAAAAGACCTATGTAATACAGTTTTACACACACACACACACACACACACACACACACACACACACACACACACACACACACACACACACACACACACACACACACACACACACACACACACACACACACACGTTTGTGACATAATGGTTAATGGTTAAGGTGATTAATACGCAGACACAAGGTTCAAGATTTTTTAATTCTCAGCTTTAGTTGCTGTCTGCCTACTGACTAAGAATGTGATAGTCTGCAGACTGATTCCCTAGTATTTACCTATGAACTATTAAGAAAGAAGCCAATATGGAGAACCTGCAAGAAAGGGCTCACCTGCAAGTTTTATTAGTCAGGAAATTCCAAATGAAATGATCCTTCTGAAATAAAAAAAGTAAACAATAAACTCCCTTATCAAAACAACTATACTTGGCAGAGCTACAAAGGAATTATATTAGGACAGATTCAAGTGTCAGATCAGTGAAATACTACTATGAAATATTCATCTGCTTTGAAATGAAGCAGTTTCCATAGTGATAAATGAAAAGTACAGAAACAACAGGGAACATGGTTTGTTAAAACTGTTGAACACGTGATTATCAGGTCATACAGGAGAGGGTTCCTATTCCTATGTGGACAGGTAGAATTTCATTTTATATGGGCAGGGGAAGATGGTGGGTATTAAGGACACAAAAAGGACAAAATATTAGAAGACAATCCTGTGACAGATAACATGTGGGGCTAGGGTACTGATTATGATGTCTGTCAAGAGTTTAGATGTTAGCACTTGGAAGTAAGGGAAGATGATAAAAAAAAGACCAATGATAAGAGATGGAGAGAAGGCTAAACAAGGTATACTCAGAATGTATAACCTGAGGTGAGGGCAGAATGTGCCATTTTAAAAGATCCACTCATAATCTCATTTGACTGTGGTTGTTATGAATAGACTGGCTCAAGGAATTAGTTGGCCTTGACAATGGCAGTAGTGTGCTGCTCAGTTAAATGAAATTTTAGGTTTGAAAGTTATGATGAACAGTAGCATGTTTGAGACACTTTGCTCCATTCATTGAATTTTAAGTGTGAAGAAGTCAGATTTATCAGCTGTCTTGAGAAATTCATGCACATTTAGTAAACTGGAACTAAAAGAGTTTATGTTTCTTTGCTATGGACATCAGATTAGTGGGGCATGCAGGGATAGCTGTTCTTGAGGTTTCAGTAAGAAGAGCAAATTGAAACATAGATGGTGAGAGACTGAGGTGAAAGAATAATAGGTCAGACAATTTAAGGGTAGTCAGAAATATATTGCAATGGTAATGACAAGGATGTTTGGCCACATCTAGCAATCTTAATATATGTTTGACAGAGCTATAAGTAGGGTGCAAGCTGATAAGGGGAATAATAATCAGGTGTCGATTCTGCACAAGTACAGAACTGACATTAATTTATGAATTCACAGATGTGTAAATGTATGGCAATACTAGATTTGTGGTCACAGCTGAAATAACTGCAGCAAGCTGCATGTTACAGTTGTACCAAGCAGCTTGCTACAGTGGCAAGAGTGTTTTTTTTTTTCTTCAGCTTTGAGTTGAAGAGGTACCAGTTTGGGGAGTGACACATGGATGCAGATGACACAGTTATGCTTCTGATTTCTGATTAAGCCTAGCAAGTAAAGTGGTGTGGATGTGAAGTGATTAGTAAATATATTAGAACCACACAGCAGGTCAGAGATGAGGAAATCATGGCATTGGCATCTGTTGCATTGTTATTGAGGAAGGTTTTTAACTTTGATATGGGGGGGGGTCTGTGCTTTTCATACATGTGACCAACAATGGTGTTGTCTTGAGTATAAAGATTAATCTCAAGATTAGGTGTCATAACAACTTTGCATTACTTAAGGACTTGAGGGTTTGGATGATAAATATAGTTATAGTTATATTGAAGTCACTGCTGGGCTAAGGTGTAGTTTTACTGATGTTGAAAGTTAAGATGAAGTCCAGTAACCATTGTTGTACATTAATGAAGACTGTTTTGAGGTTTGAAAGCAGTGGTAGGTGATGGGAGAAGTAAATGGTATAGTAATTTCCATACAAAATGAAACTAGCATCACCATACTTGTTTGAATTGAGGGTATTCAAAATGGTAGAGTAGAGAGCAGAGTACAAAACCTTGAGTAATTTAAGGTGCAAAGAGATGTTGAGAAGATACAGTAATCCTTATTTCATAGCCTGGATCCAGTTCTGGAAGTAGCAACTGGTCCACTGGATGGAAAGGAACAATGTAGGTAGGTGGATAAGAGCAAGTTGTCACTGACTGTGCCAAAATCCTAGGACAGACAGAAGAAAATAGAACTGACGAAGTCTCTGTGATAATGCTGATAACGTTTGTCATGTGAATTTCATTAGAGCATATTTGTGTTGTTTCTGTTCTGAAATCTTTACTAAGAGTTAATGAGATTGTTGTTTTCGAAATCTCTACTGAAAGTAGGAGAGGAGGTTGTTTTAGAAATCTCTAGTGGGAGCTGGAGAGGAGAATGTTTTTTGTGAGGTTTAATCTGACTGATGACAAATACATTTTCAAGAGCTCCAGTAAATGGGAAAGAAAATGTTATACCTAAATAGGGGATCATCCTTATAGAAAGGAACTATAGTCACCTTTCTCAAGTTAGCATAGTTTTCTGAGGTAATTGCCCAATGTGAATCCATGTGAAGAATGTAGAATGTTTATTTTTAAATGCTTGCAGAAAAGTTTCATATCATGTGATACCTTTCTAGAGTATTCATTCTTAATGTACAGCTCATAACAGATAAACCATTTCCTGACTGTTTCCATGTTGTTTGCCTATGCAACAATGATCCCATTGTGTCACAGTTGATGAAATACTTATAAGACTGGAGATTTATTTTCTGTAGAAGTGAATGAATAATTTGGCTTTCAAGAGGTTATGTATATAGAAATACAGAATAATAATTTAATTCTATGCTGCATCTGGATCACTTTTTACTATATCGTGCTGCATGGCAATTTAGCAAAAACAAACAAAACTGGATGCTTTGGATCAAGAACTTTAAGCCATTTCTCATTATTAGCAGATTCTGTCTGAATCCTGAATAAACACAGTGGGCTTCCTTCCTGAATATTACTGGAAAAGAGGCCTTAAAGGTTTTAACTGTTTTACTTGCCTCCCAGTCAGACGCTGTCCGGTTCGATTCTCAGCTAGAGCGTCTTCTGCGTGGAGACATGCGTGAATGGGTGTACCTTCATTGAAGGTTGTGCATCAGGGCTGGTAACTCGGCATGTAAAAATCAACTACCAATCATTAGCGGACCGGAGTTCCGCTGTGGAAACCCCTAACCGGGAAAAGCCGAAAGACACAACAACAACAACTTTTCATCAGGGGAAGAATGACAAAATAGCATTACTAAGAGAAGGATTCAGATGCTATTGTGAAATTGGAAAGAATTTGCTATTTATTTAGCATTTGTTCTTTACAAAAGGATGTGGTCCTACAGAAACTATATATGCTTGTATTATCAAAATGAATAATTGATTCAAATCCTATGAAAATGGTGAATTACAATTCATTAAAAATAGAACAATTTATGGTGTAATAAATGAAGGAATAAGGGTCAGGCTTTTAAGGAAAATAGACTTGACCTTATCAAAAGCTATTGATATGTGTGTATAGCAAGTGAAAGTAATGGTATGCAGCTCAGGGAGTTTCCTTGGGTGACTAGGATAAGATATTGATCAAATGACAAGGTAAAAATGAAAAACAAAGAGAGAATCCATTGCACAAACAATGAATACAATAAATGGACCTGTATCATGAACTACAACAACAATAGAAAACATATAAAATAATGTGCAATTTAAATTAAAGCTTAATGTTTTAGATGCAACTATAAGCATTAGTGGAAGACCTGTCCTGCTTTTAATACATTTTGCATATTCTTTATTAGATAAGGTCATTCTGCTAATAATGTGTAAAAGCAAAATGTTTTCAAAATACTTGCATGTTGCTGAATAAAAAAAATTGAAAATAAACTATGCTGGTATGATTCAATTGGGAAAGAAATGAAACAGTTATGTTTGAAAATCCATAAAATGACTAAGACAAGATTACAAGTAGGGCTATTTGAAAGAACTGCTACATTACAAAAATGGTGAATTCTGAAACAGACAAAAGTTCAGAGTACAATATTTTGGGCCAAGATACTTTTAAAATATTGGATCTGTTTGGTACTGAACAGACAGCTGTGTGTACATTAACATATTTTGGGTATCTGGTTGAACCACTATTTCAAAAACTGTTGACACTTAATACATAAATAATAAGTACAAGGTGCTTCTTAAACTGGAGCAATAATGATAAATGAAGACTCCAGGCCACTGAAATTGACTGTCAGTAGCAGCTTATCAGTTCCATCTTTCAGTGTGCCACTATCAATGTTTCACAGTTTTCTACAATGGACCAACTTAGTACCAGGAGTCCCAGCATGAAGTCATCATGGTGATAGTCATAACAAGGAACTAGTTCCTTTATTTGGTGACTAGTCTCCAAAGTCAGCAGAAAGATCAAGTCCAAAAAGTGCCCAAATTAATGGGTAGTAATTTAAGTGCATGAGTGAAACAGAAACTCCCCAAACATTCCATAGCAAGTTCATTTGCCTTGTCATCAAGCAAGCCAGCAAAATTTATTCAACCAGTCATCTATGATGGTCACATACTACATCAAAAAGTGACCATAGAACTTTTGTAGAAATGTAGACATACCCTGGGAGAAATCTTCAGTTCACTCCAGCTAAACAAACATACTCAATTGCTTTGAAGCTTTAAAAATGTACCTGGACACTTCAAACTTTGGAGAAAACATAGACCTGAATGAGTGGATAAAAACTAAGTAAAGCCAAAAATTGTCATCCAATGAGGGCTGCGTGGTAAATATCAAAGTTAATCATATGGAGCAAGTCAGGCAGTGCCTGGACTGCTTCAAACTGATCTGGCACTAAAAGGCATTTTTATGTTACTCAAAGAATCTTAGCAACATTCATTCATTCATTTGTATGAAAGATAAAATGATGAAGGACACTAACTTTGCAGAATAAGAATAAGCATTTTTGATTTTTATGAATTAGTTATTTTTACAACTCTTCTTTTATCATACATTTTTCACATTTATACTAATTCTTCTGAAGCTGCCACTCATATCTAAGGCTAGAAGAGCAGTAATATCATTCCAACAGACCATAATAAAATATTTTATAAAAGAAATCTAATAAGCATAAATTATCACCACTATAAGGACGTTTAAGATAAGGATGAAATAAAGCATTTTTATCATATTCATAATTGGGGAATATCTCTTATAGATACATTTGACAGGGTCTATATTACATTGTTAAACTCACAGGAGTTCGAACGATGTAATATCGAACCATGAAACTCAAAACCCAAGAATTACGAAAACACAGAACAGTGATTTTTTTCCCAGGGAAATCACTGTTACGGTACAAAAAAAAACATTTACACTTTAAACTTAAACTAATGTGGGAGGGCTTCACCCCACACCCCCTAATGTGGGGGGCTGTGCCCCCACACCCCCTTACTTAAATATACCAACTCCAAGATCACACCACAGTGGAGGAAATAGCAAAGCCCTGAATACAGCCCACCAATTTTTTCCCTGGGGAAAAAATCAGTGTGCCGTGGCTTCATTATTTTCATATTTCGAACATTTGGGTTCGATATTACAATGTTCGGACTCCTGTGAGCTTTGACATGGTAATATAGACCCCATTTGACATGGTGTGATAGAAATAGCCTCTAGCTTGTCATCTACTATTTAAGTGTAAGGTGTACACTTTATGATAGGAAAATGGTTTCTAGTTCACAATATTAGGTTATGACAGATGCATCACACTTCTTGAAATCACTCTATACCTCTAGTTTGTTTAGCAAGACATTAAGAGATCTAGACAGGCAATTTAAAAGCAATAAATTAATCTTGGGGATAATATTTTGTTGCAAGAATACTTAGTTCATACCACAAATTTGTGTATATCCATTGTCAGCACAATATTTTTACTGTGAATTTTTGGAGTTAAACTATGTTTTAGAAATGTATAATATGCAGAAAAAGAAACCACACAAACTACGGAGCAGTGACCCAGCAATAGCAATGGAAAAACAAATAAAGATAAAGCAAACAAAGCGCAGCACCATGCGCTGGGTCTGATGGCTTACTCAAAGCATATATTCCTTCTTCAAGGCAATGCACAATCAACAGTAAAAAGTCCCAAAATTGTATAAAAACGCCACGAGACTGCAAGTGATAAAAACAAGCTGTTTAATTCCAAATCTGTTAGCGCTTTCACCCTGAGGCTTCTTCAGACAGTACAAAGATACACAAGACATATATAATTTAAATACATGGGTGTCGCTAGTGATAGGTTAAAAATATATCACATGGTTAACAAATATATAAACCATTTAAAAACACATTATATATTATTTAAAACAGTAAACAACTATTTTAAATTTCTAATAGTATGAATAACCAATATGATAAAAATCTGATAAAAACACTAATAATACAAAACTAAACATGAACTGTTAAACACTTATAGTAATATATATACACAAAGTGAATGTGGGTAAAATAACTAATGGATGTGATCATAGGTGCTGAGGTCTATAGCATCTCTTTTTCTTCAATACAGGTGCTATATGTATTCTCTCATTCAATCCTGGATACTCATTCAATCCTGGATCCTGATATTGTCATTAGACCAGCTGACAAAGGTGGGCCTATTGTCTTAATGGACACTGTTGAATATACAGAAAGTATGAGGTGCCTGTTAAATGAAGGGACTTTTTATAAACATATTGACATGCAAACTGTTACAGAGAAAGTCTTTAAGGTTTTTGATATGTTAGATGAATTAATGGTGACACATGATATTAGTGAGGAATTATATCACTATCTTAAGGTAAAGAACCCATGAATTCCAATTATACAGGGCCTTCCTAAAGTACACAAGTCTTTACACCATCCACCGATGAGGCCTATTGTGTCTGGACAAGGGTGGTTAACTGAACCCTTGTCCATTTACTTGGAATATTTCTCAAGACCATTGGTTGATAGATGCCCTCATGTTTTACGGGATAGTAAACAATTCCTGATAGAGCTCTATGAATATATGAAGAATGTAGATCCATTGAGTGATTTTTTTCTTGTTACTTTGGATGTTGTAAGCTTATTCACCATCATACCTAATGATTTAGGTGTACAGTTCTTTCTTAATTTTTTACGTAGTAAATCGGATTATACTAGTAAGTTTATAGAATTACTAGCACTTTTTTTGGAAACCATACTAGTTAATAATGTTTTCATGTTTGGGGACGAACTATATATACAAAATGATGGCGTGGCTATGGGCACATCATGTGCCAATAGCTACGTCAACATAGTTATGGCCCAATGGGAGGAACAGCATCTCTTTCGATTAAGACACTACCAAGAATATATAGGGTTTTATAAAAGATTCGTAGATGATCTTTTTTTCGTATGGTTTGGAACAGAGGAAGAATTACTATTGTTCACTCAGGTTATTAACCATACTACGGATTTTTTAAAATTTACTTTGAATTACTCTAGAGAAACCATTTCTTTTTTAGATGTTTCTCTACAGAGACTTCCGAATGGGTTAATTAATACATCTATACATCGGAAACCATGTCACAGGAATGCTTTACTCCACCGCCGAAGTATGCATCCTACTTACGTCTTTAATAATGTTATGAAGAGCCAAATTATGAGGGCGGCTAGGCTGAATCCCAGTGAGAATGGTTACACTGAGGAAGTTGATAAAATGAGGGGGATGTTTATAGATAGAGGATATGATGCACATACTTTTGACAGAATGGAGTCTGAAGTCACCAAACTTCGATCTAATGTGGCTAGACCATATTACTCGGAACCCCTCTTGAATAGTAGTTTGATGCCATCCATTCCTGAATCAGCTTCTTGTTCACTCAGGGCCCCCCTTTTTTACACACAAGATGCTGGAGTTATAAGGAATTTTATGGAAAATCGATGGGAAGTATTAACCCTTGACTCATCTGTTAAGGAAATAGTTGGTCCAAAACCTATGATTAGTTATAAGAACAAACCCAACATGAGATACATGTTATGTAACAAGACCCTACGTTCTAATATTAGTCATAATATTTCACGGGCTCAGAATACTATTTCTTGTGGACACTGTAACCAGTGTGTTTTTATAGACACTAGGAATTCTTTTGTACACCCTGTTTCCCAATATGAATTCAAATTAAACACCAATACTACCTGTATAAGCTCCAATGTGATATATCTGGCCAGGTGTTCGGCCTGCACCTCCTTCTATATTGGTAAAACGAACAGAATGCTTAGAGAGAGGATCAGGGAACACATGTATCAGATCAGGACGGGCAATGACATTAATGCATTAGCTAGACATGTGAAGTCCACTGGTCCGCAGCATACTTTTTCATTCTGTGTTTTACAAGAGGTTCACTCCAGTGGTAGAGGGGGTGATTTTATCAATTACACTTTAGAAAGAGAGATGTCCTGGATAATAAGGTGTAGGGCTGACAAGTATCCAGGATTGAATGAGAGAATACATATAGCACCTGTATTGAAGAAAAAGAGATGCTATAGACCTCAGCACCTATGATCACATCCATTAGTTACTTTACCCACATTTACTTTGTGTATATATATTACTATAAGTGTTTAACAGTTCATGTTTAGTTTTGTATTATTAGTGTTTTTATTAGATTTTTATCATATTGGTTATTCATACTATTAGAAATTTAAAATAGTTGTTTACTGTTTTAAATAATATATAATGTGTTTTTAAATGGTTTATATTTTTGTTAACCATGTGATATATTTTTAACCTATCACTAGCGACACCCATGTATTTAAATTATATATGTCTTGTGTATCTTTGTACTGTCTGAAGAAGCCTCAGGGTGAAAGCGCTAACAGATTTGGAATTAAACAGCTTGTTTTTATCACTTGCAGTCTCGTGGCGTTTTTATACAATTTTGGGACTTTTTACTGTTGATTGTGCATTGCCTTGAAGAAGGAATATATGCTTTGAGTAAGCCATCAGACCCAGCGCATGGTGCTGCGCTTTGTTTGCTTTATGTTTTAGAAATGCTCATGATGCAGAAATCTGCTTGCAATGAAAGATGACTCATAAGATCTCCTGTGTGAAAAATGCTGGCAGTGGGTATAGTGGGGAGATCACCCACATCCACTTGCTCTATATAAAATAAATCCATGGTTGCTGTTTATTAGGGTCAGCAAAAAGGCAGGGGTTTTAAAAGTTTGCTTTTTTCATGTACATCATTTTGCTTTAATGAACTTTTGTAAGTCATGGTATAATGATTTTTGGTTACATCATTTGCCAGTCACCTCTGTAAATTATCAAGTCTCTTGTCTCAAACTGACAATTTTTTCTCCTGTATAACATAATTGGTAGGTACCACAAAGTTTGGCTTTGGGTGCCACACTCTCTTCAGTAGAAAATAGCCTCACTTGTGCCGTACTGTTGTACCAGATGATGATAAGTGGATGGCCATCATTCGGATAACCACGAGATATGCTTTAGTTTATTAAGTCCCAGTTTTATTATTCTCACTCCCATGTGTGGGTCTCTTATTCACCACCCACAAACAGCCTAGGAGTTTACTAGGCTATCATCCCAGGTGTTCCACCTGTGTCACCCCTGTCCATGAGGGACACATATGGAATGCCTGGGATACATTTGCAGTTACATATAACTTTTATGGGGGTTGAGGACATTGTGGTTATTATTTCTTCAACTTTCTTTGCATTCAAACCTCACAAGTTTATACAGAAAACAGCTATAGCTCATTAGGGGCAGGCACTGTCTAGGAACAGCAAGTTGGAACATATTACTGTGATCATTATGTTTTTATTTTTTTTTTACTTTCCTGAAAATCAAATTTCAAATATGTATGCAGGTTGCTATTTTTTGTGAAGTCTAGGGAGGCATGCTGTGCATATGTATCTAACACCAACAAGTTGAAATATGCTACTGTAGCTATTAAGGATCTTTCACTTTTGACACAGCCTGACATCAGAGTGGTTCACAGATCGTAACTATCTGTTTTGGGAGTGGGTAGGTTGGGAAAGAGACACTGTTTCCTGATATGATTTATATTTCCTAACAGATGTTTGTCATCTCACTTTATTGGAACCTAGTATTTTGTCAGCTTTGAACATTAAATCTTATTCACATTTTTTATTTCCAACCATCATTGCATCAGAAGGTTGGAAATTGATGTAAAATTAGCCTAAAATCATCTAGAACACTATAGCATCTGGTGTCCTAGTGGCCTCCAGGCACCCAACTGAATTTGGTTGTTTCCTTCCCAGTTATTACAGTGTGGTCCTATCTACTTAGGTTATAATGAAAAGATTCAGGAAAAAGCAAAGTCAAAGACTGCATTTTGTTGCTTAGTCATGATTTTAGTTCAGGCCATCCCTGGATGAAAAGACTGTTAAAAAAAGAGCCCTAAAATGTACCACAGAGCACCATGTGGCATCTATGGGATCTGGCAGTCTTAGAACACCAGGTTATTTCACTTGTTTCCTCCATGGTTATTACAGTGCAGTCTTCGCCACTTAGGGTGTTTTGAAGGGGTACAGAATGAAAGTGATGAGTACGAAAAAAATGTGCGAAAGGAAGAAAAACATAATCTGGATGCTGTAGGGATCACAGGATGGAGGAAAATGCATGGTGGCACG
The DNA here is from genome assembly GCF_019279795.1 of Protopterus annectens. Taxonomy (NCBI): domain Eukaryota; kingdom Metazoa; phylum Chordata; order Ceratodontiformes; family Protopteridae; genus Protopterus; species Protopterus annectens. Next base: position 1,428,271,086 of record NC_056741.1, read on the forward strand.
TTTGGATATATATATATAGGAGGAGCAGTTGGGGGGTGTCTGCCATGAAGCCCTTCACCAAGGGTACCATTTAACTGAGAAGGCATATCCAATCTCTGTTGTTATCTTACTAATGCTAACCAGCTTACCAGCAGATGTGTATTGTTTTGGACCAGAAGGATATTGTGGAATCATGTTTGTCACCTTCAGTCATTTCACTCCTGATAGACAGCTTGACTTAAATGTAATGGTTGTGCTATTTCTGGGATACAAAGCAACCTAAGACTTGGAGTCTCTTGTAAGCCTAGAGGAGATAGCAGTCAGCATTTTTCAGACTTGCAGTGATGATGACTACTCCAGAACGTACCATTCAATGGTGTAAACTTACAAAGAATGGTTTAGAGTCGATGCTTAACATTTTGTTTCTATTGATAGTTTATTATCTGCAATGGTGCATCTTTAGTGGGATAAATCTGATATTACTGTAGTCTTTCCTTGGAGCCGATGCCATGTTGATATTTATATTTTAAGCTTTGCCTTTGGTGCAGACTTGACTGTAAAGTGGACTATTTTATGTGTCCTTCCCCAAGATGCATACAGCCTGTTGTTGGACTAAAGGAACAATTGATGATATTATAGAGCCTGGTTATGGAGTTGATGGTGGATGGAGTGAGAGTTCTGTTCACCTACTTATATGTAGTCACAATCTTTTTTCCAGACACCTTTATTGAATTATCACTTGTGACATAGGGAAACTTATATTCATTTATAGTCACATTTTGTCCCATGCTGTTAAACAGTTACTGACATTTTTATTTTCCTTGTCAAGAGTTAAACCCTGATGTTGCTTTAATATAAAATTGTAAACTGAAACTTGCTGAAACAGACATGTTATATAGGGACTTAGTTAAAGTCTTTCGTTCCTGCATAGACTGCTCAAAATAATTCATGTCTGTTATTTTGTATAAGGGAAACAAAGCAAGGTTTTATCTATTGATCTCAATTTCCTGTGCCATATTATGGAATAAATATTGCTACTTAGTAGAATCATAACTTCACCAATTGTATTGAATGATGGTATAATTGCAGTAAATGAGTTAATCTGTTTAAAAATGCTGTGCTTATTCTCACACTACCATAAGCTACAACTACTCAAGAAAGATGTTCTTCTATCAGCAGGTTTTCAGTGCCCACAGGGTTTAAAAAATCCTTTACAATACTTGATTTTAACAGTTAACTACCAACCTGCAATATATGCAGGGGGGATGGAACTGATGAAAACAGAGCAGGAAAAAGTTCTCAGGGTACTGCTCACTCTTGGAAAGAGTGAGGGATGCTTTAACCATTATGAAGATTTATAAAATTGCATAATTGCTGTTTTGAACATTTTTATGTGAAAAAACATTTGTCTTGCAGATGGTGCAGAAGGTTATGGCTGTGAGTTGTAGTTCCTATGGTATAGGGTTTGATTCCTTCAGCTTTCATCTGCCTGCTGTATGACCTTGAGTAAGTCACCGGGGTCACTCCTAAAAAGTGATTCTGTGTTCAGTTAGCCTACTGGGTTAAAAAAGGGGTATTTATTTGTTGACGTCATTTTGATGACCTAATCAAAGATTCTGACCCATAATCCTAAAGATACTGACTTGCTGTCTGTTGATAGGCAATTTTGCTTCTAGATAGCGATGTGAGTAATGTGGGCCATTTTGAAGTCACCATGCTGGGCAGCATGCTGCACACTTGGAAGATCATGTATATTTTGTCAAAGGAATGCCATAGGGTTCCACCAAAGGAATTCCTAAGCTAATTAATGATTATTATTAATTATGATGGCAGCCAAAAGGACAATCCATCATGATGCTACCTTGGGCAAATGTCTGCTAGTACCTGCCTTTAACTACTGCTAATGGATTGTGCATAAGTTGCAACAACCTTCATTGCAGGGGGTGCCAGTGTAATCTGTGTGGCAAGAAACATATGCCATCTATTGTAAAAAATGGGATGCCCCTCAATATCAGCCTACTGATTGCAGAGTAGTGAACTCTGTGCCCACTTGATGTCTTGACTGTTATAGATGGTTTACTATAATTTTACTGACTTAAACTCGGTCAGCTCCAACTTGCTCAAAGTCCAAAGCCTGAATATTGAACACCAATATTTTCAACTGGAAAAATCTCACTCCCTTCTTGGCCCATGTTAACACTTGTTCCTAGGTCCAGAGCAGTAGAGAATTTCAAATTCGGTAATTATTTTGAGTATAATGAAATTCAGCATTAAAACTTTTTGTGGAAGTGAATCGATGACATGATGATTTGACCAAGTATGAGTCAGTAAAATGATAGCAAACCATCACAGATAGCTAATCCAATAGTTGTGGTTATCATGTGTCCTTCAAAGATGCAAAATTTGCAGTGACTGTGAGATTGGGTCATTTGACTACATGTGGCTTAGCAGTTATGGACAGCGAGCTTATAATGGCATGGAAGGCCCGCATTGTTTCACAAAATTCCCGGCACATGCAAGGGATCATAATATGCTTCTTTTTATGGCCTAGTATGGTTTTCTGAAAATCATTTAGTTTCCTGGCATTATTAATAAATGTCTGAGAAATTATAACTTGATTCTTAGGACATGGGATTGCCCTTTTAAACTATCATCTCATGGGCTGCTAGTATGAGGTTTGCAGTAACAACATACAATTCAGTACTACATGTTTGGTTTGCTATTACTGTGGGTTGTTTAATACTTGCAGAACAAAATCACATTTCTGGATGAACGTGCACAGCAAGAATGCATCTGTACCCATGTTGATGTCCTGCAGCTGGCACAATTTAAACTTGGGTACAAAATGCTATTCCAAGTGCATATTTCTCGAACTCTAGACCTCTAGAATGTACATTTATCTTTAGTTGTTCTGACAATCTGCATGTCCCATAAAGCTGACATATGATCTCAGCTCATAATATACATAGTAGCCAGGGAGACCCCCTCAGCTCTCTATGATTTAAGCATTTTCTGAATCCTTGGAGTGCTGCAAGATGCTGAAAGCACTGCTGTTGTCCCCATCAGTGTACTGGTGATGTATCACTGCTGGCACTGGTCTGCATTATAGTTGCTATGACTGATGTGGTAAACAATCTCATCCTAATATGTTTCTGTATATTTTCAGCAAGCATTTTCAGTGTTCTTAGTTTAATTAGAGATCAATCACAGATCTGTATTTCTTCTGTTATTATTGGAATTGTGGGCTGTAAGCCAATGCCTCCTTATAATGCTGAAGATTATTTCTGTATACTCACCTTTCTTCTCTTACACTGAGTTTGCCTTAGGTTTATGAATCAGAACTACACCAGATAGGTTCATAGGTTCATAGGTGTGTACTAGGCTAATGGCCCTGGAGCCTTTACAAGCCTAGCACATAGGATTACCCTGGCATTGTGCCAACCGACCTTAGTTCCCAGTGCTTCTGTCGAGTACAGCCACTGGAGTGATCCCCAGGCTGAATGTTCTATTTCCCATCCACTCATCAAGATTTCTCTTGAAGAGGGCCAGTGAGGTGCTCTGTTTGACATGTATGTGAAGTCTATTCCATAGCATGGGAAGTCTCTGGGTTATGAACTTGTCCCTCCAGCTTGTTCTGTTGATTGTGGTAATAAGGTTGAGGTCTCTGGAGCTTGTGGTGTGGAGGGATTGGGATTTCTTTAGATGTAGCATTTCTAACAGAGCTGGGTCAGACATGGCTTTATAAGTCAAGCAGAGATTGTCTCTAAGTAGGCGATATCAGACAGAGAATAGTTGGAGTTTTTTGAGTCTATCAATATAAGACAAGTGTTTAAGGCCTAGAATCCTCTTTGTGAGGTACCTTTGTGGCCTCGTCAGTTGTTGCAGGTGTCTAGTGAGGTACATGCCAAATGGGGCATTGCACTCGATGATTGGCCTAATGAGGGAAGAGTAGAGGGAAACAATGACCTCATTCTTCCTGGATGCAAAACTCTTAGTAATGAGATGTTCATAGGTTCATAGGTTCATAGGTTTATACTAGGCTATCTGCCCTAAGGCATTTATAAGCCTAGCCCAAATTATTGTGGCTTACGCCACCCCTTATATGAAAAAATACTGTGCCCATTAGTTTGTTGTGCCTCTGTCCAGCAGTGACCCAGAGATGATTCCCGGGGTAAACCTACGATCTCCCATCCACAGGTCTAGATTTCTCTTGAACAGCGTCAGCGAGGTGCTCTGCCTCACATGGACCGGGATTTTATTCCACAGCATAGGGAGTCTCTGAGTGATAAATCTATCCCTCCAGCACGTCCTATTTATATCCGTGCTAAGGTTTAAGTCGCTTGCTCTAGTGGTTTTGGTGGATTTGGATTTTTGAGGTGGAGCATGTCCATTAATTCGGGTTGGACATGGCCTTGTATGTCAGGCACATGTCACCTCTGAGCAGACGGTATGCGACTGAATAGAGCTGGAGTTTCTTCAATCTGGCAGCATATGACAGATTTTGGAGTCCCTTTATCCTTTTGGTGAGGAACTTTTGGGGTCTCTCCAATTGCTGCAGATGTCGGGTGAGATACATCCCGAATGGGGCATTGTACTCGATCATTGGTCTGATAAGTGAAGAGTACAGGGGAACAATGACCTCACTAGATCTGGATGTGAATCCTTCATGATCAGGTGGGCAATGTAGAAGGTCTTTCTAACCACTTTAGCAATGTGAGTGTCAAAAGAAAGGCCACTGTCAACCTGGGTCCCCAGGTCCCTGATAACCTCTTCTGTGCTTAGTGGATTGCCACCTATATGGTAGCTTGGGGTTACCTTGTTTTTCCCGAAGGGTATGACTATACATTTTTGGCGTTTAACTTCAGGCCATGGCTCTGGCACCAGCTATCTGTTTCCGTGAGTCCCTTCTGAAGGATATCAGTGTCCGATGCACTTTCCACTATGGCCCAGTTTGCAGTCATCTGCAAACTTTGTCAGCCAAAGTCCTCCCATGTTGGCCTGTACTTCTGAGAAGTAGATGCCAAACAATAGGGGCCAAGGACCGAGCCCTGTGGGACACCACTTGTGACCGGCTTGGAGTCTGACACAGCGCCAGCAACTCTAACCCTGTGGGTTCTGTCCTTAAGCCAGTTTGCAACCCATCTTGTGACATATGGGTTTACATTTAAGCTGGTAAGTTTTTCTACAATACCCGAGTGGGGTATTGTGTCGAAAGCCTTTGCAAGGTCAAGGTAGGCTGTATGGACTGCCTTTCCTCATCAATGGCCTTGGTGACTATTTCGAAGAAGTCGACCAAGTTCAAAAGGCATGATCTTCCCTTGACAAAGCCAAACTAGGTCGGGTCCAATGTCTGCAAGTCCCCTATATCTTTGTTTATGAGCTCCATTATGATCCTCTCCATAGCTTTGCAGACTAGACTTGTTAAGCTTATGGGCCGGTAATTACCAGGGTCCGTAGAGGCGCCACCTTTGTGGAGTGGGACCACAGTTGCCGTCACGCCACTCCTTGGGCACGTATCCTGTGGTAAGGCTGAGATTAAACAGCTGCCTTATGTGCGGGTTTAATTCCTCATTTAGCTCGTGTAGCACACAGCCGGGGACACCATCCGGTCCCATTGATGCTGTGTTTTTAGCTTTAGAGAGAGCAGCTTTCACCTGCGCATTTGAGATGTCCGGGAGGCTACACTCGGCTGGGATAGTTATCTCTCCTTTAGGGGGGGAGAGGGGGGTGAAGTTTGCACTGAACCTGTCTGCCAGTATGTTGGCAATGTCTGTGGGTTCAGTGCCACATAGATGGACTTTCTGACCACAGTGGCAATGTGGTGGTCAAAAGAGAGGTTGCTGTCAATCTGTGTTCCCAGATCTCTTATAACACCCTCTGTGTTCAGTGGACTACCATCAATGTGGTAATTCATGGGAACCGGGTTTTTCCCAAAGGGGATGACGACACATTTTTTTGGCATTGACCTTAAGGATATGGTTCTGACACCAGTCGTTGGCCTCAGTGAGGCTTTTCTATAGGATGTCAACATCACGTGGGGAGTTAATAATAGCTCCCAACTTGCAATGCCTGCGAACATTGTCAGCCAGAGTCCCTTCATGTTGGCCTGGATGTCCGAGAAGTAGATACCAAACAGGAGAGGACCCAGGACCGGACCCTGTGGGACTACAATCATGACTGGACAGCAGTCTGACTTACAGTCAGCTACTTTCATACTGCGGGTTCTATCTGTGAGCCTGTTTGCAACCCACCTAGTGATATACGGGTTGATGCCTAGCTTAGTGAGTTTTTATATGATTCCTGACTGGGGAATAGTATCAAAGTCCTTGGCCAGATCAAGGTAGGCTCTATGAACCACCTTGCCTTCATAACCAGCTCTGGTGACTGACTCAGAGAAGTCGACCAGGTTGAGCAGGCATGATCTACCCTTCACAAAACCAAACTGTGTGGGATCCAGAGTTTGGAGATTCCCTATATTCTTGTTTATTAGGTCCATGATGATGCATTCCATAGTTTTGCATATCAGACTCGTCAGGCTAATGGGGCGATAATTCCCAGGGTCTGTAGTCGCTCTTCTTTTATGGAGAGGGATGACTGTAGCAGTGCGCCATTCGGTAGGGACAAAGCCTGAGGTGAGGCTGTGACTGAACAGGGCACACAGGTAAGGTGCCAGTTCACTCTGTAGTTCATGTAGAACACAGCCAGGGATATTGTCAGGTCCCATAGAAGCTGTATTCTTGGCCTTGGACAGTGCTGGTGTAACCTGTGCAGCAGTAATACTGGGTGCCTGGCAATCTACTGGCATTGTGATTGGTCCTTTGGTGGGGTAGGGAGGGATAAAGTTGGCACTGAATCTGTCGGCCAGTATATTGGCAATATCTGTTGGCTCAGTATATGAAGTACCATTGTGCAATAGCTCAGAGCAAATCTGGGTATTGCCATGGAGATTCTTTACATAACTATAGAAGGCCTTGTGGTTGTCTCTACTGTCTGCTGCAATTCTGTTTTCATAGCTAGCTTTATAGGATTTGATGAGGGATCTCAACTTTTTGTTGAGGTTGATAAGGGAGATTTTCCATTCTTGGGACTTCACTTTATTCCACATCAGTTTCCTCCTTCTGTTGTAGAGTTTGTTTATGACAGGGGACCCCCAGATTGGCTTTCTTTTTTTAGAGGAGAGCATCTTAGTTCTATTAGGTATGGTGACATCCATGCATTTATGTATGTGTTCGTACAGTGCATTGGTGTATGATTCGGCAGTCATGCAACTATTCTCCATTTGCATGGATGCCATGAAGTTAACCACCTTTGTTTTTAGCAGCCCAAAGTTAGCTTTGGAGAAGTTTTTCTTGGTGGTTACTTTTGCAGGGGGGGGTGGGAGGGATGTGGATTTCCAAGGTGATTTGTTTGTGGTCGGATGTAACCAGGGAGGAGTCGACTATTGGTGTAGAGCAACGGTTGCCCGTGTTAGTAATGACCAAGAAATATGTTCGACTATTAGCAAGTTTTCAGTGCCCACAGGGTTTAAACTGTCAAGGATGTTGCTACCTCTAGTGGGGGTAAAAATGAGCAGGTCCAGGGCATTGGAATTAAGGAATTCCAGGAAACATTGGGCAAGTGTATTGGTACATGAGTAGTTTTTCCAGTTAATGAAGGGGTAGTTGAAGTCGCCCAGTATGAGAGTGTTAGGTTGGACCCTAATATTCTTCAGGGTGGTTAGGAACTTGGTGTGTGAGTCATGGGACATAGTTGGGGACTTATAGCAGGCTGCAACCTTTATCGCTGTCTTGCCCAATGTTAGCTGCACCTGAAGTATCTCTGAAAAGTTATGTTGGGCTACCAGTCTGGAAGTGTGTGCATCTTTTATGAATATGGAAATATCACCGCCTTTGGAGCTTCGATCCAAGTTCTGGGGCCATAAGATGTGGAAGGAGTTATAGCCTGGTAGTGCAGGGGTGCTTTCTGCTGCCTTGAACCAGGTCTCTATTACAGCACAAATGTCGATGTTCACCATTTTAAGGAGTGCTTCGAGCTAGTGTATTTTGAGATTTAAACTTCTAGCATTGAGCAGCATGACCCTCAGATTGCATTTGTTTGTAGCTGTTATGGTGTTAATTTGATCTTTGGAACACCGCCTAAAAAGGCACTATAGGGGTGGCAAGAGCCTTGGGCAGTATCCGGAAGCCCAAGGGTGACAGATGCAGGCCATCTCTGGCAAAGCATTGAGGTTTGTCAGTCATGTCATTCCAGGCAGACAGATACTGGATCCCCTTAGAATGACACCAGAAACTTAGCCAATTGTTGAAATCAATCATTTTATGCTTGTACTGTGGTATCATTCTGGGTGATGGTAAGAGGCTGCTCAGGGCTAGGGTCATACCCGCCTGGGCTACATAATCCAAGAGTTCCTCTATGTCTCTTTTTATGTAGTCCAGGGAGGTATGTCTCAGGTCATTCACACCCACATGTACAATGACAGAGTCATATTTGTATCTGTTGTTGACAGAGTCATATTTGTACCTGTTGTTGAGGGACCTGAGTGCATGCATTATGTGGTGGATCCTAGCACCTGACAGGTAGCTGACTGTTACTTTCTCCTTATTCAGCCTAGTGAGTGGGACATCAGTGTGCCTCACTATCGAGTCACCTATGCCTAGTGTGTTGGGCATGCTGTTTTGCCTTAGGGGCTTTGGTTGAGTGGCACACTGTTTAGGAGAGTTATGTGCCTCGTGATTATTGTTGTGTTCTGGGGGTCGAGTGCATTATTGCCTTGGAGGTCTCTGCTGTTTGGGTAGATTTTTATTGAGAGCCTCCACAAATGTGGGTGTGTGGTTTGTGCTTTTATGTGAAGGCAGTGCTGGTGTGTGCCCTGGAGGGCTATGTGTTCCATGTGGTGTGTTGCAAGTGTTGACCATCTCCTCTTGACCAGCTATTCCAGTCTTGGCTGGAAAGTGTGTGGCTTCCAGTTTGGATATATAAGTGCATCTCTCACAAGTTTGAGTGTTGGGAGGTAAGAGGAGAGGTTTGTCAGTGTGCATGAGGCAGTTTCTACATTGCCTCAGGATGCCCAAATTCACCAGGTTAATAAGAGAAAGCACAGAAAACTGACCTTTAGACATGCCTGGAGGGGTGGGCATTTGAGCTGTTTCCTTGTAGAATGCTTAGTGCTGGTAGCACTTTTGTGTGCTACAATAATTGCTACAAGAAGTTTGGTAAAGTGCTAGACTAATAAGCTAGTAAAAGTGCAGGAGAGCAGAGAACTAGCAGATCCAAGGGAAAAATTGAAGAGCAGACTTTTTGGTACCACTCAGAAGCTTACAAACAGTCATGGATACAGCAAATCTGTAGCTAGATAGGCTACCTAGTGCTTACCACTCCCACTGATAAGCTAGAAGGCTTCCCTCTGACACAGAAAGGCTTGGGGACTCAGACGCTTACAAACAGTCTTGGATACAGCAAATCTGTATCTGGACTTGACTAGTTACCGGAAAGGGGGGAAAAAGCGCAAATGTAGGTTTTTAAACCAGAAAGTTGAAAGAGATGGAAAAAACTGATCAAACGGCCAATAAACTACAATTTCTGAGCCAGAAACCACTCCCATCTCTTTAACATTATGGTCATGTGGTAAGCATTTAACATGTATAAACCCTGCTTTCAGTTTAAAGAAACTACCTGCAAAAATCTAAAAATCCTCTGAATCAGTACCCCATAAAGTCGCCAATCTGAAAGTAATTTTTGTTTGTTTTCTGAGTACAGCATTTGTTGTCTTCTCAAAGTGTGAATGCAGGGAAAAGTAT